>NC_139158.1:87765712-88966349 GCF_964270905.1 Leucopleurus acutus | reverse complement strand
ACCCTTAACCCTAACCCTAACCCTAACCCTAACCCTAACCCTAACCCTAACCCTAACCCTAACCCTAACCCTAACCCTAACCCTAACCCTAACCCTAACCCTAACCCTAACCCTAACCCTAACCCTAACCCTAACCCTAACCCTAACCCTAACCCTAACCCTAACCCTAACCCTAACCCTAACCCTAACCCTAACCCTAACCCTAACCCTAACCCTAACCCTAACCCTAACCCTAACCCTAACCCTAACCCTAACCCTAACCCTACCCTAACCCTAACCCTAACCCTAACCCTAACCCTAACCCTAACCCTAACCCTAACCCTAACCCTAACCCTAACCCTAACCCTAACCCTAACCCTAACCCTAACCCTAACCCTAACCCTAACCCTAACCCTAACCCTAACCCTAACCCTAACCCTAACCCTAACCCTAACCCTAACCCTAACCCTAACCCTAACCCTAACCCTAACCCTAACCCTAACCTAACCTAACCCTAACCCTAACCCTAACCCTAACCCTAACCCTAACCCTAACCCTAACCCTAACCCTAACCCTAACCCTAACCCTAACCCTAACCCTAACCCTAACCCTAACCCTAACCCTAACCCTAACCCTAACCCTAACCCTAACCCTAACCCTAACCCTAACCCTAACCCTAACCCTAACCCTAACCCTAACCCTAACCCTAACCCTAACCCTAACCCTAACCCTAACCCTAACCCTAACCCTAACCTAACCCTAACCCTAACCCTAACCCTAACCCTAACCCTAACCCTAACCCTAACCCTAACCCTAACCCTAACCCTAACCCTAACCCTAACCCTAACCCTAACCCTAACCCTAACCCTAACCCTAACCCTAACCCTAACCCTAACCCTAACCCTAACCCTAACCTAACCCTAACCCTAACCCTAACCCTAACCCTAACCCTAACCCTAACCCTAACCCTAACCCTAACCCTAACCCTAACCCTAACCCTAACCCTAACCCTAACCCTAACCCTAACCCTAACCCTAACCCTAACCCTAACCCTAACCCTAACCCTAACCCTAACCCTAACCCTAACCCTAACCCTAACCCTAACCCTAACCCTAACCCTAACCCTAACCCTAACCCTAACCCTAACCCTAACCCTAACCCTAACCCTAACCCTAACCCTAACCCTAACCCTAACCCTAACCCTAACCCTAACCCTAACCCTAACCCTAACCCTAACCCTAACCCTAACCCTAACCCTAACCCTAACCTAACCCTAACCCTAACCCTAACCTAACCCTAACCCTAACCCTAACCCTAACCCTAACCCTAACCCTAACCCTAACCCTAACCCTAACCCTAACCCTAACCCTAACCCTAACCCTAACCCTAACCCTAACCCTAACCCTAACCCTAACCCTAACCCTAACCCTAACCCTAACCCTAACCCTAACCCTAACCCTAACCCTAACCCTAACCCTAACCCTAACCCTAACCCTAACCCTAACCCTAACCCTAACCCTAACCCTAACCCTAACCTAACCCTAACCCTAACCCTAACCCTAACCCTAACCCTAACCCTAACCCTAACCCTAACCCTAACCCTAACCCTAACCCTAACCCTAACCCTAACCCTAACCCTAACCCTAACCCTAACCCTAACCCTAACCCTAACCCTAACCCTAACCCTAACCCTAACCCTAACCCTAACCCTAACCCTAACCCTAACCCTAACCCTAACCCTAACCCTAACCTAACCCTAACCCTAACCCTAACCCTAACCCTAACCCTAACCCTAACCCTAACCCTAACCCTAACCCTAACCCTAACCCTAACCCTAACCCTAACCCTAACCCTAACCCTAACCCTAACCCTAACCCTAACCCTAACCCTAACCCTAACCCTAACCCTAACCTAACCCTAACCCTAACCCTAACCCTAACCCTAACCCTAACCCTAACCTAACCCTAACCCTAACCCTAACCCTAACCCTAACCCTAACCCTAACCCTAACCCTAACCCTAACCCTAACCCTAACCCTAACCCTAACCCTAACCCTAACCCTAACCCTAACCCTAACCCTAACCCTAACCCTAACCCTAACCTAACCCTAACCCTAACCCTAACCCTAACCCTAACCCTAACCCTAACCCTAACCCTAACCCTAACCCTAACCCTAACCCTAACCCTAACCCTAACCCTAACCCTAACCCTAACCCTAACCCTAACCCTAACCCTAACCCTAACCCTAACCCTAACCCTAACCCTAACCTAACCCTAACCCTAACCCTAACCCTAACCCTAACCCTAACCCTAACCCTAACCCTAACCCTAACCCTAACCCTAACCCTAACCCTAACCCTAACCCTAACCCTAACCCTAACCCTAACCCTAACCCTAACCCTAACCCTAACCCTAACCCTAACCCTAACCCTAACCCTAACCCTAACCCTAACCCTAACCCTAACCCTAACCCTAACCCTAACCCTAACCCTAACCCTAACCCTAACCCTAACCCTAACCCTAACCCTAACCCTAACCCTAACCCTAACCCTAACCCTAACCCTAACCCTAACCCTAACCCTAACCCTAACCCTAACCCTAACCCTAACCCTAACCCTAACCCTAACCCTAACCCTAACCCTAACCCTAACCCTAACCCTAACCCTAACCCTAACCCTAACCCTAACCCTAACCCTAACCCTAACCCTAACCCTAACCCTAACCCTAACCCTAACCCTAACCCTAACCCTAACCCTAACCCTAACCCTAACCCTAACCCTAACCCTAACCCTAACCCTAACCCTAACCCTAACCCTAACCCTAACCCTAACCCTAACCCTAACCCTAAACCCTAACCCTAACCCTAACCCTAACCCTAACCCTAACCCTAACCCTAACCCTAACCCTAACCCTAACCCTAACCCTAACCCTAACCCTAACCCTAACCCTAACCCTAACCCTAACCCTAACCCTAACCCTAACCCTAACCCTAACCCTAACCCTAACCCTAACCCTAACCCTAACCCTAACCCTAACCCTAACCCTAACCCTAACCCTAACCCTAACCCTAACCCTAACCCTAACCTAACCCTAACCCTAACCCTAACCTAACCCTAACCCTAACCCTAACCCTAACCCTAACCCTAACCCTAACCCTAACCCTAACCCTAACCCTAACCCTAACCCTAACCCTAACCCTAACCCTAACCCTAACCCTAACCCTAACCCTAACCCTAACCCTAACCCTAACCCTAACCCTAACCCTAACCCTAACCCTAACCCTAACCCTAACCCTAACCCTAACCCTAACCCTAACCCTAACCCTAACCCTAACCCTAACCCTAACCCTAACCCTAACCTAACCCTAACCCTAACCCTAACCCTAACCCTAACCCTAACCCTAACCCTAACCCTAACCCTAACCCTAACCCTAACCCTAACCCTAACCCTAACCCTAACCCTAACCCTAACCCTAACCCTAACCCTAACCCTAACCCTAACCCTAACCCTAACCCTAACCCTAACCCTAACCCTAACCCTAACCCTAACCCTAACCCTACCCTAACCCTAACCCTAACCCTAACCCTAACCCTAACCCTAACCCTAACCCTAAACCCTAACCCTAACCCTAACCCTAACCCTAACCCTAACCCTAACCCTAAACCCTAACCCGAACCCTAACCCTAACCCTAACCCTAACCCTAACCCTAACCCTAACCCTAACCCTAACCCTAACCCTAGCCCGAACCCTAACCCTAACCCTTCCCCGAAGACTTCCCCTCACCCGTCCCCTAATCTTAACCCGTACGCCCACACTAACACGCGCCCTCACACGTACGCTCCCCCTAAACCGTTGTCGTACCCTCACCTGGACCCTAAACCGTCCCCATCCCCTAACCCTAACCCTAGCCCGAACCCTAACCCTAACCCTTCTCCGAAGCCTTCCCCTCACCCGTCCCCTAACCCTAACCCGTACGACCACACTAACCCGCGCCCTCACACGTACGCTCCCCCTAAAACGTTGTCGTACCCTCACCTGGACGCTAAACCGTCCCCGTCCCCTAACCCTAACCCTAGCCCGTACCCTAACCCTAACCCTTCCCCGAAGCCTTCCCCTCACCCGTCCCCTAATCCTAACCCGTACGCCCAAACTAACACGTGCCCTCACACGTACGCTCCCCCTTAACTTTTCTCGTACCCTCACCTGGACCCTAAACCGTCCCCGTCCCCTAACCCTAACCCTAGCCCGCACCCTAACCCTAACCCTTCCCCGAAGCCTTCCCCTCACCCGTCCCCTAATCCTAACCCTTACGCTCACACTAAACCACGCCCTCACACGTACGCTCCCCCTAAACCGTTGTCGTACCCACACCTGGACCCTAAACCGTCCCCGTCCACTAACCCTAACCCTAGCCCGAACCCTAACCCTAACCCTTCCCCGAAGCCTTCCCCTCACCCGTCCCCTAATCCTAACCCGTACGCTCACACTAACCCGCGCCCTCACACGTACGCTCCCCCTAAACCGTTGTCGTACCCTCACCTGGACCCTAAACCGTCCCCGTCCCCTAACCCTAACCCTAGCCCGAACCCTAACCCTAACCCTTCCCCGAAGCCTTCCCCTCACCCGTCCCCTAAACCTAACCCGTACGCCCACACTAACCCGCGCCCTCACACGTACGCTCCCCCTAAACCGTTGTCGTACCCTCACCTGGACCCTAAACCGTCCCCGTCCCCTAATCCTAACCCTAGCCCGAAACCTAACCCTAACCCTTCCCCGAAGCCTTCCCCTCACCCGTCCCCTAATCCTAACCCGTACGCCCACACTAACCCGCGCCCTCACACGTACGCTCCCCCTAAACCGTTGTCGTACCCTCACCTGGACCCTAAACCGTCCCCGTCCCCTAACCCTAACCCTAGCCCGAACCCTAACCCTAATCCTACCCCGAAGCCTTCCCCTCACCCGTCCCCTTATCCTAACCCGTACGCCCACACTAACCCGTGCCCTCACACGTACGCTCCCCCTAAACCGTTGTCGTACCCTCACTTGGACCCTAAACCGTCCCCGTCCCCTAACCCTAACCCTAGCCCGAACCCTAACCCTAACCCTTCCCCGAAGCCTTCCCCTCACCCGTCCCCTAATCCTAACCCGTACGCTCACACTAACCCGCGCCCTCACACGTACGCTCTCCCTAAACGGTTGTCGTACCCTCACCTGGACCCTAAACCGTCCCCGTCCCCTAACCCTAACCCTAACCAGAACCCTAACCCTAACCCTTACCCGAAGCCTTCCCCTCACCCGTCCCCTAATCCTAACCCGTACGCTCACACTAACCCGCGCCCTCACACGTACGCTCCCCCTAAACCGTTGTCGTACCCTCACCTGGACCCTAAACCGTCCCCGTCCCCTAACCCTAACCCTAGCCCGAACCCTAACCCTAAACCTTCCCCGAAGCCTTCCCCTCACACGTCCCCTAATCCTAACCCGTACGCTCACACTAACCCTCGCCCTCACACGTACGCTCCCCCTATACCGTTGTCGTACCCTCAACGGGACCCTAAACCGTCCCCGTCCCCTAACCCTAACCCTAGCCCGAACCCTAACCCTAACCCTTCCCCGAAGCCTTCCCCTCACCCGTCCCCTAATCCTAACCCGTACGCTCACACTAACCCGCGCCCTCACACGTATGCCCCTCCTAAACCGTTGTCGTACCCTCACCTGGACCCTAAACCGTCCCCGTCCCCTAACCCTAACCCTAGCCCGAACCCTAACCCTAACCCTTTCCCGAAGCCTTCCCCTCACCCGTCCCCTAATCCTAACCCGTACGCTCACACTAACCCGCGCCCTCACACGTACGCTCCCCCTAAACCGTTGTCGTACCCTCACCTGGACCCTAAACCGTCCCCGTCCCCTAACCCTAACCCTAGCCCGAACCCTAACCCTAACCCTTTCCCGAAGCCTTCCCCTCACCCGTCCCCTAATCCTAACCCGTACGCCCACACTAACACGCGCCCTCACACGTACGCTCCCCCTAAACCGTTGTCGTACCCACACCTGGACCCTAAACCGTACCCGTCCCCTAACCCTAACCCTAGCCCGAACCCTAAACCTAACCCTTCCCCGAAGTCTTCCCCTCACCCGTCCCCTAATCCTAACCCGTACGCCCACACTGACCCGCGCCCTCACACGTACGCTCCCCCTAAAACGTTGTCGTACCCTCACCTGGACCCTAAACCGTCCCCGTCCCGTAACCCTAACCCTAGCCCGAACCCTAACCCTAACCCTTCGCCGAAGCCTTCCCCTCACCCGTCCCCTAATCCTAACCCGTACGCTCACAGTAACCCGCGCCCTCACACGTACGCTCCCCCTAAACCGTTGTCGTACCCTCACCTGGACCCTAAACCGTTCCCTTCCCCTAACGCTAACCCTAGCCCGAACCCTAACCCTAACCCTTCCCCGAAGACTTCCCCTCACCCGTCCCCTAATCCTAACCCGTACGCCCACACTAACCCGCGCCCTCACACGTACGCTCCCCCTAAACCGTTGTCGTACCCTCACCTGGACCCTAAACCGTCCCCATCCCCTAACCCTAACCCTAGCCCGAACCCTAACCCTAACCCTTCTCCGAAGCCTTCCCCTCACCCGTCCCCTAACCCTAACCCGTACGACCACACTAACCCGCGCCCTCACACGTACGCTCCCCCTAAAACGTTGTCGTACCCTCACCTGGACGCTAAACTGTCCCCGTCCCCTAACCCTAACCCTAGCCCGAACCCTAACCCTAACCCTTCCACGAAGCCTTCCCCTCACCCGTCCCCTAATCCTAACCCGTACGCCCACACTAACACGTGCCCTCACACGTACGCTCCCCCTTAACTTTTCTCGTACCCTCACCTGGACCCTAAACCGTCCCCGTCCCCTAACCCTAACCCTAGCCCGCACCCTAACCCTAACCCTTCCCCGAAGCCTTCCCCTCACCCGTCCCCTAATCCTAACCCTTACGCTCACACTAAACCGCGCCCTCACACGTACGGTCCCCCTAAACCGTTGTCGTACCCACACCTGGACCCGAAACCGTCCCCGTCCCCTAACCCTAACCCTAGCCCGAACCCTAACCCTAACCCTTCCCCGAAGCCTTCCCCTCACCCGTCCCCTAATCCTAACCCGTACGCCCAAACTGACCCGCGCCCTCACACGTACGCTCCCCCTAAACCGTTGTCGTACCCTCACCTGGACCCTAAACCGTCCCCATCCCCTAACCCTAACCCTAGCCCGAACCCTAACCCTAACCCTTCCCCGAAGCCTTCCCCTCACCCGTCCCCTAATCCTAACCCGTACGCTCACACTAACCCGCGCCCTCACACGTACGCTCCCCCTAAACCGTTGTCGTACCCTCACCTGGACCCTAAACCGTCCCCGTCCCCTAACCCTAACCCTAGCCCGAACCCTAACCCTAACCCTTCCCCGAAGCCTTCCCCTCACCCGTCCCCTAAACCTAACCCGTATGCCCACACTAACCCGCGCCCTCACACGTACGCTCCCCCTAAACCGTTGTCGTACCCTCACTGGACCCTAAACCGTCCCCGTCCCCTAACCCTAACCCTAGCCCGAACCCTAACCCTAACCCTTCCCCGAAGCCTTCCCCTCACCCATCCCCTAATCCTAACCCGTACGCTCACACTAACCCGCGCCCTCAGACGTACGCTCCCCCTAAACCGTTGTCGTACCGTCACCTGGACCCTAAACCGTCCCCGTCCCCTAACCCTAACCCTAGCCCGAACCCTAACCCTAACACTTCCCCGAAGCCTTCCCCTCACCCGTCCCCTAATCCTAACCCGTACGCTCACACTAACCCGCGCCCTGACACGTACGCTCCCCCTAAACCGTTGTCGTACCCTCACCTGGACCCTAAACCGTCCCCGTCCCCTAACCCTAACCCTAGCCCGAACCCTAACCCTAACCCTTCCCCGAAGCCTTCCCCTCACCCGTCCCCTAATCCTAACCTGTACGCTCACAGTAACCCGCACCCTCACACGTACGCTCCCCTTAAACCGTTGTCGTACCCTCACCTGGACCCTAAACCGGCCCAGTCCCCTAACCCTAACCATAGCCCGAACCCTAACCCTAACCATTCCCCAAAGCCTTCCCCTCACCCTTCCCCTAATCCTAACCCGTACGCTCACACTAACCCGCGGCCTCACACGTACTCTCCCCCTAAACTGTTGTCGTACCCTCACCTGTACCCTAAACCGTCCCCGTCCCCTAACCCTAACCCTAGCCCGAACCCTAACCCTAACCCTTCCCCGAAGCCTTCCCCTCACCCGTCCCCTAATCCTAACCCGTACGCCCACACTAACCCGCGCCCTCACACGTACGCTCCCCCTAAACCGTTGTTGTACCCTCACCTGGACCCTAAACCGTCCCCGTCCCCTAACCCTAACCCTAGCCCGAACCCTAACCCTAACCCTTCGCCGAAGCCTTCCCCTCACCCGTCTCCTAATCCTAACCCGTACGCTCACACTAACCCGTGCCCTCACACGTACGCTCCCTCTAAACCGTTGTCGTACCCACACCTGGACCCTAAACCGTCCCCGTCCCCTAACCCTAACCCTAGCCGGAACCCTAACCCTAACCCTTCGCCGAAGCCTTCCCCTCACCCGTCCCCTAATCCTAACCCGTACGCTCACACTAACCCGCGCCCTCACACGTACGCTCCCCCTAAACCGTTGTCGTACCCACACCTGGACCCTAAACCGTCCCCGTCCCCTAACCCTAACCCTAGCCCGAACCCTAACCCTAACCCTTCCCCGAAGCCTTCCCCTCACCCGTCCCCTAATCCTAACCCGTACGCCCACACTGACCCGCGCCCTCACACGTACGCTCCCCCTAAACCGTTGTCGTACCCTCACCTGGACCCTAAATCGTCCCCGTCCCCTAACCCTAACCCTAGCCCGAACCCTAACCCTAACCCTTCGCCGAAGCCTTCCCCTCACCCGTCTCCTAATCCTAACCCGTACGCTCACACTGACCCGCGCCCTCACACGTACGTCCCCCTAAACCGTTGTCGTACCCACACCTGGACCCTAAACCGTCCCCGTCCCCTAACCCTAACCCTAGCCCGAACCCTAACCCTAACCCTTCGCCGAAGCCTTCCCCTCACCCGTCCCCTAATCCTAACCCGTACGCTCACACTAACCCGCGCCCTCACAAGTACGCTCCCCCTAAACCGTTTTCGTACCCACACCTGGACCCTAAACCGTCCCCGTCCCCGTCCCCTAACCCTAGCCCGAACCCTAACCCTAACCCTTCCCCGAAGCCTTCCCCTCACCCGTCCCCTAATCCTAACCCGTACGCCCACACTGACCCGCGCCCTCACACGTACGCTCCCCCTAAACCGTTGTCGTACCCTCACCTGGACCCTAAACCGTCCCCGTCCCCTAATCCTTACCCTAGACCGAACCCTAACCCTAACCCTTCCCCGAAGCCTTCCCCTCACCCGTCCCCTAATCCTAACCCGTACGCCCACACTAACACGTGCCCTCACACGTATGCTCCCCCTAAACCGTTGTCGCACCCTCACCTGGACCCTAAACCGTCCCCGTCCCCTAACCCTAACCCTAGCCCGAACCCTAACCCTAACACTTCGCCGAAGCCTTCCCCTCACCCGTCCCCTAATCCTAACCCGTACGCTCACACTAACCCGCGCCCTCACACGTATGCTCCACCTAAACCGTTGTCGTACCCTCACCTGGACCCTAAACCGTCCCCGTCCCCTAACCCTAACCCTAGCCCGAACCCTAACCCTAACCGTTCCCCGAAGCCTTTCCCTCACCCGTCCCCTAATCCTAACCCGTACGCTCACACTAACCCGCACCCTCACACGTACGCTACCCCTAAACCGTTGTCGTACCCTCACCTGGACCCTAAACCGTCCCCGTCCCCTAACCCTAACCCTAGCCCGAACCCTAACCCTAACCCTTCCCCGAAGCCTTCCCCTCAACCTTCCCCTAATCTTAACCCGTACGCTCACACTAACCCGCGCCCTCACACGTTCGCTCCCCCTAAACCGTTGTCGTACCCTCACCTGGACCCTAAACCGTCCCCGTCCCCTAACCCTAACCCTAGCCCGAACCCTAACCCTAACCCTTCCCCGAAGCCTTCCCCTCACCCGTCCCCTAATCCTAACACGTACGCCCACACTAACCCGCGCCCTCACACGTACGCTTCCCCTAAACCGTTGTCGTACCCTCACCTGGACCCTAAACCGTCCCCGTCCCCTAACCCTAACCCTAGCCCGAACCCTAACCCTAACCCTTCCCCGAAGCCTTCCCCTCACCCGTCCCCTAATCCTAACCCGTACGCTCACACTAACCCGCGCCCTCACACGTACGCTCCCCCTAAACCGTTGTTGTACCCTCACCTGGACCCTAAACCGTCCCCGTCCCCTAACCCTATCCCTAACCCGAACACTAACCCTAACCCTTCCCCGAAACCTTCCCCTAACCCTTCCCCTAATCCTAACCCGTACGCTCACACTAACCTGCGCCCTCACACATCCGCTCCCCCTAAACCGTTGTCGTACCCTCACCTGGACCCTAAACCGTCCCCGTCCCCTAACCCTAACCCTAGCCCGAACCCTAACCCTAACCCTTCCCCGAAGCCTTCCCCTCACCCGTCCCCTAATCCTAACCCATACGCTCACACTAACCCGCGCCCTCACACGTACGCTCTCCCTAAACCGTTGTCGTACCCTCACCTGGACCCTAAACCGTCCCCGTCCCCTAACCCTAACCCTAGGCCGAACACTAACCCTAACCCTTCCCCGAAGCCTTCCCCTCACCCATCCCCTAATCCTAACCCGTACGCTCACACTAACCCGCGCCCTCAGACGTACGCTCCCCCTAAACCGTTGTCGTACCCTCAACTGGACCCTAAACCGTCCCCGTCCCCTAACCCTAACCCTAGCCCGAACCCTAACCCTAACCCTTCCCCGAAGCCTTCCCCTCACCCGTCCCCTAATCCTAACCCGTACGCTCACACTAACCCGCGCCCTGACACGTACGCTCCCCCTAAAACGTTGTCGTACCCTCACCTGGACCCTAAACCGTCCCCGTCCCCTAACCCTAACCCTAGCCCGAACCCTAACCCTAACCCTTCCCCGAAGCCTTCCCCTCACCCGTCCCCTAATCCTAACCTGTACGCTCACAGTAACCCGCACCCTCACACGTACGCTCCCCTTAAACCGTTGTCGTACCCTCACCTGGACCCTAAACCGTCCCAGTCCCCTAACCCTAACCCTAGCCCGAACCCTAACACTAACCCTTCCCCAAAGCCTTCCCCTCACCCTTCCCCTAATCCTAACCCATACGCTCACACTACCCGCGGCCTCACACGTACTCTCCCCCTAAACTGTTGTCGTACCCTCACCTGTACCCTAAACCGTCCCCGTCCCCTAACCCTAAACCTAGCCCGAACCCTAACCCTAACCCTTCCCCGAAGCCTTCCCCTCACCCGTCCCCTAATCCTAACCCGTACGCCCACACTAACCCGCGCCCTCACACGTACGCTCCCCCTAAACCGTTGTCGTACCCTCACCTGGACCCTAAACCGTCCCCGTCCCCTAACCCTAACCCTAGCCCGAACCCTAACCCTAACCCTTCCCCGAAGCCTTCCCCTCACCCGTCCCCTAATCCTAACCCGTACGCCCACACTGACCCGCGCCCTCACACGTACGCTCCCCCTAAACCGTTGTCGTACCCTCACCTGGACCCTAAACCGTCCCCGTCCCCTAACCCTAACCCTAGCCCGAACCCTAACCCTAACCCTTCCCCAAAGCCTTCCCCTCACCCGTCCCCTAATCCTAACCCGTACGCCCACACTGACCAGCGCCCTCACACGTACGCTCCCCCTAAGCCGTTGTCGTACCCTCACCTGGACCCTAAACCGTCCCTGTCCCCTAACCCTAACCCTAGCCCGAACCCTAACCCTAACCGTTGCCCGAAGCCTTCCCCTCACCCGTCCCCTAATCCTAACCCGTACGCTCACACTAACCCGCGCCCTCACACGTACGCTCCCCCTAAACCGTTGTCGTACCCTCACCTGGACCCTAAACCGTCCCCGTCCCCTAACCCTAACCCTAGCCCGAACCCTAACCCTAACCCTTCCCCGAAGCCTTCCCCTCACCCGTCCCCTAATCCTAACCCGTACGCTCACACTAACCCGCGCCCTCACACGTACGCTCCCCCTAAACCGTTGTCGTACCCTCACCTGGACCCTAAACCGTCCCCGTCCCCTAACCCTAACCCTATCCCGAACCCTAACCCTAACCCTTCCCCGAAGCCTTCCCCTCACCCGTCCCCTAATCCTAACCCGTACGCTCACACTAACCCGCGCCCTCACACGTACGCTTCCCCTAAACCGTTGTCGTACCCTCACATAGACCCTCAACCGTCCCCGTCCCCTAACCCTAACCCTAGCCCGAACCCTAACCCTAAACCTTCCCCGAAGCCTTCCCCTCACCCTTCCCCTAATCCTAACCCGTACGCCCACACTAACCCGCGCCCTCACACGTATGCTCCCCCTAAACCGTTGTCGTACCCTCACCTGGACCCTAAACCGTCCCCTTCCCCTAACCCTAACCCTAGCCCGAACCCTAACCCTAACCCTTCGCCGAAGCCTTCCCCTCACCCGTCTCCTAATCCTAACCCGTACGCTCACACTAACCCGCGCCCTCACACGTACGCTCCCCCTAAAACGTTGTCGTACCCACACCTGGACCCTAAACCGTCCCCGTCCCCTAAACCTAACCCTAGCCCGAACCCTAACCCTAACCCTTCGCCGAAGCCTTCCCCTCACCCGTCCCCTAATCCTAACCCGTTCGCTCACACTAACCCGCGCCCTCACACGTACGCTCCCCCTAAACCGTTGTCGTACCCACACCTGGACCCTAAACCGTCCCCGTCCCCTAACCCTAACCCTAGCCCGAACCCTAACCCTAACCCTTCCCCGAAGCCTTCCCCTCACCCGTCCCCTAATCCTAACCCGTACGCCCACACTGACCCGCGCCCTCATACGTACGCTCCCCCTAAACCGTTGTCGTACCCTCACCTGGACCCTAAACCGTCCCCGTCCCCTAACCCTAACCCTAGCCCGAACCCTAACCCTAACCCCCGAAGCCTTCCCCTCACTCGTCCCCTAATCCTAACCCGTACGCCCACACTGACCAGCGCCCTCACACGTACGCTCCCCCTAAACCGTTGTCGTACCCTCACCTGGACCCTAAACCGTCCCTGTCCCCTAACCCTAACCCTAGCCCGAACCCTAACCCTAACCCTTCCCCGAAGCCTTCCCCTCACCCGTCCCCTAATCCTAACCCGTTCGCTCACACTAACCCACGCCCTCACACGTACGCTACCCCTAAACCGTTGTCGTACCCTCACCTGGACCCTAAACCGTCCCCGTCCCCTAACCCTAACCCTAGCCCGAACCCTAACCCTAACCCTTCCCCGAAGCCTTCCCCTCACCCGTCCCCTAATCCTAACCCGTACGCTCACACTAACCCGCGCCCTCACACGTACGCTCCCCCTAAACCGTTGTCGTACCCTCACCTGGACCCTAAACCGTCCCCGTCCCCTAACCCTAACCCTATCCCGAACACTAACCCTAACCCTTCCCCGAAGCCTTCCCCTCACCCGTCCCCTAATCCTAACCCGTACGCTCACACTAACCCGCGCCCTCACACGTACGCTTCCCCTAAACCGTTGTCGTACCCTCACCTAGACCCTCAACCGTCCCCATCCCCTAACCCTAACCCTAGCCCGAACCCTAACCCTAAACCTTCCCCGAAGCCTTCCCCTCACCCTTCCCCTAATCCTAACCCGTACGCTCACACTAACCCGCGCCCTCACACATACGCTCCCCCTAAACCGTTGTCGTACCCTCACCTGGACCCTAAACCGTCCCCGTCCCCTAACCCTAACCCTAGCCCGAACCCTAACCCTAACACTTCCCCGAAGCCTTCCCCTCACACGTCCCCTAATCCTAACCCGTACGCCCACACTAAACCGCGCCCTCACACATACGCTCCCCCTAAACCATTGTCGTACCCTCACCTGGACCCTAAACCGTCCCCGTCACCTAACCCTAACCCTAGCCCGAACCCTAACCCTAACACTTCCCCGAAGCCTTCCCCTCACCCGTCCCCTAATCCTAACCCGTACGCCCACACTAACCCGCGCCCTCACACGTACGCTCCCCCTAAACCGTTGTCGTACCCTCACCTGGACCCTAAACCGTCCCCGTCCCCTAACCCTAACCCTAGCCCGAACCCTAACCCTAACCCTTCGCCGAAGCCTTCCCCTCACCCGTCCCCTAATCCTAACCCGTACGCTCACACTAACCCGCGCCCTCACACGTACGCTCCCCCTAAACCGTTGTCGTACCCACACCTGGACCCTAAACCGTCCCCGTCCCCTAACCCTAACCCTAGCCCGAATCCTAACCCTAACCCTTAGCCGAAGCCTTCCCCTCACCCGTCCCCTAATCCTAACCCGTACGCTCACACTAACCCGCGCCCTCACACGTACGCTCCCCCTAAACCGTTGTCGTACCCACACCTGGACCCTAAACCGTCCCCGTCCCCTAACCCTAACCCTAGCCCGAACCCTAACCCTAACCCTTCCCCGAAGCCTTCCCCTCACCCGTCCCCTAATCCTAACCCGTACGCCCACACTGACCCGCGCCCTCACACGTACGCTCCCCCTAAACCGTTGTCGTACCCTCACCTGGACCCTAAACCGTCCCCGTCCCCTAACCCTAACCCTAGCCCGAACCCTAACCCTAACCCTTCCCCGATGCCTTCCCCTCACCCGTCCCCTAATCCTAACCCGTACGCCCACACTGACCAGCGCCCTCACACGTACGCTCCCCCTAAACCGTTGTCGTACCCTCACCTGGACCCTAAACCGTCCCTGTCCCCTAACCCTAACCCTAGCCCGAACCCTAACCCTAACCGTTCCCCGAAGCCTTCCCCTCACCCGTCCCCTAATCCTAACCCGTACGCTCACACTAACCCGCGCCCTCACACGTACGCTACCCCTAAACCGTTGTCGTACCCTCACCTGGACCCTAAACCGTCCCCGTCCCCTAACCCTAACCCTAGCCCGAACCCTAATCCTAACCCTTCCCCGAAGCCTTCCCCTCACCCGTCCCCTAATCCTAACCCGTACGCTCACACTAACCCGCGCCCTCACACGTACGCTCCCCCTAAACCGTTGTCGTACCCTCACCTGGACCCTAAACCGTCCCCGTCCCCTAACCCTAACCCTATCCCGAACCCTAACCCTAACCCTTCCCCGAAGCCTTCCCCTCACCCGTCCCCTAATCCTAACCCGTACGCTCACACTAACCCGCGCCCTCACACGTACGCTTCCCCTAAACCGTTGTCGTACCCTCACATAGACCCTCAACCGTCCCCGTCCCCTAACCCTAACCCTAGCCCGAACCCTAACCCTAAACCTTCCCCGAAGCCTTCCCCTCACCCTTCCCCTAATCCTAACCCGTACGCCCACACTAACCCGCGCCCTCACACGTACGCTCCCCCTAAACCGTTGTCGTACCCTCACCTGGACCCTAAACCGTCCCCGTCCCCTAACCCTAACCCTAGCCCGAACCCTAACCCTAACCCTTCCCCGAAGCCTTCCCCTCACCCGTCCCCTAATCCTAACCCGTACGCCCACACTGACCCGCGCCCTCACACGTACGCTCCCCCTAAACCGTTGTCGTACCCTCACCTGGACCCTAAACCGTCCCCGTCCACTAACCCTAACCCTAGCCCGAACCCTAACCCTAACCCTTCCCCGAAGCCTTCCCCTCACTCGTCCCCTAATCCTAACCCGTACGCCCACACTGACCAGCGCCCTCACACGTACGCTCCCCCTAAACCGTTGTCGTACCCTCACCTGGACCCTAAACCATCCCTGTCCCCTAACCCTAACCCTAGCCCGAACCCTAACCCTAACCCTTCCCCGAAGCCTTCCCCTCACCCGTCCCCTAATCCTAACCCGTACGCTCACACTAACCCGCGCCCTCACACGTACGCTACCGCTAAACCGTTGTCGTACCCTCACCTGGACCCTAAACCGTCCCCGTCCCCTAACCCTAACCCTAGCCCGAACCCTAACCCTAACCCTTCCCCGAAGCCTTCCCCTCACCCGTCCCCTAATCCTAACCCGTACGCTCACACTAACCCGCGCCCTCACACGTACGCTCCCCCTAAACCGTTGTCGTACCCTCACCTGGACCCTAAACCGTCCCCGTCCCCTAACCCTAACCCTATCCCGAACACTAACCCTAACCCTTCCCCGAAGCCTTCCCCTCACCCGTCCCCTAATCCTAACCCGTACGCTCACACTAACCCGCGCCCTCACACGTACGCTTCCCCTAAACCGTTGTCGTACCCTCACCTAGACCCTCAACCGTCCCCGTCCCCTAACCCTAACCCTAGCCCGAACCCTAACCCTAAACCTTCCCCGAAGCCTTCCCCTCACCCTTCCCCTAATCCTAACCCGTACGCTCACACTAACCCGCGCCCTCACACATACGCTCCCCCTAAATCGTTGTCGTACCCTCACCTGGACCCTAAACCGTCCCCGTCCCCTAACCCTAACCCTAGCCCGAACCCTAACCCTAACACTTCCCCGAAGCCTTCCCCTCACCCGTCCCCTAATCCTAACCCGTACGCTCACACTATCCCGCGCCCTCACACGTACGCTACCCCTAAACCGTTGTCGTACCCTCACCTGGACCCTAAACCGTCCCCGTCCCCTAACCCTAACCCTACCCCGAACCCTAACCCTAACCCATCCCCGAAGCCTTCCCCTCACCCTTACCCTAATCCTAACCCGTACGCTCACACTAACCCGCGCCCTCACACGTACGCTCCCCCTAAACCGTTGTCGTACCCTCACCTGGACCCTAAACCGTCCCCGTCCCCTAACCCTAACCCTAGCCCGAACCCTAACCCTAACCCTTCCCCGAAGCCTTCCCCTCACCCGTCCCCTAATCCTAACCCGTACGCTCACACTAACCCGCGCCCTCACACGTACGCTCCCCCTAAACCGTTGTTGTACCCTCACCTGGACCCTAAACCGTCCCCGTCCCCTAACCCTATCCCTAGCCCGAACCCTAACCCTAACCCTTCCCCGAAGCCTTCCCCTAACACTTCCCCTAATCCTAACCCGTACGCTCACACTAACCTGCGCCCTCACACGTACGCTCCCCCTAAACCGTTGTCGTACCCTCACCTGGACCCTAAACCGTCCCCGTCCCCTAATCCTTACCCTAGACCGAACCCTAACCCTAACCCTTCCCCGAAGCCTTCCCCTCACCCGTCCCCTAATCCTAACCCGTACGCCCACACTAACACGCGCCCACACACGTACGCTCCCCCTAAACCGTTGTCGCACCCTCACCGGGACCCTAAACCGTCCCCGTCCCCTAACCCTAACCCTAGCCCGAACCCTAACCCTAACCCTTCGCCGAAGCCTTCCCCTCACCCGTCCCCTAATCCTAACCCGTACGCTCACACTAACCCGCGCCCTCACACGTATGCTCCCCCTAAACCGTTGTCGTACCCTCACCTGGACCCTAAACCGTCCCCGTCCCCTAACCCTAACCCTAGCCCGAACCCTAACCCTAACCGTTCACCGAAGCCTTCCCCTCACCCGTCCCCTAATCCTAACCCGTACGCTCACACTAACCCGCGCCCTCACACGTACGCTCCCCCTAAACCGTTGTCGTACCCTCACCTGGACCCTAAACCGTCCCCGTCCCCTAACCCTAACCCTAGCCCGAACCCTAACCCTAACCCTTCCCCGAAGCCTTCCCCTCACCCTTCCCCTAATCCTAACCCGTACGCTCACACTAACCCGCGCCCTCACACGTACTCTCCCCCTAAACCGTTGTCGTACCCTCACCTGGACCCTAAACCGTCCCCGTCCCCTAACCCTAACCCTAACCCGAACCCTAACCCTAACACTTCGCCGAAGCCTTCCCCTCACCCGTCCCCTAATCCTAACCCGTACGCTCACAGTAACATGCGCCCTCACACGTACGCTCCCCCTAAACCGTTGTCGTACCCACACCTGGACCCTAAACCGTCCCCGTCCCCTAAACCTAACCCTAGCCCGAACCCTAACCCTAACCCTTCGCGGAAGCTTTCCCCTCACCCGTCCCCTAATCCTAACCCGTACGCTCACACTAACCCGCGCCCTCACACGTACGCTCCCCCTAAACCGTTGTGGTACCCACACCTGGACCCTAAACCGTCCCCGTCCCCTAACCCTAACCCTAGCCCGAACCCTAACCCTAACCCTTCCCCGAAGCCTTCCCCTCACCCGTCCCCTAATCCTAACCCGTACGCCCACACTAACCCGTGCCCTCACACGTACGCTGCCCCTTAACTTTTCTCGTACCCTCACCTGGACCCTAAACCTTCCCCGTCCCCTAACCCTAACCCTAGCCCGAACCCTAACCCTAACCCTTCCCCGAAGCCTTCCCCTCACCCGTCCCCTAATCCTAACCCGTACGCTCACACTAACCCGCGCCCTCACACGTACGCTCCCCCTAACCGTTGTCGTACCCTCACCTGGACCCTAAACCGTCCCCGTCCCCTAACCCTAACCCTAGCCCAAACCCTAATCCTAACCCTTCCCCGAAGCCTTCCCCTCACCCGTCCCCTAATCCTAACCCTTACGCTCACACTAACCCGCGCCCTCACACGTACGCTCCCCCTAAACCGTTGTCGTACCCACACCTGGACCCTAAACCGTCCCCGTCCCCTAACCCTAACCCTAGCCCGAACCCTAACCCTAACCCTTCCCCGAAGCCTTCCCCTCACCCGTCCCCTAATCCTACCCCGTACGCCCACACTGACCCGCGCCCTCACACGTACGCTCCCCCTAAACCATTGTCGTACCCTCACCTGGACCCTAAACCGTCCCCGTCCCCTAACCCTAACCCTAGCCCGAACCCTAACCCTAACCCTTCCCCGAAGCCTTCCCCTCACCCGTCCCCTAATCCTAACCCGTACACTCACACTAACCCGCGCCCTCACACGTACGCTCCCCCTAAACCGTTGTCGTACCCTCACCTGGACCCTAAACCGTCCCCGTCCCCTAACACTAACCCTAGCCCGAACCCTAACCCTAACCCTTCCCCGAAGCCTTCCCCTCACCCGTCCCCTAATCCTAACCCGTACGCTAACACTAACCCACGCCCTCACACGTACGCTCCCCCTAAACCGTTGTCGTACCCTCACCTGGACCCTAAACCGTCCCCGTCCCCTAACCCTAACCCTAGCCCGAACACTAACCCTAACCCTTCCCCGAAGCCTTCCCCTCACCCGTCCCCTAATCCTAACCCGTACGCTCACACTAACCCGCGCCCTCACACGTATGCTCCCCCTAAACCGTTGTCGTACCCTCACCTGGACCCTAAACCGTCCCCGTCCCCTATACCTAACCCTAACCCTAGCCCGAACGCTAACCCTAACCCTTCCCCGAAGCCTTCCCCTCACCCGTCCCCTAATCCTAACCCGTACGCCCACACTGACCCGCGCCCTCACACGTACGCTCCCCCTAAACCGTTGTCGTACCCTCACCTGGACCCTAAACCGTCCCCGTCCCCTAACCCTAACCCTAGCCCGAACCCTAACCCTAACCCTTCCCCGAAGCCTTCCCCTCACCCGTCCCCTAATCCTAACCCTTACGCTCACACTAACCCGCGCCCTCACACGTACGCTCCCCCTAAACCGTTGTCGTACCCTCACCTGGACCCTAAACCGTCCCTGTCCCCTAACCCTAACCCTAGCCCGAACCCTAACCCTAACCCTTCCCCGAAGCCTTCCCCTCACCCTTCCCCTAATCCTAACCCGTACGCTCACACTAACCCGCGCCCTCACACGTACGCTCCCCCTAAACCGTTGTCGTACCCTCACCTGGACCCTAAACCGTCCCCGTCCCCTAACACTAACCCTAGCCCGAACCCTAACCCTAACCCTTTCCCGAAGCCTTCCCCTCACCCGTCCCCTAATCCTAACCCGTACGCCCACACTAACCCGCGCCCTCACACGTACGCTCCCCCTAAACCGATGTCGTACCATCACCTGGACCCTAAACCGTCCCCGTCCCCTAACCCTAACCCTAGCCCGAACCCTAACCCTAACCCTTCGCCGAAGCCTTCCTCTCACCCGTCCCCTAATCCTAACCCGTACGCTCACACTAACCCGCGCCCTCACACGTACGATCCCCCAAAACGTTGTCGTACCCACACCTGGACCCTAAACCGTCCCCGTCCCCTAACCCTAACCCTAGCCCGAACCCTAACCCTAAACCTTCCCCGAAGCCTTCCCCTCACCCGTCCCCTAATCCTAACCCGTACGCTCACACTAACCCGCGCCCTCACACGTACGCTCCCCCTAAACCGTTGTCGTACCCACACCTTGACCCTAAACCGTCCCCGTCCCCTAACCCTAACCCTAGCCCGAACCCTAACCCTAACCCTTCCCCGAAGCCTTCCCCTCACCCGTCCCCTAATCCTAACCCGTACGCTCACACTAACCCGCGCCCTCACACGTACGCTCCCCCTAAACTGTTGTCGTAACCACACCTGGACCCTAAACCGTCCCCGTCCCCTAACCCTAACCCTAGACCGAACCCTAACCCTAACCCTTCCCCGAAGCCTTCCCCTAACCCGTCCCCTAATCCTAACCCGTACGCCCACACTGACCCGCGCCCTCACACGTACGCTCCCCCTAAACCGTTGTCGTACCCACACGTGGACCCTAAACCGTCCCCGTACCCTAACCCTAACCCTAGCCTGAACCCTAACCCTAACACTTCCCCGAAGCCTTCCCATCACCCGTCCCCTAATCCTAACCCGTACGCTGACACTAACCCACGCCCTCATACGTACGCTCCCCCTAAACCGTTGTCGTACCCTCATCTGGACCCTAAACCGTCCCCGTCCCCTAACCCTAACCCTATCCCGAACACTAACCCTAACCCTTCCCCAAAGCATTCCCCTCAACCGTCCCCTAATCCTAACCTGTACGCCCACACTAACCCGCGCACTCACATGTACGCTCCCCCTAAACCGTTGTCGTACCCTCACCTGGACCCTAAACCGTCCCCGTCCCCTAACCCTAACCCTAGCCCGAACACTAACCCTAACCCTTCCCCGAAGCATTCCCCTCAACCGTCCCCTATTCCTAACCTGTACGCCCACACTAACCCGCGCACTAACATGAACGCTCCCCCTAAACCGTTGTCGTACCCTCACCTGGACCCTAAACCGTCCCCGTCACCTAACCCTAACCCTAGCCCGAACCCTAACCCTAACCCATCCCCGAAGCCTTCCCCTCACCCATCCCCTAATCCTAACCCGTATGCTCACACTAACCCACGCCCTCACACGTACGCTCCCCCTAAACCGTTGTCGTACCCTCACCTGGACCCTAAACCGTCCCCGTCCCCTAACCCTAACCCTAGCCCGAACCCTAACCCTAACCCTTCCCCGAAGCCTTCCCCTCACCCGTCCCCTAATCCTAATCCGTACGCCCACACTAACCCGCGCCCTCACACGTACGTTCCCCCTTAACCGTTGTCGTACCCACACCTGGACCCTAAACCGTCCCCGTCCCCTAACCCTAACCCTAGCCCGAACCCTAATCCTAACCCTTCCCCGAAGCCTTCCCATCACCCGTCCCCAAATCCTAACCCGTACGCTGACACTAACCCACGCCCTCACACGTACGCTCCCCTTAAACCGTTGTCGTACACTCACCTGGACCCTAAACCGTTCCCGTCCCCTAACCCTAACCCTAGCCCGAACCCTAACCCTAACCCTTCCCCGAAGCATTCCCCTCACCCGTCCCCTAATCCTAACCCCTACGCTCACACTAACCCACGCCCTCACACGTACGCTCCCCCTAAACCGTTGTCATACCCTCACCTGGACCCTAAACCGTCCCCGTCCCGTAACCCTAACACTAGCCCAAACCCTAACCCTAACCCTTCCCCGAAGCCTTCCCCTCACCCGTCCCCTAATCCTAACCCGTAGGCTCACACTAACCCGCGCCCTCACACGTACGCTCCCCCTAAACCGTTGTCGTACCCTCACCTGGACCCTAAACCGTCACCGTCCCCTAACCCTAACCCTAGCCCGAACTCTAACCCTAACTCTTCCCCGAAGCCTTCCCCTCACCCGTCCCCTAATCCTAACCCGTACGCTCACACTAACCCGCGCCCTCACACGTACGCTCCCCCTAAACCGTTGTCGTACCCTCACCTGGACCCTAAACCGTCCCCTTCCCCTAATCCTAACCCTAGCCCGAACCATAACCCTAACCCTTCCCCGAAGCCTTCCCCTCACCCGTCCCCTAATCCTAACCCGTACGCCCACACTAACCCACGCCCTCACACGTACGTTCCCACTAAACCGTTGTCGTACCCTCACCTAGACCCTAAACCGTCCCCGTCCCCTAACCCTAACCCTAGCCCGAATCCTAACCCTAACCCTTCCCCGAACCCTTCCCCTCACCCGTCCCCTAATCCTAACCCGTACGCCCACACTGACCCGCGCCCTCACACGTACGCTCCCCCTAAACCGTTGTCGTACCCTCAACTGGATCCTAAACCGTCCCCATCCCGTAACCCTAACCCTAGCCCGAACCCTAACCCTAACCCTTCCCCGAAGCCTTCCCCTCACCCGTCCCCTAATCCTAACCCGTACGCCCACACTAACCCGCGCCCTCACACGTACGCTCCCCCTAAACCGTTGTCGTACCCTCACCTGGACCCTAAACCGTCCCCGTCCCCTAACCCTAACACTAGCCCAAACCCTAAACCTAGCCCTTCCCCGAAGCCTTCCCCTCACCCGTCCCCTAATCCTAACCCGTACGCTCACACTAACCTGCGCCCTCACACGTACGCTCCCCCTAAACCGTTGTCGTACCCACACCTGGACCCTAAACCGTCCCCGTCCCCTAACCCTAACCCTAGCCCGAACCCTAACCCTAACCCTTCCCGGAAGCCTTCCCCTCACCCGTCCCCTAATCCTATCCCGTACGCCCACACTGACCCGCGCCCTCACACGTACACTCCCCCTAAACCGTTGTCGTACCCTCACCTGGACCCTAAACCGTCCCCGTCCCGTAACCCTAACCCTAGCCCGAACCCTAACCCTAACCCTTCCCCGAAGCCTTCCCCTCACCCGTCCCCTAATCCTAAACCGTACGCTCACACTAACCTGCGCCCTCACACGTACGCTACCCCTAAACCGTTGTCGTACCCTCACCTGGACCCTAAACCGTCCCCGTCCCCTAACCCTAACCCTACCCCGAACCCTAACCCTAACCCATCCCCGAAGCCTTCCCCTCACCCTTACCCTAATCCTAACCCGTACGCTCACACTAACCCGCGCCCTCACACGTACGCTCCCCCTAAACCGTTGTCGTACCCTCACCTGGACCCTAAACCGTCCCCTTCCCCTAATCCTAACCCTAGCCCGAACCATAACCCTAACCCTTCCCCGAAGCCTTCCCCTCACCCGTCCCCTAATCCTAACCCGTACGCCCACACTAACCCACGCCCTCACACGTACGTTCCCACTAAACCGTTGTCGTACCCTCACCTAGACCCTAAACCGTCCCCGTCCCCTAACCCTAACCCTAGCCCGAATCCTAACCCTAACCCTTCCCCGAACCCTTCCCCTCACCCGTCCCCTAATCCTAACCCGTACGCCCACACTGACCCGCGCCCTCACACGTACGCTCCCCCTAAAGCGTTGTCGTACCCTCAACTGGATCCTAAACCGTCCCCATCCCGTAACCCTAACCCTAGCCCGAACCCTAACCCTAACCCTTCCCCGAAGCCTTCCCCTCACCCGTCCCCTAATCCTAACCCGTACGCCCACACTAACCCGCGCCCTCACACGTACGCTCCCCCTAAACCGTTGTCGTACCCTCACCTGGACCCTAAACCGTCCCCGTCCCCTAACCCTAACACTAGCCCAAACCCTAAACCTAGCCCTTCCCCGAAGCCTTCCCCTCACCCGTCCCCTAATCCTAACCCGTACGCTCACACTAACCTGCGCCCTCACACGTACGCTCCCCCTAAACCGTTGTCGTACCCACAACTGGACCCTAAACCGTCCCCGTCCCCTAACCCTAACCCTAGCCCGAACCCTAACCCTAACCCTTCCCGGAAGCCTTCCCCTCACCCGTCCCCTAATCCTATCCCGTACGCCCACACTGACCCGCGCCCTCACACGTACACTCCCCCTAAACCGTTGTCGTACCCTCACCTGGACCCTAAACCGTCCCCGTCCCGTAACCCTAACCCTAGCCCGAACCCTAACCCTAACCCTTCCCCGAAGCCTTCCCCTCACCCGTCCCCTAATCCTAAACCGTACGCTCACACTAACCTGCGCCCTCACACGTACGCTACCCCTAAACCGTTGTCGTACCCTCACCTGGACCCTAAACCGTCCCCGTCCCCTAACCCTAACCCTACCCCGAACCCTAACCCTAACCCATCCCCGAAGCCTTCCCCTCACCCTTACCCTAATCCTAACCCGTACGCTCACACTAACCCGCGCCCTCACTCGTACGCTCCCCCAAAACGTTGTCGTACCCACACCTGGACCCTAAACCATCCCCGTCCCCTAACCCTAACCCTAGCCCGAACCCTAACCCTAAACCTTCCCCGAAGCCTTCCCCTCACCCGTCCCCTAATCCTAACCCGTACGCCCACACTGACCCCCGCCCTCACACGTACGCTCCCCCTAAACCATTGTCGTACCCTCACCTGGACCCTAAACCGTCCCCGTCCCGTAACCCTAACCCTAGCCCGAACCCTAACCCTAACCCTTCCCCGAAGCCTTCCCCTCACCCGTCCCCTAATCCTAACCCGTACGCTCACAGTAACCCGCGCCCTCACACGTACGCTCCCCCTAAACCGTTGTCGTACCCTCACCTGGACCCTAAACCGTCCCCTTCCCCTAACGCTAACCCTAGCCCGAACCCTGACCCTAACCCTTCCCCGAAGCCTTCCCCTCACCCGTCCCCTAATCCTAACCCGTACGCCCACACTAACCCGCGCCCTCACACGTACGCTCCCCCTAAACCGTTGTCGTACCCTCACCTGGACCCTAAACCGTCCCCGTCCCCTAACCCTAACCCTAGCCCGAACCCTAACCCTAACCCTTCTCCGAAGCCTTCCCCTCACCCGTCCCCTAACCCTAACCCGTACGACCACACTAACCCGCGCCCTCACACGTACGCTCCCCCTAAAACGTTGTCGTACCCTCACCTGGACCCTAAACCGTCCCCGTCCTCTAACCCTAACCCTAGCCCGAACCCTAACCCTAACCCTTCCCCGAAGCCTTCCCCTCACACGTCCCCTAATCCTAACCCGTACGCTCACACTAACCCGCGCCCTCACACGTATGCTCCCCCTAAACCGTTGTCGTACCCTCACCTGAACCCTAAACCGTCCCCGTCCCCTAACCCTAACCCTAGCCCGAACCCTAACCCTAACCCTTCCCCGAAGCCTGCCCCTCACCCTTCCCCTAATCCTAACCCGTACGCTCACACTAACCCGCGCCCTCACACGTACGCTCCCCCTAAACCGTTGTCATACCCTCAACTGGACCCTAAACCGTCCCCGTCCCCTAACCCTAACCCTAGCCCGAACCCTAACCCTAACCCTTCCCCGAAGCCTTCCCCTCACCCGTCCCCTAATCCTAACACGTACGCCCACACTAAACCGCGCCCTCACACGTACGCTCCCCCTAAGCCGTTGTCGTACCCTCACCTGGACCCTAAACCGTCCCCGTCCCCTAAACCTAACCCTAACCCTAGCCCGAACGCTAACCCTAACCCTTCCCCGAAGCCTTCCCCTCACCCGTCCCCTAATCCTAACCCGTACGCCCACACTGACCCGCGCCCTCACACGTACGCTCCCCCTAAACCGTTGTCGTACCCTCACCTGGACCCTAAACCGTCCCCGTCCCCTAACCCTAACCCTAGCCCGAACCCTAACCCTAACCCTTCCCCGAAGCCTTCCCCTCACCCGTCCCCTAATCCTAACCCTTACGCTCACACTAACCCGCGCCCTCACACGTACGCTCCCCCTAAACCGTTGTCGTACCCTCACCTGGACCCTAAACCGTCCCCGTCCCCTAACCCTAACCCTAGCCCGAACCCTAACCCTAACCCTTCCCCGAAGCCTTCCCCTCACCCGTCCCCTAATCCTAACCCTTACGCTCACACTAACCCGCGCCCTCACACGTACGCTCCCCCTAAACCGTTGTCGTACCCTCACCTGGACCCTAAACCGTCCCCGTCCCCTAACCCTAACCCTAGCCCGAACCCTAACCCTAACCCTTCTCCGAAGCCTTCCCCTCACCCGTCCCCTAACCCTAACCCGTACGACCACACTAACCCGCGCCCTCACACGTACGCTCCCCCTAAAACGTTGTCGTACCCTCACCTGGACCCTAAACCGTCCCCGTCCCCTAACCCTAACCCTAGCCCGAACCCTAACCCTAACCCTTCCCCGAAGGCTTCCCCTCACCCGTCCCCTAATCCTAACCCGTACGCCCACACTAATCCGTGCCCTCACACGTACGCTCACCCTTAACTTTTCTCGTACCCTCACCTGGACCCTAAACCGTCCCCGTCCCCTAACCCTAACCCTAGCCCGAACCCTAACCCTAACACTTCGCCGAAGCCTTCCCCTCACCCGTCCTCTAATCCTAACTCGTACGCTCACACTAACCCGCGCCCTCACACGTACGCTCCCCCTTAACTTTTCTCGTACCCTCACCTGGACCCTAAACCGTCCCCGTCCCCTAACCCTAACCCTAGCCCGAACCCTAACCCTAACACTTCGCCGAAGCCTTCCCCTCACCCGTCCTCTAATCCTAACTCGTACGCTCACACTAACCCGCGCCCTCACACGTACGCTCCCCCTAAACCGTTGTCGTACCCACACCTGGACCCTAAACCGTCCCCGTCCCCTAACCCTAACCCTAGCCCGAACCCTAACCCTAACCCTTCCCCGAAGCCTTCCCCTCACCCGTCCCCTAATCCTAACCCGTACACTCACTCTAACCCGCGCCCTCACACGTACGCTACCCCTAAACCGTTGTCGTACCCTCACCTGGACCCTAAACCGTCCCCGTCCCCTAACCCTAACCCTACCCCGAACCCTAACCCTAACCCATCCCCGAAGCCTTCCCCTCACCCTTACCCTAATCCTAACCCGTACGCTCACACTAACCCGTGCCCTCACACGTACGCTCCCCCTAAACCGTTGTTGTACCCTCTCCTGTACCCTAAACTGTCCCCGTCCCCTAACCCTAACCCTAGCCCGAACCCTAACCCTAACCCTTCCCCGAAGCCTTCCCCTCACCCGTCCCCTAATCCTAACCCGTACGCCCACACTAACCCACGCCCTCACACGTACGCTCCCCCTAAACCGTTGTCGTACCCTCACCTGGACCCTAAACCGTCCCCGTCCCCTAACCCTAACCCTAGCCCGAACCCTAACCCTAAGCCATCCCCGAAGCCTTCCCCTCACCGTTCCCCTAATCCTAACCCGTACGCTCACACTAACCCGCGCCCTCACACGTACGCTCCCCATAACCGTTGTCGTACCCTCACCTGGACCCTAAACCGTCCCCGTCCCCTAACCCTAACCCTAGCCCGAACCCTAACCCTAACCCTTCCCCGAAGCCTTCCCCTCACCCGTCCCCTAATCCTAATCCGTACGCCCACACTAACCCGCGCCCTCACATGTACGTTCCCCCTTAACCGTTGTCGTACCCACAACTGGACCCTAAACCGTCCCCGTCCCCTAACCCTAACCCTAGCCCGAACCCTAATCCTAACCCTTCCCCGAAGCCTTCCCATCACCCGTCCCCTAATCCTAACCCGTACGCTGACACTAACCCACGCCCTCACACGTACGCTCCCCTTAAACCGTTGTCGTACCCTCACCTGGACCCTAAACCGTTCCCGTCCCCTAACCCTAACCCTAGCCCGAACCCTAACCCTAACCCTTCCCCGAAGCATTCCCCTCACCCGTCCCCTAATCCTAACCTGTACGCCCACACTAACCCGCGCACTCACATGTACGCTCCCCCTAAACCGTTGTCGTACCCTCACCTGGACCCTAAACCGTCCCCGTCCCCTAACCCTAACCCTTCCCCGAAACCTGCCCCTCACCCGTCCCCTAATCCTAACCCGTACGCCCACACTAACCCGTGCCCTCACACGTACGCTCCCCCTTAACTTTTCTCGTACCCTCACCTGGACCCTAAACCGTCCCCGTCCCCTAACCCTAACCCTAGCCCGAACCCTAACCCTAACCCTTCCCCGAAGCCTTCCCCTCACCCGTCCCCTAATCCTAACCCGTACGCTCACACTAACCCGCGCCCTCACACGTACGCTCCCCCTATACCGTTGTCGTACACTCACCTGGACCCTAAACCGTCCCCGTCCCCTAACCCTAACCCTAGCCCGAACCCTAATCCTAACCCATCCCCGAAGCCTTCCCCTCACCCTTCCCCTAATCCTAACCCGTAAGCTCACACTAACCCGCGCCCTCACACGTACGCTCCCCCTAAACCGTTGTCGTACCCTCACCTGGACCCTAAACCGTCCCCGTCCCCTAACCCTAACCCTAGCCAGAACCCTAACACTAACCCTTCCCCGAAGCCTTCCCCTCACCCGTCCCCTAATCCTAATCCGTACGCCCACACTAACCCGCGCCCTCACACGTACGTTCCCCCTTAACCGTTGTCGTACCCACACCTGGACCCTAAACCGTCCCCGTACCCTAACCCTAACCCTAGCCCGAACCCTAATCCTAACCCTTCCCCGAAGCCTTCCCATCACCCGTCCCCTAATCCTAACCCGTACGCTGACACTAACCCGCGCACTCACATGTACGCTCCCCCTAAACCGTTGTCGTACCCTCACCTGGACCCTAAACCGTCCCCGTCCCCTAACCCTAACCCTTCCCCGAAACCTGCCCCTCACCCGTCCCCTAATCCTAACCCGTACGCCCACACTAACCCGTGCCCTCACACGTACGCTCCCCCTTAACTTTTCTCGTACCCTCACCTGGACCCTAAACCGTCCCCGTCCCCTAACACTAACCCTAGCCCGAACCCTAACCCTAACCCTTCCCCGAAGGCTTCCCCTCACCCGTCCCCTAATCCTAACCCGTACGCTCACACTAACCCGCGCCCTCACACGTACGCTCCCCCTAAACCGTTGTCGTACCCTCACCTGGACCCTAAACCGTCCCCGTCCCCTAACACTAACCCTAGCCCGAACCCTAACCCTAACACTTCCCCGAAGCCTTCCCCTCACCCGTCCCCTAATCCTAACCCGTACGCTCACACTAACCCGCGCCCTCACACGTACGCTCCCCCTAAACCGTTGTCGTAACCTCACCTGGACCCTAAACCGTCCCCTTCCCCTAACGCTAACCCTAGCCCGAACCCTGACCCTAACCCTTCCCCGAAGCCTTCCCCTCACCCGTCCCCTAATCCTAACCCGTACGCCCACACTAACCCGCGCCCTCACACGTACGCTCCCCCTAAACCGTTGTCGTACCCTCACCTGGACCCTAAACCGTCCCCGTCCCCTAACCCTAACCTTAGCCCGAACCCTAACCCTAACCCTTCTCCGAAGCCTTCCCCTCACCCGTCCCCTAACCCTAACCCGTACGACCACACTAACCCGCGCCCTCACACGTACGCTCCCCCTAAAACGTTGTCGTACCCTCACCTGGACCCTAAACCGTCCCCGTCCCCTAACCCTAACCCTAGCCCGAACCCTAACCCTAACCCTTCGCCGAAGCCTTCCCCTCACCCGTCCCCTAATCCTAACCCGTACGCTCACACTAACCCGCGCCCTCACACGTACGCTCCCCCTAAACCGTTGTCGTACCCACACCTGGACCCTAAACCGTCCCCGTCCCCTAACCCTAACCCTAGCCCGAACCCTAACCCTAACCCTTCCCCGAAGCCTTCCCCTCACCCGTCCCATAATCCTAACCCGTACACTCACTCTAACCCGCGCCCTCACACGTACGCTACCCCTAAACCGTTGTCGTAACCTCACCTGGACCCTAAACCGTCCCCGTCCCCTAACCCTAACCCTACCCCGAACCCTAACCCTAACCCATCCCCGAAGCCTTCCCCTCACCCTTCCCCTAATCCTAACCCGTACGCTCACACTAACCCGCGCCCTCACACGTACGCTCCCCCTAAACCGTTGTTGTACCCTCTCCTGTACCCTAAACTGTCCCCGTCCCCTAACCCTAACCCTAACCCGAACCCTAACCCTAACCCTTCCCCGAAGCCTTCCCCTCACCCGTCCCCTAATCCTAACCCGTACGCCCACACTAACCCACGCCCTCACACGTACGCTCCCCCTAAACCGTTGTCGTACCCTCACCTGGACCCTAAACCGTCCCCGTCCCCTAACCCTAACCCTAGCCCGAACCCTAACCCTAACCCATCCCCGAAGTCTTCCCCTCACCCTTCCCCTAATCCTAACCCGTACGCTCACACTAACCCGCGCCCTCACACGTACGCTCCCCCTAAACCGTTGTCGTACCCTCACCTGGACCCTAAACCGTCCCCGTCCCCTAACCCTAACCCTAGCCCGAACCCAACCCTAACCCTTCCCCGAAGCCTTCCCCTCACCCGTCCCCTAATCCTAATCCGTACGCCCACACTAACCCACGCCCTCACACGTACGTTCCCCCTTAACCGTTGTCGTACCCACACCTGGACCCTAAACCGTCCCCGTCCCCTAACCCTAACCCTAGCCCGAACCCTAATCCTAACCCTTCCCCGAAGCCTTCCCATCACCCGTCCCCTAATCCTAACCCGTACGCTGACACTAACCCACGCCCTCACACGTACGCTCCCCTTAAACCGTTGTCGTACCCTCACATGGACCCTAAACCGTTCCCGTCCCCTAACCCTAACCCTAGCCCGAACCCTAACCCTAACCCTTCCCCGAAGCGTTCCCCTCACCCGTCCCCTAATCCTAACCTGTACGCCCACACTAACCAGCGCACTCACATGTACGCTCCCCGTAAACCGTTGTCGTACCCTCACCTGGACCCTAAACCGTCCCCGTCCCCTAACCCTAACCCTTCCCCGAAACCTGCCCCTCACCCGTCCCCTAATCCTAACCCGTACGCCCACACTAACCCGTGCCCTCACACGTACGCTCCCCCTTAACTTTTCTCGTACCCTCACCTGGACCCTAAACCGTCCCCGTCCCCTAACCCTAACCCTAGCCCGAATCCTAACCCTAACCCTTCCCCGAACCCTTCCCCTCACCCGTCCCCTAATCCTAACCCGTACGCCCACACTGACCCGCGCCCTCACACGTACGCTCCCCCTAAACCGTTGTCGTACCCTCAACTGGATCCTAAACCGTCCCCATCCCGTAACCCTAACCCTAGCCCGAACCCTAACCCTAACCCTTCCCCGAAGCCTTCCCCTCACCCGTCCCCTAATCCTAACCCGTACGCCCACACTAACCCGCGCCCTCACACGTACGCTCCCCCTAAACCGTTGTCGTACCCTCACCTGGACCCTAAACCGTCCCCGTCCCCTAACCCTAACACTAGCCCAAACCCTAAACCTAGCCCTTCCCCGAAGCCTTCCCCTCACCCGTCCCCTAATCCTAACCCGTACGCTCACACTAACCTGCGCCCTCACACGTACGCTCCCCCTAAACCGTTGTCGTACCCACACCTGGACCCTAAACCGTCCCCGTCCCCTAACCCTAACCCTAGCCCGAACCCTAACCCTAACCCTTCCCGGAAGCCTTCCCCTCACCCGTCCCCTAATCCTATCCCGTACGCCCACACTGACCCGCGCCCTCACACGTACACTCCCCCTAAACCGTTGTCGTACCCTCACCTGGACCCTAAACCGTCCCCGTCCCGTAACCCTAACCCTAGCCCGAACCCTAACCCTAACCCTTCCCCGAAGCCTTCCCCTCACCCGTCCCCTAATCCTAACCCGTACGCTCACACTAACCTGCGCCCTCACACGTACGCTACCCCTAAACCGTTGTCGTACCCTCACCTGGACCCTAAACCGTCCCCGTCCCCTAACCCTAACCCTAGCCCGAACCCTAACCCTAACCCATCCCCGAAGCCTTCCCCTCACCCTTACCCTAATCCTAACCCGTACGCTCACACTAACCCGCGCCCTCACACGTACGCTCCCCCTAAACCGTTGTCGTACCCTCACCTGGACCCTAAACCATCCCCGTCCCCTAACCCTAACCCTAGCCCGAACCCTAACACTAACCCTTCGCCGAAGCCTTCCCCTCAACCGTCCCCTAATCCTAACCCGTACGCTCACACTAACCCGCGCCCTCAGACGTACGCTCCCCCAAAACGTTGTCGTACCCACACCTGGACCCTAAACCGTCCCCGTCCCCTAACCCTAACCCTAGCCCGAACCCTAACCCTAAACCTTCCCCGAAGCCTTCCCCTCACCCGTCCCCTAATCCTAACCCGTACGCCCACACTGACCCCCGCCCTCACACGTACGCTCCCCCTAAACCATTGTCGTACCCTCACCTGGACCCTAAACCGTCCCCGTCCCGTAACCCTAACCCTAACCCGAACCCTAACCCTAACACTTCCCCGAAGCCTTCCCCTCACCCGTCCCCTAATCCTAACCCGTACGCTCACACTAACCCGCGCCCTCACACGTACGCTCCCCCTAAACCGTTGTCGTACCCTCACCTGGACCCTAAACCGTCCCCTTCCCCTAACGCTAACCCTAGCCCGAACCCTGACCCTAACCCTTCCCCGAAGCCTTCCCCTCACCCGTCCCCTAATCCTAACCCGTACGCCCACACTAACCCGCGCCCTCACACGTACGCTCCCCCTAAACCGTTGTCGTACCCTCACCTGGACCCTAAACCGTCCCCGTCCCCTAACCCTAACCCTAGCCCGAACCCTAACCCTAACCCTTCTCCGAAGCCTTCCCCTCACCCGTCCCCTAACCCTAACCCGTACGACCACACTAACCCGCGCCCTCACACGTACGCTCCCCCTAAAACGTTGTCGTACCCTCACCTGGACCCTAAACCGTCCCCGTCCCCTAACCCTAACCCTAGCCCGAACCCTAACCCTAACCCTTCCCCGAAGCCTTCCCCTCACACGTCCCCTAATCCTAACCCGTACGCTCACACTAACCCGCGCCCTCACACGTATGCTCCCCCTAAACCGTTGTCGTACCCTCACCTGGACCCTAAACCGTCCCCGTCCCCTAACCCTAACCCTAGCCCGAACCCTAACCCTAACCCTTCCCCGAAGCCTGCCCCTCACCCTTCCCCTAATCCTAACCCGTACGCTCACACTAACCCGCGCCCTCACACGTACGCTCCCCCTAAACCGTTGTCATACCCTCAACTGGACCCTAAACCGTCCCCGTCCCCTAACCCTAACCCTAGCCCGAACCCTAACCCTAACCCTTCCCCGAAGCCTTCCCCTCACCCGTCCCCTAATCCTAACACGTACGCCCACACTAAACCGCGCCCTCACACGTACGCTCCCCCTAAGCCGTTGTCGTACCCTCACCTGGACCCTAAACCGTCCCCGTCCCCTAAACCTAACCCTAACCTTAGCCCGAACGCTAACCCTAACCCTTCCCCGAAGCCTTCCCCTCACCCGTCCCCTAATCCTAACCCGTACGCCCACACTGACCCGCGCCCTCACACGTACGCTCCCCCTAAACCGTTGTCGTACCCTCACCTGGACCCTAAACCGTCCCCGTCCCCTAACCCTAACCCTAGCCCGAACCCTAACCCTAACCCTTCCCCGAAGCCTTCCCCTCACCCGTCCCCTAATCCTAACCCTTACGCTCACACTAACCCGCGCCCTCACACGTACGCTCCCCCTAAACCGTTGTCGTACCCTCACCTGGACCCTAAACCGTCCCCGTCCCCTAACCCTAACCCTAGCCCGAACCCTAACCCTAACCCTTCCCCGAAGCCTTCCCCTCACCCTTCCCCTAATCCTAACCCGTACGCTCACACTAACCCGCGCCCTCACACGTACGCTCCCCCTAAACCGTTGTCGTACCCTCACCTGGACCCTAAACCGTCCCCGTCCCCTAACCCTAACCCTAGCCCGAACCCTAACCCTAACCCTTCTCCGAAGCCTTCCCCTCACCCGTCCCCTAACCCTAACCCGTACGACCACACTAACCCGCGCCCTCACACGTACGCTCCCCCTAAAACGTTGTCGTACCCTCACCTGGACCCTAAACCGTCCCCGTCCCCTAACCCTAACCCTAGCCCGAACCCTAACCCTAACCCTTCCCCGAAGGCTTCCCCTCACCCGTCCCCTAATCCTAACCCGTACGCCCACACTAATCCGGGCCCTCACACGTACGCTCCCCCTTAACTTTTCTCGTACCCTCACCTGGACCCTAAACCGTCCCCGTCCCCTAACCCTAACCCTAGCCCGAACCCTAACCCTAACACTTCGCCGAAGCCTTCCCCTCACCCGTCCTCTAATCCTAACTCGTACGCTCACACTAACCCGCGCCCTCACACGTACGCTCCCCCTAAACCGTTGTCGTACCCACACCTGGACCCTAAACCGTCCCCGTCCCCTAACCCTAACCCTAGCCCGAACCCTAACCCTAACCCTTCCCCGAAGCCTTCCCCTCACCCGTCCCCTAATCCTAACCCGTACACTCACTCTAACCCGCGCCCTCACACGTACGCTACCCCTAAACCGTTGTCGTACCCTCACCTGGACCCTAAACCGTCCCCGTCCCCTAACCCTACCCCGAACCCTAACCCTAACCCATCCCCGAAGCCTTCCCCTCACCCTTACCCTAATCCTAACCCGTACGCTCACACTAACCCGTGCCCTCACACGTACGCTCCCCCTAAACCGTTGTTGTACCCTCTCCTGTACCCTAAACTGTCCCCGTCCCCTAACCCTAACCCTAGCCCGAACCCTAACCCTAACCCTTCCCCGAAGCCTTCCCCTCACCCATCCCCTAATCCTAACCCGTATGCCCACACTAACCCGCGCCCTCACACGTACGTTCCCCATAACCGTTGTCGTACCCTCACCTGGACCCTAAACCGTCCCCGTCCCCTAACCCTAACCCTAGCCCGAACCCTAACCCTAACCCTTCCCCGAAGCATTCCCCTCACCCGTCCCCTAATCCTAACCTGTACGCCCACACTAACCCGCGCACTCACATGTACGCTCCCCCTAAACCGTTGTCGTACCCTCACCTGGACCCTAAACCGTCCCCGTCCCCTAACCCTAACCCTTCCCCGAAACCTGCCCCTCACCCGTCCCCTAATCCTAACCCGTACGCCCACACTAACCCGTGCCCTCACACGTACGCTCCCCCTTAACTTTTCTCGTACCCTCACCTGGACCCTAAACCGTCCCCGTCCCCTAACCCTAACCCTAGCCCGAACCCTAACCCTAACCCTTCCCCGAAGCCTTCCCCTCACCCGTCCCCTAATCCTAACCCGTACGCTCACACTAACCCGCGCCCTCACACGTACGCTCCCCCTATACCGTTGTCGTACCCTCACCTGGACCCTAAACCGTCCCCGTCCCCTAACCCTAACCCTAGCCCGAACCCTAATCCTAACCCATCCCCGAAGCCTTCCCCTCACCCTTCCCCTAATCCTAACCCGTAAGCTCACACTAACCCGCGCCCTCACACGTACGCTCCCCCTAAACCGTTGTCGTACCCTCACCTGGACCCTAAACCGTCCCCGTCCCCTAATCCTAACCCTAGCCCGAACCCTAACACTAACCCTTCCCCGAAGCCTTCCCCTCACCCGTCCCCTAATCCTAATCCGTACGCCCACACTAACCCGCGCCCTCACACGTACGTTCCCCCTTAACCGTTGTCGTACCCACACCTGGACCCTAAAACGTCCCCGTCCCCTAACCCTAACCCTAGCCCGAACCCTAATCCTAACCCTTCCCCGAAGCCTTCCCATCACCCGTCCCCTAATCCTAACCCGTACGCTGACACTAACGCACGCCCTCACACGTACGCTCCCCTTAAACCGTTGTCGTACCCTCACCTGGACCCTAAACCGTTCCCGTCCCCTAACCCTAACCCTAGCCCGAACCCTAACCCTAACCCTTCCCCGAAGCATTCCCCTCACCCGTTCCCTAATCCTAACCCGTACGCCCACACTAACCCGCGCACTCACACGTACGCTCCCCCTAAACCGTTGTCGTACCCTCACCTGGACCCTAAACCGTCCCCGTCCCCTAACCCTAACCCTAGCTCGAACGCTAACCCTAACCCTTCCCCGAAGCCTTCCCCTCACCCGTCCCCTAATCCTAACCCGTACGCTCACACTAACCCGCGCCCTCACACGTACGCTCCCCCTAAACCGTTGTCGTACCCTCACCTGGACCCTAAACCGTCCCCGTCCCCTAACCCTAACCCTAGCCCGAACCCTAACCCTAACCCTTCCCCGAAGCCTTCCCCTCACCCGTCGCCTAAACCTAACCCGTACGCCCACACTAACCCGCGCCCTCACACGTACGCTCCCCCTAAACCGTTGTCGTACCCTCACCTGGACCCTAAACCGTCCCCGTCCCCTAACCCTAACCCTAGCCCGAACCCTAACCCTAAGCCTTCCCCGAAGCCTTCCCCTCACCTGTCCCCTAATCCTAAACCGTACGCCCACACTAACCCGCCCCCTCACACGTACGCTCCCCCTAAACCGTTGTCGTACCCTCACCTGGACCCTAAACCGTCCCCGTCCCCTAACCCTAACCCTAGCCCGAACCCTAACCCTAACCCTTCCCCGAAGCATTCCCCTCACCCGTTCCCTAATCCTAACCTGTACGCCCACACTAACCCGCGCACTCACATGTACGCTCCCCCTAAACCGTTGTCGTACCCTCACCTGGACCCTAAACCGTCCCCGTCCCCTAACCCTAACCCTTCCCCGAAACCTGCCCCTCACCCGTCCCATAATCCTAACCCGTTCGCCCACACTAACCCGTGCCCTCACACGTACGCTCCCCCTTAACTTTTCTCGTACCCTCACCTGGACCCTAAACCGTCCCCGTCCCCTAACACTAACCCTAGCCCGAACCCTAACCCTAACCCTTCCCCGAAGGCTTCCCCTCACCCGTCCCCTAATCCTAACCCGTACGCTCACACTAACCCGCGCCCTCACACGTACGCTCCCCCTAAAACGTTGTCGTACCCTCACCTGGACCCTAAACCGTCCCCGTCCCCTAACACTAACCCTAGCCCGAACCCTAACCCTAACACTTCCCCGAAGCCTTCCCCTCACCCGTCCCCTAATCCTAACCCGTACGCCCACACTAACCCGCGCCCTCACACGTACGCTCCCCCTAAACCGTTGTCGTACCCTCACCTGGACCCTAAACCGTCCCCGTCCCCTAACCCTAACCCTAGCCCGAACCCTAACCCTAACCCTTCTCCGAAGCCTTCCCCTCACCCGTCCCCTAACCCTAACCCGTACGACCACACTAACCCGCGCCCTCACACGTACGCTCCCCCTAAAACGTTGTCGTACCCTCACCTGGACCCTAAACCGTCCCCGTCCCCTAACCCTAACCCTAGCCCGAACCCTAACCCTAACCCTTCGCCGAAGCCTTCCCCTCACCCGTCCCCTAATCCTAACCCGTACGCTCACACTAACCCGCGCCCTCACACGTACGCTCCCCCTAAACCGTTGTCGTACCCACACCTGGACCCTAAACCGTCCCCGTCCCCTAACCCTAACCCTAGCCCGAACCCTAACCCTAACCCTTCCCCGAAGCCTTCCCCTCACCCGTCCCATAATCCTAACCCGTACACTCACTCTAACCCGCGCCCTCACACGTACGCTACCCCTAAACCGTTGTCGTAACCTCACCTGGACCCTAAACCGTCCCCGTCCCCTAACCCTAACCCTACCCCGAACCCTAACCCTAACCCATCCCCGAAGCCTTCCCCTCACCCTTCCCCTAATCCTAACCCGTACGCTCACACTAACCCGCGCCCTCACACGTACGCTCCCCCTAAACCGTTGTTGTACCCTCTCCTGTACCCTAAACTGTCCCCGTCCCCTAACCCTAACCCTAACCCGAACCCTAACCCTAACCCTTCCCCGAAGCCTTCCCCTCACCCGTCCCCTAATCCTAACCCGTACGCCCACACTAACCCACGCCCTCACACGTACGCTCCCCCTAAACCGTTGTCGTACCCTCACCTGGACCCTAAACCGTCCCCGTCCCCTAACCCTAACCCTAGCCCGAACCCTAACCCTAACCCATCCCCGAAGTCTTCCCCTCACCCTTCCCCTAATCCTAACCCGTACGCTCACACTAACCCGCGCCCTCACACGTACGCTCCCCCTAAACCGTTGTCGTACCCTCACCTGGACCCTAAACCGTCCCCGTCCCCTAACCCTAACCCTAGCCCGAACCCTAACCCTAACCCTTCCCCGAAGCCTTCCCCTCACCCGTCCCCTAATCCTAACCTGTACGCCCACACTAACCAGCGCACTCACATGTACGCTCCCCGTAAACCGTTGTCGTACCCTCACCTGGACCCTAAACCGTCCCCGTCCCCTAACCCTAACCCTTCCCCGAAACCTGCCCCTCACCCGTCCCCTAATCCTAACCCGTACGCCCACACTAACCCGTGCCCTCACACGTACGCTCCCCCTTAACTTTTCTCGTACCCTCACCTGGACCCTAAACCGTCCCCGTCCCCTAACCATAACCCTAGCCCGAACTCTAACCCTAACCCTTCCCCGAAGCCTTCCCCTCACCCGTCCCCTAATCCTAACCCGTACGCCCACACTAACACGTGCCCTCACACGTACGCTCCCCCTTAACTTTTCTCGTACCCTCACCTGGACCCTAAACCGTCCCCGTCCCCTAACCCTAACCGTAGCCCGCACCCTAACCCTAACCCTTCCCCGAAGCCTTCCCCTCACCCGTCCCCTAATCCTAAACCTTACGCTCACACTAAACCGCGCCCTCACACATTCGCTCCCCCTAAACCGTTGTCGTACCCACACCTGGACCCTAAACCGTCCCCGTCCCCTAACCCTAACCCTAGCCCGAACCCTAACCCTAACCCTTCCCCGAAGCCTTCCCCTCACCCGTCCCCTAATCCTAACCCGTACGCCCACACTGACCCGCGCCTTCACACGTACGCTCCCCCTAAACCGTTGTCGTACCCTCACCTGGACCCTAAACCGTCCCCGTCCCCTAACCCTAACCCTAGCTCGAACGCTAACCCTAACCCTTCCCCGAAGCCTTCCCCTCACCCGTCCCCTAATCCTAACCCGTACGCTCACACTAACCCGCGCCCTCACACGTACGCTCCCCCTAAACCGTTGTCGTACCCTCACCTGGACCCTAAACCGTCCCCGTCCCCTAACCCTAACCCTAGCCCGAACCCTAACCCTAACCCTTCCCCGAAGCCTTCCCCTCACCCGTCGCCTAAACCTAACCCGTACGCCCACACTAACCCGCGCCCTCACACGTACGCTCCCCCTAAACCGTTGTCGTACCCTCACCTGGACCCTAAACCGTCCCCGTCCCCTAACCCTAACCCTAGCCCGAACCCTAACCCTAAGCCTTCCCCGAAGCCTTCCCCTCACCTGTCCCCTAATCCTAAACCGTACGCCCACACTAACCCGCCCCCTCACACGTACGCTCCCCCTAAACCGTTGTCGTACCCTCACCTGGACCCTAAACCGTCCCCGTCCCCTAACCCTAACCCTAGCCCGAACCCTAACCCTAACCCTTCCCCGAAGCCTTCCCCTCACCCGTCCCCTAATCCTAACCCGTACGCCCACACTAACCCGCGCCCTCACACGTACGCTCCCCCTACACCGTTGTCGTACACACACCTGGACCCTAAACCGTCCCCTTCCCCTAACGCTCACCCTAGCCCGAACCCTAACCCTAACCCTTCCCCGAAGCCTTCCCCTCACCCGTCCCCTAATCCTAACCCGTACGCCCACACTAACCCGTGCCCTCACACGTACGCTCCCCCTTAACTTCTCTCGTACCCTCACCTGGACTCTAAACCGTCCCCGTCCCCTAACCCTAACCCTAGCCCGAACCCTAGCACGAACCCTAACCCTAATCCTTCCCCGAAGCCTTCCCCTCACCCGTCCCCTAATCCTAACCCGTACGCCCACACTAACCCGCGCCCTCACACGTACGCTCCCCCTAAACCGTTGTCGTACCCTCACCTGGACCCTAAACCTTTCCCGTCCCCTAACCCTAAGCCTACCCCGAACCCTAACCCTAACCCTTCCCCGAAGCCTTCCACTCACCCGTCCCCTAATCCTAACGCGTACGCTCACACTAACCCGCGCCCTCACACGTACGCTCCCCCTAAAACGTTGTCGTACCCTCACCTGGACCCTAAACCGTCCCCGTCCCGTAACCCTAACCCTATCCCGAACCCTATCCCTAACCCTTCCCCGAAGCATTCCCCTCATCCGTCCCCTAATCCTAACCCGTACGCTCACAGTAACCCGCGCCCTCACACGTACGCTCCCCCTAAACCTTTGTCGTACCCTCACCTGGACCCTAAACCGTCCCCTTCCCCTAACGCTAACCCTAGCCCGAACTCTAACCCTAACCCTTCCCCGAAGCCTTCCCCTCACCCGTCCCCTAATCTTAACCCGTACGCCCACACTAACCCGCGTCCTCACACGTACGCTCCCCCTAAACCGTTGTCGTACCCTCAACTGGACCCTAAACCGTCCCCATCCCCTAACCCTAACCCTAGCCCGAACCCTAACCCTAACCCTTCTCCGAAGCCTTCCCCTCACCCGTCCCCTAACCCTAACCCGTACGACCACACTAACCCGCGCCCTCACACGTACGCTCCCCATAAAACGTTGTCGTACCCTCACCTGGACGCTAAACCGTCCCCGTCCCCTAACCCTAACCCTAGCCCGAACCCTAACCCTAACCCTTCCCCGAAGCCTTCCCCTCACCCGTCCCCTAATCCTAACCCGTACGCCCACACTAACACGTGCCCTCACACGTACCCTCCCCCTTAACTTTTCTCGTACCCTCACCTGAACCCTAAACCGTCCCCGTCCCCTAACCCTAACCCTAGCCCGCACCCTAACCCTAACCCTTCCCCGAAGCCTTCCCCTCACCCGTCCCCTAATCCTAGCCCTTACGCTCACACTAAAACGCGCCCTCACACGTACGCTCCCCCTAAACCGTTGTCGTACCCACACCTGGACCCTAAACCGTCCCCGTCCCCTAACCCTAACCCTAGCCCGAACCCTAACCCTAACCCTTCCCCGAAGCCTTCCCCTCACCCGTCCCCTAATCCTAACCCGTACGCCCACACTGACCCGCGCCCTCACACGTACGCTCCCCCTAAACCGTTGTCGTACCCTCACCTGGACCCTAAACCGTCCCCGTCCCCTAACCCTAACCTTAACCCGAACCCTAACCGTAACCCTTCCCCGAAGCCTTCCCCTCACCCGTCCCCTAATCCTAACCCGTACGCTCACACTAACCCGCGCCCTCACACGTACGCTCCCCCTAAACCGTTGTCGTACCCTCACCTGGACCCTAAACCGTCCCCGTCCCCTAACCCTAACCCTAGCCCGAACCCTAAACCTAACCCTTCCCCGAAGCCTTCCCCTCACCCATCCCCTAATCCTAACCCATACGCCCACACTAACCCGCGCCCTCACACGTATGCTCCCCCTAAACCGTTGTCGTACCCTCACCTGGACCCTAAACCGTCCCCGTCCCCTAACCCTAACCCTAGCCCGAACCCTAACCCTAACACATCCCCGAAGCCTTCCCCTCACCCGTCCCCTAATCCTAACCCGTACGCCCACACTAACCCGCGCCCTCACACGTACGCTCCCCCTAAACCGTTGTCGTACCCTCACCTGTACCCTAAACCGTACCCGTCCCCTAACCCTAACCCTAGCCCGAACCCTAACCCTAACCCTTCCCCGAAGCCTTCCCCTCACCCGTCCCCTAATCCTAACCCGTACGCCCACACTAACCCGCGCCCTCACACGTACGCTCCCCCTAAACCGTTGTCGTACCTTCACCTGGACCCTAAACCGTCCCCGTCCCCTAACCCTAAGCCTACCCCGAACCCTAACCCTAACCCTTCCCCGAAGCCTTCACCTCACCCGTCCCCTAATCCTAACCCGTACGCTCACACTAACCCGCGCCCTCTCACGTACGCTCCCCCTAAACCGTTGTCGTACCCTCACCTGGACCCTAAACTGTCCCCGTCCCCTAACCCTAACCCTAGCCCGAACCCTAACCCTAACCCTTCCCCGAAGCCTTCCCCTCACCCGTCCCCTAAACCTAACCCGTACGCCCACACTAACCCGCACCCTCACACGTACGCTCCCCCGAAACCGTTGTCGTACCCTCACCTGGACCCTAAACCGTCCCCGTCCCCTAACCCTAACCCTAGCCCGAAACCTAACCCTAACCCTTCCCCGAAGCCTTCCCCTCACCCGTCCCCTAATCCTAACCCGTACGCCCACACTAACCCGCGCCCTCACACGTACGCTTCCCCTAAACCGTTGTCGTACCCTCACCTGGACCCTAAACCGTCCCCGTCCCGTAACCCTAACCCTATCCCGAACCCTATCCCTAACCCTTCCCCGAAGCCTTCCCCTCACCCGTCCCCTAATCCTAACCCGTACGCTCACAGTAACCCTCGCCCTCACACGTACGCTCCCCCTAAACCTTTGTCGTACCCTCACCTGGACCCTAAACCGTCCCCTTCCCCTAACGCTAACCCTAGCCCGAACCCTAACCCTAACCCTTCCCCGAAGCCTTCCCCTCACCCGTCCCCTAATCCTAACCCGTACGCCAACACTAACCCGCGCCCTCACACGTACGCTCCCCCTAAACCGTTGTCGTACCCTCAACTGGACCCTAAACCGTCCCCATCCCCTAAACCTAACCCTAGCCCGAACCCTAACCCTAACCCTTCTCCGAAGCCTTCCCCTCACCCGTCCCCTAACCCTAACCCGTACGACCACACTAACCCGCGCCCTCACACGTACGCTCCCCATAAAACGTTGTCGTACCCTCACCTGGACGCTAAACCGTCCCCGTCCCCTAACCCTAACCCTAGCCCGAACCCTAACCCTAACCCTTCCCCGAAGCCTTCCCCTCACCCGTCCCCTAATCCTAACCCGTACGCCCACACTAACACGTGCCCTCACACGTACCCTCCCCCTTAACTTTTCTCGTACCCTCACCTGGACCCTAAACCGTCCCCGTCCCCTAACCCTAACCCTAGCCCGCACCCTAACCCTAACCCTTCCCCGAAGCCTTCCCCTCACCCGTCCCCTAATCCTAGCCCTTACGCTCACACTAAAACGCGCCCTCACACGTACGCTCCCCCTAAACCGTTGTCGTACCCACACCTGGACCCTAAACCGTCCCCGTCCCCTAACCCTAACCCTAGCCCGAACCCTAACCCTAACCCTTCCCCGAAGCCTTCCCCTCACCCGTCCCCTAATCCTAACCCGTACGCCCACACTAACCCGCGCCCTCACACGTACGCTCCCCCTAAACCGTTGTCGTACCCTCACCTGTACCCTAAACCGTACCCGTCCCCTAACCCTAACCCTAGCCCGAACCCTAACCCTAACCCTTCCCCGAAGCCTTCCCCTCACCCGTCCCCTAATCCTAACCCGTACGCCCACACTAACCCGCGCCCTCACACGTACGCTCCCCCTAAACCGTTGTCGTACCTTCACCTGGACCCTAAACCGTCCCCGTCCCCTAACCCTAAGCCTACCCCGAACCCTAACCCTAACCCTTCCCCGAAGCCTTCACCTCACCCGTCCCCTAATCCTAACCCGTACGCTCACACTAACCCGCGCCCTCACACGTACGCTCCCCCTAAACCGTTGTCGTACCCTCACCTGGACCCTAAACTGTCCCCGTCCCCTAACCCTAACCCTAGCCCGAACCCTAACCCTAACCCTTCCCCGAAGCCTTCCCCTCACCCGTCCCCTAAACCTAACCCGTACGCCCACACTAACCCGCACCCTCACACGTACGCTCCCCCGAAACCGTTGTCGAACCCTCACCTGGACCCTAAACCGTCCCCGTCCCCTAACCCTAACCCTAGCCCGAAACCTAACCCTAACCCTTCCCCGAAGCCTTCCCCTCACCCGTCCCCTAATCCTAACCCGTACGCCCACACTAACCCGCGCCCTCACACGTACGCTTCCCCTAAACCGTTGTCGTACCCTCACCTGGACCCTAAACCGTCCCCGTCCCGTAACCCTAACCCTATCCCGAACCCTATCCCTAACCCTTCCCCGAAGCCTTCCCCTCACCCGTCCCCTAATCCTAACCCGTACGCTCACAGTAACCCGCGCCCTCACACGTACGCTCCCCCTAAACCTTTGTCGTACCCTCACCTGGACCCTAAACCGTCCCCTTCCCCTAACGCTAACCCTAGCCCGAACCCTAACCCTAACCCTTCCCCGAAGCCTTCCCCTCACCCGTCCCCTAATCCTAACCCGTACGCCCACACTAACCCGCGCCCTCACACGTACGCTCCCCCTAAACCGTTGTCGTACCCTCAACTGGACCCTAAACCGTCCCCATCCCCTAACCCTAACCCTAGCCCGAACCCTAACCCTAACCCTTCTCCGAAGCCTTCCCCTCACCCGTCCCCTAACCCTAACCCGTACGACCACACTAACCCGCGCCCTCACACGTACGCTCCCCATAAAACGTTGTCGTACCCTCACCTGGACGCTAAACCGTCCCCGTCCCCTAACCCTAACCCTAGCCCGAACCCTAACACTAACCCTTCCCCGAAGCCTTCCCCTCACCCGTCCCCTAATCCTAACCCGTACGCCCACACTAACACGTGCCCTCACACGTACCCTCCCCCTTAACTTTTCTCGTACCCTCACCTGGACCCTAAACCGTCCCCGTCCCCTAACCCTAAGCCTACCCCGAACCCTAACCCTAACCCTTCCCCGAAGCCTTCACCTCACCCGTCCCCTAATCCTAACCCGTACGCTCACACTAACCCGCGCCCTCACACGTACGCTCCACCTAAACCGTTGTCGTACCCTCACCTGGACCCTAAACCGTCACCGTCCCCTAACCCTAACCCTAGCCCGAACCCTAACCCTAACCCTTCCCCGAAGCCTTCCCCTCACCCGTCCCCTAAACCTAACCCGTACGCCCACACTAACCCGCACCCTCACACGTACGCTCCCCCGAAACCGTTGTCGTACCCTCACCTGGACCCTAAACCGTCCCCGTCCCCTAACCCTAACCCTAGCCCGAAACCTAACCCTAACCCTTCCCCGAAGCCTTCCCCTCACCCGTCCCCTAATCCTAACACGTACGCCCACACTAACCCGCGCCCTCACACGTACGCTCCCCCTAAACCGTTGTCGTACCCTCACCTGGACCCTAAACCGTCCCCGTCCCCTATCCCTAACCCTAGCCCGAACCCTAACCCTAACCCTTCCCCGAAGCCTTCCCCTCACCCGTCCCCTAATCCTAAACCGTACGCCCACACTAACCCACGCCCTCACACGTACGCTCACCCTAAACCGTTGTCGTACCCTCACCTGGACCCTAAACCATCCCCGTCCCCTAACCCTAACCCTATTCCGAACCCTAACCCTAACCCTTCCCCGAAGCCTTCCCCTCACCCGTCCCCTAATCCTAACCCGTACACTCACACTAACCTGCGCCCTCACACGTACGCTCCCCCTAAACCGTTGATGTACCCTCACTTGGACCCTAAACCGTCCCCGTCCCCTAACCATAACCCTAGCCCGAACCCTAACACTAGCCCTTCCCCGAAGCCTTCCCCTCACCCGTCCCCTAATCCTAACCCGTACGCTCACACTAACACGCCCCCTCGCACGTACGCTCCCCCTCAACCGTTGTCGTACCCTCACCTGGACCCTAAACCGTCCCCGTCACCTAACCCTAACCCTAGCCCGAACCCTAACCCTAACCCTTCCCCGAAGCCTTCCCCTCACCCGTCCCCTAATCCTAACCCGTACGCCCACACTAACCCACGCCCTCACACGTACGCTCCCCCTAAACCGTTGTCGTACCCTCACCTGGACCCTAAACCGTCCCTGTCCCCTAACCCTAACCCTAGCCCGAACCCTAACCCTAAACCTTCCCCGAAGCCTTCCCCTCACCTGTCCCCTAATCCTAACCCGTACGCCCACACTGACCCGCGCCCTCACACGTACGCTCCCCCTAAACCGTTGTCGTACCCTCACCTAGACCCTAAACCGTCCCCGTCCCCTAACCCTAACCCTAGCCCGAACCCTAACCCTAACCCTTGCCCGAAGCCTTCCCCTCACCCGTCCCCTATTCCTAACCCGTACGCTCACACTAACCCGCGCCCTAACCCGTACGCTCCCCCTAAACCGTTGTCGTACCCTCACCTGGACCCTAAACCGTCCCCGTCCCCTAACCCTAACCCTAGCCCGAACCCTAACCCTAACCCTTCCCCGAAGCCTTCCCCTCACCCGTCCCCTAATCCTAACCCGTACGCTCACACTAACCCGCGCCCTCACACGTACGCTCCCCCTAAACCGTTGTCGTACCCTCACCTGGACCCTAAACCGTCCCCGTCCCCTAACCCTAACCCTAGCCCGAACCCTAACCCTAACACTTCCCCGAAGCCTTCCCCTCACCCGTCCCCTAATCCTAACCCGTACGCTCACACTAACCCGCGCCCTCACACGTACGCTCCCCCTAAACCGTTGTCGTACCCTCACCTGGACCCTAAACCGTCCCCGTCCCCTAACACTAACCCTAAACCGAAACCTAAACCTAACCCTTCCCCGAAGCCTTCCCCTCACCCGTCCCCTAATCCTAACCCGTACGCTCACACTAACCCACGCCCTCACACGTACGGTCCCCCTAAACCGTTGTCGTACCCTCACCTGGACCCTATACCGTCCCCGTCCCCTAACCCAAACCCTAGCCCGAACCCTAACCCTAACACTTCCCCGAAGCCTTCCCCTCACCCTTCCCCTAATCCTAACCCGTACGCTCACACTTACCCGCGCCCTCACACGTACGCTCCCCCTAAACCGTTGTCGTACCCTCACCTGGACCCTAAACCGTCCCCATCCCCGAACCCTAACCCTAGCCCGAACCATAACCCTAACCCTTCTCCGAAGCCTTCCCCTCACCCGTCCCCTAACCCTAACCCGTACGACCACACTAACCCGCACCCTCACACGTACGCTCCCCCTAAACCGTTGTCGTACCCTCACCTGGACCCTAAACCGTCCCCGTCCCCGTCCCCTAACCCTAGCCCGAACCCTAACCCTAACCCTTCCCCGAAGCCTTCCCCTCACCCGTCCCCTAATCCTAACCCGTACGCCCACACTAACCCGTGCCCTCACACGTACGCTTCCTCTTAACTTCTCTCGTACCCTCACCTGGACCCTAAACCGTCCCCGTCCCCTAACCCTAACCCTAGCCCGAACCCTAACCCTAACCCTTCCCCGAAGCCTTCCCCTCACCCGTCCCCTAATCCTAACCCTTACGCTCACACTAACCCGCGCCCTCAGACGTACGCCCCCCCTAAACCGTTGTCGTACCCACACCTGGACCCTAAACCGTCCCCGTCCCCTAACCCTAACCCTAGCCCGAACCCTAACCCTAACCCTTCCCCGAAGCCTTCCCCTCACCCGTCCCCTAATCCTAACCCGTACGCCCACACTGACCCGCGCCCTCACACGTACGCTCCCCCTAAACCGTTGTCGTACCCTCACCTGGACCCTAAACCGTCCCCGTCCCCTAACCCTAACCCTAGCCCGAACCCTAACCCTAACCCTTCCCCGAAGCATTCCCCTCACCCGTACCCTAATCCTAACCTGTACGCCCACACTGACCCGCGCCCTCACACGTACGCTCCCCCTAAATCGTTGTCGTACCCTCACCTGGACCCTAAACCGTCCCCGTCCCCTAACCCTAACCCTAGCCCGAACCCTAACCCTAACCCTTCCCCGAAGCCTTCCCCTCACCCGTCCCCTAATCCTAACCCGTACGCCCACACTAACCCGCGCCCTCACACGTACGCTCCCCCTAAACCGTTGTCGTACCCTCACCTGGACCCTAAACCGTCCCCATCCCCTAACCCTAACCCTATCCCGAACCATAACCCTAACCCTTCTCCGAAGCCTTCCCCTCACCCGTCCCCTAACCCTAACCCGTACGACCACACTAACCCGCACCCTCACACGTACGCTCCCCCTAAACCGTTGTCGTACCCTCAGCTGGACCCTAAACCGTCCCCGTCCCCGTCCCCTAACCCTAGCCCGAACCCTAACCCTAACCCTTCCCCGAAGCCTTCCCCTCACCCGTCCCCTAATCCTAACCCGTACGCCCACACTAACCCGTGCCCTCACACGTACGGTTCCCCTTAACTTCTCTCGTACACTCACCTGGACCCTAAACCGTCCCCGTCCCCTAACCCTAACCCTAGCCCGAACCCTAACCCTAACCCTTCCCCGAAGCCTTCCCCTCACCCGTCCCCTAATCCTAACACTTACGCTCACACTAACCCGCGCCCTCAGACGTACGCCCCCCCTAAACCGTTGTCGTACCCACACCTGGACCCTAAACCGTCCCCGTCCCCTAACCCTAACCCTAGCCCGAACCCTAACCCTAACCCTTCCCCAAAGCCTTCCCCTCACCCGTCCCCTAATCCTAAACCGTACGCCCACACTAACCCGCCCCCTCACACGTACGCTCCCCCTAAACCGTTGTCGTACCCTCACCTGGACCCTAAACCGTCCCCGTCCCCTAACCCTAACCCTAGCCCGAACCCTAACCCTAACCTTTCCCCGAAGCCTTCCCCTCACCCGTCCCCTAATCCTAACCCGTACGCCCACACTAACCCGCGCCCTCACACGTACGCTCCCCCTAAACCGTTGTCGTACCCTCACCTGGACCCTAAACCGTTCCCGTCCCCTAACCCTAAGCCTACCCCGAACCCTAACCCTAACCCTTCCCCGAAGCCTTCCACTCACCCGTCCCCTAATCCTAACCCGTACGCTCACACTAACCCGCGCCCTCACACGTACGCTCCCCCTAAAACGTTGTCGTACCCTCACCTGGACCCTAAACCGTCCCCGTCCCGTAACCCTAACCCTAGCCCGAACCCTATCCCTAACCCTTCCCCGAAGCCTTCCCCTCACCCGTCCCCTAATCCTAACCCGTACGCTCACAGTAACCCGCGCCCTCACACGTACGCTCCCCCTAAACCATTGTCGTACCCTCACCTGGACCCTAAACCGTCCCCGTCCCCTTACGCTAACCCTAGCCCGAACCCTAACCCTAACCCTTCCCCGAAGCCTTCCCCTCACCCGTCCCCTAACCCTAACCCGTACGACCACACTAACCCGCGCCCTCACAGGTACGCTCCCCCTAAACCGTTGTCGTACCCTCACCTGGACCCTAAACCGTCCCCGTCCCCTAACCCTAACCCTAGCCCGAACCCTAACCCTAACCCTTCCCCGAAGCCTTCCCCTCACCCGTCCCCTAATCCTAACCCATACGCCCACACTAACCCGCGCCCTCACACGTATGCTCCCCCTAAACCGTTGTCGTACCCTCACCTGGACCCTAAACCGTCCCCGTCCCCTAACCCTAACCCTAGCCCGAACCCTAACCCTAACACATCCCCGAAGCCTTCCCCTCACCCGTCCCCTAATCCTAACCCGTACGCCCACACTAACCCGCGCCCTCACACGTACGCTCCCCCTAAACCGTTGTCGTACCCTCACCTGTACCCTAAACCTTACCCGTCCCCTAACCCTAACCCTAGCCCTAACCCTAACCCTAACCCTTCCCCGAAGCCTTCCCCTCACCCGTCCCCTAATCCTAACCCGTACGCCCACACTAACCCGCGCCCTCACACGTACGCTCCCCCTAAACCGTTGTCGTACCCTCACCTGGACCCTAAACCGTCCCCGTCCCCTAACCCTAAGCCTACCCCGAACCCTAACCCTAACCCTTCCCCGAAGCCTTCACCTCACCCGTCCCCTAATCCTAACCCGTACGCTCACACTAACCCGCGCCCTCACACGTACGCTCCACCTAAACCGTTGTCGTACCCTCACCTGGACCCTAAACCGTCACCGTCCCCTAACCCTAACCCTAGCCCGAACCCTAACCCTAACACTTCCCCGAAGCCTTCCCCTCACCCGTCCCCTAAACCTAACCCGTACGCCCACACTAACCCGCACCCTCACACGTACGCTCCCCCGAAACCGTTGTCGTACCCTCACCTGGACCCTAAACCGTCCCCGTCCCCTAACCCTAACCCTAGCCCGAAACCTAACCCTAACCCTTCCCCGAAGCCTTCCCCTCACCCGTCCCCTAATCCTAACACGTACGCCCACACTAACCCGCGCCCTCACACGTACGCTCCCCCTAAACCGTTGTCGTACCCTCACCTGGACCCTAAACCGTCCCCGTCCCCTATCCCTAACCCTAGCCCGAACCCTAACCCTAACCCTTCCCCGAAGCCTTCCCCTCACCCGTCCCCTAATCTTAAACCGTACGCCCACACTAACCCACGCCCTCACACGTACGCTCACCCTAAACCGTTGTCGTACCCTCACCTGGACCCTAAACCATCCCCGTCCCCTAACCCTAACCCTATTCCGAACCCTAACCCTAACCCTTCCCCGAAGCCTTCCCCTCACCCGTCCCCTAATCCTAACCCGTACACTCACACTAACCTGCGCCCTCACACGTACGCTCCCCCTAAACCGTTGATGTACCCTCACTTGGACCCTAAACCGTCCCCGTCCCCTAACCATAACCCTAGCACGAACCCTAACACTAGCCCTTCCCCGAAGCCTTCCCCTCACCCGTCCCCTAATCCTAACCCGTACGCTCACACTAACACGCGCCCTCGCACGTACGCTCCCCCTCAACCGTTGTCGTACCCTCACCTGGACCCTAAACCGTCCCCGTCCCCTAACCCTAACCCTAGCCCGAACCCTAACCCTAACCCTTCCCCGAAGCCTTCCCCTCACCCGTCCCCTAATCCTAACCCGTACGCCCACACTAACCCACGCCCTCACACGTACGCTCCCCCTAAACCGTTGTCGTACCCTCACCTGGACCCTAAACCGTCCCTGTCCCCTAACCCTAACCCTAGCCCGAACCCTAACCCTAAACCTTCCCCGAAGCCTTCCCCTCACCCGTCCCCTAATCCTAACCCGTACGCCCACACTGACCCGCGCCCTCACACGTACGCTCCCCCTAAACCGTTGTCGTACCCTCACCTAGACCCTAAACCGTCCCCGTCCCCTAACCCTAACCCTAGCCCGAACCCTAACCCTAACCCTTTCCCGAAGCCTTCCCCTCACCCGTCCCCTAATCCTAACCCGTACGCTCACACTAACCCGCGCCCTAACCCGTACGCTCCCCCTAAACCGTTGTCGTACCCTCACCTGGACCCTAAACCGTCCCCGTCCCCTAACCCTAACCCTAGCCCGAACCCTAACCCTAACCCTTCCCCGAAGCCTTCCCCTCACCCGTCCCCTAATCCTAACCCGTACGCTCACACTAACCCGCGCCCTCACACGTACGCTCCCCCTAAACCGTTGTCGTACCCTCACCTGGACCCTAAACCGTCCCCGTCCCCTAACCCTAACCCTAGCCCGAACCCTAACCCTAACACTTCCCCGAAGCCTTCCCCTCACCCGTCCCCTAATCCTAACCCGTACGCTCACACTAACCCGCGCCCTCACACGTACGCTCCCCCTAAACCGTTGTCGTACCCTCACCTGGACCCTAAACCGTCCCCGTCCCCTAACACTAACCCTAAACCGAAACCTAAACCTAACCCTTCCCCGAAGCCTTCCCCTCACCCGTCCCCTAATCCTAACCCGTACGCTCACACTAACCCACGCCCTCACACGTACGGTCCCCCTAAACCGTTGTCGTACCCTCACCTGGACCCTATACCGTCCCCGTCCCCTAACCCAAACCCTAGCCCGAACCCTAACCCTAACCCTTCCCCGAAGCCTTCCCCTCACCCGTCCCCTAATCCTAACCCGTACGCCCACACTGACCCGCGCCCTCACACGTACGCTCCCCCTAAACCGTTGTCGTACCCTCACCTGGACCCTAAACCGTCCCCGTCCCCTAACCCTAACCCTAGCCCGAACCCTAACCCTAACCCTTCCCCGAAGCATTCCCCTCACCCGTCCCCTAATCCTAACCTGTACGCCCACACTGACCCGCGCCCTCACACGTACGCTCCCCCTAAATCGTTGTCGTACCCTCACCTGGACCCTAAACCGTCCCCGTCCCCTAACCCTAACCCTAGCCCGAACCCTAACCCTAACCCTTCCCCGAAGCCTTCCCCTCACCCGTCCCCTAATCCTAACCCGTACGCCCACACTAACCCGCGCCCTCACACGTACGCTCCCCCTAAACCGTTGTCGTACCCTCACCTTTACCCTAAACCGTCCCCATCCCCTAACCCTAACCCTATCCCGAACCATAACCCTAACCCTTCTCCGAAGCCTTCCCCTCACCCGTCCCCTAACCCTAACCCGTACGACCACACTAACCCGCACCCTCACACGTACGCTCCCCCTAAACCGTTGTCGTACCCTCACCTGGACCCTAAACCGTCCCCGTCCCCGTCCCCTAACCCTAGCCTGAACCCTAACCCTAACCCTTCCCCGAAGCCTTCCCCTCACCCGTCCCCTAATCCTAACCCGTACGCCCACACTAACCCGTGCCCTCACACGTACGGTTCCCCTTAACTTCTCTCGTACACTCACCTGGACCCTAAACCGTCCCCGTCCCCTAACCCTAACCCTAGCCCGAACCCTAACCCTAACCCTTCCCCGAAGCCTTCCCCTCACCCGTCCCCTAATCCTAACACTTACGCTCACACTAACCCGCGCCCTCAGACGTACGCCCCCCCTAAACCGTTGTCGTACCCACACCTGGACCCTAAACCGTCCCCGTCCCCTAACCCTAACCCTAGCCTGAACCCTAAACCTAACCCTTCCCCAAAGCCTTCCCCTCACCCGTCCCCTAATCCTAAACTGTACGCCCACACTAACCCGCCCCCTCACACGTACGCTCCCCCTAAACCGTTGTCGTACCCTCACCTGGACCCTAAACCGTCCCCGTCCCCTAACCCTAACCCTAGCCCGAACCCTAACCCTAACCTTTCCCCGAAGCCTTCCCCTCACCCGTCCCCTAATCCTAACCCGTACGCCCACACTAACCCGCGCCCTCACACGTACGCTCCCCCTAAACCGTTGTCGTACCCTCACCTGGACCCTAAACCGTTCCCGTCCCCTAACCCTAAGCCTACCCCGAACCCTAACCCTAACCCTTCCCCGAAGCCTTCCACTCACCCCTCCCCTAATCCTAACCCGTACGCTCACACTAACCCGCGCCCTCACACGTACGCTCCCCCTAAAACGTTGTCGTACCCTCACCTGGACCCTAAACCGTCCCCGTCCCGTAACCCTAACCCTAGCCCGAACCCTATCCCTAACCCTTCCCCGAAGCCTTCCCCTCACCCGTCCCCTAATCCTAACCCGTACGCTCACAGTAAGCCGCGCCCTCACACGTGCGCTCCCCCTAAACCATTGTCGTACCCTCACCTGGACCCTAAACCGTCCCCTTCCCCTAACGCTAACCCTAGCCCGAACCCTAACCCTAACCCTTCCCCGAAGCCTTCCCCTCACCCGTCCCCTAATCCTAACCCGTACGCCCACACTAACCCGCGCCCTCACACGTACGCTACCCCTCAACCGTTGTCGTACCCTCAACTGGACCCTAAACCGTCCCCATCCCCTAACCCTAACCCTAGCCCGAACCCTAACCCTAACCCTTCTCCGAAGCCTTCCCCTCACCCGTCCCCTAACCCTAACCCGTACGACCACACTAACCCGCGCCCTCACAGGTACGCTCCCCCTAAAACGTTGTCGTACCCTCACCTGGACGCTAAACCGTCCCCGTCCCCTAACCCTAACCCTAGCCCGAACCCTAACCCTAACCCTTCCCCGAAGCCTTCCCCTCACACGTCCCCTAATCCTAACCCGTACGCTCACACTAACCCGCGCCCTCAAACGTACGCTCCCCCTAAACCGTTGTCGTACCCTCACCTGGACCCTAAACCGTCCCCGTCCCCTAACCCTAACCCTAGCCCGAACCCTAACCCTAACCCTTCCCCGAAGCCTTCCCCTCACCCGTCCCCTAATCCTAACCCGAACGCTCACACTAACCCGCGCCCTCACACGTACGCTCCCCCTAAACCGTTGTCGTACCCTCACCTGGACCCTAAACCGTCCCCGTCCCCTAACCTTAACCCTAGCCCGAACCCTAACCCTAACCCTTCCCCGAAGCCTTCCCCTCACCCGTCCCCTAATCCTAACCCGTACGCTCACACTAACCCGCACCCTCACACGTATGCTCCCCCTAAACTGTTGTCGTACCCTCACCTGGACCCTAAACCGTCCCCGTCCCCTAACCCTAACCCTAGCCCGAACCCTAACCCTAACACATCCCCGAAGCCTTCCCCTCACCCGTCCCCTAATCCTAACCCGTACGCCCACACTAACCCGCGCCCTCACACGTACGCTCCCCCTAAACCGTTGTCGTACCCTCACCTGGACCCTAAACCGTCCCCGTCCCCTAACCCTAACCCTAGCACGAACCCTAACCCTAATCCTTCCCCGAAGCCTTCCCCTCACCTGTCCCCTAATCCTAAACCGTACGCCCACACTAACCCGCCCCCTCACACGTACGCTCCCCCTAAACCGTTGTCGTACCCTCACCTGGACCCTAAACCGTCCCCGTCCCATAACCCTAACCCTACCCCGAACCCTAACCCTAACCCTTCCCCGAAGCCTTCCCCTCACCCGTCTCCTAATCCTAACCCGTACGCCCACACTAACCCGCGCCCTCACACGTACGCTCCCCCTAAACCGTTGTCGTACCCTCACCTGGACCCTAAACCGTTCCCGTCCCCTAACCCTAAGCCTACCACGAACCCTAACCCTAACCCTTCCCCGAAGCCTTCCCCTCACCCATCCCGTAATCCTAACCCGTACGCCCACACTGACCCGCGCCCTCACACGTACGCTCCCCCTAAACCGTTGTCGTACCCTCACCTGGACCCTAAACCGTCCCCGTCCCCTATCCATAACCCTAGCCCGAACCCTAACCCTAACCCTTCCCCGAAGCCTTCCCCTCACCCGTCCCCTAATCCTAACCCGTACGCCCACACTAACCCGCGCCCTCACACGTACGCTCCCCCTAAACCGTTGTCGTACCCTCACCTGGACCCTAAACCGTCCCCGTCCCCTAACCCTAAGCCTACCACGAACCCTAACCCTAACCCTTCCCCGAAGCCTTCACCTCACCCGTCCCCTAATCCTAACCCGTACGCTCACACTAACCCGCGCCCTCACACGTACGCTCCCCCTAAACCGTTGTCATACCCTCACCTGGACCCTAAACCGTCCCCGTCCCCTAACCCTAACCCTAGCCCGAACCCTAACCCTAACCCTTCCCCGAAGCCTTCCCCTCACCCGTCCCCTAAACCTAACCCGTACGCCCACACTAATCCGCACCCTCACACGTACGCTCCCCCGAAACCGTTGTCGTACCCTCACCTGGACCCTAAACCGTCCCCGTCCCCTAACCCTAACCCTAGCCCGAAACCTAATCCTAACCCTTCCCCGAAGCCTTCCCCTCATCCGTCCCCTAATCCTAACCCGTACGCCCACACTAACCCGCGCCCTCACACGTACGCTCCCCCTAAACCGTTGTCGTACCCTCACCTGGACCCTAAACCGTCCCCGTCCCCTATCCCTAACCCTAGCCCGAACCCTAACCCTAACCCTTCCCCGAAGCCTTCCCCTCACCCGTCCCCTAATCCTAACCCGTACGCCCACACTAACCCACGCCCTCACACGTACGCTCCCCCTAAACCGTTGTCGTACCCTCACCTGGACCCTAAACCATCCCCGTCCCCTAACCCTAACCCTATTCCGAACCCTAACCCTAACCCTTCCCCGAAGCCTTCCCCTCACCCGTCCCCTAATCCTAACCCGTACACTCACACTAACCTGCGCCCTCACACGTACGCTCCCCCTAAACCGTTGATGTACCCTCACTTGGACCCTAAACCGTCCCCGTCCCCTAACCATAACCCTAGCCCGAACCCTAACACTATCCTTTCCCCGAAGCCTTCCCCTCACCCGTCCCCTAATCCTAACCCGTACGCTCACACTAACACGCGCCCTCACACGAACGCTCACCCTCAACTGTTGTCGTACCCTCACCTGGACCCTAAACCGTCCCCGTCCCCTAACCGTAACCCTAGCCCGAACCCTAACCCTAACCCTTCCCCGAAGCCTTCCCCTCACCCGTCCCCTAATGCTAACCCGTACGCCCACACTAACCCACGCCCTCACACGTACGCTCCCCCTAAACCGTTGTCGTACCCTCACCTGGACCCTAAACCGTCCCTGTCCCCTAACCCTAACCCTAGCCCGAACCCTAACCCTAAACCTTCCCCGAAGCCTTCCCCTCACCCGTCCCCTAATCCTAACCCGTACGCCCACACTGACCCGCGCCCTCACACGTACGCTCCCCCTAAACCGTTGTCGTACCCTCACCTAGACCCTAAACCGTCCCCGTCCCCTAACCCTAACCCTAGCCCGAACCCTAACCCTAACCCTTGCCCGAAGCCTTCCCCTCACCCGTCCCCTAATCCTAACCCGTACGCTCACACTAACCCGCGTCCTAACCCGTACGCTCCCCCTAAACCGTTGTCGTACCCTCACCTGGACCCTAAACCGTCCCCGTCCCCTAACCCTAACCCTAGCCCGAACCCTAACCCTAACCCTTCCCCGAAGCCTTCCCCTCACCCGTCCCCTAATCCTAACCCGTACGCTCACACTAACCCGCGCCCTCACACGTACGCTCCCCGTAAACCGTTGTCGTACCCTCACCTGGACCCTAAACCGTCCCCGTCCCCTAACCCTAACCCTAGCCCGAAACCTAACCCTAACCCTTCCCCGAAGCCTTCCCCTCACCCGTCCCCTAATCCTAACCCGTACGCTCACACTAACCCGCGCCCTCACACGTACGCTCCCCCTAAACCGTTGTCGTACCCTCACCTGGACCCTAAACCGTCCCCGTCCCCTAACACTAACCCTAACCCGAAACCTAAACCTAACCCTTCCCCGAAGCCTTCCCCTCACCCGTCCCCTAATCCTAACCCGTACGCTCACACTAACCAACGCCCTCACACGTACGGTCCCCCTAAACCGTTGTCGTACCCTCACCTGGACCCTATACCGTCCCCGTCCCCTAACCCTAACCCTAGCCCGAACCCTAACCCTAACCCTTCCCCGAAGCCTTCCCCTCACCCTTCCCCTAATCCTAACCCGTACGCTCACACTGACCCGCGCCCTCACACGTACGCTCCCCCTAAACCGTTGTCGTACCCTCACCTGGACCCTAAACCGTCCCCGTCCCCTAACCCTAACCCTAGCCCGAACCCTAACCCTAACCCTTCCCCGAAGCCTTCCCCTCACCCGTCCCCTAATCCTAACCCGTACGACCACACTGACCCGCGCCCTCACACGTACGCTCCCCCTAAACCGTTGTCGTACCCTCACCTGGACCCTAAACCTTCCCCGTCCCCTAACCCTAACCCTAGCCCGAACCCTAACCCTAACCCTTCCCCGAAGCCTTCCCCTCACCCGTCCCCTAATCCTAACCCGTACGCACACACTAACCCGCGCCCTCACACGTACGCTACCCCTAAACCGTTGTCGTACCCTCACCTGGACCCTAAACCGTCCCCGTCCCCTAACCCTAAGCCTACCCCGAACCCTAACCCTAACCCTTCCCCGAAGCCTTCCCCTCACCCGTCCCCTAATCCTAACCCGTACGCTCACACTAACCCGCGCCCTCACACGTACGCTCCCCCTAAACCGTTGTCGTACCCTCACCTGGACCCTAAACCGTCCCCGTCCCCTAACCCTAACCCTAGCCCGAACCCTAACCCTAACACTTCCCCGAAGCCTTCCCCTCACCCTTCCCCTAATCCTAACCCGTACGCTCACACTAACCAGCGCCCTCACATGTACGCTCCCCCTAAACCGTTGTCGTACCCTCACCTGGAACCTAAACCGTCCCCGTCCCCTAACCCTAACCGTAGCCCGAACCCTAACCCTAACCCTTCCCCGAAGCCTTCCCCTCACCCGTCCCCTAATCCTAACACGTACGCCCACACTAAACCGCGCCCTCACACGTACGCTCCCCCTAAACCGTTGTCGTACCCTCACCTGGACCCTAAACCGTCCCCGTCCCCTAACCCTAACCCTAGCCCGAACCCTAACCCGAAACCTTCCCCGAAGCCTTCCCCTCACCCGTCCCCTAATCCTAACCCGTACGCCCACACTGACCCGCGCCCTCACACGTACGCTCCCCCTAAACCGTTGTCGTACCCTCACCTGGACCCTAAACCGTCCCCGTCCCCTAACCCTAACCCTAGCCCGAACCCTAACCCTAACTCTTCCCCGAAGCCTTCCCCTCACTCGTCCCCTAATCCTAACCCGTACGCTCACACTATCACGCGCCCTCACACGTACGCTCCCCCTAAACCGTTGTCGTACCCTCACCTGGACCCTAAACCATCCCCGTCCCCTAACCCTAACCCTAGCCCGAACCCTAACCCTAACCCTTCCCCGAAGCCTTCCCCTCACCCGTCCCCTAATCCTAACCCGTACGCTCACACTAACCCGCGCCCTCACACGTACGCTCCCCATAAACCGTTGTCGTACCCTCACCTGGACCCTAAACCGTCCCCGTCCCGTAACCCTAACCCTGGCCCGAACCCTAACCCTAACCCTTCCCCGAAACCTTCCCCTCACCCGTCCCCTAATCCTAACCCGTACGCTCCCACTAACCCGCGTCCTCACACGTACGCTCCCCCTAAACCGTTGTCGTACACTCACCTGGACCCTAAACCGTCCCCGTCCCCTAACCCTAACCCTAGCCCGAACCCTAACCCTAACCCTTCCCCGAAGCCTTCCCCTCACCCGTCCCCTAATCCTAACCCGTACGCTCACACTAACCCACGCTCTCACACGTACGCTCCCCCTAAACCGTTGTCGTACCCTCACCTGGACCCTAAACCGTCCCCGTCCCCTAACCCTAACCCTAGCCCTAACCCTAACCCTAACCCTTCCCCGAAGCCTTCCCCTCACCCTTCCCCTAATCCTAACCCGTACGCTCACACTAACCCGCGCCCTCACACGTACGCTCCCCCTAAACCGTTGTCGTACCCTCACCTGAACCCTAAACCGTCCCCGTCCCCTAACCCTAACCCTAGCCCGAACCCTAACCCTAACCCTTCCCCGAAGCCTTCCCCTCACACGTCCCCTAATCCTAACCCGTACGCTCACACTAACCAGCGCCCTCACACGTACGCTCCCCCTAAACCGTTGTCGTACCCTCAAGTGGACCCTAAACCGTCCCCGTCCCCTAACCCTAACCCTAGCCCGAACCCTAACCCTAACCCTTCCCCGAAGCCTTCCCCTCACCCTTCCCCTAATCCTAACCCGTACGCTCACACTAACCCGCGCCCTCACACGTACGCTCCCCCTAAACCGTTGTCGTACCCTCACCTGGACCCTAAACCGTCCCCGTCCCCTAACCCTAACCCTAGCCCGAACCCTAACCCTAACCCTTCCCCGAAGCCTTCCCCTCACCCGTCCCCTAATCCTAACCCGTACGCCCACACTAACCCGCGCCCTCACACGTACGCTCCCCCTAAACCGTTGTCGTACCCTCACCTGGACCCTAAACCGTCCCCGTCCCCTATCCCTAACCCTAGCCCGAACCCTAACCCTAACCCTTCGCCGAAGCCTTCCCCTCACCCGTCCCCTAATCCTAACCCGTACGCTCACACTAACCCGCGCCCTCACACGTACGCTCCCCGTAAACCGTTGTCATACCCTCACCTGGACCCTAAACCGTCCCCGTCCCCTAACCCTAACCCTAGCCCGAACCCTAACCCTAACCCTTCGCCGAAGCCTTCCCCTCACCCGTCCCCTAATCCTAACCCGTACGCTCACACTAACCCGCGCCCTCACACGTACGCTCCCCCTAAAACGTTGTCGAACCCTCACCTGGACCCTAAACCATCCCCGTCCCGTAACCCTAACCCTAGCCCGAACCCTAACGCTAACCCTTCCCCGAAGCCTTCCCCTCACCCGTCCCCTAATCCTAACCCGTACATTCACAGTAACCCGCGCCCTCACACGTACGCTCCCCCTAAACCGTTGTCGTACCCTCACCTGGACCCTAAACCGTTCCCTTCCCCTAACGCTAACCCTAGCCCGAACCCTAACCCTAACCCTTCCCCGAAGCCTTCCCCTCACCCGTCCCCTAATCCTAACACGTACGCCCACACTAACCCGCGCCCTCACACGTACGCTCCCCCTAAACCGTTGTCGTACACTCACCTGGACCCTAACCGTCCCCATCCCCTGACCCTAACCCTAGCCCGAACCCTAACCCTAACCCTTCCCCGAAGCCTTCCCCTCACCCGTCCCCTAATCCTAACCCGTACGCCCACACTAACACGTGCCCTCACACGTACGCTCCCCCTTAACTTTTCTCGTACCCTCACCTGGACCCTAAACCGTCCCCGTCCCCTAACCCTAACCCTAGCCCGAACCCTAACCCTAACCCTTCCCTGAAGCCTTCCCCTCACCCGTCCCCTAATCCTAACCCTTACGCTCACACTAAACCGCGCCCTCACACGTACGCTCCCCCTAAACCGTTGTCGTACCCACACCTGGACCCTAAACCGTCCCCGTCCCCTAACCCTAACCCTAGCCCGAACCCTAACCCTAACCCTTCCCCGAAGCCTTCCCCTCACCCGTCCCCTAATCCTAACCCGTACGCCCACACTGACCCGCGCCCTCACACGTACGCTCCCCCTAAACCGTTGTCGTACCCTCACCTGGACCCTAAACCGTCCCCGTCCCCTAACCCTAACCCTAGCCCGAACCCTAACCCTAACCCTTCCCCGAAGCCTTCCCCTCACCCGTCCCCTAATCCTAACCCGTACGCTCACACTAACCCGCGCCCTCACACGTATGCTCCCCCTAAACCGTTGTCGTACCCTCACCTGGACCCTAAACCGTCCCCGTCCCCTAACCCTAACCCTAGCCCGAACCCTAACCCTAACCCTTCCCCGAAGCCTTCCCCTCACCCGTCCCCTAATCCTAACCCGTACGCTCACACTAACCCGCGCCCTCACACGTATGCTCCCCCTAAACCGTTGTCGTACCCTCACCTGGACCCTAAACCGTCCCCATCCCCTAACCCTAACCCTAGCCCGAACCCTAACCCTAACACATCCCCGAAGCCTTCCCCTCACCCGTCCCCTAATCCTAACCCGTACGCCCACACTAACCCGCGCCCTCACACGTACGCTCCCCCTAAACCGTTGTCGTACCCTCACCTGGACCCTAAACCGTCCCCGTCCCCTAACCCTAACCCTAACCCGAACCCTAACCCTAATCCTTCCCCGAAGCCTTCCCCTCACCTGTCCCCTAATCCTAAACCGTTCGCCCACACTAACCCGCCCCCTCACACGTACGCTCCCCCTAAAACGTTGTCGTACCCTCACCTGGACCCTAAACCGTCCCCGTCCCCTAACCCTAACCCTAGCCCAAACCCTAACCCTAACCCTTCCCCGAAGCCTTCCCCTCACCCGTCCCCTAATCCTAACCCGTACGCCCACACTAACCCGCGCCCTCACACGTACGCTCCCCCTACACCGTTGTCGTACCCTCACCTGGACCCTAAACCGTCCCCGTCCCCTAACCCTAAGCCTACCCCGAACCCTAACCCCAACTCTTCCCCGAAGCCTTCACCTCACCCGTCCCCTAATCCTAACCCGTACGCTCACACTAACCCGCGCCCTCACACGTACGCTCCCCCTAAACCGTTGTCGTACCCTCACCTGGACCCTAAACCGTCCCCGTCCCCTAACCCTAACCCTAGCCCGAACCCTAACCCTAATCCTTCCCCGAAGCCTTCCCCTCACCCGTCCCCTAAACCTAACCCGTACGCCCACACTAACCCGCGCCCTCACACGTACGCTCCCCCTAAACCGTTGTCGTACCCTCACCTGCACCCTAAACCGTCCCCGTCCCCTAACCCTAACCCTAGCCCGAACCCTAACCCTAATCCTACCCCGAAGCCTTCCCCTCACCCGTCCCCTAATCCTAACCCGTACGCCCACACTAACCCGCGCCCTCACACGTACGCTCCCCCTAAACCGTTGTCGTACCCTCACGTGGACCGTAAACCGTCCCCGTCCCCTAACCCTAACCCTAGGCCGAACCCTAACCCTAACCCTTCCCCGAAGCCTTCCCCTCACCCGTCCCCTAATCCTAACCCGTACGCTCACACTAACCCGCGTCCTCACACGTACACTCTCCCTAAACGGTTGTCGTACCCTCACCTGGACCCTAAACCGTCCCCGTCCCCTAACCCTAACCCTAGCCCGAACCCTAACCCTAACCCTTCCCCGAAGCCTTCCCCTCACCCGTCCCCTAATCCTAACCCGTACGCCCACACTGACCCGCGCCCTCACACGTACGCTCCCCCTAAACCGTTGTCGTACCCTCACCTGGACCCTAAACCGTCCCCGTCCCCTAACCCTAACCCTAGCCCGAACCCTAACCCTAACCCTTCCCCGAAGCCTTCCCCTCACCCGTCCCCTAATCCTAACCCGTACGCTCACACTAACCCGCGCCCTCACACGTATGCTCCCCCTAAACCGTTGTCGTACCCTCACCTGGACCCTAAACCGTCCCCGTCCCCTAACCCTAACCCTAGCCCGAACCCTAACCCTAACCCTTCCCCGAAGCCTTCCCCTCACCCGTCCCCTAATCCTAACCCGTACGCTCACACTAACCCGCGCCCTCACACGTATGCTCCCCCTAAACCGTTGTCGTACCCTCACCTGGACCCTAAACCGTCCCCGTCCCCTAACCCTAACCCTAGCCCGAACCCTAACCCTAACACATCCCCGAAGCCTTCCCCTCACCCGTCCCCTAATCCTAACCCGTACGCCCACACTAACCCGCGCCCTCACACGTACGCTCCCCCTAAACCGTTGTCGTACCCTCACCTGGACCCTAAACCGTCCCCGTCCCCTAACCCTAACCCTAGCCCGAACCCTAACCCTAATCCTTCCCCGAAGCCTTCCCCTCACCTGTCCCCTAATCCTAAACCGTACGCCCACACTAACCCGCCCCCTCACACGTACGCTCCCCCTAAACCGTTGTCGTACCCTCACCTGGACCCTAAACCGTCCCCGTCCCCTAACCCTAACCCTAGCCCGAACCCTAACCCTAACCCTTCCCCGAAGCCTTCCCCTCACCCGTCCCCTAATCCTAACCCGTACGCTCACACTAACCCGCGCCCTCACAGGTACGCTCCCCCTAAACCGTTGTCGTACCCTCAGCTGGACCCTAAACCGTCACCGTCCCCTAACCCTAAGCCTACCCCGAACCCTAACCCCAACTCTTCCCCGAAGCCTTCACCTCACCCGTCCCCTAATCCTAACCCGTACGCTCACACTAACCCGCGCCCTCACACGTACGCTCCCCCTAAACCGTTGTCGTACCCTCACCTGGACCCTAAACCGTCCTCGTCCCCTAACCCTAACCCTAGCCCGAACCCTAACCCTAACCCTTCCCCGAAGCCTTCCCCTCACCCGTCCCCTAAACCTAACCCGTACGCCCACACTAACCCGCGCCCTCACACGTACGCTCCCCCTAAACCGTTGTCGTACCCTCACCTGGACCCTAAACCGTCCCCGTCCCCTAACCATAACCCTAGCCCGAACCCTAACCCTAATCCTACCCCGAAGCCTTCCCCTCACCCGTCCCCTAATCCTAACCCGTACGCCCACACTAACCCGCGCCCTCACACGTACGCTCCCCCTAAACCGTTGTCGTATCCTCACGTGGACCGTAAACCGTCCCCGTCCCCTAACCCTAACCCTAGCCCGAACCCTAACCCTAACCCTTCCCTGAAGCCTTCCCCTCACCCGTCCCCTAATCCTAACCCGTACGCTCACACTAACCCGCGCCCTCACACGTATGCTCCCCCTAAACCGTTGTCGTACCCTCACCTGGACCCTAAACCGTCCCCGTCCCCTAACCCTAACCCTAGCCCGAACCCTAACCCTAACACATCCCCGAAGCCTTCCCCTCAACCGTCCCCTAATCCTAACCCGTACGCCCACACTAACCCGCGCCCTCACACGTATGCTCCCCCTAAACCGTTGTCGTACCCTCACCTGGACCCTAAACCGTCCCCGTCCCCTAACCCTAACCCTAGCCCGAACCCTAACCCTAACCCTTCACCGAAGCCTTCCCCTCACCCGTCCCCTAATCCTAACCCGTACGCCCACACTAACCCGCGCCCTCACACATACGCTCCCCCTACACCATTGTCGTACCCTCACCTGGACCCTAAACCGTCCCCGTCCCCTAACCCTAAGCCTACCCCGAACCCTAACCCCAACTCTTCCCCGAAGCCTTCACCTCACCCGTCCCCTAATCCTAACCCGTACGCTCACACTAACCCGCGCCCTCACACGTACGCTCCCCCTAAACCGTTGTCGTACCCTCACCTGGACCCTAAACCGTCCCCGTCCCCTAACCCTAACCCTAGCCCGAACCCTAACCCTAACCCTTCCCCGAAGCCTTCCCCTCACCCGTCCCCTAAACCTAACCCGTACGCCCACACTAACCCGCGCCCTCACACGTACGCTCCCCCTAAACCGTTGTCGTACCCTCACCTGGACCCTAAACCGTCCCCGTCCCCTAACCCTAACCTTGGCCCGAACCCTAACCCTAACCCTTCGCCGAAGCCTTCCCCTCACCCGTCCCCTAATCCTAACCGGTACGCCCACACTAACCCGCGCCCTCACACGTACGCTCCCCCTAAACCGTTGTCGTACCCTCACCTGGACCCTAAACCGTCCCCGTCCCCTAACCCAACCCTAGCCCAAACCCTAACCCTAACCCTTCCCCGAAGCCTTCCCCTCACCCGTCCCCTAATCCTATCCCGTACGCTCACACTAACCCGCGCCCTCACACGTACGCTCCCCCTAAACCGTTGTCGTACCCTCACCTGGACCCTAAACCGTCCCCGTCCCCTAACCCTAACCCTAGCCCGAACCCTAACCCTAACACATCCCCGAAGCCTTCCCCTCACCCGTCCCCTAATCCTAACCCGTACGCCCACACTAACCCGCGCCCTCACACGTACGCTCCCCCTAAACCGTTGTCGTACCCTCACCTGGACCCTAAACCGTCCCCGTCCCCTAACCCTAACCCTATCCCGAACCCTAACCCTAATCCTTCCCCGAAGCCTTCCCCTCACCTGTCCCCTAATCCTAAACCGTACGCCCACACTAACCTGCCCCCTCACACGTACGCTCACCCTAAACCGTTGTCGTACCCTCACCTGGACCCTAATCCGTCCCCGTCCCCTAACCCTAACCCTAGCCCGAACCCTAACCCTAACCCTTCCCCGAAGCCTTCCCCTCACCCGTCCCCTAATCCTAACCCGTACGCCCACACTAACCCGCGCCCTCACACGTACGCTCCCCCTACACCGTTGTCGTACCCTCACCTGGACCCTAAACCGTCCCCGTCCCCTAACCCTAAGCCTACCCCGAACCCTAACCCCAACTCTTCCCCGAAGCCTTCACCTCACCCGTCCCCTAATCCTAAACCGTACGCTCACACTAACCCGCGCCCTCACACGTACGCTCCCCCTAAACCGTTGTCGTACCCACACCTGGACCCTAAACCGTCCCCTTCCCCTAACCCTAACCCTAGCCCGAACCCTAACCCTAACCCTTCCCCGAAGCCTTCCCCTCACCCGTCCCCTAAACCTAACCCGTACACCCACACTAACCCGCGCCCTCACACGTACGCTCCCCCTAAACCGTTGTCGTACCCTCACCTGGACCCTAAACCGTCCCCGTCCCCTAACCCTAACCCTAGCCCGAACCCTAACCCTAATCCTACCCCGAAGCCTTCCCCTCACCCGTCCCCTAATCCTAACCCGTACGCCCACACTAACCCGTGCCCTCACACGTACGCTCCCCCTAAACCGTTGTCGTACCCTCACGTGGACCGTAAACCGTCCCCGTCCCCTAACCCTAACCCTAGCCCGAACCCTAACCCTAACACTTCCCCGAAGCCTTCCCCTCAGCCGTCCCCTAATCCTAACCCGTACGCTCACACTAACCCGCGCCCTCACACGTACACTCTCCCTAAACGGTTGTCGTACCCTCACCTGGACCCTAAACCGTCCCCGTCCCCTAACCCTAACCCTAGCCCGAACCCTAACCCTAACCCTTCCCCGAAGCCTTCCCCTCACCCGTCCCCTAATCCTAACCCGTACGCCCACACTGACCCGCGCCCTCACACGTACGCTCCCCCTAAACCGTTGTTGTACCCTCACCTGGACCCTAAACCGTCCCCGTCCCCTAACCCTAACCCTAGCCCGAACCCTAACCCTAACCCTTCCCCGAAGCCTTCCCCTCACCCGTCCCCTAATCCTAACCCGTACGCTCACACTAACCCGCGCCCTCACACGTATGCTCCCCCTAAACCGTTGTCGTACCCTCACCTGGACCCTAAACCGTCCCCGTCCCCTAACCCTAACCCTAGCCCGAACCCTAACCCTAACCCTTCCCCGAAGCCTTCCCCTCACCCGTCCCCTAATCCTAACCCGTACGCTCACACTAACCCGCGCCCTCACACGTACGCTCCCCTAAACCGTTGTCGTACCCTCACCTGGACCCTAAACCGTCCCCTTCCCCTAACGCTAACCCTAGCCCGAACCCTAACCCTAACCCTTCCCCGAAGCCTTCCCCTCACCCGTCCCCTAATCCTAACCCGTATGCCCACACTGACCCGTGCCCTCACACGTACGCTCCCCCTTAACTTCTCTCGTACCCTCACCTGGACCCTAAACCGTCCCCGTCCCCTAACCCTAACCCTAGCCCGAACCCTAACCCTAACCCTTCCCCGAAGCTTTCCCCTCACCCGTCCCCTAATCCTAACCCGTACGCCCACACTGACCCGCGCCCTCACACATACGCTCCCCCTAAACCGTTGTCGTACCCTCACCTGGACCCTAAACCGTCCCCGTCCCCTAACCCTAACCCTAGCCCGAATCCTAACCCTAACCCTTCCCCGAAGCATTCCCCTCACCCGTCCCCTAATCCTAACCTGTACGCCCACACTGACTCGCGCCCTCACACGTACGCTCCCCCTAAATCGTTGTCGTACCCTCACCTGGACCCTAAACCGTCCCCGTCCCCTAACCCTAACCCTAGCCCGAATCCTAACCCTAACACTTCCCCGAAGCCTTCCCCTCACCCGTCTCCTAAATCTAACCCGTACGCTCACACTAACCCGCGCCCTCACACGTACGCTCCCCCTAAACCGTTGTCGTACCCACACCTGGACCCTAAACCGTCCCCGTCCCCTAACCCTAACCCTAGCCCGAACCCTAACCCTAACCCTTCCCCGAAGCCTTCCCCTCACCCGTCCCCTAATCCTAATCCGTACGCCCACACTAACCCGCGCCCTCACACGTACGCTCCCCCTAAACCGTTGTCGTACCCACACCTGGACCCTAAACCGTCCCCGGCCCCTAACGCTAACCCTAGCCCGAACCCTAACCCTAACCCTTCCCCGAAGCCTTCCCATCACCCGTCCCCTAATCCTAACCCGTACGCTCACACTAACCCACGCCCTCACACGTACGCTCCCCCTAAACCGTTGTCGTACCCTCACCTGGACCCTAAACCGTCCCCGTCCCCTAACCCAACCCTAGCCCAAACCCTAACCCTAACCCTTCCCCGAAGCCTTCCCCTCACCCGTCCCCTAATCCTAACCCGTACGCTCACACTAACACGCGCCCTCAGAAGTACGCTCCCCCTAAACCGTTGTCGTACCCTCACCTGGACCCTAAACCGTCCCCGTCCCCTAACACTAACCTTAGCCCGAACCCTAACCCTAACCCTTCCCCGAAGCCTTCCCCTCACCCGTCCCCTAATCCTAACCCGTACGCTCACACTAACCCGCGCCCTCACACGTACTCTCCCCCTCAACCGTTGTCGAACCCTCACCTGGACCCTAAACCATCCCCGTCCCCTAACCCTAACCCTATCCCGAACCCTAACCCTAACACTTCCCCGAAGCCTTCCCCTCACCCGTCCCCTAATCCTAACCCGTACACTCACACTAACCTGCGCCCTCACACGTACGCTCACCCTAAAACGTTGATGTACCCTCACCTGGACCCTAAACCGTCCCCGTCCCCTAACCCTAACCCTAGCCCGAACACTAACACTAGACCTTCCCCGAAGCCTTCCCCTCACCCGTCCCCTAATCCTAACCCGTACGCTCACACTAACCCGCGCCCTCACACGTACGCTCCCCCTAAACCGTTGTCGTACCCTCACCTGGACCCTAAACCGTCCCCGTCCCCTAACCCTAACCCTAGCCCGAACCCTAACCCTAACCCTTCCCCGAAGCCTTCCCCTCACCCTTCCCCTAATCCTAACACGTACGCTCACACTAACCCGCGCCCTCACACGTACGCTCCCCCTAAACCGTTGTCGTACCCTCACCTGGACCCTAAAACCTCCCCGTCCCCTAATCCTTACACTAGACCGAACCCTAACCCTAACCCTTCCCCGAAGCCTTCCCATCACCCGTCCCCTAATCCTAACCCGTACGCCCACACTAACCCGCGCCCTCACACGTACGCTCCCCCTAAACCGTTGTCGTACCCTCACCTGGATCCTAAACCGTCCCCGTCCCCTAACCCTAACCCTAGCCCGAACCCTAACCCTAACCCTTCGCCGAAGCCTTCCCCTCACCCGTCCCCTAATCCTAACCCGTACGCTCACAATAACCCGCGCCCTCACACGTATCCTCCCCCTTAACCGTTATCGTACCCTCACTTGGACCCTAAACCGTCCCCGTCCCCTAACCCTAACCCTAGCCCGAACCCTAACCCTAACCGTTCCCCGAAGCCTTCCCCTCACCCGTCCCCTAATCCTAAGCCGTACGCTCACAATAACCCGCGCCCTCACACGTATCCTCCCCCTTAACCGTTATCGTACCCTCACTTGGACCCTAAACCGTCCCCGTCCCCTAACCCTAACCCTAGCCCGAACCCTAACCCTAACCGTTCCCCGAAGCCTTCCCCTCACCCGTCCCCTAATCCTAAGCCGTACGCTCACACTAACCCGCGCCCTCACACGTACGCTCCCCCTAAACCGTTGTCGTACCCTCACCTGGACCCTAAACCGTCCCCGTCCCCTAACCCTAACCCTAGCCCGAACCCTAACCCTAACCCTTCCCCGAAGCCTTCCCCTCACCCGTCCCCTAATCCTAACCCGTACGCCCACACTAACCCGCGCCCTCACACGTACGCTCCCCCTAAACCGTTGTCGTACCCTCACCTGGACCCTAAACCGTCCCCGTCCCCTAACCCTAACCCTAGCCCGAACCCTAACCCTAACCCTTCGCCGAAGCCTTCCCCTCACCCGTCCCCTAATCCTAACCCGTACGCTCACACTAACCCGCGCCCTCACACGTACGCTCCCCCTAAACCGTTGTCGTACCCACACCTGGACCCTAAACCGTCCCCGTCCCCTAACCCTAACCCTAGCCCGAACCCTAACCCTAACCCTTCCCCGAAGACTTCCCCTCACCCGTCCCCTAATCCTAACCCGTACGCCCACACTGACCCGCGCCCTCACACGTACGCTCCCCCTAAACCGTTGTCGTACCCTCACCTGGACCCTAAACCGTCCCCGTCCCCTAACCCTAACCCTAGCCCGAACCCTAACCCTAACCCTTCCCCGAAGCCTTCCCCTCACCCGTCCCCTAATCCTAACCCGTACGCTCACACTAACCCGCGCCCTCACACGTACGCTCCCCCTAAACCGTTGTCGTACCCTCACCTGGACCCTAAACCGTCCCCGTCCCCTAACCCTAACCCTAGCCCGAACCCTAACCCTAATTCTTCACCGAAGCCTTCCCCTCACCTGTCCCCTAATCCTAAACCGTACGCCCACACTAACCCGCCCCCTCACACGTACGCTCCCCCTAAACCGTTGTCGTACCCTCACCTGGACCCTAAACCGTCCCCGTCCCCTAACCCTAACCCTAGCCCGAACCCTAACCGTAACCCTTCCCCGAAGCCTTCCCCTCACCCGTCCCCTAATCCTAACCCGTACGCCCACACTAACCCGCGCCCTCACACGTACGCTCCCCCTAAACCATTGTCGTACCCTCACCTGGACCCTAAACCGTCCCCGTCCCCTAACCCTAAGCCTACCCCGAACCCTAACCCTAACCCTTCCCCGAAGCCTTCACCTCACCGGTCACCTAATCCTAACCCGTACGCTCACACTAACCCGCGCCCTCACACGTACGCTCCAACTAAAACGTTGTCGTACCCTCACCTGGACGCTAAAACGTCCCCGTCCCCTAACCCTAACCCTAGCCCGAACCCTAACCCTAACCCTTCCCCGAAGCCTTCCCCTCACCCGTCCCCTAATCCTAACCCGTACGCCCACACTAACACGTGCCCTCACACGTACCCTCCCCCTTAACTTTTCTCATACCCTCACCTGGACCCTAAACCGTCCCCGTCCCCTAACCCTAACCCTAGCCCGCACCCTAACCCTAACCCTTCCCCGAAGCCTTCCCCTCACCCTTCCCCTAATCCTAACCCGTACGCTCACACTAACCCGCGCCCTCACACGTACGCTCCCCCTAAACCGTTGTCGTACCCTCACCTGGACCCTAAACCGTCCCCGTCCCCTAACCCTAACCCTAGCCCGAACCCTAACCCTAAACCTTCCCCGAAGCCTTCCCCTCACCCGTCCCCTAATCCTAACCCGTACGTCCACACTAACCCGCGCCCTCACATGTACGCTCCCCCTAAACCGTTGTCGTACCCTCACCTGGACCCTAAACCGTCCCCATCCCCTAATGCTAACCCTAGCCCGAACCCTAACCCTAACCCTTCTCCGAAGCCTTCCCCTCACCCGTCCCCTAACCCTAACCCGTACGACCACACTAACCCGCGCCCTCACACGTACGCTACCCCTAAAACGTTGTCGTACCCTCACCTGGACGCTAACACGTCCCCGTCCCCTAACCCTAACCCTAGGCCGAACCCTAACCCTAACCCTTCCCCGAAGCCTTCCCCTCACCCGTCCCCTAATCCTAACCCGTACGCCCACACTAACACGTGCCCTCACACGTACCCTCCCCCTTAACTTTTCTCGTACCCTCACCTGGACCCTAAACCGTCCCCGTCCCCTAACCCTAACCCTAACCCGCACCCTAACCCTAACCCTTCCCCGAAGCCTTCCCCTCACCCTTCCCCTAATCCTAACCCGTACGCTCACACTAACCCGCGCCCTCACACGTACGCTCCCCCTAAACCGTTGTCGTACCCTCACCTGGACCCTAAACCGTCCCCGTCCCCTAACCCTAACCCTAGCCCGAACCCTAACCCTAACACTTCGCCGAAGCCTTCCCCTCACCCGTCCCCTAATCCTAACCCGTACGCTCACACTAACCCGCGCCCTCACACGTACGCTCCCCCTAAACCGTTGTCGTACCCAAACCTGGACCCTAAACCGTCCCCGTCCCCTAACCCTAACCCTAGCCCGAACCCTAACCCTAACCCTTCCCCGAAGTCTTCCCCTCACCCGTCCCCTAATCCTAACCCGTACGCCCACACTGAACCGCGCCCTCACACGGACGCTCCCCCTAAACCGTTGTCGTACCCTCACCTGGACCCTAAACCGTCCCCGTCCCCTAACCCTAACCCTAGCCCGAACCCTAACCCTAATCCTTCCCCGAAGCCTTCCCCTCACCCGTCCCCTAATCCTAACCCGTACGCTCACACTAACCCGCGCCCTCACACGTACGCTCCCCCTAAACCGTTGTCGTACCCTCACCTGGACCCTAAACCGTCCCCTAACCCTAACCCTAACCCTAGCCCGAACCCTAACCCTAACCCTTCCCCGAAGCCTTCCCCTCACCCTTCCCATAATCCTAACCTGTACGCTCACACTAACCCGCACCCTCACACGTACGCTCCCCCTAAACCGTTGTCGCACCCTCACCTGGACCCTAAACCGTCCCCGTCCCCTAACCCAAACCCTAGCCCGAACCCTAACCCTAACCCTTCCCCGAAGCCTTCCCCTCACCCGTCCCCTAATCCTAACCCGTACGCTCACACTATCCCGCGCCCTCACACGTATGCTCCCCCTAAACCGTTGTCGTACCCTCACCTGGACCCTAAACCGTCCCCGTCCCCTAACCCTAACCCTAGCCCGAACCCTAACCCTAACCGTTCCCCGAAGCCTTCCCCTCAACCGTCCCCTAATCCTAACCCGTACGCTCACACTAACCCGCGCCCTCACACATACGCTCCCCCTAAACCGTTGTCGTACCCTCACCTGGACCCTAAACCGTCCCCGTCCCCTAACCCTAACCCTAGCCCGAACCCTAACCCTAACCCTTCCCCGAAGCCTTCCCCTCACCCTTCCCCTAATCCTAACCCGTACGCTCACACTAACCCGCACCCTCACACGTACGCTCCACCTATACCGTTGTCGTACCCTCACCTGGACCCTAAACCGTCCCCGTCCCCTAACCCTAACCCTAGCCCGAACCCTAACCCTAACCCTTCCCCGAAGCCTTCCTCTCACCCGTGCCCTAATCCTAAGCCGTACGCCCACACTAACCCGCGCCCTCACACGTACGCTCCCCCTAAACCGTTGTCGTACCCTCACCTGGACCCTAAACCGTCCCAGTCCCCTAACCCTAACCCTAGCCCGAACCCTAACCCTAACCCTTCGCCGAAGCCTTCCCCTCACCCGTCCCCTAATCCTAACCCGTACGCTAACACTAACCCGCGCCCTCACACGTAAGCTCCCCCTAAACCGTTGTCGTACCCACACCTGGACCCTAAACCGTCCCCGTCCCCTAACCCTAACCCTAGCCCGAACCCTAACCCTAACCGTTCCCCGAAGCCTTCCCCTCACCCGTCCCCTAATCCTAACCCGTACGCTCACACTAGCCCGCACCCTCACACGTACGCTCCCCCTAAACCGTTGTCGTACCCTCACCTGGACCCTAAACCGTCCTCGTACCCTAACCCTAACGCTAGCCCGAACCCTAACCCTAAACCTTCCCCGAAGCCTTCCCCTCACCCGTCCCCTAATCCTAACCCGTACGCCCACACTAACCCGCGCCCTCACACGTACGCTCCCCCTAAACCGTTGTCGTACCCTCACCTGGACCCTAAACCGTCCCCGTCCCCTAACCCTAACCCTAGCCCGAACCCTAACCCTAACACTTCGCCGAAGCCTTCCCCTCACCCGTCCCCTAATCCTAACCCGTACGCTCACACTAACCCGCGCCCTCACACGTACGCTCCCCCTAAACCGTTGTCGTACCCACACCTGGACCCTAAACCGTCCCCGTCCCCTAACCCTAACCCTAGCCCGAACCCTAACCCTAACCCTTCCCCGAAGTCTTCCCCTCACCCGTCCCCTAATCCTAACCCGTACGCCCACACTGACCCGTGCCCTCACACGTACGCTCCCCCTAAAACGTTGTCGTACCCTCACCTGGACCCTAAACCGTCCCCGTCCCGTAACCCTAACCCTAGCCCGAACCCTAACCCTAACCCTTCCCCAAAGCCTTCCCCTCACCCGTCCCCTAATCCTAACCCGTACGCTCACAGTAACCCGCGCCCTCACACGTACGCTCCCCCTAAACCGTTGTCGTACCCTCACCTGGACCCTAAACCGTCCCCTTCCCCTAACGCTAAACCTAGCCCGAACCCTAACCCTAACCCTTCCCCGAAGCCTTCCCCTCACCCGTCCCCTAATCCTAACCCGTACGCCCACACTAACCCGCGCCCTCACACGTACACTCCCCCTAAACCGTTGTCGTACCCTCACCTGGACCCTAAACCGTCCCCATCCCCTAACCCTAACCCTAGCCCGAACCCTAACCCTAACCCTTCCCCGAAGCCTTCCCCTCACCCGTCCCGTAATCCTAACCCGTACGCCCACACTAACCTGCGCCCTCACACGTACGCTCCCCCTAAACCGTTGTCGTACCCTCACCTGGACCCTAAACCGTCCCCATCCCCTAACCCAATCCCTAGCCCGAACCCTAACCCTAACCCTTCTCCGAAGCCTTCCCCTCACCCGTCCCCTAACCCTAACCCGTACGACCACACTAACCCGCCCCCTCACACGTACGCTCCCCCTAAAACGTTGTCGTACCCTCACCTGGACGCTAAACCGTCCACGTCCCCTAACCCTAACCCTAGCCCGAACCCTAACCCTAACCCTTCCCCGAAGCCTTCCCCTCACCCGTCCCCTAATCCTAACCCGTACGCCCACACTAACACGTGCCCTCACACGTACCCTCCCCCTTAACTTTTCTCGTACCCTCACCTGGACCCTAAACCGTCCCCGTCCCCTAACCCTAACCCTAGCACGCACCCTAACCCTAACCCTTCCCCGAAGCCTTCCCCTCACCCTTCCCCTAATCCTAACCCGTACGCCCACACTGACCCGCGCCCTCACACGTACGCTCCCCCTAAAACGTTGTCGTACCCTCACCTGGACCCTAAACCGTCCCCGTCCCGTAACCCTAACCCTAGCCCGAACCCTAACCCTAACCCTTCCCCGAAGCCTTCCCCTCACCCGTCCCCTAATCCTAACCCGTACGCTCACAGTAACCCGCGCCCTCACACGTACGCTCCCCCTAAACTGTTGTCGTACCCTCACCTGGACCCTAAACCTTCCCCTTCCCCTAACGCTAACCCTAGCCCGAACCCTAACCCTAACCCTTCCCCGAAGCCTTCCCCTCACCCGTCCCCTAATCCTAACCCGTACGCCCACACTAACCCGCGCCCTCACACGTACGCTCCCCCTAAACCGTTGTCGTACCCTCACCTGGACCCTAAACCGTCCCCATCCCCTAACCCTAACCCTAGCCCGAACCCTAACCCTAACCCTTCTCCGAAGCCTTCCCCTCACCCGTCCCCTAACCCTAAACCGTACGACCACACTAACCCGCGCCCTCACACGTACGCTCCCCCTAAAACGTTGTTGTACCCTCACCTGGACGCTAAACCGTCCCCGTTCCCTAACCCTAACCCTAGCCCGAACCCTAACCCTAACCCTTCCCCGAAGCCTTCCCCTCACCCGTCCCCTAATCCTAACCCGTACGCCCACACTAACACGTGCCCTCACACGTACGCTCCCCCTTAACTTTTCTCGTACCCTCACCTGGACCCTAAACCGTCCCCGTCCCCTAACCCTAACCCTAGCCCGCACCCTAACCCTAACCCTTCCCCGAAGCCTTCCCCTCACCCGTCCCCTAATCCTAACCCGTACGCTCACAGTAACCCACGCCCTCACTCGTACGCTCCCCCTAAACCGTTGTCGTACCCTCACCTGGACCCTAAACCGTCCCCTTCCCCTAACGCTAACCCTAGCCCGAACCCTAACCCTAACCCTTTCCCGAAGCCTTCCCCTCACCCGTCCCCTAATCCTAACCCGTACGCCCACATTAACCCGCGCCCTCACACGTACGCTCCCCCTTAACTTTTCTCGTACCCTCACCTGGACCCTAAACCGTCCCCGTCCCCTAACCCTAACCCTAGCCCGCACCCTAACCCTAACCCTTCCCCGAAGCCTTCCCTTCACCCGTCCCCTAATCCTAACCCTTACGCTCACACTAAACCGCGCCCTCACACGTACGCTCCCCCTAAACCGTTGTCGTACCCACACCTGGACCCTAAACCGTCCCCGTCCCCTAACCCTAACCCTAGCCCGAACCCTAACCCTAACCCTTCCCCGAAGCCTTCCCCTCACCCGTCCCCTAATCCTAACCCGTACGCCCACACTGACCCGCGCCCTCACACGTACGCTCCCCCTAAACCGTTGTCGTACCCTCACCTGGACCCTAAACCGTCCCCGTCCCCTAACCCAAACCCTAGCCCGAACCCTAACCCTAACCCTTCCCCGAAGCCTTCCCCTCACACGTCCCCTAATCCTAACCCGTACGCTCACACTAACCCGCGCCCTCACACGTACGCTCCCCCTAAACCGTTGTCGTACCCTCACCTGGACCCTAATCCGTCCCCGTCCCCTAACCCTAACCCTAGCCCGAACCCTAACCCTAATCCTTCCCCGAAGCCTTCCCCTCACCTGTCCCCTAATCCTAAACCGTACGCCCACACTAACCCGCCCCCTCACACGTACGCTCCCCCTAAACCGTTGTCGTACCCTCACCTGGACCCTAAACCGTCCCCGTCCCCTAACCCTAACCCTTCCCCGAAGCCTTCCCCTCACCCGTCCCCTAATCCTAACCCGTACGCTCACACTAACCCGCTCCCTCACACGTATGCTCCCCCTAAACCGTTGTCGTACCCTCACCTGGACCCTAAACCGTCCCCGTCCCCTAACCCTAACCCTAGCCCGAACCCTAACCCTAACACATCCCCGAAGCCTTCCCCTCACCCGTCCCCTAATCCTAACCCGTACGCCCACACTAACCCGCGCCCTCACACGTACGCTCCCCCTAAACCGTTGTCGTACCCTCACCTGGACCCTAAACCGTCCCCGTCCCCTAACCCTAACCCTAGCCCGAACCCTAACCCTAATCCTTCCCCGAAGCCTTCCCCTCACCTGTCCCCTAATCCTAAACCGTACGCCCACACTAACCCGCCCCCTCACACGTACGCTCCCCCTAAACCGTTGTCGTACCCTCACCTGGACCCTAAACCGTCCCCGTCCCCTAACCCTAACCCTAGCCCGAACCCTAACCCTAACCCTTCCCCGAAGCCTTCCCCTCACCCGTCCCCTAATCCTAACCCGTACGCCCACACTAACCCGCGCCCTCACACGTACGCTCCCCCTACACCATTGTCGTACCCTCACCTGGACCCTAAACCGTCCCCGTCCCCTAACCCTAAGCCTACCCCGAACCCTAACCCCAACTCTTCCCCGAAGCCTTCACCTCACCCGTCCCCTAATCCTAACCCGTACGCTCACACTAACCCGCGCCCTCACACGTACGCTCCCCCTAAACCGTTGTCGTACCCTCACCTGGACCCTAAACCGTCCCCGTCCCCTAACCCTAACCCTAGCCCGAACCCTAACCCTAACCCTTCCCCGAAGCCTTCCCCTCACCCGTCCCCTAAACCTAACCCGTACGCCCACACTAACCCGCGCCCTCACACGTACGCTCCCCCTAAACCGTTGTCGTACCCTCACCTGGACCCTAAACCGTCCCCGTCCCCTAACCCTAACCCTAGCCCGAACCCTAACCCTAACCCTTCCCCGAAGCATTCCCCTCACCCTTCCCCTAATCCTAACCTGTACGCCCACACTGACCCGCGCCCTCACACGTACACTCCCCCTAAATCGTTGTCGTACCCTCACCTGGACCCTAAACCGTCCCCGTCCCCTAACCCTAACCTTGGCCCGAACCCTAACCCTAACCCTTCGCCGAAGCCTTCCCCTCACCCGTCCCCTAATCCTAACCGGTACGCCCACACTAACCCGCGCCCTCACATGTACGCTCCCCCTAAACCGTTGTCGTACCCTCACCTGGACCCTAAACCGTCCCCGTCCCCTAACCCAACCCTAGCCCAAACCCTAACCCTAACCCTTCCCCGAAGCCTTCCCCTCACCCGTCCCCTAATCCTATCCCGTACGCTCACACTAACCCGCGCCCTCACACGTACGCTCCCCCTTAACTTCTCTCGTACCCTCACCTGGACCCTAAACCGTCCCCGTCCCCTAACCCTAACCCTAGCCCGAACCCTAACCCTAACCCTTCCCCGAAGCCTTCCCCTCACCCGTCCCCTAATCCTAACCCTTACGCTCACACTAACCCGCGCCCTCAGACGTACGCTCCCCGTAAACCGTTGTCGTACCCACACCTGGACCCTAAACCGTCCCCGTCCCCTAACCCTAACCCTAACCCTAGCCCGAACCCTAACCCTAACACTTCGCCGAAGCCTTCCCCTCACCCGTCCCCTAATCCTAACCCGTACGCTCACACTATCCCGCGCTCTCACACGTATGCTCCCCCTAAACCGTTGTCGTACCCTCACCTGGACCCTAAACCGTCCCCGACCCCTAACCCTAACCCTAGCCCGAACCCTAACCCTAACCCTTCCCCGAAGCCTCCCCTCACCCGTCCCCTAATCCTAACCCGTATGCTCACACTAACCCGCGCCCTCACACGTATGCTCCCCCTAAACCGTTGTCGTACCCTCACCTGGACCCTAAACCGTCCCCGTCACCTAACCCTAACCCTAGCCCGAACCCTAACCCTAACCGTTCCCCGAAGCCTTCCCCTCACCCGTCCCCTAATCCTAACCCGTAGGCTCACACTAACCCGCACCCTCACACGTACGCTCCCCCTAAACCGTTGTCGTACCCTCACCTGGACCCTAAACCGTCCCCGTCCCCTAACCCTAACCCTAGCCCGAACCCTAACCCTAACCCTTCCCCGAAGCCTTCCCCTCACCCTTCCCCTAATCCTAACCCGTACGCTCACACTAACCCGCGCCCTCACACGTACGCTCCCCCTAAACCGTTGTCGTACCCTCACCTGGACCCTAAACCGTCCTCATACCCTAACCCTAACCCTAGCCCGAACCCTAACCCTAAACCTTCCCCGAAGCCTTCCCCTCACCCGTCCCCTAATCCTAACCCTTACGCCCACACTAACCCGCGCCCTCACACGTACGCTCCCCCTAAACCGTTGTCGTACCCTCACCTGGACCCTAAAGCGTCCCCGTCCCCTAACCCTAACCCTAGCCCGAACCCTAACCCTAACCCTTCGCCGAAGCCTTCCCCTCACCCGTCCCCTAATCCTAACCCGTACGCTCACACTAACCCGCGCCCTCACACGTACGCTCCCCCTAAACCGTTGTCGTACCCTCACCTGGACCCTAAACCGTCCCCGTCCCCTAATCCTTACCCTAGACCGAACCCTAACCCTAACCCTTCCCCGAAGCCTTCCCCTCACCCGTCCCCTAATCGTAACCCGTACGCCCACACTAACACGCGCCCTCACACCTACGCTCCCCCTAAACCGTTGTCGCACCCTCACCTGGACCCTAAACCGTCCCCGTCCCCTAACCCTAACCCTAGCCCGAACCCTAACCCTAACCCTTCCCCGAAGCCTTCCCCTCACCCGTCCCCTAATCCTAACCCGTACGCTCACACTAACCCGCGCCCTCACACGTATGCTCCCCCTAAACCGTTGTCGTACCCTCACCTGGACCCTAAACCGTCCCCGTCCCCTAACCCTAACCCTAGCCCGAACCCTAACCCTAACCGTTCCCCGAAGCCTTCCCCTCACCCGTCCCCTAATCCTAACCCGTACGCTCACACTAGCCCGCACCCTCACACGTACGCTCCCCCTAAACCGTTGTCGTACCCTCACCTGGACCCTAAACCGTCCTCGTACCCTAACCCTAACGCTAGCCCGAACCCTAACCCTAAACCTTCCCCGAAGCCTTCCCCTCACCCGTCCCCTAATCCTAACCCGTACGCCCACACTAACCCGCGCCCTCACACGTACGCTCCCCCTAAACCGTTGTCGTACCCTCACCTGGACCCTAAACCGTCCCCGTCCCCTAACCCTAACCCTAGCCCGAACCCTAACCCTAACCCTTCGCCGAAGCCTTCCCCTCACCCGTCCCCTAATCCTAACCCGTACGCTCACACTAACCCGCGCCCTCACACGTACGCTCCCCCTAAACCGTTGTCGTACCCACACCTGGACCCTAAACCGTCCCCGTCCCCTAACCCTAACCCTAGCCCGAACCCTAACCCTAACCCTTCCCCGAAGTCTTCCCCTCACCCGTCCCCTAATCCTAACCCGTACGCCCACACTGACCCGCGCCCTCACACGTACGCTCCCCCTAAAACGTTGTCGTACCCTCACCTGGACCCTAAACCTTCCCCGTCCCGTAACCCTAACCCTAGCCCGAACCCTAACCCTAACCCTTCCCCAAAGCCTTCCCCTCACCCGTCCCCTAATCCTAACCCGTACGCTCACAGTAACCCGCGCCCTCACACGTACGCTCCCCCTAAACCGTTGTCGTACCCTCACCTGGACCCTAAACCGTCCCCTTCCCCTAACGCTAAACCTAGCCCGAACCCTAACCCTAACCCTTCCCCGAAGCCTTCCCCTCACCCGTCCCCTAATCCTAACCCGTACGCCCACACTAACCCGCGCCCTCACACGTACACTCCCCCTAAACCGTTGTCGTACCCTCACCTGGACCCTAAACCGTCCCCATCCCCTAACCCTAACCCTAGCCCGAACCCTAACCCTAACCCTTCCCCGAAGCCTTCCCCTCACCCGTCCCGTAATCCTAACCCGTACGCCCACACTAACCCGCGCCCTCACACGTACGCTCCCCCTAAACCGTTGTCGTACCCTCACCTGGACGCTAAACCGTCCCCGTCCCGTAACCCTAAGCCTACCCCGAACCCTAACCGTAACCCTTCCCCGAAGCCTTCACCTCACCCGTCACCTAATCCTAACCCGTACGCTCACACTAACCCGCGCCCTCACACGTACGCTCCCCCTAAAACGTTGTCGTACCCTCACCTGGACCCTAAACCGTCCCCGTCCCGTAACCCTAACCCTAGCCCGAACCCTAACCCTAACCCTTCCCCGAAGCCTTCCCCTCACCCGTCCCCTAATCCTAACCCGTACGCTCACAGTAACCCGCGCCCTCACACGTACGCTCCCCCTAAACCGTTGTCATACCCTCACCTGGACCCTAAACCATCCCCTTCCCCTAACGCTAACCCTAGCCCGAACCCTAACCCTAACCCTTCCCCGAAGCCTTCCCCTCACCCGTCCCCTAATACTAACCCGTACGCCCACACTAACCCTCGCCCTCATACGTACGCTCCCCCTAAACCGTTGTCGTACCCTCACCTGGACCCTAAACCGTCCCCATCCCCTAACCCTATCCCTAGCCCGAACCCTAACCCTAACCCTTCTCCGAAGCCTTCCCCTCACCCGTCCCCTAACCCTAACCCGTACGACCACACTAACCCGCCCCCTCACACGTACGCTCCCCCTAAAACGTTGTCGTACCCTCACCTGGACGCTAAACCGTCCACGTCCCCTAACCCTAACCCTAGCCCGAACCCTAACCCTAACCCTTCCCCGAAGCCTTCCCCTCACCCGTCCCCTAATCCTAACCCGTACGCCCACACTAACACGTGCCCTCACACGTACCCTCCCCCTTAACTTTTCTCGTACCCTCACCTGGACCCTAAACCGTCCCCGTCCCCTAACCCTAACCCTAGCACGCACCCTAACCCTAACCCTTCCCCGAAGCCTTCCCCTCACCCTTCCCCTAATCCTAACCCGTACGCCCACACTGACCCGCGCCCTCACACGTACGCTCCCCCTAAAACGTTGTCGTACCCTCACCTGGACCCTAAACCGTCCCCGTCACGTAACCCTAACCCTAGCCCGAACCCTAACCCTAACCCTTCCCCGAAGCCTTCCCCTCACCCGTCCCCTAATCCTAACCCGTACGCTCACAGTAACCCGCGCCCTCACACGTACGCTCCCCCTAAACCGTTGTCGTACCCTCACCTGGACCCTAAACCGTCCCCTTCCCCTAACGCTAACCCTAGCCCGAACCCTAACCCTAACCCTTCCCCGAAGCCTTCCCCTCACCCGTCCCCTAATCCTAACCCGTACGCCCACACTAACCCGCGCCCTCACACGTACGCTCCCCCTAAACCGTTGTCGTACCCTCACCTGGACCCTAAACCGTCCCCATCCCCTAACCCTAACCCTAGCCCGAACCCTAACCCTAACCCTTCTCCGAAGCCTTCCCCTCACCCGTCCCCTAACCCTAACCCGTACGACCACACTAACCCGCGCCCTCACACGTATGCTCCCCCTAAAACGTTGTTGTACCCTCACCTGGACGCTAAACCGTCCCCGTTCCCTAACCCTAACCCTAGCCCGAACCCTAACCCTAACCCTTCCCCGAAGCCTTCCCCTCACCCGTCCCCTAATCCTAACCCGTACGCCCACACTAACACGTGCCCTCACACGTACGCTCCCCCTTAACTTTTCTCGTACCCTCACCTGGACCCTAAACCGTCCCCGTCCCCTAACCCTAACCCTAGCCCGCACCCTAACCCTAACCCTTCCCCGAAGCCTTCCCCTCACCCGTCCCCTAATCCTAACCCGTACGCTCACAGTAACCCACGCCCTCACTCGTACGCTCCCCCTAAACCGTTGTCGTACCCTCACCTGGACCCTAAACCGTCCCCGTCCCCTAACCCAAACCCTAGCCCGAACCCTAACCCTAACCCTTCCCCGAAGCCTTCCCCTCACACGTCCCCTAATCCTAACCCGTACGCTCACACTAACCCGCGCCCTCACACGTACGCTCCCCCTAAACCGTTGTCGTACCCTCACCTGGACCCTAAACCGTCCCCGTCCCCTAACACTAACCCTAGCCCGAAACCTAACCCTAACCCTTCCCCGAAGCCTTCCCCTCACCCGTCCCCTAATCCTAACCCGTACGCTCACACTAACCCGCGCCCTCACACGTATGCTCCCCCTAAACCGTTGTCGTACCCTCACCTGGAACCTAAACCGTCCCCGTCCCCTAACCCTAACCCTAGCCCGAACCCTAACCCTAAATCTTCCCCGAAGCCTTCCCCTCACCCGTCCCCTAATCCTAACCCGTACGCCCACACTAACCCGCGCCCTCACACGTACGCTCCCCCTAAACCGTTGTCGTACCTTCACCTGGACCCTAAACCGTCCCCGTCCCCTAACCCTAACCCTAGCACGAACCCTAACACTAATCCTTCCCCGAAGCCTTCCCCTCACCTGTCCCCTAATCCTAAACCGTACGCCCACACTAACCCGCCCCCTCACACGTACGCTCCCCCTAAACCGTTGTCGTACCCTCACCTGGACCCTAAACCGTCCCCGTCCCCTAACCCTAACCCTAGCCCGAACCCTAACCCTAAACCTTCCCCGAAACCTTCCCCTCACCCGTCCCCTAATCCTAACCCGTACGCCCACACTAACCCGCGCCCTCACACGTACGCTCCCCCTAAACCGTTGTCGTACCCTCACCTGGACCCTAAACCGTTCCCGTCCCCTAACCCTAAGCTTACCCCGAACCCTAACCCTAACCCTTCCCCGAAGCCTTCACCTCACCCGTCACCTAATCCTAACCCGTACGCTCACACTAACCCGCGCCCTCACACGTACGCTCCCCCTAAAACGTTGTCGTACCCTCACCTGGACCCTAAACCGTCCCCGTCCCGTAACCCTAACCCTAGCCCGAACCCTATCCCTAACCCTTCCCCGAAGCCTTCCCCTCACCCGTCCCCTAATCCTAACCCGTACGCTCACAGTAACCCGCGCCCTCACACATACGCTCCCCCTAAACCATTGTCGTACCCTCACCTGGACCCTAAACCGTCCCCTTCCCCTAACGCTAACCCTAGCCCGAACCCTAACCCTAACCCTTCCCCGAAGCCTTCCCCTCACCCGTCCCCTAATCCTAACCCGTACGCCCACACTAACACGTGCCCTCACACGTACCCTCCCCCTTAACTTTTCTCGTACCCTCACCTGGACCCTAAACCGTCCCCGTCACCTAACCCTAACCCTAGCCCGCACTCTAACCCTAACCCTTCCCCGAAGCCTTCCCCTCACCCGTCCCCTAATCCTAGCCCTTACGCTCACACTAAACTGCGCCCTCACACGTACGCTCCCCCTAAACCGTTGTCGTACCCACACCTGGACCCTAAACCGTCCCCGTCCCCTAACCCTAACCCTACCCCGAACCCTAACCCTAACCCTTCCCCGAAGCCTTCCCCTCACCCGTCCCCTAATCCTAACCCGTACGCCCACACTGACCCGCGCCCTCACACGTACGCTCCCCCTAAACCGTTGTCGTACCCTCACCTGGACCCTAAACCGTCCCCGTCCCCTAACCCTAACCCTAGCCCGAACCCTAACCCTAACCCTTCCCCGAAGCCTTCCCCTCACCCGTCCCCTAATCCTAACCCGTACGCTCACACTAACCCGCGCCCTCACACGTACGCTCCCCCTAAACCGTTGTCGTACCCTCACCTGGACCCTAAACCGTCCCCGTCCCCTAACCCTAACCCTAGCCCGAACCCTAACCCTAACCCTTCCCCGAAGCCTTCCCCTCACCCGTCCCCTAATCCTAACCCATACGCCCACACTAACCCGCGCCCTCACACGTATGCTCCCCCTAAACCGTTGTCGTACCCTCACCTGGACCCTAAACCGTCCCCGTCCCCTAACCCTAACCCTAGCCCGAACCCTAACCCTAACACATCCCCGAAACATTCCCCTCACCCGTCCCCTAATCCTAAACCGTACGCCCACACTAACCCGCGCCCTCACACGTACGCTCCCCCTAAACCGTTGTCGTACCCTCACCTGGACCCTAAACCGTCCCCGTCCCCTAACCCTAACCCTAGCCCGAACCCTAACCCTAACCCTTCGCCGAAGCCTTCCCCTCACCCGTCCCCTAATCCTAACCCGTACGCTCACACTAACCCGCGCCCTCACACGTATGCTCCCCCTTAACCGTTGTCGTACCCTCACTTGGACCCTAAACCGTCCCCGTCCCCTAACCCTAACCCTAGCCCGAACCCTAACCCTAACCGTTCCCCGAAGCCTTCCCCTCACCCGTCCCCTAATCCTAACCCGTACGCTCACACTAACCCGCGCCCTCACACGTACGCTCCCCCTAAACCGTTGTCGTACCCTCACCTGGACCCTAAACCGTCCCCGTCCCCTAACCCTAACCCTAGCCCGAACCCTAACCCTAACCCTTCCCCGAAGCCTTGCCCTCACCCGTCCCCTAATCCTAACCCGTACGCTCACACTAACCCGCGCCCTCACTCGTACGCTCCCCCTAAACCGTTGTCGTACCCTCACCTGGACCCTAAACCGTCCCCGTCCCCTAACCCTAACCCTAGCCCGAACACTAACCCTAACCCTTCCCCGAAGCCTTCCCCTCACCCGTCCCCTAATCCTAACCCGTACGCTCACACTAACCCGCGCCCTCACACGTATGCTCCCCCTAAACCGTTGTCGTACCCTCACCTGGAACCTAAACCGTCCCCGTCCCCTAACCCTAACCCTAGCCCGAACCCTAACCCTAAATCTTCCCCGAAGCCTTCCCCTCACCCGTCCCCTAATCCTAACCCGTACGCCCACACTAACCCGCGCCCTCACACGTACGCTCCCCCTAAACCGTTGTCGTACCCTCACCTGGACCCTAAACCGTCCCCGTCCCCTAACCCTAACCCTAGCACGAACCCTAACACTAATCCTTCCCCGAAGCCTTCCCCTCACCTGTCCCCTAATCCTAAACCGTACGCCCACACTAACCCGCCCCCTCACACGTACGCTCCCCCTAAACCGTTGTCGTACCCTCACCTGGACCCTAAACCGTCCCCGTCCCCTAACCCTAACCCTAGCCCGAACCCTAACCCTAACCCTTCCCCGAAACCTTCCCCTCACCCGTCCCCTAATCCTAACCCGTACGCCCACACTAACCCGCGCCCTCACACGTACGCTCCCCCTAAACCGTTGTCGTACCCTCACCTGGACCCTAAACCGTCCCCGTCCCCTAATCCTAAGCTTACCCCGAACCCTAACCCTAACCCTTCCCCGAAGCCTTCACCTCACCCGTCACCTAATCCTAACCCGTACGCTCACACTAACCCGCGCCCTCACACGTACGCTCCCCCTAAAACGTTGTCGTACCCTCACCTGGACCCTAAACCGTCTCCGTCCCGTAACCCTAACCCTAGCCCGAACCCTATCCCTAACCCTTCCCCGAAGCCTTCCCCTCACCCGTCCCCTAATCCTAACCCGTACGCTCACAGTAACCCGCGCCCTCACACATACGCTCCCCCTAAACCATTGTCGTACCCTCACCTGGACCCTAAACCGTCCCCTTCCCCTAACGCTAACCCTAGCCCGAACCCTAACCCTAACCCTTCCCCGAAGCCTTCCCCTCACCCGTCCCCTAATCCTAACCCGTACGCCCACACTAACCCGCGCCCTCACACGTACGCTCCCCCTAAACCGTTGTCGTACCCTCAACTGGACCCTAAACCGTCCCCATCCCCTAACCCTAACCCTAGCCCGAACCCTAACCCTAACCCTTCTCCGAAGCCTTCCCCTCACCCGTCCCCTAACCCTAACCCGTACGACCACACTAACCCGCGCCCTCACACGTACGCTCCCCCTAAAACGTTGTCGTACCCTCACCTGGACGCTAAACCGTCCCCGTCCCCTAACCCTAACCCTAGCCCGAACCCTAACCCTAACCCTTCCCCGAAGCCTTCCCCTCACCCGTCCCCTAATCCTAACCCGTACGCCCACACTAACACGTGCCCTCACACGTACCCTCCCCCTTAACTTTTCTCGTACCCTCACCTGGACCCTAAACCGTCCCCGTCACCTAACCCTAACCCTAGCCCGCACCCTAACCCTAACCCTTCCCCGAAGCCTTCCCCTCACCCGTCCCCTAATCCTAGCCCTTACGCTCACACTAAACCGCGCCCTCACACGTACGCTCCCCCTAAACCGTTGTCGTACCCACACCTGGACCCTAAACCGTCCCCGTCCCCTAACCCTAACCCTACCCCGAACCCTAACCCTAACCCTTCCCCGAAGCCTTCCCCTAACCCGTCCCCTAATCCTAACCCGTACGCCCACACTGACCCGCGCCCTCACACGTACGCTCCCCCTAAACCGTTGTCGTACCCTCACCTGGACCCTAAACCGTCCCCGTCCCCTAACCCTAACCCTAGCCCGAACCCTAACCCTAACCCTTCCCCGAAGCCTTCCCCTCACCCGTCCCCTAATCCTAACCCGTACGCTCACACTAACCCGCGCCCTCACACGTACGCTCCCCCTAAACCGTTGTCGTACCCTCACCTGGACCCTAAACCGTCCCCGTCCCCTAACCCTAACCCTAGCCCGAACCCTAACCCTAACCCTTCCCCGAAGCCTTCCCCTCACCCGTCCCCTAATCCTAACCCATACGCCCACACTAACCCGCGCCCTCACACGTATGCTCCCCCTAAACCGTTGTCGTACCCTCACCTGGACCCTAAACCGTCCCCGTCCCCTAACCCTAACCCTAGCCCGAACCCTAACCCTAACACATCCCCGAAACATTCCCCTCACCCGTCCCCTAATCCTAAACCGTACGCCGACACTAACCCGTGCCCTCACACGTACACTCCCCCTAAACCGTTGTCGTACCCTCACCTGGACCCTAAACCGTCCCCGTCCCCTAACCCTAACCCTAGCCCGAACCCTAACCCTAACCCTTCGCCGAAGCCTTCCCCTCACCCGTCCCCTAATCCTAACCCGTACGCTCACACTAACCCGCGCCCTCACACGTATGCTCCCCCTTAACCGTTGTCGTACCCTCACTTGGACCCTAAACCGTCCCCGTCCCCTAACCTTAACCCTAGCCCGAACCCTAACCCAAACCGTTCCCCGAAGCCTTCCCCTCACCCGTCCCCTAATCCTAACCCGTACGCTCACACTAACCCGCGCCCTCACAAGTACGCTCCCCCTAAACCGTTGTCGTACCCTCACCTGGACCCTAAACCGTCCCCGTCCCCTAACCCTAACCCTAGCCCGAACCCTAACCCTAACCCTTCCCCGAAGCCTTCCCGTCACCCGTCCCCTAATCCTAACCCGTACGCCCACACTAACCCGCGCCCTCACACGTACGCTCCCCCTAAACCGTTGTCGTACCCTCACCTGGACCCTAAACCGTCCCCGTCCCCTAACCCTAACCCTAGCCCGAACCCTAACCCTAACCCTTCGCCGAAGCCTTCCCCTCACCCGTCCCCTAATCCTAACCCGTACGCTCACACTAACCCGCGCCCTCACACGTACGCTCCCCCTAAACCGTTGTCGTACCCACACCTGGACCCTAAACCGTCCCCGTCCCCTAACCCTAACCCTAGCCCGAACCCTAACCCTAACCCTTCCCCGAAGCCTTCCCCTCACCCGTCCCCTAATCCTAACCCGTACGCCCACACTGACCCGCGCCCTCACACGTACGCTCCCCCTAAACAGTTGTCGTACCCTCACCTGGACCCTAAACCGTCCCCGTCCCCTTACCCTAACCCTAGCCCGAACCCTAACCCTAACCCTTCCCCGAAGCCTTCCCCTCACCCGTCCCCTAATCCTAACCCGTACGCTCACACTAACCCGCGCCCTCACACGTACGCTCCCCCTAAACCGTTGTCGTACCCTCACCTGGACCCTAAACCGTCCCCGTCCCCTAACCCTAACCCTAGCCCGAACCCTAACCCTAATCCTTCCCCGAAGCCTTCCCCTCACCTGTCCCCTAATCCTAAACCGTACGCCCACACTAACCCGCCCCCTCACACGTACGCTCCCCCTAAACCGTTGTCGTACCCTCACCTGGACCCTAAACCGTCCCCGTCCCCTAACCCTAACCCTAGCCCGAACCCTAACCGTAACCCTTCCCCGAAGCCTTCCCCTCACCCGTCCCCTAATCCTAACCCGTACGCCCACACTAACCCGCGCCCTCACACGTACACTCCCCCTAAACCGTTGTCGTACCCTCACATGGACCCTAAACCGTCCCCGTCCCCTAACCCTAAGCCTACCCCGAACCCTAACCCTAACCCTTCCCCGAAGCCTTCACCTCACCGGTCACCTAATCCTAACCCGTACGCTCACACTAACCCGCGCCCTCACACGTACGCTCCAACTAAAACGTTGTCGTACCCTCACCTGGATCCTAAACCGTCCCCGTCCCGTAACCCTAACCCTAGCCCGAACCCTAACCCTAACCCTTCCCCGAAGCCTTCCCCTCACCCGTCCCCTAATCCTAACCCGTACGCTCACACTAACCCGCGCCCTCACACGTACGCTCCCCCTAAACCGTTGTCGTACCCTCACCTGGACCCTAAATCGTCCCCTTCCCCTAACGCTAACCCTAGCCCGAACCCTAACCCTAACCCTTCCCCGAAGCCTTCCCCTCACCCGTCCCCTAATCCTAACCCGTACGTCCACACTAACCCGCGCCCTCACATGTACGCTCCCCCTAAACCGTTGTCGTACCCTCACCTGGACCCTAAACCGTCCCCAACCCTTTAACGCTAACACTAGCCCGAACCCTAACCCTAACCCTTCTCCGAAGCCTTCCCCTCACCCGTCCCCTAACCCTAACCCGTACGACCACACTAACCCGCGCCCTCACACGTACGCTACCCCTAAAACGTTGTCGTACCCTCACCTGGACGCTAAAACGTCCCCGTCCCCTAACCCTAACCCTAGCCCGAACCCTAACCCTAACCCTTCCCCGAAGCCTTCCCCTCACCCGTCCCCTAATCCTAACCCGTACGCCCACACTAACACGTGCCCTCACACGTACCCTCCCCCTTAACTTTTCTCGTACCCTCACCTGGACCCTAAACCGTCCCCGTCCCCTAACCCTAACCCTAGCCCGCACCCTAACCCTAACCCTTCCCCGAAGCCTTCCCCTCACCCTTCCCCTAATCCTAACCCGTACGCCCACACTGACCCGCGCCCTCACACGGACGCTCCCCCTAAAACGTTGTCGTACCCTCACCTGGACCCTAAACCGTCCCCGTCCCCTAACCCTAACCCTAGCCCGAACCCTAACCCTAACCCTTCCCCGAAGCCTTCCCCTCACCCGTCCCCTAATCCTAACCCGTACGCTCACACTAACCCGCGCCCTCACACGTATGCTCCCCCTAAACCGTTGGCGTACCCTCACCTGGACCGTAAACCGTCCCCGTCCCCTAACCCTAACCCTAGCCCGAACCCTAACCCTAACCGTTCCCCGAAGCCTTCCCCTCACCCGTCCCCTAATCCTAACCCGTACGCTCACACTAACCCGCGCCCTCACACGTACGCTCCCCCTAAACCGTTGTCGTACCCTCACCTGGACCCTAAACCGTCCCCGTCCCCTAACCCTAACCCTAGCCCGAACCCTAACCCTAACCCTTCCCCGAAGCCTTCCCCTCACCCTTCCCCTAATCCTAACCCGTACGCTCACACTAACCCGCACCCTCACACGTACGCTCCCCCTAAACCGTTGTCGTACCCTCACCTGGACCCTAAACCGTCCCCGTCCCCTAACCCTAACCCTAGCCCGAACACTAACCCTAACCCTTCCCCGAAGCCTTCCCCTCACCCGTGCCCTAATCCTAAGCCGTACGCCCACACTAACCCGCGCCCTCACACGTACGCTCCCCCTAACCCGTTGTCGTACCCTCACCTGGACCCTAAACCGTCCCAGTCCCCTAACCCTAACCCTAGCCCGAACCCTAACCCTAACCCTTCGCCGAAGCCTTCCCCTCACCCGTCCCCTAATCCTAACCCGTACGCTAACACTAACCCGCGCCCTCACAGCTACGCTCCCCCTAAACCGTTGTCGCACCCTCACCTGGACCCTAAACCGTCCCCGTCCCCTAACCCTAACCCTAGCCCGAACCCTAACCCTAACCCTTCCCCGAAGCCTTCCCCTCACCCGTCCCCTAATCCTAACCCGTACGCTAACACTAACCCGCGCCCTCACACGTAAGCTCCCCCTAAACCGTTGTCGTACCCACACCGGGACCCTAAACCGTCCCCGTCCCCTAACCCTAACCCTAGCCCGAACCCTAACCCTAATCCTTCCCCGAAGCCTTCCCCTCACCTGTCCCCTAATCCTAAACCGTACGCCCACACTAACCCGCCCCCTCACACGTACGCTCCCCCTAAACCGTTGTCGTACCCTCACCTGGACCCTAAACCGTCCCCGTCCCCTAACCCTAACCCTAGCCCGAACCCTAACCGTAACCCTTCCCCGAAGCCTTCCCCTCACCCGTCCCCTAATCCTAACCCGTACGCCCACACTAACCCGCGCCCTCACACGTACGCTCCCCCTAAACCGTTGTCGTACCCTCACATGGACCCTAAACCGTCCCCGTCCCCTAACCCTAAGCCTACCCCGAACCCTAACCCTAACCCTTCCCCGAAGCCTTCACCTCACCGGTCACCTAATCCTAACCCGTACGCTCACACTAACCCGCGCCCTCACACGTACGCTCCAACTAAAACGTTGTCGTACCCTCACCTGGATCCTAAACCGTCCCCGTCCCGTAACCCTAACCCTAGCCCGAACCCTAACCCTAACCCTTCCCCGAAGCCTTCCCCTCACCCGTCCCCTAATCCTAACCCGTACGCTCACACTAACCCGCGCCCTCACACGTACGCTCCCCCTAAACCGTTGTCGTACCCTCACCTGGACCCTAAATCGTCCCCTTCCCCTAACGCTAACCCTAGCCCGAACCCTAACCCTAACCCTTCCCCGAAGCCTTCCCCTCACCCGTCCCCTAATCCTAACCCGTACGTCCACACTAACCCGCGCCCTCACATGTACGCTCCCCCTAAACCGTTGTCGTACCCTCACCTGGACCCTAAACCGTCCCCAACCCTTTAACGCTAACACTAGCCCGAACCCTAACCCTAACCCTTCTCCGAAGCCTTCCCCTCACCCGTCCCGTAACCCTAACCCGTACGACCACACTAACCCGCGCCCTCACACGTACGCTACCCCTAAAACGTTGTCGTACCCTCACCTGGACGCTAAAACGTCCCCGTCCCCTAACCCTAACCCTAGCCGGAACCCTAACCCTAACCCTTCCCCGAAGCCTTCCCCTCACCCGTCCCCTAATCCTAACCCGTACGCCCACACTAACACGTGCCCTCACACGTACCCTCCCCCTTAACTTTTCTCGTACCCTCACCTGGACCCTAAACCGTCCCCGTCCCCTAACCCTAACCCTAGCCCGCACCCTAACCCTAACCCTTCCCCGAAGCCTTCCCCTCACCCTTCCCCTAATCCTAACCCGTACGCCCACACTGACCCGCGCCCTCACACGGACGCTCCCCCTAAAACGTTGTCGTACCCTCACCTGGACCCTAAACCGTCCCCGTCCCCTAACCCTAACCCTAGCCCGCACCCTAACCCTAACCCTTCCCCGAAGCCTTCCCCTCACCCTTCCCCTAATCCTAACCCGTACGCCCACACTGACCCGCGCCCTCACACGGACGCTCCCCCTAAAACGTTGTCGTACCCTCACCTGGACCCTAAACCGTCCCCGTCCCCTAACCCTAACCCTAGCCCGAACCCTAACCCTAACCCTTCCCCGAAGCCTTCCCCTCACCCGTCCCCTAATCCTAACCCGTACGCTCACACTAACCCGCGCCCTCACACGTATGCTCCCCCTAAACCGTTGGCGTACCCTCACCTGGACCGTAAACCGTCCCCGTCCCCTAACCCTAACCCTAGCCCGAACCCTAACCCTAACCGTTCCCCGAAGCCTTCCCCTCACCCGTCCCCTAATCCTAACCCGTACGCTCACACTAACCCGCGCCCTCACACGTACGCTCCCCCTAAACCGTTGTCGTACCCTCACCTGGACCCTAAACCGTCCCCGTCCCCTAACCCTAACCCTAGCCCGAACCCTAACCCTAACCCTTCCCCGAAGCCTTCCCCTCACCCTTCCCCTAATCCTAACCCGTACGCTCACACTAACCCGCACCCTCACACGTACGCTCCCCCTAAACCGTTGTCGTACCCTCACCTGGACCCTAAACCGTCCCCGTCCCCTAACCCTAACCCTAGCCCGAACACTAACCCTAACCCTTCCCCGAAGCCTTCCCCTCACCCGTGCCCTAATCCTAAGCCGTACGCCCACACTAACCCGCGCCCTCACACGTACGCTCCCCCTAACCCGTTGTCGTACCCTCACCTGGACCCTAAACCGTCCCAGTCCCCTAACCCTAACCCTAGCCCGAACCCTAACCCTAACCCTTCGCCGAAGCCTTCCCCTCACCCGTCCCCTAATCCTAACCCGTACGCTAACACTAACCCGCGCCCTCACAGCTACGCTCCCCCTAAACCGTTGTCGCACCCTCACCTGGACCCTAAACCGTCCCCGTCCCCTAACCCTAACCCTAGCCCGAACCCTAACCCTAACCCTTCCCCGAAGCCTTCCCCTCACCCGTCCCCTAATCCTAACCCGTACGCTAACACTAACCCGCGCCCTCACACGTAAGCTCCCCCTAAACCGTTGTCGTACCCACACCGGGACCCTAAACCGTCCCCGTCCCCTAACCCTAACCCTAGCCCGAACCCTAACCCTAATCCTTCCCCGAAGCCTTCCCCTCACCTGTCCCCTAATCCTAAACCGTACGCCCACACTAACCCGCCCCCTCACACGTACGCTCCCCCTAAACCGTTGTCGTACCCTCACCTGGACCCTAAACCGTCCCCGTCCCCTAACCCTAACCCTAGCCCGAACCCTAACCGTAACCCTTCCCCGAAGCCTTCCCCTCACCCGTCCCCTAATCCTAACCCGTACGCCCACACTAACCCGCGCCCTCACACGTACGCTCCCCCTAAACCGTTGTCGTACCCTCACATGGACCCTAAACCGTCCCCGTCCCCTAACCCTAAGCCTACCCCGAACCCTAACCCTAACCCTTCCCCGAAGCCTTCACCTCACCGGTCACCTAATCCTAACCCGTACGCTCACACTAACCCGCGCCCTCACACGTACGCTCCAACTAAAACGTTGTCGTACCCTCACCTGGATCCTAAACCGTCCCCGTCCCGTAACCCTAACCCTAGCCCGAACCCTAACCCTAACCCTTCCCCGAAGCCTTCCCCTCACCCGTCCCCTAATCCTAACCCGTACGCTCACACTAACCCGCGCCCTCACACGTACGCTCCCCCTAAACCGTTGTCGTACCCTCACCTGGACCCTAAATCGTCCCCTTCCCCTAACGCTAACCCTAGCCCGAACCCTAACCCTAACCCTTCCCCGAAGCCTTCCCCTCACCCGTCCCCTAATCCTAACCCGTACGTCCACACTAACCCGCGCCCTCACATGTACGCTCCCCCTAAACCGTTGTCGTACCCTCACCTGGACCCTAAACCGTCCCCAACCCTTTAACGCTAACACTAGCCCGAACCCTAACCCTAACCCTTCTCCGAAGCCTTCCCCTCACCCGTCCCGTAACCCTAACCCGTACGACCACACTAACCCGCGCCCTCACACGTACGCTACCCCTAAAACGTTGTCGTACCCTCACCTGGACGCTAAAACGTCCCCGTCCCCTAACCCTAACCCTAGCCCGAACCCTAACCCTAACCCTTCCCCGAAGCCTTCCCCTCACCCGTCCCCTAATCCTAACCCGTACGCCCACACTAACACGTGCCCTCACACGTACCCTCCCCCTTAACTTTTCTCGTACCCTCACCTGGACCCTAAACCGTCCCCGTCCCCTAACCCTAACCCTAGCCCGCACCCTAACCCTAACCCTTCCCCGAAGCCTTCCCCTCACCCTTCCCCTAATCCTAACCCGTACGCCCACACTGACCCGCGCCCTCACACGGACGCTCCCCCTAAAACGTTGTCGTACCCTCACCTGGACCCTAAACCGTCCCCGTCCCCTAACCCTAACCCTAGCCCGAACCCTAACCCTAACCCTTCCCCGAAGCCTTCCCCTCACCCGTCCCCTAATCCTAACCCGTACGCTCACACTAACCCGCGCCCTCACACGTATGCTCCCCCTAAACCGTTGGCGTACCCTCACCTGGACCTTAAACCGTCCCCGTCCCCTAACCCTAACCCTAGCCCGAACCCTAACCCTAACCGTTCCCCGAAGCCTTCCCCTCACCCGTCCCCTAATCCTAACCCGTACGCTCACACTAACCCGCGCCCTCACACGTACGCTCCCCCTAAACCGTTGTCGTACCCTCACCTGGACCCTAAACCGTCCCCGTCCCCTAACCCTAACCCTAGCCCGAACCCTAACCCTAACCCTTCCCCGAAGCCTTCCCCTCACCCTTCCCCTAATCCTAACCCGTACGCTCACACTAACCCGCACCCTCACACGTACGCTCCCCCTAAACCGTTGTCGTACCCTCACCTGGACCCTAAACCGTCCCCGTCCCCTAACCCTAACCCTAGCCCGAACACTAACCCTAACCCTTCCCCGAAGCCTTCCCCTCACCCGTGCCCTAATCCTAAGCCGTACGCCCACACTAACCCGCGCCCTCACACGTACGCTCCCCCTAAACCGTTGTCGTACCCTCACCTTGACCCTAAACCGTCCCAGTCCCCTAACCCTAACCCTAGCCCGAACCCTAACCCTAACCCTTCGCCGAAGCCTTCCCCTCACCCGTCCCCTAATCCTAACCCGTACGCTAACACTAACCCGCGCCCTCACACGTAAGCTCCCCCTAAACCGTTGTCGTACCCACACCTGGACCCTAAACCGTCCCCGTCCCCTAACCCTAACCCTAGCCCGAACCCTAACCCTAACCCTTCCCCGAAGCCTTCCCCTCACTCGTCCCCTTATCCTAACACGTACGCCCACACTAACCCGTGCCCTCACACGTACGCTCCCCCTAAACCGTTGTCGTACCCTCACCTGGACCCTAAACCGTCCCCGTCCCCTAACCCTAACCCTAGCCCGAACCCTAACCCTAACCCTTCCCCGAAGCCTTCCCCTCACCCGTCCCCTAATCCTAACTCATACGCTCACACTAACCCGCGCCCTCACACGTACGCTCCCCCTAAACCGTTGTCGTACCCTCACCTGGACCCTAAACCGTCCCCGTCCCCTAATCCTTACCCTAGACCGAACCCTAACCCTAACCCTTCCCCGAAGCCTTCCCCTCACCCGTCCCCTAATCCTAACCCGTACGCCCACACTAACACGCGCCCTCACAGCTACGCTCCCCCTAAACCGTTGTCGCACCCTCACCTGGACCCTAAACCGTCCCCGTCCCCTAACCCTAACCCTAGCCCGAACCCTAACCCTAACCCTTCCCCGAAGCCTTACCCTCACCCGTCCCCTAATCCTAACCCGTACGCTCACACTATCCCACGCCCTCACACGTATGCTCCCCCTAAACCGTTGTCGTACCCTCACCTGGACCCTAAACCGTCCCCGTCCCCTAACCTTAACCCTAGCCCGAACCCTAACCCTAACCGTTCCCCGAAGCCTTCCCCTCAACCGTCCACTAATCCTAACCCGTACGCTCACACTAACCCGCGCCCTCACACATACGCTCCCCCTAAACCGTTGTCGTACCCTCACCTGGACCCTAAACCGTCCCCGTCCCCTAACCCTAACCCTAGCCCGAACCCTAACCCTAACCCTTCCCCGAAGCCTTCCCCTCACCCTTCCCCTAATCCTAACCCGTACGCTCACACTAACCCGCACCCTCACACGTACGCTCCCCCTAAACCGTTGTCGTACCCTCACCTGGACCCTAAACCGTCCCCGTCCCCTAACCCTAACCCTAGCCCGAACCCTAACCCTAACCCTTCCCCGAAGCCTTCCCCTCACCCGTGCCCTAATCCTAAGCCGTACGCCCACACTAACCCGCGCCCTCACACGTACGCTCCCCCTAAACCGTTGTCGTACCCTCACCTGGACCCTAAACCGTCCCAGTCCCCTAACCCTAACCCTAGCCCGAACCCTAACCCTAACCCTTCGCCGAAGCCTTCCCCTCACCCGTCCCCTAATCCTAACCCGTACGCTAACACTAACCCGCGCCCTCACACGTAAGCTCCCCCTAAACCGTTGTCGTACCCACACCTGGACCCTAAACCGTCCCCGTCCCCTAACCCTAACCCTGGCCCGAACCCTAACCCTAACCCTTCCCCGAAGCCTTCCCCTCACCCGTCCCCTTATCCTAACCCGTACGTCCACACTAACCCGTGCCCTCACACGTACGCTCCCCCTAAACCGTTGTCGTACCCTCACCTGGACCCTAAACCGTCCCCGTCCCCTAACCCTAACCCTAGCCCGAACCCTAACCCTAACCCTTCCCCGAAGCCTTCCCCTCACCCGTCCCCTAATCCTAACCTGTACGCTCACACTAACCCGCGCCCTCACACGTACGCTCCCCCTAAACCGTTGTCGTACCCTCACCTGGACTCTAAACCGTCCCCGTCCCCTAACCCTAACCCTAGCCCGAACCCTAACCCTAACCCTTCCCCGAAGCCTTCCCCTCACCCTTCCCCTAATCCTAACCCATACGCTCACACTAACCCGCGCCCTCACACGTACGTTCCCCCTAAACCGTTGTCGTACCCTCACCTGGACCCTAAACCGTCCCCGTCCCCTAATCCTTACCCTAGACCGAACCCTAACCCTAACCCTTCCCCGAAGCCTTCCCCTCACCCGTCCCCTAATCGTAACCCGTATGCCCACACTAACACGCGCCCTCACACCTACGCTCCCCCTAAACCGTTGTCGCACCCTCACCTGGACCCTAAACCGTCCCCGTCCCCTAACCCTAACCCTAGCCCGAACCCTAAACCTAACCCTTCCCCGAAGCCTCCCCTCACCCGTCCCCTAATCCTAACCCGTATGCTCACACTAACCCGCGCCCTCACACGTATGCTCCCCCTAAACCGTTGTCGTACCCTCACCTGGACCCTAAACCGTCCCCGTCACCTAACCCTAACCCTAGCCCGAACCCTAACCCTAACCGTTCCCCGAAGCCTTCCCCTCACCCGTCCCCTAATCCTAACCCGTAGGCTCACACTAACCCGCACCCTCACACGTACGCTCCCCCTAAACCGTTGTCGTACCCTCACCTGGAGCCTAAACCGTCCCCGTCCCCTAACCCTAACCCTAGCCCGAACCCTAACCCTAACCCTTCCCCGAAGCCTTCCCCTCACCCTTCCCCTAATCCTAACCCGTACGCTCACACTAACCCGCGCCCTCACACGTACGCTCCCCCTAAACCGTTGTCGTACCCTCACCTGGACCCTAAACCGTCCTCATACCCTAACCCTAACCCTAGCCCGAACCCTAACACTAAACCTTCCCCGAAGCCTTCCCCTCACCCGTCCCCTAATCCTAACCCGTACGCCCTCACTAACCCGCGCCCTCACACGTACGCTCCCCCTAAACCGTTGTCGTACCCTCACCTGGACCCTAAAGCGTCCCCGTCCCCTAACCCTAACCCTAGCCCGAACCCTAACCCTAACCCTTCGCCGAAGCCTTCCCCTCACCCGTCCCCTAATCCTAACCCGTACGCTCACACTAACCCGCGCCCTCACACGTACGCTCCCCCTAAACCGTTGTCGCACCCTCACCTGGACCCTAAACCGTCCCCGTCCCCTAACCCTAACCCTAGCCCGAACCCTAACCCTAACCCTTCCCCGAAGCCTTCCCCTCACCCGTCCCCTAATTCTAACCCGTACGCTCACACTAACCCGCGCCCTCACACGTATGCTCCCCCTAAACCGTTGTCGTACCCTCACCTGGACCCTAAACCGTCCCCGTCCCCTAACCCTAACCCTAGCCCGAACCCTAACCCTAACCGTTCCCCGAAGCCTTCCCCTCACCCGTCCCCTAATCCTAACCCGTACGCTCACACTAGCCCGCACCCTCACACGTACGCTCCCCCTAAACCGTTGTCGTACCCTCACCTGGACCCTAAACCGTCCCCGTCCCCTAACCTTAACCCTAGCCCGAACCCTAACCCTAACCCTTCCCCGAAGCCTTCCCCTCACCCTTCCCCTAATCCTAACCCGTACGCTAACACTAACCCGCGCCCTCACACGTACGCTCCCCCTAAACCGTTGTCGTACCCACACCTGGACCCTAAACCGTCCCCGTGCCCTAACCCTAACCCTAGCCCGAACCCTAACCCTAACCCTTCCCCGAAGCCTGCCCCTCACCCGTCCCCTAATCCTAACCCGTACGCTCACACTAACCCGCGCCCTCACACGTACGCTCCCCCTAAACCGTTGTCGTACCCTCACCTGGACCCTAAACCGTCCCCGTCCCCTAACCCTAACCCTAGCCCGAACCCTAACCCTAACCCTTCCCCGAAGCCTTCCCCTCACCCGTCCCCTAATCCTAACCCGTACGCCCACACTAAACCGCGCCCTCACACGTACGCTCCCCCTAAACCGTTGTCGTACCCTCACCTGGACCCTAAACCGTCCCCGTCCCCTAACCCTAACCCTAGCCCGAACCCTAACCCTAACACTTCCCTGAAGCCTTCCCCTCACCCGTCCCCTAATCCTAACCCGTACGCCCACACTGACCCGCGCCCTCACACGTACGCTCCCCCTAAACCGTTGTCGTACCCTCACCTGGACCCTAAACCGTCCCCGTCCCCTAAACCTAACCCTAGCCCGAACCCTAACCCTAACACTTCCCCGAAGCCTTCCCCTCACCCGTCCCCTAATCCTAACCCGTACGACCACACTGACCCGCGCCCTCACACGTACGCTCCCCCTAAACCGTTGTCGTACCCTCACCTGGACCCTAAACCGTCCCCGTCCCCTAACCCTAACCCTAGCCCGAACCCTAACCCTAACCCTTCCCCGAAGCCTTCCCCTCACCCGTCCCCTAATCCTAACCCGTACGCTCACACTATCCCGCGCCCTCACACGTACGCTACCCCTAAACCGTTGTCGTACCCTCACCTGGACCCTAAACCGTCCCCGTCCCCTAACCCTAACCCTACCCCGAACCCTAACCCTAACCCATCCCCGAAGCCTTCCCCTCACCCTTCCCCTAATCCTAACCCGTACGCTCACACTAACCCGCGCCCTCACACGTACGCTCCCCCTAAACCGTTGTCGTACCCTCACCTGGACCCTAAACCGTCCCCGTCCCCTAACCCTAACCCTAGCCCGAACCCTAACCCTAACCCTTCCCCGAAGCCTTCCCCTCACCCGTCCCCTAATCCTAACCCGTACGCTCACACTAACCCGCGCCCTCACACGTACGCTCCCCCTAAACCGTTGTTGTACCCTCACCTGGACCCTAAACCGTCCCCGTCCCCTAACCCTATCCCTAGCCCGAACCCTAACCCTAACCCTTCCCCGAAGCCTTCCCCTAACACTTCCCCTAATCCTAACCCGTACGCTCACACTAACCTGCGCCCTCACACGTACGCTCCCCCTAAACCGTTGTCGTACCCTCACCTGGACCCTAAACCGTCCCCGTCCCCTAATCCTTACCCTAGACCGAACCCTAACCCTAACCCTTCCCCGAAGCCTTCCCCTCACCCGTCCCCTAATCCTAACCCGTACGCCCACACTAACACGCGCCCTCACACGTACGCTCCCCCTAAACCGTTGTCGCACCCTCACCGGGACCCTAAACCGTCCCCGTCCCCTAACCCTAACCCTAGCCCGAACCCTAACCCTAACCCTTCGCCGAAGCCTTCCCCTCACCCGTCCCCTAATCCTAACCCGTACGCTCACACTAACCCGCGCCCTCACACGTATGCTCCCCCTAAACCGTTGTCGTACCCTCACCTGGACCCTAAACCGTCCCCGTCCCCTAACCCTAACCCTAGCCCGAACCCTAACCCTAACCGTTCACCGAAGCCTTCCCCTCACCCGTCCCCTAATCCTAACCCGTACGCTCACACTAACCCGCGCCCTCACACGTACGCTCCCCCTAAACCGTTGTCGTACCCTCACCTGGACCCTAAACCGTCCCCGTCCCCTAACCCTAACCCTAGCCCGAACCCTAACCCTAACCCTTCCCCGAAGCCTTCCCCTCACCCTTCCCCTAATCCTAACCCGTACGCTCACACTAACCCGCGCCCTCACACGTACTCTCCCCCTAAACCGTTGTCGTACCCTCACCTGGACCCTAAACCGTCCCCGTCCCCTAACCCTAACCCTAGCCCGAACCCTAACCCTAACACTTCGCCGAAGCCTTCCCCTCACCCGTCCCCTAATCCTAACCCGTACGCTCACACTAACCCGCGCCCTCACACGTACGCTCCCCCTAAACCGTTGTCGTACCCTCACCTGGACCCTAAACCGTCCCCGTCCCCTAACACTAACCCTAGCCCGAACATTAACCCTAACCCTTCCCCGAAGCCTTCCCCTCACCCGTCCCCTAATCCTAACCCGTACGCTAACACTAACCCACGCCCTCACACGTACGCTCCCCCTAAACCGTTGTCGTACCCTCACCTGGACCCTAAACCGTCCCCGTCCCCTAACCCTAACCCTAGCCCGAACACTAACCCTAACCCTTCCCCGAAGCCTTCCCCTCACCCGTCCCCTAATCCTAACCCGTACGCTCACACTAACCCACGCCCTCACACGTATGCTCCCCCTAAACCGTTGTCGTACCCTCACCTGGACCCTAAACCGTCCCCGTCCCCTAACCCTAACCCTAGCCCGAACCCTAACCCTAACCCTTCCCCGAAGCCTGCCCCTCACCCTTCCCCTAATCCTAACCCGTACGCTCACACTAACCTGCGCCCTCACACGTACGCTCCCCCTAAACCGTTGTCGTACCCTCAACTGGACCCTAAACCGTCCCCAGCCCCTAACCCTAACCCTAGCCCGAACCCTAACCCTAACCCTTCCCCGAAGCCTTCCCCTAACCCGTCCCCTAATCCTAACACGTACGCCCACACTAAACCGCGCCCTCACACGTACGCTCCCCCTAAGCCATTGTCGTACCCTCACCTGGACCCTAAACCGTCCCCGTCCCCTATACCTAACCCTAACCCTAGCCCGAACGCTAACCCTAACCCTTCCCCGAAGCCTTCCCCTCACCCGTCCCCTAATCCTAACCCGTACGCCCACACTGACCCGCGCCCTCACACGTACGCTCCCCCTAAACCGTTGTCGTACCCTCACCTGGACCCTAAACCGTCCCCGTCCCCTAACCCTAACCCTAGCCCGAACCCTAACCCTAACCCTTCCCCGAAGCCTTCCCCTCACCCGTCCCCTAATCCTAACCCTTACGCTCACACTAACCCGCGCCCTCACACGTACGCTCCCCCTAAACCATTGTCGTACCCTCACCTGGACCCTAAACCGTCCCCGTCCCCTAACCCTAACCCAGCCCGAACCCTAACCCTAACCCTTTCCCGAAGCCTTCCCCTCACCCGTCCCCTAATCCTAACCCGTACGCCCACACTAACCCGCGCCCTCACACGTACGCTCCCCCTAAACCGTTGTCGTACCCTCACCTGGACCCTAAACCGTCCCCGTCCCCTAACCCTAACCCTAGCCCGAACCCTAACCCTAACCCTTCGCCGAAGCCTTCCTCTCACCCGTCCCCTAATCCTAACCCGTACGCTCACACTAACCCACGCCCTCACACGTACGATCCCCCAAAACGTTGTCGTACCCACACCTGGACCCTAAACCGTCCCCGTCCCCTAACCCTAACCCTAGCCCGAACCCTAACCCTAAACCTTCCCCGAAGCCTTCCCCTCACCCGTCCCCTAATCCTAACCCGTACGCTCACACTAACCCGCGCCCTCACACGTACGCTCCCCCTAAACCGTTGTCGTACCCACACCTGGACCCTAAACCGTCCCCGTCCCCTAACCCTAACCCTAGCCCGAACCCTAACCCTAACCCTTCCCCGAAGCCTTCCCCTCACCCGTCCCCTAATCCTAACCCGTACGCTCACACTAACCCGCACCCTCACACGTACGCTCCCCCTAAACTGTTGTCGTAACCACACCTGGACCCTAAACCGTCCCCGTCCCCTAACCCTAACCCTAGACCGAACCCTAACCCTAACCCTTCCCCGAAGCCTTCCCCTAACCCGTCCCCTAATCCTAACCCGTACGCCCACACTGACCCGCGCCCTCACACGTACGCTCCCCCTAAACCGTTGTCGTACCCACACGTGGACCCTAAACCGTCCCCGTACCCTAACCCTAACCCTAGCCCGAACCCTAACCCTAACCTTCCCCGAAGCCTTCCCATCACCCGTCCCCTAATCCTAACCCGTACGCTGACACTAACCCACGCCCTCATACGTACGCTCCCCCTAAACCGTTGTCGTACCCTCATCTGGACCCTAAACCGTCCCCGTCCCCTAACCCTAACCCTATCCCGAACACTAACCCTAACCCTTCCCCAAAGCATTCCCCTCAACCGTCCCCTAATCCTAACCTGTACGCCCACACTAACCCGCGCACTCACATGTACGCTCCACCTAAACCGTTGTCGTACCCTCACCTGGACCCTAAACCGTCCCCGTCCCCTAACCCTAACCCTAGCCCGAACACTAACCCTAACCCTTCCCCGAAGCATTCCCCTCAACCGTCCCCTATTCCTAACCTGTACGCCCACACTAACCCGCGCACTAACATGAACGCTCCCCCTAAACCGTTGTCGTACCCTCACCTGGACCCTAAACCGTCCCCGTCACCTAACCCTAACCCTAGCCCGAACCCTAACCCTAACCCATCCCCGAAGCCTTCCCCTCACCCATCCCCTAATCCTAACCCGTACGCTCACACTAACCCACGCCCTCACACGTACGCTCCCCCTAAACCGTTGTCGTACCCTCACCTGGACCCTAAACCGTCCCCGTCCCCTAACCCTAACCCTAGCCCGAACCCTAACCCTAACCCTTCCCCGAAGCCTTCCCCTCACCCGTCCCCTAATCCTAATCCGTACGCCCACACTAACCCGCGCCCTCACACGTACGTTCCCCCTTAACCGTTGTCGTACCCACACCTGGACCCTAAACCGTCCCCGTACCCTAACCCTAACCCTAGCCCGAACCCTAATCCTAACCCTTCCCCGAAGCCTTCCCATCACCCGTCCCCAAATCCTAACCCGTACGCTGACACTAACCCACGCCCTCACACGTACGCTCCCCTTAAACCGTTGTCGTACACTCACCTGGACCCTAAACCGTTCCCGTCCCCTAACCCTAACCCTAGCCCGAACCCTAACCCTAACCCTTCCCCGAAGCATTCCCCTCACCAGTCCCCTAATCCTAACCCCTACGCTCACACTAACCCACGCCCTCACACGTACGCTCCCCCTAAACCGTTGTCATACCCTCACCTGGACCCTAAACCGTCCCCGTCCCGTAACCCTAACACTAGCCCAAACCCTAACCCTAGCACTTCCCCGAAGCCTTCCCCTCACCCGTCCCCTAATCCTAACCCGTAGGCTCACACTAACCCGCGCCCTCACACGTACGCTCCCCCTAAACCGTTGTCGTACCCTCACCTGGACCCTAAACCGTCACCGTCCCCTAACCCTAACCCTAGCCCGAACTCTAACCCTAACTCTTCCCCGAAGCCTTCCCCTCACCCGTCCCCTAATCCTAACCCGTACGCTCACACTAACCCGCGCCCTCACACGTACGCTCCCCCTAAACCGTTGTCGTACCCTCACCTGGACCCTAAACCGTCCCCTTCCCCTAATCCTAACCCTAGCCCGAACCATAACCCTAACCCTTCCCCGAAGCCTTCCCCTCACCCGTCCCCTAATCCTAAACCGTACGCCCACACTAACCCACGCCCTCACACGTACGTTCCCACTAAACCGTTGTCGTACCCTCACCTGGACCCTAAACCGTCCCCGTCCCCTAACCCTAACCCTAGCCCGAATCCTAACCCTAACCCTTCCCCGAACCCTTCCCCTCACCCGTCCCCTAATCCTAACCCGTACGCCCACACTGACCCGCGCCCTCACAGGTACGCTCCCCCTAAACCGTTGTCGTACCCGCAACTGGATCCTAAACCGTCCCCATCCTGTAACCCTAACCCTAGCCCGAACCCTAACCCTAACCCTTCCCCGAAGCCTTCCCCTCACCCGTCCCCTAATCCTAACCCGTACGCCCACACTAACCCGCGCCCTCACACGTACGCTCCCCCTAAACCGTTGTCGTACCCTCACCTGGACCCTAAACCGTCCCCGTCCCCTAACCCTAACACTAGCCCAAACCCTAAACCTAGCCCTTCCCCGAAGCCTTCCCCTCACCCGTCCCCTAATCCTAACCCGTACGCTCACACTAACCTGCGCCCTCACACGTACGCTCCCCCTAAACCGTTGTCGTACCCACACCTGGACCCTAAACCGTCCCCGTCCCCTAACTCTAACCCTAGCCCGAACCCTAACCCTAACCCTTCCCGGAAGCCTTCCCCTCACCCGTCCCCTAATCCTATCCCGTACGCCCACACTGACCCGCGCCCTCACACGTACACTCCCCCTAAACCGTTGTCGTACCCTCACCTGGACCCTAAACCGTCCCCGTCCCGTAACCCTAACCCTAGCCCGAACCCTAACCCTAACCCTTCCCCGAAGCCTTCCCCTCACCCGTCCCCTAATCCTAACCCGTACGCTCACACTAACCTGCGCCCTCACACGTACGCTACCCCTAAACCGTTGTCGTACCCTCACCTGGACCCTAAACCGTCCCCGTCCCCTAACCCTAACCCTACCCCGAACCCTAACCCTAACCCATCCCCGAAGCCTTCCCCTCACCCTTACCCTAATCCTAACCCGTACGCTCACACTAACCCGCGCCCTCACACGTACGCTCCCCCTAAACCGTTGTCGTACCCTCACCTGGACCCTAAACCATCCCCGTCCCCTAACCCTAACCCTAGCCCGAACCCTAACACTAACCCTTCGCCGAAGCCTTCCCCTCAACCGTCCCCTAATCCTAACCCGTACGCTCACACTAACCCGCGCCCTCACACGTACGCTCCCCCAAAACGTTGTCGTACCCACACCTGGACCCTAAACCGTCCCCGTCCCCTAACCCTAACCCTAGCCCGAACCCTAACCCTAAACCTTCCCCGAAGCCTTCCCCTCACCCGTCCCCTAATCCTAACCCGTACGCCCACACTGACCCCCGCCCTCACACGTACGCTCCCCCTAAACCATTGTCGTACCCTCACCTGGACCCTAAACCGTCCCCGTCCCGTAACCCTAACCCTAGCCCGAACCCTAACCCTAACACTTCCCCGAAGCCTTCCCCTCACCCGTCCCCTAATCCTAACCCGTACGCTCACACTAACCCGCGCCCTCACACGTACGCTCCCCCTAAACCGTTGTCGTACCCTCACCTGGACCCTAAACCGTCCCCTTCCCCTAACGCTAACCCTAGCCCGAACCCTGACCCTAACCCTTCCCCGAAGCCTTCCCCTCACCCGTCCCCTAATCCTAACCCGTACGCCCACACTAACCCGCGCCCTCACACGTACGCTCCCCCTAAACCGTTGTCGTACCCTCACCTGGACCCTAAACCGTCCCCGTCCCCTAACCCTAACCCTAGCCCGAACCCTAACCCTAACCCTTCTCCGAAGCCTTCCCCTCACCCGTCCCCTAACCCTAACCCGTACGACCACACTAACCCGCGCCCTCACACGTACGCTCCCCCTAAAACGTTGTCGTACCCTCACCTGGACCCTAAACCGTCCCCGTCCCCTAACCCTAACCCTAGCCCGAACCCTAACCCTAACCCTTCCCCGAAGCCTTCCCCTCACACGTCCCCTAATCCTAACCCGTACGCTCACACTAACCCGCGCCCTCACACGTATGCTCCCCCTAAACCGTTGTCGTACCCTCACCTGGACCCTAAACCGTCCCCGTCCCCTAACCCTAACCCTAGCCCGAACCCTAACCCTAACCCTTCCCCGAAGCCTGCCCCTCACCCTTCCCCTAATCCTAACCCGTACGCTCACACTAACCCGCGCCCTCACACGTACGCTCCCCCTAAACCGTTGTCATACCCTCAACTGGACCCTAAACCGTCCCCGTCCCCTAACCCTAACCCTAGCCCGAACCCTAACCCTAACCCTTCCCCGAAGCCTTCCCCTCACCCGTCCCCTAATCCTAACACGTACGCCCACACTAAACCGCGCCCTCACACGTTCGCTCCCCCTAAGCCGTTGTCGTACCCTCACCTGGACCCTAAACCGTCCCCGTCCCCTAAACCTAACCCTAGCCCGAACCCTAACCCTAACCCTTCCCCGAAGCCTTCCCCTCACCCTTCCCCTAATCCTAACCCGTACGCTCACACTAACCCGCGCCCTCACACGTACGCTCCCCCTAAACCGTTGTCGTACCCTCACCTGGACCCTAAACCGTCCCCGTCCCCTAACCCTAACCCTAGCCCGAACCCTAACCCTAACCCTTCTCCGAAGCCTTCCCCTCACCCGTCCCCAAACCCTAACCCGTACGACCACACTAACCCGCGCCCTCACACGTACGCTCCCCCTAAAACGTTGTCGTACCCTCACCTGGACCCTAAACCGTCCCCGTCCCCTAACCCTAACCCTAGCCCGAACCCTAACCCTAACCCTTCCCCGAAGGCTTCCCCTCACCCGTCCCCTAATCCTAACCCGTACGCCCACACTAATCCGTGCCCTCACACGTACGCTCCCCCTTAACTTTTCTCGTACCCTCACCTGGACCCTAAACCGTCCCCGTCCCCTAACCCTAACCCTAGCCCGAAACCTAACCCTAACACTTCGCCGAAGCCTTCCCCTCACCCGTCCTCTAATCCTAACTCGTACGCTCACACTAACCCGCGCCCTCACACGTACGCTCCCCCTAAACCGTTGTCGTACCCACACCTGGACCCTAAACCGTCCCCGTCCCCTAACCCTAACCCTAGCCCGAACCCTAACCCTAACCCTTCCCCGAAGCCTTCCCCTCACCCGTCCCCTAATCCTAACCCGTACACTCACTCTAACCCGCGCCCTCACACGTACGCTACCCCTAAACCGTTGTCGTACCCTCACCTGGACCCTAAACCGTCCCCGTCCCCTAACCCTAACCCTACCCCGAACCCTAACCCTAACCCATCCCCGAAGCCTTCCCCTCACCCTTACCCTAATCCTAACCCGTACGCTCACACTAACCCGTGCCCTCACACGTACGCTCCCCCTAAACCGTTGTTGTACCCTCTCCTGTACCCTAAACTGTCCCCGTCCCCTAACCCTAACCCTAGCCCGAACCCTAACCCTAACCCTTCCCCGAAGCCTTCCCCTCACCCGTCCCCTAATCCTAACCCGTACGCCCACACTAACCCGCGCCCTCACACGTACGCTCCCCCTAAACCGTTGTCGTACCCTCACCTGGACCCTAAACCGTCCCCGTCCCCTAACCCTAACCCTAGCCCGAACCCTAACCCTAACCCATCCCCGAAGCCTTCCCCTCACCGTTCCCCTAATCCTAACCCGTACGCTCACACTAACCCGCGCCCTCACACGTACGCTCCCCATAACCGTTGTCGTACCCTCACCTGGACCCTAAACCGTCCCCGTCCCCTAACCCTAACCCTAGCCCGAACCCTAACCCTAACCCTTCCCCGAAGCCTTCCCCTCACCCGTCCCCTAATCCTAATCCGTACGCCCACACTAACCCGCGCCCTCACACGTACGTTCCCCCTTAACCGTTGTCGTACCCACACCTGGACCCTAAACCGTCCCCGTCCCCTAACCCTAACCCTAGCCCGAACCCTAATCCTAACCCTTCCCCGAAGCCTTCCCATCACCCGTCCCCTAATCCTAACCCGTACGCTGACACTAACCCACGCCCTCACACGTACGCTCCCCTTAAACCGTTGTCGTACCCTCACCTGGACCCTAAACCGTTCCCGTCCCCTAACCCTAACCCTAGCCCGAACCCTAACCCTAACACTTCCCCGAAGCATTCCCCTCACCCGTCCCCTAATCCTAACCTGTACGCCCACACTAACCCGCGCACTCACATGTACGCTCCCCCTAAACCGTTGTCGTACCCTCACCTGGACCCTAAACCGTCCCCGTCCCCTAACCCTAACCCTTCCCCGAAACCTGCCCCTCACCCGTCCCCTAATCCTAAACCGTACGCCCACACTAACCCGTGCCCTCACACGTACGCTCCCCCTTAACTTTTCTCGTACCCTCACCTGGACCCTAAACCGTCCCCGTCCCCTAACCCTAACCCTAGCCCGAACCCTAACCCTAACCCTTCCCCGAAGCCTTCCCCTCACCCGTCCCCTAATCCTAACCCGTACGCTCACACTAACCCGCGCCCTCACACGTACGCTCCCCCTATACCGTTGTCGTACCCTCACCTGGACCCTAAACCGTCCCCGTCCCCTAACCCTAACCCTAGCCCGAACCCTAATCCTAACCCATCCCCGAAGCCTTCCCCTCACCCTTCCCCTAATCCTAACCCGTAAGCTCACACTAACCCGCGCCCTCACACGTACGCTCCCCCTAAACCGTTGTCGTACCCTCACCTGGACCCTAAACCGTCCCCGTCCCCTAACCCTAACCCTAGCCCGAACCCTAACACTAACCCTTCCCCGAAGCCTTCCCCTCACCCGTCCCCTAATTCTAATCCGTACGCCCACACTAACCCGCGCCCTCACACGTACGTTCCCCCTTAACCGTTGTCGTACCCACACCTGGACCCTAAACCGTCCCCGTCCCCTAACCCTAACCCTAGCCCGAACCCTAATCCTAACCCTTCCCCGAAGCCTTCCCATCACCCGTCCCCTAATCCTAACCCGTACGCTGACACTAACGCACGCCCTCACACGTACGCTCCCCTTAAACCGTTGTCGTACCCTCACCTGGACCCTAAACCGTTCCCGTCCCCTAACCCTAACCCTAGCCCGAACCCTAACCCTAACCCTTCCCCGAAGCATTCCCCTCACCCGTTCCCTAATCCTAACCTGTACGCCCACACTAACCCGCGCACTCACATGTACGCTCCCCCTAAACCGTTGTCGTACCCTCAACTGGACCCTAAACCGTCCCCGTCCCCTAACCCTAACCCTTCCCCGAAACCTGCCCCTCACCCGTCCCCTAATCCTAACCCGTACGCCCACACTAACCCGTGCCCTCACACGTACGCTCCCCCTTAACTTTTCTCGTACCCTCACCTGGACCCTAAACCGTCCCCGTCCCCTAACCCTAACCCTAGCCCGAACCCTAACCCTAACCCTTCCCCGAAGCCTTTCCCTCACCCGTCCCCTAATCCTAACCCGTACGCTCACACTAACCCGCACCCTCACACGTACGCTCCCCCTAAACCGTTGTCGTACCCTCACCTGGACCCTAAACCGTCCCCGTCCCCTAACACTAACCCTAGCCCGAACCCTAACCCTAACACTTCCCCGAAGCCTTCCGCTCACCCGTCCCCTAATCCTAACCCGTACGCTCACACTAACCCGCGCCCTCACACGTACGCTCCCCCTAAACCGTTGTCGTAACCTCACCTGGACCCTAAACCGTCCCCTTCCCCTAACGCTAACCCTAGCCCGAACCCTGACCCTAACCCTTCCCCGAAGCCTTCCCCTCACCCGTCCCCTAATCCTAACCCGTACGCCCACACTAACCCGCGCCCTCACACGTACGCTCCCCCTAAACCGTTGTCGTACCCTCACCTGGACCCTAAACCGTCCCCGTCCCCTAACCCTAACCCTAGCCCGAACCCTAACCCTAACCCTTCTCCGAAGCCTTCCCCTCACCCGTCCCCTAACCCTAACCCGTACGACCACACTAACCCGCGCCCTCACACGTACGCTCCCCCTAAAACGTTGTCGTACCCTCACCTGGACCCTAAACCGTCCCCGTCCCCTAACCCTAACCCTAGCCCGAACCCTAACCCTAACCCTTCGCCGAAGCCTTCCCCTCACCCGTCCCCTAATCCTACCCCGTACGCTCACACTAACCCGCGCCCTCACACGTACGCTCCCCCTAAACCGTTGTCGTACCCACACCTTGACCCTAAACCGTCCCCGTCCCCTAACCCTAACCCTAGCCCGAACCCTAACCCTAACCCTTCCCCGAAGCCTTCCCCTCACCCGTCCCATAATCCTAACCCGTACACTCACTCTAACCCGCGCCCTCACACGTACGCTACCCCTAAACCGTTGTCGTACCCTCACCTGGACCCTAAACCGTCCCCGTCCCCTAACCCTAACCCTACCCCGAACCCTAACCCTAACCCATCCCTGAAGCCTTCCCCTCACCCTTCCCTAATCCTAACCCGTACGCTCACACTAACCCGCGCCCTCACACGTACGCTCCCCCTAAACCGTTGTTGTACCCTCTCCTGTACCCTAAACTGTCCCCGTCCCCTAACCCTAACCCTAACCCGAACCCTAACCCTAACACTTCCCCGAAGCCTTCCCCTCATCCGTCCCCTAATCCTAACCCGTACGCCCACACTAACCCACGCCCTCACACGTACGCTCCCCCTAAACCGTTGTCGTACCCTCACCTGGACCCTAAACCGTCCCCGTCCCCTAACCCTAACCCTAGCCCGAACACTAACCCTAACCCTTCCCCGAAGCATTCCCCTCAACCGTCCCCTAATCCTAACCTGTACGCCCACACTAACCCGCGCACTCACATGAACGCTCCCCCTAAACCGTTGTAGTACCCTCACCTGGACACTAAACCGTCCCCATCCCCTAACCCTAACCCTAGCCCGAACCCTAACCCTAACCCATCCCCGAAGCCTTCCCCTCACCCTTCCCCTAATCCTAACCCGTACGCTCACACTAACCCGCGCCCTCACACGTACGCTCCCCCTAAACCGTTGTCGTACCCTCACCTGGACCCTAAACCGTCCCCGTCCCCTAACCCTAACCCTAGCCCGAACCCTAACCCTAACCCTTCCCCGAAGCCTTCCCCTCACCCGTCCCCTAATCCTAATCCGTACGCCCACACTAACCCGCGCCCTCACACTTACGTTCCCCCTTAACCGTTGTCGTACCCACACCTGGACCCTAAACCGTCCCCGTCCCCTAACCCTAACCCTAGCCCGAACCCTAATCCTAACCCTTCCCCGAAGCCTTCCCATCACCCGTCCCCTAATCCTAACCCGTACGCTGACACTAACCCACGCCCTCACACGTACGCTCCCCTTAAACCGTTGTCGTACACTCACCTGGACCCTAAACCGTTCCCGTCCCCTAACCCTAACCCTAGCCCGAACCCTAACCCTAACCCTTCCCCGAAGCATTCCCCTCACCCGTCCCCTAATCCTAACCTGTACGCCCACACTAACCCGCGCACTCACATGTACGCTCCCCCTAAACCGTTGTCGTACACTCACCTGGACCCTAAACCGTCCCCGTCCCCTAACCCTAACCCTAGCCCGAACCCTAACCCTAACCCTTCCCCGAAGCCTTCCCCTCACCCGTCCCCTAATCCTAACCCGTACACTCACACTAACCCGCGCCCTCACACGTACGCTCCCCCTAAACCGTTGTCGTACCCTCACCTGGACCCTAAACCGTCCCCGTCCCCTAACCATAACCCTAGCCCGAACTCTAACCCTAACCCTTCCCCGAAGCCTTCCCCTCACCCGTCCCCTAATCCTAACCCGTACGCTCACACTAACCCGCGCCCTCACACGTACGCTCCCCCTAAACCGTTGTCGTACCCTCACCTGGACTCTAAACCGTCCCCTTCCCCTAACCCTAACCCTAGCCCGAACCCTAACCCTAACACTTCCCCGAAGCCTTCCCCTCACCCGTCCCCTAATCCTAACCCGTACGTCCACACTAACCCGCGCCCTCACACGTACGTTCCCCCTAAACCGTTGTCGTACCCTCACCTGGACCCTAAACCGTCCCCGTCCCCTAACCCTAACCCTAGCCCGAACCCTAACCCTAACCCTTCCCCGAAGCCTTCCCCTCACCCGTCCCCTAATCCTAACCCGTACGCCCACACTAACCCGCGCCCTCACACGTACGTTCCCCCTAAACCGTTGTCGTACCCTCACCTGGACCCTAAACCGTCCCCGTCCCCTAACCCTAACCCTAGCCCGAACCCTAACCCTAACCCTTCCCCGAAGCCTTCCCCTCACCCATCCCCTAATCCTAACCCGTACGCCCACACTAACGCGCGCCCTCACACGTACGTTCCCCCTAAACCGTTGTCGTACCCTCACCTGGACCCTAAACCGTCCCCATCCCCTAACCCTAACCCTAGCCCGAACCCTAACCCTAACCCTTCCCCGAAGCATTCCCCTCACCCGTCCCCTAATCCTAACCCGTACGCCCACACTAACCCGCGCACTCACATGTACGCTCCCCCTAAACCGTTGTCGTACCCTCACCTGGACCCTAGACCGTCCCCGTCCCCTAACCCTAACCCTAGCCCGAAACCTAACCCTAACCCTTCCCCGAAGCCTTCCCCTCACCCGTCCCCTAATCCTAACCCGTACGCCCACACTAACCCGCGCCCTCACACGTACGCTCCCCTTAAACCATTGTCGTACCCTCACCTGGACCCTAAACCGTCCCCATCCCCTAACACTAACCCTAGATCGAACCCTAAACCTAACCCTTCCCCGAAGCCTTCCCCTCACCCGTCCCCTAATCCTAACCCATACGCCCACACTGACCGGCGCCCTCACACGTACGCTCCCCCTAAACGGTTGTCGTACCCTCACCTGGACCCTAAACCGTCCCCGTCCCCGTCCCCTAAACCTAGCCCGAACCCTAACCCTAACCCTTCCCCGAACCCTTCCCCTCACCCTTCCCCGAATCCTAACCCGTACGCCCACACTAACCGGCGCCCTCACACGTACGCTCCCTCTAAACCGTTGTCGTATCCTCACCTGGACCCTAAACCGTCCCCTACCCTAACCCTAACCCTAGCCCGAACCCTAAACCTAACCCTTCCCCTAAGCCTTCCCCTCACCCGTCCCCTAATCCTAACCCGTACGCTCACACTAACCCGCGCCCTCACACGTACGCTCCCCCGAAAACGTTGTCGTACCCTCACCTGGACCCTAAACCGTCCCCTTCCCCTGAACCTAACCCTAGCCCGAACCCTAACGCTAACCCTTCCCCGAAGCCTTCCCCTCACCCGTCCCCTAATCCTAACCCGTACGCCCACACTAACCCGCGCCCTCACACGTACGCTCCCCCTAAACCGTTGTCGTACCCTCACCTGGACCCTAAACCGTCCCCGTCCCCTAACCCTAACCCTAGCCCGAACCCTAACCCTAAACCTTCCCCGAAGCCTTCCCCTCACCCGTCCCCTAATCCTAACCCGTACGCTCACACTAACCCGCGCCCTCACACGTACGCTCCCCCTAAACCGTTCTCGTACCCTCACCTGGACCCTAAACCGTCCCCATCCCCTAACCCTAACCCTAGCCCGAACCCTAACCCTAACCCTTCCCCGAAGCCTTCCCCTCACCCGTCCCCTAATCCTAACCCGTACGCTCACACTAACCCGCGCCCTCACACGTACGCTCCCCCTAAACCGTTGTCGTACCCTCACCTGGACCCTAAACCGTCCCCGTCCCCTAACCCTAACCCTAGCCCGAACCCTAACCCTAACCCTTCCCCGAAGCCTTCCCCTCACCCGGCCCCTAATCCTAACCCGTACGCTCACACTAACCCGCGCCCTCACACGTACGCTCGCCCTGAACCGTTGTCGTACCCTCACCTGGACCCTAAACCGTCCCCGTCCCCTAAACCTAACCCTAGCACGAACCCTAACCCTAACCCTTCCCCGAAGCCTTCCCCTCACCCGTCCCCTAATCCTAACCCGTACGCTCACACTAACCCGCGCCCTCACACGTACGCTCCCCCTAAACCGTTGTCGTACCCTCACCTGGACCCTAAACCGTCCCCGTCCCCTAACCCTAACCTTGGCCCGAACCCTAACCCTAACCCTTCCCCGAAGCCTTCCCCTCACCCGTCCCCTAATCTTAACGGGTACGCCCACACTAACCCGCGCCCTCACACGTACGCTCCCCCTAAACCGTTGTCGTACCCTCACCTGGACCCTAAACCGTCCCCGTCCCCTAACCCAACCCTAGCCCAAACCCTAACCCTAACCCTTCCCCGAAGCCTTCCCCTCACCCTTCCCCTAATCCTAACCCGTACGCTCACACTAACCCGCGCCCTCACACGTACGCTCCCCCTAAACCGTTGTCGTACCCTCACCTGGACCCTAAACCGTCCCCGTCCCCTAATCCTTACCCTAGACCGAACCCTAACCCTAACCCTTCCCCGAAGCCTTCCCCTCACCCGTCCCCTAATCCTAACCCGTACGCCCACACTAACACGCTCCCTCACACGTACGCTCCCCCTAAACCGTTGTCGCACCCTCACCTGGACCCTAAACCGTCCCCGTCCCCTAACCCTAACCCTAGCCCGAACCCTAATCCTAACCCTTCGCCGAAGCCTTCCCCTCACCCGTCCCCTAATCCTAACCCGTATGCTCACACTAACCCGCGCCCTCACACGTATGCTCCCCCTAAACCGTTGTCGTACCCTCACCTGGACCCTAAACCTTCCCCGTCCCCTAACCCTAACCCTAGCCCGAACCCTAACCCTAACCGTTCCCCGAAGCCTTTCCCTCACCCGTCCCCTAATCCTAACCCGTACTCTCACACTAACCCGCACCCTCACACGTACGCTCCCCCTAAACCGTTGTCGTACCCTCACCTGGACCCTAAACCGTCCCCGTCCCCTAACCCTAACCCTAGCCCGAACCCTAACCCTAACCCTTCCCCGAAGCCTTCCCCTCACCCTTCCCCTAATCCTAACCCGTACGCTCACACTAACCCGCGCCCTCACACGTACGCTCCCCCTAAAACGTTGTCGTCCCTCACCTGGACCCTAAACCGTCCCCGTCCCCTAACCCTAACCCTAGCCCGAACCCTAACCCTAACCCTTCCCCGAAGCCTTCCCCTCACCTGTCCCCTAATCCTAACCCGTACGCCCACACTAACCCGTGCCCTCACACGTACGCTCCCCCTAAACCGTTGTCGTACCCTCACCTGGACCCTAAACCGTCCCCATCCCCTAACCCTAACCCTAGCCTGAACCCTAACCCTAACCCTTCTCCGAAGCCTTCCCCTCACCCGTCCCCTAACCCTAACCCGTACGACCACACTAACCGGCGCCCTCACACGTACGCTCCCCCTAAAACGTTGTCGTACCCCCACCTGGACCCTAAACCATCCCCGTCCCCTAACCCTAACCCTAGCCCGAACCATAACCCTAACCCTTCCCCGAAGCCTTCCCCTCACCCGTCCCCTAATCCTAACCCGTACGCCCACACTAACACGTGCCCTCACACGTACGCTCCCCCTTAACTTTTCTCGTACCCTCACCTGGACCCTAAACCGTCCCCGTCCCCTAACCCTAACCGTAGCCCGCACCCTAACCCTAACCCTTCCCCGAAGCCTTCCCCTCACCCGTCCCCTAATCCTAAACCTTACGCTCACACTAAACCGCGCCCTCACACATTCGCTCCCCCTAAACCGTTGTCGTACCCACACCTGGACCCTAAACCGTCCCCGTCCCCTAACCCTAACCCTAGCCCGAACCCTAACCCTAACCCTTCCCCGAAGCCTTCCCCTCACCCGTCCCCTAATCCTAACCCGTACGCCCACACTGACCCGCGCCTTCACACGTACGCTCCCCCTAAACCGTTGTCGTACCCTCACCTTGACCCTAAACCGTCCCCGTCCCCTAACCCTAACCCTAGCCCGAACGCTAACCCTAACCCTTCCCCGAAGCCTTCCCCTCACCCGTCCCCTAATCCTAACCCGTACGCTCACACTAACCCGCGCCCTCACACGTACGCTCCCCCTAAACCGTTGTCGTACCCTCACCTGGACCCTAAACCGTTCCCGTCCCCTAACCCTAACCCTAGCCCGAACCCTAACCCTAACCCTTCCCCGAAGCCTTCCCCTCACCCGTCGCCTAAACCTTACCCGTACGCCCACACTAACCCGCGCCCTCACACGTACGCTCCCCCTAAACCGTTGTCGTACCCTCACCTGGACCCTAAACCGTCCCCGTCCCCTAACCCTAACCCTAGCCCGAAACGTAACCCTAACCCTTCCCCGAAGCCTTCCCCTCACCCGTCCCCTAATCCTAACCCGTACGCCCACACTAACCCGCACCCTCACACGTACGCTCCCCCTAAACCGTTCTCGTACCCTCACCTGGACCCTAAACCGTCCCCATCCCCTAACCCTAACCCTAGCCCGAACCCTAACCCTAACCCTTCCCCGAAGCCTTCCCCTCACCCGTCCCCTAATCCTAACCCGTACGCTCACACTAACCCGCGCCCTCACACGTACGCTCCCCCTAAACCGTTGTCGTACCCTCACCTGGACCCTAAACCGTCCCCGTCCCCTAACCCTAACCCTAGCCCGAACCCTAACCCTAACCCTTCCCCGAAGCCTTCCCCTCACCCGGCCCCTAATCCTAACCCGTACGCTCACACTAACCCGCGCCCTCACACGTACGCTCGCCCTGAACCGTTGTCGTACCCTCACCTGGACCCTAAACCGTCCCCGTCCCCTAAACCTAACCCTAGCACGAACCCTAACCCTAACCCTTCCCCGAAGCCTTCCCCTCACCCGTCCCCTAATCCTAACCCGTACGCTCACACTAACCCGCGCCCTCACACGTACGCTCCCCCTAAACCGTTGTCGTACCCTCACCTGGACCCTAAACCGTCCCCGTCCCCTAACCCTAACCTTGGCCCGAACCCTAACCCTAACCCTTCCCCGAAGCCTTCCCCTCACCCGTCCCCTAATCCTAACGGGTACGCCCACACTAACCCGCGCCCTCACACGTACGCTCCCCCTAAACCGTTGTCGTACCCTCACCTGAACCCTAAACCGTCCCCGTCCCCTAACCCAACCCTAGCCCAAACCCTAACCCTAACCCTTCCCCGAAGCCTTCCCCTCACCCTTCCCCTAATCCTAACCCGTACGCTCACACTAACCCGCGCCCTCACACGTACGCTCCCCCTAAACCGTTGTCGTACCCTCACCTGGACCCTAAACCGTCCCCGTCCCCTAATCCTTACCCTAGACCGAACCCTAACCCTAACCCTTCCCCGAAGCCTTCCCCTCACCCGTCCCCTAATCCTAACCCGTACGCCCACACTAACACGCTCCCTCACACGTACGCTCCCCCTAAACCGTTGTCGCACCCTCAGCTGGACCCTAAACCGTCCCCGTCCCCTAACCCTAACCCTAGCCCGAACCCTAACCCTAACCCTTCGCCGAAGCCTTCCCCTCACCCGTCCCCTAATCCTAACCCGTATGCTCACACTAACCCGCGCCCTCACACGTATGCTCCCCCTAAACCGTTGTCGTACCCTCACCTGGACCCTAAACCTTCCCCGTCCCCTAACCCTAACCCTAGCCCGAACCCTAACCCTAACCGTTCCCCGAAGCCTTTCCCTCACCCGTCCCCTAATCCTAACCCGTACTCTCACACTAACCCGCACCCTCACACGTACGCTCCCCCTAAACCGTTGTCGTACCCTCACCTGGACCCTAAACCGTCCCCGTCCCCTAACCCTAACCCTAGCCCGAACCCTAACCCTAACCCTTCCCCGAAGCCTTCCCCTCACCCTTCCCCTAATCCTAACCCGTACGCTCACACTAACCCGCGCCCTCACACGTACGCTCCCCCTAAAACGTTGTCGTACCCTCACCTGGACCCTAAACCGTCCCCGTCCCCTAACCCTAACCCTAGCCCGAACCCTAACCCTAACCCTTCCCCGAAGCCTTCCCCTCACCTGTCCCCTAATCCTAACCCGTACGCCCACACTAACCCGTGCCCTCACACGTACGCTCCCCCTAAACCGTTGTCGTACCCTCACCTGGACCCTAAACCGTCCCCATCCCCTAACCCTAACCCTAGCCCGAACCCTAACCCTAACCCTTCTCCGAAGCCTTCCCCTCACCCGTCCCCTAACCCTAACCCGTACGACCACACTAACCCGCGCCCTCACACGTACGCTCCCCCTAAAACGTTGTCGTACCCTCACCTGGACCCTAAACCATCCCCGTCCCCTAACCCTAACCCTAGCCCGAACCATAACCCTAACCCTTCCCCGAAGCCTTCCCCTCACCCGTCCCCTAATCCTAACCCGTACGCCCACACTAACACGTGCCCTCACACGTACGCTCCCCCTTAACTTTTCTCGTACCCTCACCTGGACCCTAAACCGTCCCCGTCCCCTAACCCTAACCGTAGCCCGCACCCTAACCCTAACCCTTCCCCGAAGCCTTCCCCTCACCCGTCCCCTAATCCTAAACCTTACGCTCACACTAAACCGCGCCCTCACACATTCGCTCCCCCTAAACCGTTGTCGTACCCACACCTGGACCCTAAACCGTCCCCGTCCCCTAACCCTAACCCTAGCCCGAACCCTAACCCTAACCCTTCCCCGAAGCCTTCCCCTCACCCGTCCCCTAATCCTAACCCGTACGCTCACACTAACCCGCGCCCTCACACGTACGCTCTCCCTAAACGGTTGTCGTACCCTCACCTGGACCCTAAACCGTCCCCGTACCCTAACCCTAACGCTAACCCGAACCCTAACCCTAACCCTTACCCGAAGCCTTCCCCTCACCCGTCCCCTAATCCTAACCCGTACGCTCACACTAACCCGCGCCCTCACACGTACGCTCCCCCTAAACCGTTGTCGTACCCTCACCTGGACCCTAAACCGTCCCCGTCCCCTAACCCTAACCCTAGCCCGAACCCTAACCCTAAACCTTCCCCGAAGCCTTCCCCTCACACGTCCCCTAATCCTAACCCGTACGCTCACACTAACCCGCGCCCTCACACGTACGCTCCCCCTAAACCGTTGTCGTACCCTCAACTGGACCCTAAACCGTCCCCGTCCCCTAACCCTAACCCTAGCCCGAACCCTAACCCTAACCCTTCCCCGAAGCCTTCCCCTCACCCGTCCCCTAATACTAACCCGTACGCTCACACTAACCCGCGCCCTCACACGTATGCCCCTCCTAAACCGTTGTCGTACCCTCACCTGGACCCTAAACCGTCCCCGTCCCCTAACCCTAACCCTAGCCCGAACCCTAACCCTAACCCTTTCCCGAAGCCTTCCCCTCACCCGTCCCCTAATCCTAACCCGTACGCTCACACTAACCCGCGCCCTCACACGTACGCTCCCCCTAAACCGTTGTCGTACCCTCACCTGGACCCTAAACCGTCCCCGTCCCCTAACCCTAACCCTAGCCCGAACCCTAACCCTAACCCTTCCCCGAAGCCTTCCCCTCACCCTTACCCTAATCCTAACCCGTACGCTCACACTAACCCGCGCCCTCACACGTACGCTCCCCCTAAACCGTTGTCGTACCCTCACCTGGACCCTAAACCGTCCCCGTCCCCTAATCCTTACCCTAGACCGAACCCTAACCCTAACCCTTCCCCGAAGCCTTCCCCTCACCCGTCCCCTAATCCTAACCCGTACGCCCACACTAACCCGCGCCCTCACACGTACGCTCCCCCTAAACCGTTGTCGTACCCTCACCTGGACCCTAAACCGTCCCCGTCCCCTAACCCTAACCCTAGCCCGAACCCTAAACCTAACCCTTCGCCGAAGCCTTCCCCTCACCCGTCCCCTAATCCTAACCAGTACGCTCACACTAACCCACGCCCTCACACGTATGCTCCCCCTAAACCGTTGTCGTACCCTCACCTGGACCCTAAACCGTCCCCGTCCCCTAACCCTAACCCTAGCCCGAACCCTAACCCTAACCGTTCCCCGAAACCTTCCCCTCACCCGTCCCCTAATCCTAACCCGTACGCTCACACTAACCCGCGCCCTCACACGTACGCTCCCCCTAAACCGTTGTCGTACCCTCACCTGGACCCTAAACCGTCCCCGTCCCCTAACCCTAACCCTAGCCCGAACCCTAACCCTAACCCTTCCCCGAAGCCTTCCCCTCACCCTTCCCCTAATCCTAACCCGTACGCTCACACTAACCCGCACCCTAACACGTACGCTCCCCCTAAACCGTTGTCGTACCCTCACCTGGACCCTAAACCGTCCCCGTCCCCTAACCCTAACCCTAGCCCGAACCCTAACCCTAACCCTTCCCCGAAGCCTTCCCCTCACCCGTCCCCTAATCCTAACACGTACGCCCACACTAACCCGCGCCCTCACACGTACGCTTCCCCTAAACCGTTGTCGTACCCTCACCTGGACCCTAAACCGTCCCCGTCCCCTAACCCTAACCCTAGCCCGAACCCTAACCCTAACCCTTCGCCGAGGCCTTCCCCTCACCCTTCCCCTAACCCTAACCCGTACGCTTACACTAACCCGCGCCCTCACACGTACGCTCCCCCTAAACCGTTGTCGAACCCACAACTGGACCCTAAACCGTCCCCGTCCCCTAACCCTAACCCTAGCCCGAACCCTAACCCTAACCCTTCCCCGAAGTCTTCCCCTCACCCGTCCCCTAATCCTAACCCGTACGCCCACACTGACCCGCGCCCTCACACGTACGCTCCCCCTAAAACGTTGTCGTACCCTCACCTGGACCCTATACCGTCCCCGTCCCGTAACCCTAACCCTAGCCCGAACCCTAACCCTAACCCTTCACCTAATCCTAACCCGTACGCTCACACTAACCCGCACCCTCACACGTACGCTCCCCCTAAACCGTTGTCGTACCCTCACCTGGACCCTAAACCGTCCCCGTCCCCTAAACCTAACCCTAGCCCGAACCCTAACCCTAACCCTTCCCCGAAGCCTTCCCCTCACCCTTCCCCTAATCCTAACCCGTACGCTCACACTAACCCGCGCCCTCACAAGTACGCTCCCCCTAAACCGTTGTCGTACCCTCACCTGGACCCTAAACCGTCCCCTTCCCCTAACGCTAACCCTAGCCCGAACCCTAACCCTAACCCTTCCCCGAAGACTTCCCCTCACCCGTCCCCTAATCCTAACCCGTACGCCCACACTAACCCGCGCCCTCACACGTACGCTCCCCCTAAACCGTTGTCGTACCCTCACCTGGACCCTAAACCGTCCCCATCCCCTAACCCTAACCCTAGCCCGAACCCTAACCCTAACCCTTCTCCGAAGCCTTCCCCTCACCCGTCCCCTAACCCTAACCCGTACGACCACACTAACCCGCGCCCTCACACGTACGCTCCCCCTAAAACGTTGTCGTACCCTCACCTGGACGCTAAAGCGTCCCCGTCCCCTAACCCTAACCCTACCCGAACCCTAACCCTAACCCTTCCCCGAAGCCTTCCCCTCACCCCTCCCCTAATCCTAACCCGTACGACCACACTAACACGTGCCCTCACACGTACGCTCCCCCTTAACTTTTCTCGTACCCTCACCTGGACCCTAAACCGTCCCCGTCCCATAACCCTAACCCTAGCCCGCACCCTAACCCTAACCCTTCCCCGAAGCCTTCCCCTCACCCGTCCCCTAATCCTAACCCTTACGCTCACACTAAACCGCGCCCTCACACGTACGCTCCCCCTAAACCGTTGTCGTACACACACCTGGACCCTAAACCGTCCCCGTCCCCTAACCCTAACCCTAGCCCGAACCCCAACCCTAACCCTTCCCCGAAGCCTTCCCCTCACCCGTCCCCTAATCCTAACCCGTACGCCCACACTGACCCACGCCCTCACACGTACGCTCCCCCTAAACCGTTGTCGTACCCTCACCTGGACCCTAAACCGTCCCCGTCCCCTAACCCTAACCCTAGCCCGAACCCTAACCCTAACCCTTCGCCGAAGCCTTCCCCTCACCCGTCCCCTAATCCTAACCCGTACGCTCACACTAACCCGCGCCCTCACACGTATGCTCCCCCTAAACCGTTGTCGTACCCTCATCTGGACCCTAAACCGTCCCCGTCCCCTAACCCTAACCCTAGCCCGAACCCTAACCCTAACCGTTCCCCGAAACCTTCCCCTCACCCGTCCCCTAATCCTAACCCGTACGCTCACACTAACCCGCGCCCTCACACGTACGCTCCCCCTAAACCGTTGTCGTACCCTCACCTGGACCCTAAACCGTCCCCGTCCCCTAACCCTAACCCTAGCCCGAACCCTAACCCTAACCCTTACCCGAAACCCTCCCCTCACCCTTCCCCTAATCCTAACCCGTACGCTCACACTAACCCGCACCCTCACACGTACGCTCCCCCTAAACCGTTGTCGTACCCTCACCTGGACCCTAAACCGTCCCCGTCCCCTAACCCTAACCCTAGCCCGAACCCTAACCCTAACCCTTCTCCGAAGCCTTCCCCTCAACTGTCCCCTAATCTTAACCCGTACGCACACACTAACCCGCGCCCTCACACGTACGCTCCCCCTAAACCGTTGTCGTACCCTCACCTGGACCCTAAACCGTCCCCGTCCCCTAACCCTAACCCTAGCCCGAACCCTAACCCTAACCCTTCGCCGAAGCCTTCCCCTCACCCGTCCCCTATTCCTAACCCGTACGCTCACACTGACCCGCGCCCTCACACGTACGCTCCCCCTAAAGCGTTGTCGTACCCACACCTGGACCCTAAACCGTCCCCGTCCCCTAGCCCTAACCCTAGCCCGAACCCTAACCCTAACCCTTCCCCGAAGCCTTTCCCTCACCCGTCCCCTAATCCTAACCCGTACGCCCACACTAACCCGCGCCCTCACACGTACGCTCCCCCTAAACCGTTGTCGTACCCTCACCTGGACCCTAAACCGTCCCCATCCCCTAACCCTAACCCTAGCCCGAACCCTAACCCTAACCCTTCTCCGAAGCCTTCCCCTCACCCGTCCCCTAACCCTAACCCGTACGACCACAGTAACCCGCGCCCTCACACGTACGCTCCCCCTAAAACGTTGTCGTACCCTCACCTGGACGCTAAACCGTCCCCGTCCCCTAACCCTAACCCTAGCCCGAACCCTAACCCTAACCCTTCCCCGAAGCCTTCCCCTCACCCGTCCCCTAATCCTAACCCGTACGCCCACACTAACACGTGCCCTCACACGTATGCTCCCCCTTAACTTTTCTCGTACCCTCACCTGGACCCTAAACCGTCCCCGTCCCCTAACCCTAACCCTAGCCCGCACCCTAACCCTAACCCTTCCCCGAAGCCTTCCCCTCACCCGTCCCCTAATCCTAACCCGTACGCTCACACTAACCCACGCCCTCACACGTACGCTCCCCCTAAACTGTTGTCGTACCCTCACCTGGACCCTAAACCGTCCCCGTCCCCTAAACCTAACCTTAGCCCGAACCCTAACCCTAACCCTTCCCCGAAGCCTTCCCCTCACCCTTCCCCTAATCCTAACCCGTACGCTCACACTAACCCGCGCCCTCACACATACGCTCCCCCTAAACCGTTGTCGTACCCTCACCTGGACCCTAAACCGTCCCCGTCCCCTAATCCTTACCCTAGACCGAATCCTAACCCTAACCCTTCCCCGAAGCCTTCCCCTCACCCGTCCCGTAATCCTAAACCGTACGCCCACACTAACCCGCGCCCTCACACGTACGCTCCCCCTAAACCGTTGTCGTACCCACACCTGGACCCTAAACCGTCCCCGTCCCCTAACCCTAACCCTAGCCCGAACCCCAACCCTAACCCTTCCCTGAAGCCTTCCCCTCACCCGTCCCCTAATCCTAACCCGTACGCCCACACTGACCCGCGCCCTCACACGTACGCTCCCCCTAAACCGTTGTCGTACCCTCACCTGGACCCTAAACCGTCCCCGTCCCCTAACCCTAACCCTAGCCCGAACCCTAACCCTAACCCTTCCCCGAAGCCTTCCCCTCACCCGTCCCCTAATCCTAACCCGTACGCTCACACTAACCCGCGCCCTCACACGTACGCTCCCCCTAAACCGTTGTCGTACGCTCACCTGGACCCTAAACCGTCCCCGTCCCCTAACCCTAACCCTAGCCCGAACCCTAACCCTAACCCTTTCCCGAAGCCTTCCCCTCACCCGTCCCCTAATCCTAACCCGTACGCTCACACTAACCCGCGCCCTCACACGTACGCTCCCCCTAAACCGTTGTCGTACCCTCACCTGGACCCTAAACCGTCCCCGTCCCCTAACCCTAACCCTAGCCCGAACCCTAACCCTAACCCTTCCCCGAAGCCTTCCCCTCACCCTTCCCCTAATCCTAACCCGTACGCTCACACTAACCCGCGCCCTCACACATACGCTCCCCCTAAACCGTTGTCGTACCCTCACCTGGACCCTAAACCGTCCCCGTCCCCTAATCCTTACCCTAGACCGAATCCTAACCCTAACCCTTCCCCGAAGCCTTCCCCTCACCTGTCCCCTAATCTTAACCCGTACGCCCACACTAACCCGCGCCCTCACACGTACGCTCCCCCTAAACCGTTGTCGTACCCTCACCTGGACCCTAAACCGTCCCCGTCCCCTAACCCTAACCCTAGCCCGAACCCTAACCCTAACCCTTCGCCGAAGCCTTCCCCTCACCCGTCCCCTATTCCTAACCCGTACGCTCACACTAACCTGCGCCCTCACACGTACGCTCCCCCTAAAGCGTTGTCGTACCCACACCTGGACCCTAAACCGTCCCCGTCCCCTAACCCTAACCCTAGCCCGAACCCTAACCCTAACCCTTCGCCGAAGCCTTCCCCTCACCCGTCCCCTATTCCTAACCCGTACGCTCACACTAACCTGCACCCTCACACGTACGCTCCCCCTAAAGCGTTGTCGTACCCACACCTGGACCCTAAACCGTCCCCGTCCCCTAACCCTAACCCTAGCCCGAACCCTAACCCTAACCCTTCCCCGAAGCCTTCCCCTCACCCTTCCCCTAATCCTAACCCATACGCTCACACTAACCCGCGCCCTCACACGTACGTTCCCCCTAAACCGTTGTCGTACCCTCACCTGGACCCTAAACCGTCCCCGTCCCCTAATCCTTACCCTAGACCGAACCCTAACCCTAACCCTTCCCCGAAGCCTTCCCCTCACCCGTCCCCTAATCGTAACCCGTATGCCCACACTAACACGCGCCCTCACACCTACGCTCCCCCTAAACCGTTGTCGCACCCTCACCTGGACCCTAAACCGTCCCCGTCCCCTAACCCTAACCCTAGCCCGAACCCTAAACCTAACCCTTCCCCGAAGCCTCCCCTCACCCGTCCCCTAATCCTAACCCGTATGCTCACACTAACCCGCGCCCTCACACGTATGCTCCCCCTAAACCGTTGTCGTACCCTCACCTGGACCCTAAACCGTCCCCGTCACCTAACCCTAACCCTAGCCCGAACCCTAACCCTAACCGTTCCCCGAAGCCTTCCCCTCACCCGTCCCCTAATCCTAACCCGTAGGCTCACACTAACCCGCACCCTCACACGTACGCTCCCCCTAAACCGTTGTCGTACCCTCACCTGGAGCCTAAACCGTCCCCGTCCCCTAACCCTAACCCTAGCCCGAACCCTAACCCTAACCCTTCCCCGAAGCCTTCCCCTCACCCTTCCCCTAATCCTAACCCGTACGCTCACACTAACCCGCGCCCTCACACGTACGCTCCCCCTAAACCGTTGTCGTACCCTCACCTGGACCCTAAACCGTCCTCATACCCTAACCCTAACCCTAGCCCGAACCCTAACACTAAACCTTCCCCGAAGCCTTCCCCTCACCCGTCCCCTAATCCTAACCCGTACGCCCTCACTAACCCGCGCCCTCACACGTACGCTCCCCCTAAACCGTTGTCGTACCCTCACCTGGACCCTAAAGCGTCCCCGTCCCCTAACCCTAACCCTAGCCCGAACCCTAACCCTAACCCTTCGCCGAAGCCTTCCCCTCACCCGTCCCCTAATCCTAACCCGTACGCTCACACTAACCCGCGCCCTCACACGTACGCTCCCCCTAAACCGTTGTCGCACCCTCACCTGGACCCTAAACCGTCCCCGTCCCCTAACCCTAACCCTAGCCCGAACCCTAACCCTAACCCTTCCCCGAAGCCTTCCCCTCACCCGTCCCCTAATTCTAACCCGTACGCTCACACTAACCCGCGCCCTCACACGTATGCTCCCCCTAAACCGTTGTCGTACCCTCACCTGGACCCTAAACCGTCCCCGTCCCCTAACCCTAACCCTAGCCCGAACCCTAACCCTAACCGTTCCCCGAAGCCTTCCCCTCACCCGTCCCCTAATCCTAACCCGTACGCTCACACTAGCCCGCACCCTCACACGTACGCTCCCCCTAAACCGTTGTCGTACCCTCACCTGGACCCTAAACCGTCCCCGTCCCCTAACCTTAACCCTAGCCCGAACCCTAACCCTAACCCTTCCCCGAAGCCTTCCCCTCACCCTTCCCCTAATCCTAACCCGTACGCTAACACTAACCCGCGCCCTCACACGTACGCTCCCCCTAAACCGTTGTCGTACCCACACCTGGACCCTAAACCGTCCCCGTGCCCTAACCCTAACCCTAGCCCGAACCCTAACCCTAACCCTTCCCCGAAGCCTGCCCCTCACCCGTCCCCTAATCCTAACCCGTACGCTCACACTAACCCGCGCCCTCACACGTACGCTCCCCCTAAACCGTTGTCGTACCCTCACCTGGACCCTAAACCGTCCCCGTCCCCTAACCCTAACCCTAGCCCGAACCCTAACCCTAACCCTTCCCCGAAGCCTTCCCCTCACCCGTCCCCTAATCCTAACCCGTACGCCCACACTAAACCGCGCCCTCACACGTACGCTCCCCCTAAACCGTTGTCGTACCCTCACCTGGACCCTAAACCGTCCCCGTCCCCTAACCCTAACCCTAGCCCGAACCCTAACCCTAACACTTCCCCGAAGCCTTCCCCTCACCCGTCCCCTAATCCTAACCCGTACGCCCACACTGACCCGCGCCCTCACACGTACGCTCCCCCTAAACCGTTGTCGTACCCTCACCTGGACCCTAAACCGTCCCCGTCCCCTAAACCTAACCCTAGCCCGAACCCTAACCCTAACACTTCCCCGAAGCCTTCCCCTCACCCGTCCCCTAATCCTAACCCGTACGACCACACTGACCCGCGCCCTCACACGTACGCTCCCCCTAAACCGTTGTCGTACCCTCACCTGGACCCTAAACCGTCCCCGTCCCCTAACCCTAACCCTAGCCCGAACCCTAACCCTAACCCTTCCCCGAAGCCTTCCCCTCACCCGTCCCCTAATCCTAACCCGTACGCTCACACTATCCCGCGCCCTCACACGTACGCTACCCCTAAACCGTTGTCGTACCCTCACCTGGACCCTAAACCGTCCCCGTCCCCTAACCCTAACCCTACCCCGAACCCTAACCCTAACCCATCCCCGAAGCCTTCCCCTCACCCTTCCCCTAATCCTAACCCGTACGCTCACACTAACCCGCGCCCTCACACGTACGCTCCCCCTAAACCGTTGTCGTACCCTCACCTGGACCCTAAACCGTCCCCGTCCCCTAACCCTAACCCTAGCCCGAACCCTAACCCTAACCCTTCCCCGAAGCCTTCCCCTCACCCGTCCCCTAATCCTAACCCGTACGCTCACACTAACCCGCGCCCTCACACGTACGCTCCCCCTAAACCGTTGTTGTACCCTCACCTGGACCCTAAACCGTCCCCGTCCCCTAACCCTATCCCTAGCCCGAACCCTAACCCTAACCCTTCCCCGAAGCCTTCCCCTAACACTTCCCCTAATCCTAACCCGTACGCTCACACTAACCTGCGCCCTCACACGTACGCTCCCCCTAAACCGTTGTCGTACCCTCACCTGGACCCTAAACCGTCCCCGTCCCCTAATCCTTACCCTAGACCGAACCCTAACCCTAACCCTTCCCCGAAGCCTTCCCCTCACCCGTCCCCTAATCCTAACCCGTACGCCCACACTAACACGCGCCCTCACACGTACGCTCCCCCTAAACCGTTGTCGCACCCTCACCGGGACCCTAAACCGTCCCCGTCCCCTAACCCTAACCCTAGCCCGAACCCTAACCCTAACCCTTCGCCGAAGCCTTCCCCTCACCCGTCCCCTAATCCTAACCCGTACGCTCACACTAACCCGCGCCCTCACACGTATGCTCCCCCTAAACCGTTGTCGTACCCTCACCTGGACCCTAAACCGTCCCCGTCCCCTAACCCTAACCCTAGCCCGAACCCTAACCCTAACCGTTCACCGAAGCCTTCCCCTCACCCGTCCCCTAATCCTAACCCGTACGCTCACACTAACCCGCGCCCTCACACGTACGCTCCCCCTAAACCGTTGTCGTACCCTCACCTGGACCCTAAACCGTCCCCGTCCCCTAACCCTAACCCTAGCCCGAACCCTAACCCTAACCCTTCCCCGAAGCCTTCCCCTCACCCTTCCCCTAATCCTAACCCGTACGCTCACACTAACCCGCGCCCTCACACGTACTCTCCCCCTAAACCGTTGTCGTACCCTCACCTGGACCCTAAACCGTCCCCGTCCCCTAACCCTAACCCTAGCCCGAACCCTAACCCTAACACTTCGCCGAAGCCTTCCCCTCACCCGTCCCCTAATCCTAACCCGTACGCTCACACTAACCCGCGCCCTCACACGTACGCTCCCCCTAAACCGTTGTCGTACCCTCACCTGGACCCTAAACCGTCCCCGTCCCCTAACACTAACCCTAGCCCGAACATTAACCCTAACCCTTCCCCGAAGCCTTCCCCTCACCCGTCCCCTAATCCTAACCCGTACGCTAACACTAACCCACGCCCTCACACGTACGCTCCCCCTAAACCGTTGTCGTACCCTCACCTGGACCCTAAACCGTCCCCGTCCCCTAACCCTAACCCTAGCCCGAACACTAACCCTAACCCTTCCCCGAAGCCTTCCCCTCACCCGTCCCCTAATCCTAACCCGTACGCTCACACTAACCCACGCCCTCACACGTATGCTCCCCCTAAACCGTTGTCGTACCCTCACCTGGACCCTAAACCGTCCCCGTCCCCTAACCCTAACCCTAGCCCGAACCCTAACCCTAACCCTTCCCCGAAGCCTGCCCCTCACCCTTCCCCTAATCCTAACCCGTACGCTCACACTAACCTGCGCCCTCACACGTACGCTCCCCCTAAACCGTTGTCGTACCCTCAACTGGACCCTAAACCGTCCCCAGCCCCTAACCCTAACCCTAGCCCGAACCCTAACCCTAACCCTTCCCCGAAGCCTTCCCCTAACCCGTCCCCTAATCCTAACACGTACGCCCACACTAAACCGCGCCCTCACACGTACGCTCCCCCTAAGCCATTGTCGTACCCTCACCTGGACCCTAAACCGTCCCCGTCCCCTATACCTAACCCTAACCCTAGCCCGAACGCTAACCCTAACCCTTCCCCGAAGCCTTCCCCTCACCCGTCCCCTAATCCTAACCCGTACGCCCACACTGACCCGCGCCCTCACACGTACGCTCCCCCTAAACCGTTGTCGTACCCTCACCTGGACCCTAAACCGTCCCCGTCCCCTAACCCTAACCCTAGCCCGAACCCTAACCCTAAACCTTCCCCGAAGCCTTCCCCTCACCCGTCCCCTAATCCTAACCCTTACGCTCACACTAACCCGCGCCCTCACACGTACGCTCCCCCTAAACCATTGTCGTACCCTCACCTGGACCCTAAACCGTCCCCGTCCCCTAACCCTAACCCAGCCCGAACCCTAACCCTAACCCTTTCCCGAAGCCTTCCCCTCACCCGTCCCCTAATCCTAACCCGTACGCCCACACTAACCCGCGCCCTCACACGTACGCTCCCCCTAAACCGTTGTCGTACCCTCACCTGGACCCTAAACCGTCCCCGTCCCCTAACCCTAACCCTAGCCCGAACCCTAACCCTAACCCTTCGCCGAAGCCTTCCTCTCACCCGTCCCCTAATCCTAACCCGTACGCTCACACTAACCCGCGCCCTCACACGTACGATCCCCCAAAACGTTGTCGTACCCACACCTGGACCCTAAACCGTCCCCGTCCCCTAACCCTAACCCTAGCCCGAACCCTAACCCTAAACCTTCCCCGAAGCCTTCCCCTCACCCGTCCCCTAATCCTAACCCGTACGCTCACACTAACCCGCGCCCTCACACGTACGCTCCCCCTAAACCGTTGTCGTACCCACACCTGGACCCTAAACCGTCCCCGTCCCCTAACCCTAACCCTAGCCCGAACCCTAACCCTAACCCTTCCCCGAAGCCTTCCCCTCACCCGTCCCCTAATCCTAACCCGTACGCTCACACTAACCCGCACCCTCACACGTACGCTCCCCCTAAACTGTTGTCGTAACCACACCTGGACCCTAAACCGTCCCCGTCCCCTAACCCTAACCCTAGACCGAACCCTAACCCTAACCCTTCCCCGAAGCCTTCCCCTAACCCGTCCCCTAATCCTAACCCGTACGCCCACACTGACCCGCGCCCTCACACGTACGCTCCCCCTAAACCGTTGTCGTACCCACACGTGGACCCTAAACCGTCCCCGTACCCTAACCCTAACCCTAGCCCGAACCCTAACCCTAACCTTCCCCGAAGCCTTCCCATCACCCGTCCCCTAATCCTAACCCGTACGCTGACACTAACCCACGCCCTCATACGTACGCTCCCCCTAAACCGTTGTCGTACCCTCATCTGGACCCTAAACCGTCCCCGTCCCCTAACCCTAACCCTATCCCGAACACTAACCCTAACCCTTCCCCAAAGCATTCCCCTCAACCGTCCCCTAATCCTAACCTGTACGCCCACACTAACCCGCGCACTCACATGTACGCTCCACCTAAACCGTTGTCGTACCCTCACCTGGACCCTAAACCGTCCCCGTCCCCTAACCCTAACCCTAGCCCGAACACTAACCCTAACCCTTCCCCGAAGCATTCCCCTCAACCGTCCCCTATTCCTAACCTGTACGCCCACACTAACCCGCGCACTAACATGAACGCTCCCCCTAAACCGTTGTCGTACCCTCACCTGGACCCTAAACCGTCCCCGTCACCTAACCCTAACCCTAGCCCGAACCCTAACCCTAACCCATCCCCGAAGCCTTCCCCTCACCCATCCCCTAATCCTAACCCGTACGCTCACACTAACCCACGCCCTCACACGTACGCTCCCCCTAAACCGTTGTCGTACCCTCACCTGGACCCTAAACCGTCCCCGTCCCCTAACCCTAACCCTAGCCCGAACCCTAACCCTAACCCTTCCCCGAAGCCTTCCCCTCACCCGTCCCCTAATCCTAATCCGTACGCCCACACTAACCCGCGCCCTCACACGTACGTTCCCCCTTAACCGTTGTCGTACCCACACCTGGACCCTAAACCGTCCCCGTACCCTAACCCTAACCCTAGCCCGAACCCTAATCCTAACCCTTCCCCGAAGCCTTCCCATCACCCGTCCCCAAATCCTAACCCGTACGCTGACACTAACCCACGCCCTCACACGTACGCTCCCCTTAAACCGTTGTCGTACACTCACCTGGACCCTAAACCGTTCCCGTCCCCTAACCCTAACCCTAGCCCGAACCCTAACCCTAACCCTTCCCCGAAGCATTCCCCTCACCAGTCCCCTAATCCTAACCCCTACGCTCACACTAACCCACGCCCTCACACGTACGCTCCCCCTAAACCGTTGTCATACCCTCACCTGGACCCTAAACCGTCCCCGTCCCGTAACCCTAACACTAGCCCAAACCCTAACCCTAGCACTTCCCCGAAGCCTTCCCCTCACCCGTCCCCTAATCCTAACCCGTAGGCTCACACTAACCCGCGCCCTCACACGTACGCTCCCCCTAAACCGTTGTCGTACCCTCACCTGGACCCTAAACCGTCACCGTCCCCTAACCCTAACCCTAGCCCGAACTCTAACCCTAACTCTTCCCCGAAGCCTTCCCCTCACCCGTCCCCTAATCCTAACCCGTACGCTCACACTAACCCGCGCCCTCACACGTACGCTCCCCCTAAACCGTTGTCGTACCCTCACCTGGACCCTAAACCGTCCCCTTCCCCTAATCCTAACCCTAGCCCGAACCATAACCCTAACCCTTCCCCGAAGCCTTCCCCTCACCCGTCCCCTAATCCTAAACCGTACGCCCACACTAACCCACGCCCTCACACGTACGTTCCCACTAAACCGTTGTCGTACCCTCACCTGGACCCTAAACCGTCCCCGTCCCCTAACCCTAACCCTAGCCCGAATCCTAACCCTAACCCTTCCCCGAACCCTTCCCCTCACCCGTCCCCTAATCCTAACCCGTACGCCCACACTGACCCGCGCCCTCACAGGTACGCTCCCCCTAAACCGTTGTCGTACCCGCAACTGGATCCTAAACCGTCCCCATCCTGTAACCCTAACCCTAGCCCGAACCCTAACCCTAACCCTTCCCCGAAGCCTTCCCCTCACCCGTCCCCTAATCCTAACCCGTACGCCCACACTAACCCGCGCCCTCACACGTACGCTCCCCCTAAACCGTTGTCGTACCCTCACCTGGACCCTAAACCGTCCCCGTCCCCTAACCCTAACACTAGCCCAAACCCTAAACCTAGCCCTTCCCCGAAGCCTTCCCCTCACCCGTCCCCTAATCCTAACCCGTACGCTCACACTAACCTGCGCCCTCACACGTACGCTCCCCCTAAACCGTTGTCGTACCCACACCTGGACCCTAAACCGTCCCCGTCCCCTAACTCTAACCCTAGCCCGAACCCTAACCCTAACCCTTCCCGGAAGCCTTCCCCTCACCCGTCCCCTAATCCTATCCCGTACGCCCACACTGACCCGCGCCCTCACACGTACACTCCCCCTAAACCGTTGTCGTACCCTCACCTGGACCCTAAACCGTCCCCGTCCCGTAACCCTAACCCTAGCCCGAACCCTAACCCTAACCCTTCCCCGAAGCCTTCCCCTCACCCGTCCCCTAATCCTAACCCGTACGCTCACACTAACCTGCGCCCTCACACGTACGCTACCCCTAAACCGTTGTCGTACCCTCACCTGGACCCTAAACCGTCCCCGTCCCCTAACCCTAACCCTACCCCGAACCCTAACCCTAACCCATCCCCGAAGCCTTCCCCTCACCCTTACCCTAATCCTAACCCGTACGCTCACACTAACCCGCGCCCTCACACGTACGCTCCCCCTAAACCGTTGTCGTACCCTCACCTGGACCCTAAACCATCCCCGTCCCCTAACCCTAACCCTAGCCCGAACCCTAACACTAACCCTTCGCCGAAGCCTTCCCCTCAACCGTCCCCTAATCCTAACCCGTACGCTCACACTAACCCGCGCCCTCACACGTACGCTCCCCCAAAACGTTGTCGTACCCACACCTGGACCCTAAACCGTCCCCGTCCCCTAACCCTAACCCTAGCCCGAACCCTAACCCTAAACCTTCCCCGAAGCCTTCCCCTCACCCGTCCCCTAATCCTAACCCGTACGCCCACACTGACCCCCGCCCTCACACGTACGCTCCCCCTAAACCATTGTCGTACCCTCACCTGGACCCTAAACCGTCCCCGTCCCGTAACCCTAACCCTAGCCCGAACCCTAACCCTAACACTTCCCCGAAGCCTTCCCCTCACCCGTCCCCTAATCCTAACCCGTACGCTCACACTAACCCGCGCCCTCACACGTACGCTCCCCCTAAACCGTTGTCGTACCCTCACCTGGACCCTAAACCGTCCCCTTCCCCTAACGCTAACCCTAGCCCGAACCCTGACCCTAACCCTTCCCCGAAGCCTTCCCCTCACCCGTCCCCTAATCCTAACCCGTACGCCCACACTAACCCGCGCCCTCACACGTACGCTCCCCCTAAACCGTTGTCGTACCCTCACCTGGACCCTAAACCGTCCCCGTCCCCTAACCCTAACCCTAGCCCGAACCCTAACCCTAACCCTTCTCCGAAGCCTTCCCCTCACCCGTCCCCTAACCCTAACCCGTACGACCACACTAACCCGCGCCCTCACACGTACGCTCCCCCTAAAACGTTGTCGTACCCTCACCTGGACCCTAAACCGTCCCCGTCCCCTAACCCTAACCCTAGCCCGAACCCTAACCCTAACCCTTCCCCGAAGCCTTCCCCTCACACGTCCCCTAATCCTAACCCGTACGCTCACACTAACCCGCGCCCTCACACGTATGCTCCCCCTAAACCGTTGTCGTACCCTCACCTGGACCCTAAACCGTCCCCGTCCCCTAACCCTAACCCTAGCCCGAACCCTAACCCTAACCCTTCCCCGAAGCCTGCCCCTCACCCTTCCCCTAATCCTAACCCGTACGCTCACACTAACCCGCGCCCTCACACGTACGCTCCCCCTAAACCGTTGTCATACCCTCAACTGGACCCTAAACCGTCCCCGTCCCCTAACCCTAACCCTAGCCCGAACCCTAACCCTAACCCTTCCCCGAAGCCTTCCCCTCACCCGTCCCCTAATCCTAACACGTACGCCCACACTAAACCGCGCCCTCACACGTTCGCTCCCCCTAAGCCGTTGTCGTACCCTCACCTGGACCCTAAACCGTCCCCGTCCCCTAAACCTAACCCTAGCCCGAACCCTAACCCTAACCCTTCCCCGAAGCCTTCCCCTCACCCTTCCCCTAATCCTAACCCGTACGCTCACACTAACCCGCGCCCTCACACGTACGCTCCCCCTAAACCGTTGTCGTACCCTCACCTGGACCCTAAACCGTCCCCGTCCCCTAACCCTAACCCTAGCCCGAACCCTAACCCTAACCCTTCTCCGAAGCCTTCCCCTCACCCGTCCCCAAACCCTAACCCGTACGACCACACTAACCCGCGCCCTCACACGTACGCTCCCCCTAAAACGTTGTCGTACCCTCACCTGGACCCTAAACCGTCCCCGTCCCCTAACCCTAACCCTAGCCCGAACCCTAACCCTAACCCTTCCCCGAAGGCTTCCCCTCACCCGTCCCCTAATCCTAACCCGTACGCCCACACTAATCCGTGCCCTCACACGTACGCTCCCCCTTAACTTTTCTCGTACCCTCACCTGGACCCTAAACCGTCCCCGTCCCCTAACCCTAACCCTAGCCCGAAACCTAACCCTAACACTTCGCCGAAGCCTTCCCCTCACCCGTCCTCTAATCCTAACTCGTACGCTCACACTAACCCGCGCCCTCACACGTACGCTCCCCCTAAACCGTTGTCGTACCCACACCTGGACCCTAAACCGTCCCCGTCCCCTAACCCTAACCCTAGCCCGAACCCTAACCCTAACCCTTCCCCGAAGCCTTCCCCTCACCCGTCCCCTAATCCTAACCCGTACACTCACTCTAACCCGCGCCCTCACACGTACGCTACCCCTAAACCGTTGTCGTACCCTCACCTGGACCCTAAACCGTCCCCGTCCCCTAACCCTAACCCTACCCCGAACCCTAACCCTAACCCATCCCCGAAGCCTTCCCCTCACCCTTACCCTAATCCTAACCCGTACGCTCACACTAACCCGTGCCCTCACACGTACGCTCCCCCTAAACCGTTGTTGTACCCTCTCCTGTACCCTAAACTGTCCCCGTCCCCTAACCCTAACCCTAGCCCGAACCCTAACCCTAACCCTTCCCCGAAGCCTTCCCCTCACCCGTCCCCTAATCCTAACCCGTACGCCCACACTAACCCGCGCCCTCACACGTACGCTCCCCCTAAACCGTTGTCGTACCCTCACCTGGACCCTAAACCGTCCCCGTCCCCTAACCCTAACCCTAGCCCGAACCCTAACCCTAACCCATCCCCGAAGCCTTCCCCTCACCGTTCCCCTAATCCTAACCCGTACGCTCACACTAACCCGCGCCCTCACACGTACGCTCCCCATAACCGTTGTCGTACCCTCACCTGGACCCTAAACCGTCCCCGTCCCCTAACCCTAACCCTAGCCCGAACCCTAACCCTAACCCTTCCCCGAAGCCTTCCCCTCACCCGTCCCCTAATCCTAATCCGTACGCCCACACTAACCCGCGCCCTCACACGTACGTTCCCCCTTAACCGTTGTCGTACCCACACCTGGACCCTAAACCGTCCCCGTCCCCTAACCCTAACCCTAGCCCGAACCCTAATCCTAACCCTTCCCCGAAGCCTTCCCATCACCCGTCCCCTAATCCTAACCCGTACGCTGACACTAACCCACGCCCTCACACGTACGCTCCCCTTAAACCGTTGTCGTACCCTCACCTGGACCCTAAACCGTTCCCGTCCCCTAACCCTAACCCTAGCCCGAACCCTAACCCTAACACTTCCCCGAAGCATTCCCCTCACCCGTCCCCTAATCCTAACCTGTACGCCCACACTAACCCGCGCACTCACATGTACGCTCCCCCTAAACCGTTGTCGTACCCTCACCTGGACCCTAAACCGTCCCCGTCCCCTAACCCTAACCCTTCCCCGAAACCTGCCCCTCACCCGTCCCCTAATCCTAAACCGTACGCCCACACTAACCCGTGCCCTCACACGTACGCTCCCCCTTAACTTTTCTCGTACCCTCACCTGGACCCTAAACCGTCCCCGTCCCCTAACCCTAACCCTAGCCCGAACCCTAACCCTAACCCTTCCCCGAAGCCTTCCCCTCACCCGTCCCCTAATCCTAACCCGTACGCTCACACTAACCCGCGCCCTCACACGTACGCTCCCCCTATACCGTTGTCGTACCCTCACCTGGACCCTAAACCGTCCCCGTCCCCTAACCCTAACCCTAGCCCGAACCCTAATCCTAACCCATCCCCGAAGCCTTCCCCTCACCCTTCCCCTAATCCTAACCCGTAAGCTCACACTAACCCGCGCCCTCACACGTACGCTCCCCCTAAACCGTTGTCGTACCCTCACCTGGACCCTAAACCGTCCCCGTCCCCTAACCCTAACCCTAGCCCGAACCCTAACACTAACCCTTCCCCGAAGCCTTCCCCTCACCCGTCCCCTAATTCTAATCCGTACGCCCACACTAACCCGCGCCCTCACACGTACATTCCCCCTTAACCGTTGTCGTACCCACACCTGGACCCTAAACCGTCCCCGTCCCCTAACCCTAACCCTAGCCCGAACCCTAATCCTAACCCTTCCCCGAAGCCTTCCCATCACCCGTCCCCTAATCCTAACCCGTACGCTGACACTAACGCACGCCCTCACACGTACGCTCCCCTTAAACCGTTGTCGTACCCTCACCTGGACCCTAAACCGTTCCCGTCCCCTAACCCTAACCCTAGCCCGAACCCTAACCCTAACCCTTCCCCGAAGCATTCCCCTCACCCGTTCCCTAATCCTAACCTGTACGCCCACACTAACCCGCGCACTCACATGTACGCTCCCCCTAAACCGTTGTCGTACCCTCAACTGGACCCTAAACCGTCCCCGTCCCCTAACCCTAACCCTTCCCCGAAACCTGCCCCTCACCCGTCCCCTAATCCTAACCCGTACGCCCACACTAACCCGTGCCCTCACACGTACGCTCCCCCTTAACTTTTCTCGTACCCTCACCTGGACCCTAAACCGTCCCCGTCCCCTAACCCTAACCCTAGCCCGAACCCTAACCCTAACCCTTCCCCGAAGCCTTTCCCTCACCCGTCCCCTAATCCTAACCCGTACGCTCACACTAACCCGCACCCTCACACGTACGCTCCCCCTAAACCGTTGTCGTACCCTCACCTGGACCCTAAACCGTCCCCGTCCCCTAACACTAACCCTAGCCCGAACCCTAACCCTAACACTTCCCCGAAGCCTTCCGCTCACCCGTCCCCTAATCCTAACCCGTACGCTCACACTAACCCGCGCCCTCACACGTACGCTCCCCCTAAACCGTTGTCGTAACCTCACCTGGACCCTAAACCGTCCCCTTCCCCTAACGCTAACCCTAGCCCGAACCCTGACCCTAACCCTTCCCCGAAGCCTTCCCCTCACCCGTCCCCTAATCCTAACCCGTACGCCCACACTAACCCGCGCCCTCACACGTACGCTCCCCCTAAACCGTTGTCGTACCCTCACCTGGACCCTAAACCGTCCCCGTCCCCTAACCCTAACCCTAGCCCGAACCCTAACCCTAACCCTTCTCCGAAGCCTTCCCCTCACCCGTCCCCTAACCCTAACCCGTACGACCACACTAACCCGCGCCCTCACACGTACGCTCCCCCTAAAACGTTGTCGTACCCTCACCTGGACCCTAAACCGTCCCCGTCCCCTAACCCTAACCCTAGCCCGAACCCTAACCCTAACCCTTCGCCGAAGCCTTCCCCTCACCCGTCCCCTAATCCTACCCCGTACGCTCACACTAACCCGCGCCCTCACACGTACGCTCCCCCTAAACCGTTGTCGTACCCACACCTTGACCCTAAACCGTCCCCGTCCCCTAACCCTAACCCTAGCCCGAACCCTAACCCTAACCCTTCCCCGAAGCCTTCCCCTCACCCGTCCCATAATCCTAACCCGTACACTCACTCTAACCCGCGCCCTCACACGTACGCTACCCCTAAACCGTTGTCGTACCCTCACCTGGACCCTAAACCGTCCCCGTCCCCTAACCCTAACCCTACCCCGAACCCTAACCCTAACCCATCCCTGAAGCCTTCCCCTCACCCTTCCCTAATCCTAACCCGTACGCTCACACTAACCCGCGCCCTCACACGTACGCTCCCCCTAAACCGTTGTTGTACCCTCTCCTGTACCCTAAACTGTCCCCGTCCCCTAACCCTAACCCTAACCCGAACCCTAACCCTAACACTTCCCCGAAGCCTTCCCCTCATCCGTCCCCTAATCCTAACCCGTACGCCCACACTAACCCACGCCCTCACACGTACGCTCCCCCTAAACCGTTGTCGTACCCTCACCTGGACCCTAAACCGTCCCCGTCCCCTAACCCTAACCCTAGCCCGAACACTAACCCTAACCCTTCCCCGAAGCATTCCCCTCAACCGTCCCCTAATCCTAACCTGTACGCCCACACTAACCCGCGCACTCACATGAACGCTCCCCCTAAACCGTTGTAGTACCCTCACCTGGACACTAAACCGTCCCCATCCCCTAACCCTAACCCTAGCCCGAACCCTAACCCTAACCCATCCCCGAAGCCTTCCCCTCACCCTTCCCCTAATCCTAACCCGTACGCTCACACTAACCCGCGCCCTCACACGTACGCTCCCCCTAAACCGTTGTCGTACCCTCACCTGGACCCTAAACCGTCCCCGTCCCCTAACCCTAACCCTAGCCCGAACCCTAACCCTAACCCTTCCCCGAAGCCTTCCCCTCACCCGTCCCCTAATCCTAATCCGTACGCCCACACTAACCCGCGCCCTCACACTTACGTTCCCCCTTAACCGTTGTCGTACCCACACCTGGACCCTAAACCGTCCCCGTCCCCTAACCCTAACCCTAGCCCGAACCCTAATCCTAACCCTTCCCCGAAGCCTTCCCATCACCCGTCCCCTAATCCTAACCCGTACGCTGACACTAACCCACGCCCTCACACGTACGCTCCCCTTAAACCGTTGTCGTACACTCACCTGGACCCTAAACCGTTCCCGTCCCCTAACCCTAACCCTAGCCCGAACCCTAACCCTAACCCTTCCCCGAAGCATTCCCCTCACCCGTCCCCTAATCCTAACCTGTACGCCCACACTAACCCGCGCACTCACATGTACGCTCCCCCTAAACCGTTGTCGTACACTCACCTGGACCCTAAACCGTCCCCGTCCCCTAACCCTAACCCTAGCCCGAACCCTAACCCTAACCCTTCCCCGAAGCCTTCCCCTCACCCGTCCCCTAATCCTAACCCGTACACTCACACTAACCCGCGCCCTCACACGTACGCTCCCCCTAAACCGTTGTCGTACCCTCACCTGGACCCTAAACCGTCCCCGTCCCCTAACCATAACCCTAGCCCGAACTCTAACCCTAACCCTTCCCCGAAGCCTTCCCCTCACCCGTCCCCTAATCCTAACCCGTACGCTCACACTAACCCGCGCCCTCACACGTACGCTCCCCCTAAACCGTTGTCGTACCCTCACCTGGACTCTAAACCGTCCCCTTCCCCTAACCCTAACCCTAGCCCGAACCCTAACCCTAACACTTCCCCGAAGCCTTCCCCTCACCCGTCCCCTAATCCTAACCCGTACGTCCACACTAACCCGCGCCCTCACACGTACGTTCCCCCTAAACCGTTGTCGTACCCTCACCTGGACCCTAAACCGTCCCCGTCCCCTAACCCTAACCCTAGCCCGAACCCTAACCCTAACCCTTCCCCGAAGCCTTCCCCTCACCCGTCCCCTAATCCTAACCCGTACGCCCACACTAACCCGCGCCCTCACACGTACGTTCCCCCTAAACCGTTGTCGTACCCTCACCTGGACCCTAAACCGTCCCCGTCCCCTAACCCTAACCCTAGCCCGAACCCTAACCCTAACCCTTCCCCGAAGCCTTCCCCTCACCCATCCCCTAATCCTAACCCGTACGCCCACACTAACGCGCGCCCTCACACGTACGTTCCCCCTAAACCGTTGTCGTACCCTCACCTGGACCCTAAACCGTCCCCATCCCCTAACCCTAACCCTAGCCCGAACCCTAACCCTAACCCTTCCCCGAAGCATTCCCCTCACCCGTCCCCTAATCCTAACCCGTACGCCCACACTAACCCGCGCACTCACATGTACGCTCCCCCTAAACCGTTGTCGTACCCTCACCTGGACCCTAGACCGTCCCCGTCCCCTAACCCTAACCCTAGCCCGAAACCTAACCCTAACCCTTCCCCGAAGCCTTCCCCTCACCCGTCCCCTAATCCTAACCCGTACGCCCACACTAACCCGCGCCCTCACACGTACGCTCCCCTTAAACCATTGTCGTACCCTCACCTGGACCCTAAACCGTCCCCATCCCCTAACACTAACCCTAGATCGAACCCTAAACCTAACCCTTCCCCGAAGCCTTCCCCTCACCCGTCCCCTAATCCTAACCCATACGCCCACACTGACCGGCGCCCTCACACGTACGCTCCCCCTAAACGGTTGTCGTACCCTCACCTGGACCCTAAACCGTCCCCGTCCCCGTCCCCTAAACCTAGCCCGAACCCTAACCCTAACCCTTCCCCGAACCCTTCCCCTCACCCTTCCCCGAATCCTAACCCGTACGCCCACACTAACCGGCGCCCTCACACGTACGCTCCCTCTAAACCGTTGTCGTATCCTCACCTGGACCCTAAACCGTCCCCTACCCTAACCCTAACCCTAGCCCGAACCCTAAACCTAACCCTTCCCCTAAGCCTTCCCCTCACCCGTCCCCTAATCCTAACCCGTACGCTCACACTAACCCGCGCCCTCACACGTACGCTCCCCCGAAAACGTTGTCGTACCCTCACCTGGACCCTAAACCGTCCCCTTCCCCTGAACCTAACCCTAGCCCGAACCCTAACGCTAACCCTTCCCCGAAGCCTTCCCCTCACCCGTCCCCTAATCCTAACCCGTACGCCCACACTAACCCGCGCCCTCACACGTACGCTCCCCCTAAACCGTTGTCGTACCCTCACCTGGACCCTAAACCGTCCCCGTCCCCTAACCCTAACCCTAGCCCGAACCCTAACCCTAAACCTTCCCCGAAGCCTTCCCCTCACCCGTCCCCTAATCCTAACCCGTACGCTCACACTAACCCGCGCCCTCACACGTACGCTCCCCCTAAACCGTTCTCGTACCCTCACCTGGACCCTAAACCGTCCCCATCCCCTAACCCTAACCCTAGCCCGAACCCTAACCCTAACCCTTCCCCGAAGCCTTCCCCTCACCCGTCCCCTAATCCTAACCCGTACGCTCACACTAACCCGCGCCCTCACACGTACGCTCCCCCTAAACCGTTGTCGTACCCTCACCTGGACCCTAAACCGTCCCCGTCCCCTAACCCTAACCCTAGCCCGAACCCTAACCCTAACCCTTCCCCGAAGCCTTCCCCTCACCCGGCCCCTAATCCTAACCCGTACGCTCACACTAACCCGCGCCCTCACACGTACGCTCGCCCTGAACCGTTGTCGTACCCTCACCTGGACCCTAAACCGTCCCCGTCCCCTAAACCTAACCCTAGCACGAACCCTAACCCTAACCCTTCCCCGAAGCCTTCCCCTCACCCGTCCCCTAATCCTAACCCGTACGCTCACACTAACCCGCGCCCTCACACGTACGCTCCCCCTAAACCGTTGTCGTACCCTCACCTGGACCCTAAACCGTCCCCGTCCCCTAACCCTAACCTTGGCCCGAACCCTAACCCTAACCCTTCCCCGAAGCCTTCCCCTCACCCGTCCCCTAATCTTAACGGGTACGCCCACACTAACCCGCGCCCTCACACGTACGCTCCCCCTAAACCGTTGTCGTACCCTCACCTGGACCCTAAACCGTCCCCGTCCCCTAACCCAACCCTAGCCCAAACCCTAACCCTAACCCTTCCCCGAAGCCTTCCCCTCACCCTTCCCCTAATCCTAACCCGTACGCTCACACTAACCCGCGCCCTCACACGTACGCTCCCCCTAAACCGTTGTCGTACCCTCACCTGGACCCTAAACCGTCCCCGTCCCCTAATCCTTACCCTAGACCGAACCCTAACCCTAACCCTTCCCCGAAGCCTTCCCCTCACCCGTCCCCTAATCCTAACCCGTACGCCCACACTAACACGCTCCCTCACACGTACGCTCCCCCTAAACCGTTGTCGCACCCTCACCTGGACCCTAAACCGTCCCCGTCCCCTAACCCTAACCCTAGCCCGAACCCTAACCCTAACCCTTCGCCGAAGCCTTCCCCTCACCCGTCCCCTAATCCTAACCCGTATGCTCACACTAACCCGCGCCCTCACACGTATGCTCCCCCTAAACCGTTGTCGTACCCTCACCTGGACCCTAAACCTTCCCCGTCCCCTAACCCTAACCCTAGCCCGAACCCTAACCCTAACCGTTCCCCGAAGCCTTTCCCTCACCCGTCCCCTAATCCTAACCCGTACTCTCACACTAACCCGCACCCTCACACGTACGCTCCCCCTAAACCGTTGTCGTACCCTCACCTGGACCCTAAACCGTCCCCGTCCCCTAACCCTAACCCTAGCCCGAACCCTAACCCTAACCCTTCCCCGAAGCCTTCCCCTCACCCTTCCCCTAATCCTAACCCGTACGCTCACACTAACCCGCGCCCTCACACGTACGCTCCCCCTAAAACGTTGTCGTCCCTCACCTGGACCCTAAACCGTCCCCGGCCCCTAACCCTAACCCTAGCCCGAACCCTAACCCTAACCCTTCCCCGAAGCCTTCCCCTCACCTGTCCCCTAATCCTAACCCGTACGCCCACACTAACCCGTGCCCTCACACGTACGCTCCCCCTAAACCGTTGTCGTACCCTCACCTGGACCCTAAACCGTCCCCATCCCCTAACCCTAACCCTAGCCCGAACCCTAACCCTAACCCTTCTCCGAAGCCTTCCCCTCACCCGTCCCCTAACCCTAACCCGTACGACCACACTAACCGGCGCCCTCACACGTACGCTCCCCCTAAAACGTTGTCGTACCCCCACCTGGACCCTAAACCATCCCCGTCCCCTAACCCTAACCCTAGCCCGAACCATAACCCTAACCCTTCCCCGAAGCCTTCCCCTCACCCGTCCCCTAATCCTAACCCGTACGCCCACACTAACACGTGCCCTCACACGTACGCTCCCCCTTAACTTTTCTCGTACCCTCACCTGGACCCTAAACCGTCCCCGTCCCCTAACCCTAACCGTAGCCCGCACCCTAACCCTAACCCTTCCCCGAAGCCTTCCCCTCACCCGTCCCCTAATCCTAAACCTTACGCTCACACTAAACCGCGCCCTCACACATTCGCTCCCCCTAAACCGTTGTCGTACCCACACCTGGACCCTAAACCGTCCCCGTCCCCTAACCCTAACCCTAGCCCGAACCCTAACCCTAACCCTTCCCCGAAGCCTTCCCCTCACCCGTCCCCTAATCCTAACCCGTACGCCCACACTGACCCGCGCCTTCACACGTACGCTCCCCCTAAACCGTTGTCGTACCCTCACCTTGACCCTAAACCGTCCCCGTCCCCTAACCCTAACCCTAGCCCGAACGCTAACCCTAACCCTTCCCCGAAGCCTTCCCCTCACCCGTCCCCTAATCCTAACCCGTACGCTCACACTAACCCGCGCCCTCACACGTACGCTCCCCCTAAACCGTTGTCGTACCCTCACCTGGACCCTAAACCGTTCCCGTCCCCTAACCCTAACCCTAGCCCGAACCCTAACCCTAACCCTTCCCCGAAGCCTTCCCCTCACCCGTCGCCTAAACCTTACCCGTACGCCCACACTAACCCGCGCCCTCACACGTACGCTCCCCCTAAACCGTTGTCGTACCCTCACCTGGACCCTAAACCGTCCCCGTCCCCTAACCCTAACCCTAGCCCGAAACGTAACCCTAACCCTTCCCCGAAGCCTTCCCCTCACCCGTCCCCTAATCCTAACCCGTACGCCCACACTAACCCGCACCCTCACACGTACGCTCCCCCTAAACCGTTCTCGTACCCTCACCTGGACCCTAAACCGTCCCCATCCCCTAACCCTAACCCTAGCCCGAACCCTAACCCTAACCCTTCCCCGAAGCCTTCCCCTCACCCGTCCCCTAATCCTAACCCGTACGCTCACACTAACCCGCGCCCTCACACGTACGCTCCCCCTAAACCGTTGTCGTACCCTCACCTGGACCCTAAACCGTCCCCGTCCCCTAACCCTAACCCTAGCCCGAACCCTAACCCTAACCCTTCCCCGAAGCCTTCCCCTCACCCGGCCCCTAATCCTAACCCGTACGCTCACACTAACCCGCGCCCTCACACGTACGCTCGCCCTGAACCGTTGTCGTACCCTCACCTGGACCCTAAACCGTCCCCGTCCCCTAAACCTAACCCTAGCACGAACCCTAACCCTAACCCTTCCCCGAAGCCTTCCCCTCACCCGTCCCCTAATCCTAACCCGTACGCTCACACTAACCCGCGCCCTCACACGTACGCTCCCCCTAAACCGTTGTCGTACCCTCACCTGGACCCTAAACCGTCCCCGTCCCCTAACCCTAACCTTGGCCCGAACCCTAACCCTAACCCTTCCCCGAAGCCTTCCCCTCACCCGTCCCCTAATCCTAACGGGTACGCCCACACTAACCCGCGCCCTCACACGTACGCTCCCCCTAAACCGTTGTCGTACCCTCACCTGAACCCTAAACCGTCCCCGTCCCCTAACCCAACCCTAGCCCAAACCCTAACCCTAACCCTTCCCCGAAGCCTTCCCCTCACCCTTCCCCTAATCCTAACCCGTACGCTCACACTAACCCGCGCCCTCACACGTACGCTCCCCCTAAACCGTTGTCGTACCCTCACCTGGACCCTAAACCGTCCCCGTCCCCTAATCCTTACCCTAGACCGAACCCTAACCCTAACCCTTCCCCGAAGCCTTCCCCTCACCCGTCCCCTAATCCTAACCCGTACGCCCACACTAACACGCTCCCTCACACGTACGCTCCCCCTAAACCGTTGTCGCACCCTCAGCTGGACCCTAAACCGTCCCCGTCCCCTAACCCTAACCCTAGCCCGAACCCTAACCCTAACCCTTCGCCGAAGCCTTCCCCTCACCCGTCCCCTAATCCTAACCCGTATGCTCACACTAACCCGCGCCCTCACACGTATGCTCCCCCTAAACCGTTGTCGTACCCTCACCTGGACCCTAAACCTTCCCCGTCCCCTAACCCTAACCCTAGCCCGAACCCTAACCCTAACCGTTCCCCGAAGCCTTTCCCTCACCCGTCCCCTAATCCTAACCCGTACTCTCACACTAACCCGCACCCTCACACGTACGCTCCCCCTAAACCGTTGTCGTACCCTCACCTGGACCCTAAACCGTCCCCGTCCCCTAACCCTAACCCTAGCCCGAACCCTAACCCTAACCCTTCCCCGAAGCCTTCCCCTCACCCTTCCCCTAATCCTAACCCGTACGCTCACACTAACCCGCGCCCTCACACGTACGCTCCCCCTAAAACGTTGTCGTACCCTCACCTGGACCCTAAACCGTCCCCGTCCCCTAACCCTAACCCTAGCCCGAACCCTAACCCTAACCCTTCCCCGAAGCCTTCCCCTCACCTGTCCCCTAATCCTAACCCGTACGCCCACACTAACCCGTGCCCTCACACGTACGCTCCCCCTAAACCGTTGTCGTACCCTCACCTGGACCCTAAACCGTCCCCATCCCCTAACCCTAACCCTAGCCCGAACCCTAACCCTAACCCTTCTCCGAAGCCTTCCCCTCACCCGTCCCCTAACCCTAACCCGTACGACCACACTAACCCGCGCCCTCACACGTACGCTCCCCCTAAAACGTTGTCGTACCCTCACCTGGACCCTAAACCATCCCCGTCCCCTAACCCTAACCCTAGCCCGAACCATAACCCTAACCCTTCCCCGAAGCCTTCCCCTCACCCGTCCCCTAATCCTAACCCGTACGCCCACACTAACACGTGCCCTCACACGTACGCTCCCCCTTAACTTTTCTCGTACCCTCACCTGGACCCTAAACCGTCCCCGTCCCCTAACCCTAACCGTAGCCCGCACCCTAACCCTAACCCTTCCCCGAAGCCTTCCCCTCACCCGTCCCCTAATCCTAAACCTTACGCTCACACTAAACCGCGCCCTCACACATTCGCTCCCCCTAAACCGTTGTCGTACCCACACCTGGACCCTAAACCGTCCCCGTCCCCTAACCCTAACCCTAGCCCGAACCCTAACCCTAACCCTTCCCCGAAGCCTTCCCCTCACCCGTCCCCTAATCCTAACCCGTACGCTCACACTAACCCGCGCCCTCACACGTACGCTCTCCCTAAACGGTTGTCGTACCCTCACCTGGACCCTAAACCGTCCCCGTACCCTAACCCTAACGCTAACCCGAACCCTAACCCTAACCCTTACCCGAAGCCTTCCCCTCACCCGTCCCCTAATCCTAACCCGTACGCTCACACTAACCCGCGCCCTCACACGTACGCTCCCCCTAAACCGTTGTCGTACCCTCACCTGGACCCTAAACCGTCCCCGTCCCCTAACCCTAACCCTAGCCCGAACCCTAACCCTAAACCTTCCCCGAAGCCTTCCCCTCACACGTCCCCTAATCCTAACCCGTACGCTCACACTAACCCGCGCCCTCACACGTACGCTCCCCCTAAACCGTTGTCGTACCCTCAACTGGACCCTAAACCGTCCCCGTCCCCTAACCCTAACCCTAGCCCGAACCCTAACCCTAACCCTTCCCCGAAGCCTTCCCCTCACCCGTCCCCTAATACTAACCCGTACGCTCACACTAACCCGCGCCCTCACACGTATGCCCCTCCTAAACCGTTGTCGTACCCTCACCTGGACCCTAAACCGTCCCCGTCCCCTAACCCTAACCCTAGCCCGAACCCTAACCCTAACCCTTTCCCGAAGCCTTCCCCTCACCCGTCCCCTAATCCTAACCCGTACGCTCACACTAACCCGCGCCCTCACACGTACGCTCCCCCTAAACCGTTGTCGTACCCTCACCTGGACCCTAAACCGTCCCCGTCCCCTAACCCTAACCCTAGCCCGAACCCTAACCCTAACCCTTCCCCGAAGCCTTCCCCTCACCCTTACCCTAATCCTAACCCGTACGCTCACACTAACCCGCGCCCTCACACGTACGCTCCCCCTAAACCGTTGTCGTACCCTCACCTGGACCCTAAACCGTCCCCGTCCCCTAATCCTTACCCTAGACCGAACCCTAACCCTAACCCTTCCCCGAAGCCTTCCCCTCACCCGTCCCCTAATCCTAACCCGTACGCCCACACTAACCCGCGCCCTCACACGTACGCTCCCCCTAAACCGTTGTCGTACCCTCACCTGGACCCTAAACCGTCCCCGTCCCCTAACCCTAACCCTAGCCCGAACCCTAAACCTAACCCTTCGCCGAAGCCTTCCCCTCACCCGTCCCCTAATCCTAACCAGTACGCTCACACTAACCCACGCCCTCACACGTATGCTCCCCCTAAACCGTTGTCGTACCCTCACCTGGACCCTAAACCGTCCCCGTCCCCTAACCCTAACCCTAGCCCGAACCCTAACCCTAACCGTTCCCCGAAACCTTCCCCTCACCCGTCCCCTAATCCTAACCCGTACGCTCACACTAACCCGCGCCCTCACACGTACGCTCCCCCTAAACCGTTGTCGTACCCTCACCTGGACCCTAAACCGTCCCCGTCCCCTAACCCTAACCCTAGCCCGAACCCTAACCCTAACCCTTCCCCGAAGCCTTCCCCTCACCCTTCCCCTAATCCTAACCCGTACGCTCACACTAACCCGCACCCTAACACGTACGCTCCCCCTAAACCGTTGTCGTACCCTCACCTGGACCCTAAACCGTCCCCGTCCCCTAACCCTAACCCTAGCCCGAACCCTAACCCTAACCCTTCCCCGAAGCCTTCCCCTCACCCGTCCCCTAATCCTAACACGTACGCCCACACTAACCCGCGCCCTCACACGTACGCTTCCCCTAAACCGTTGTCGTACCCTCACCTGGACCCTAAACCGTCCCCGTCCCCTAACCCTAACCCTAGCCCGAACCCTAACCCTAACCCTTCGCCGAGGCCTTCCCCTCACCCTTCCCCTAACCCTAACCCGTACGCTTACACTAACCCGCGCCCTCACACGTACGCTCCCCCTAAACCGTTGTCGAACCCACAACTGGACCCTAAACCGTCCCCGTCCCCTAACCCTAACCCTAGCCCGAACCCTAACCCTAACCCTTCCCCGAAGTCTTCCCCTCACCCGTCCCCTAATCCTAACCCGTACGCCCACACTGACCCGCGCCCTCACACGTACGCTCCCCCTAAAACGTTGTCGTACCCTCACCTGGACCCTATACCGTCCCCGTCCCGTAACCCTAACCCTAGCCCGAACCCTAACCCTAACCCTTCACCTAATCCTAACCCGTACGCTCACACTAACCCGCACCCTCACACGTACGCTCCCCCTAAACCGTTGTCGTACCCTCACCTGGACCCTAAACCGTCCCCGTCCCCTAAACCTAACCCTAGCCCGAACCCTAACCCTAACCCTTCCCCGAAGCCTTCCCCTCACCCTTCCCCTAATCCTAACCCGTACGCTCACACTAACCCGCGCCCTCACAAGTACGCTCCCCCTAAACCGTTGTCGTACCCTCACCTGGACCCTAAACCGTCCCCTTCCCCTAACGCTAACCCTAGCCCGAACCCTAACCCTAACCCTTCCCCGAAGACTTCCCCTCACCCGTCCCCTAATCCTAACCCGTACGCCCACACTAACCCGCGCCCTCACACGTACGCTCCCCCTAAACCGTTGTCGTACCCTCACCTGGACCCTAAACCGTCCCCATCCCCTAACCCTAACCCTAGCCCGAACCCTAACCCTAACCCTTCTCCGAAGCCTTCCCCTCACCCGTCCCCTAACCCTAACCCGTACGACCACACTAACCCGCGCCCTCACACGTACGCTCCCCCTAAAACGTTGTCGTACCCTCACCTGGACGCTAAAGCGTCCCCGTCCCCTAACCCTAACCCTACCCGAACCCTAACCCTAACCCTTCCCCGAAGCCTTCCCCTCACCCCTCCCCTAATCCTAACCCGTACGACCACACTAACACGTGCCCTCACACGTACGCTCCCCCTTAACTTTTCTCGTACCCTCACCTGGACCCTAAACCGTCCCCGTCCCATAACCCTAACCCTAGCCCGCACCCTAACCCTAACCCTTCCCCGAAGCCTTCCCCTCACCCGTCCCCTAATCCTAACCCTTACGCTCACACTAAACCGCGCCCTCACACGTACGCTCCCCCTAAACCGTTGTCGTACACACACCTGGACCCTAAACCGTCCCCGTCCCCTAACCCTAACCCTAGCCCGAACCCCAACCCTAACCCTTCCCCGAAGCCTTCCCCTCACCCGTCCCCTAATCCTAACCCGTACGCCCACACTGACCCACGCCCTCACACGTACGCTCCCCCTAAACCGTTGTCGTACCCTCACCTGGACCCTAAACCGTCCCCGTCCCCTAACCCTAACCCTAGCCCGAACCCTAACCCTAACCCTTCGCCGAAGCCTTCCCCTCACCCGTCCCCTAATCCTAACCCGTACGCTCACACTAACCCGCGCCCTCACACGTATGCTCCCCCTAAACCGTTGTCGTACCCTCATCTGGACCCTAAACCGTCCCCGTCCCCTAACCCTAACCCTAGCCCGAACCCTAACCCTAACCGTTCCCCGAAACCTTCCCCTCACCCGTCCCCTAATCCTAACCCGTACGCTCACACTAACCCGCGCCCTCACACGTACGCTCCCCCTAAACCGTTGTCGTACCCTCACCTGGACCCTAAACCGTCCCCGTCCCCTAACCCTAACCCTAGCCCGAACCCTAACCCTAACCCTTACCCGAAACCCTCCCCTCACCCTTCCCCTAATCCTAACCCGTACGCTCACACTAACCCGCACCCTCACACGTACGCTCCCCCTAAACCGTTGTCGTACCCTCACCTGGACCCTAAACCGTCCCCGTCCCCTAACCCTAACCCTAGCCCGAACCCTAACCCTAACCCTTCCCCGAAGCCTTCCCCTCAACTGTCCCCTAATCTTAACCCGTACGCACACACTAACCCGCGCCCTCACACGTACGCTCCCCCTAAACCGTTGTCGTACCCTCACCTGGACCCTAAACCGTCCCCGTCCCCTAACCCTAACCCTAGCCCGAACCCTAACCCTAACCCTTCGCCGAAGCCTTCCCCTCACCCGTCCCCTATTCCTAACCCGTACGCTCACACTGACCCGCGCCCTCACACGTACGCTCCCCCTAAAGCGTTGTCGTACCGACACCTGGACCCTAAACCGTCCCCGTCCCCTAGCCCTAACCCTAGCCCGAACCCTAACCCTAACCCTTCCCCGAAGCCTTTCCCTCACCCGTCCCCTAATCCTAACCCGTACGCCCACACTAACCCGCGCCCTCACACGTACGCTCCCCCTAAACCGTTGTCGTACCCTCACCTGGACCCTAAACCGTCCCCATCCCCTAACCCTAACCCTAGCCCGAACCCTAACCCTAACCCTTCTCCGAAGCCTTCCCCTCACCCGTCCCCTAACCCTAACCCGTACGACCACAGTAACCCGCGCCCTCACACGTACGCTCCCCCTAAAACGTTGTCGTACCCTCACCTGGACGCTAAACCGTCCCCGTCCCCTAACCCTAACCCTAGCCCGAACCCTAACCCTAACCCTTCCCCGAAGCCTTCCCCTCACCCGTCCCCTAATCCTAACCCGTACGCCCACACTAACACGTGCCCTCACACGTATGCTCCCCCTTAACTTTTCTCGTACCCTCACCTGGACCCTAAACCGTCCCCGTCCCCTAACCCTAACCCTAGCCCGCACCCTAACCCTAACCCTTCCCCGAAGCCTTCCCCTCACCCGTCCCCTAATCCTAACCCGTACGCTCACACTAACCCACGCCCTCACACGTACGCTCCCCCTAAACTGTTGTCGTACCCTCACCTGGACCCTAAACCGTCCCCGTCCCCTAAACCTAACCTTAGCCCGAACCCTAACCCTAACCCTTCCCCGAAGCCTTCCCCTCACCCTTCCCCTAATCCTAACCCGTACGCTCACACTAACCCGCGCCCTCACACATACGCTCCCCCTAAACCGTTGTCGTACCCTCACCTGGACCCTAAACCGTCCCCGTCCCCTAATCCTTACCCTAGACCGAATCCTAACCCTAACCCTTCCCCGAAGCCTTCCCCTCACCCGTCCCGTAATCCTAAACCGTACGCCCACACTAACCCGCGCCCTCACACGTACGCTCCCCCTAAACCGTTGTCGTACCCACACCTGGACCCTAAACCGTCCCCGTCCCCTAACCCTAACCCTAGCCCGAACCCCAACCCTAACCCTTCCCTGAAGCCTTCCCCTCACCCGTCCCCTAATCCTAACCCGTACGCCCACACTGACCCGCGCCCTCACACGTACGCTCCCCCTAAACCGTTGTCGTACCCTCACCTGGACCCTAAACCGTCCCCGTCCCCTAACCCTAACCCTAGCCCGAACCCTAACCCTAACCCTTCCCCGAAGCCTTCCCCTCACCCGTCCCCTAATCCTAACCCGTACGCTCACACTAACCCGCGCCCTCACACGTACGCTCCCCCTAAACCGTTGTCGTACGCTCACCTGGACCCTAAACCGTCCCCGTCCCCTAACCCTAACCCTAGCCCGAACCCTAACCCTAACCCTTTCCCGAAGCCTTCCCCTCACCCGTCCCCTAATCCTAACCCGTACGCTCACACTAACCCGCGCCCTCACACGTACGCTCCCCCTAAACCGTTGTCGTACCCTCACCTGGACCCTAAACCGTCCCCGTCCCCTAACCCTAACCCTAGCCCGAACCCTAACCCTAACCCTTCCCCGAAGCCTTCCCCTCACCCTTCCCCTAATCCTAACCCGTACGCTCACACTAACCCGCGCCCTCACACATACGCTCCCCCTAAACCGTTGTCGTACCCTCACCTGGACCCTAAACCGTCCCCGTCCCCTAATCCTTACCCTAGACCGAATCCTAACCCTAACCCTTCCCCGAAGCCTTCCCCTCACCTGTCCCCTAATCTTAACCCGTACGCCCACACTAACCCGCGCCCTCACACGTACGCTCCCCCTAAACCGTTGTCGTACCCTCACCTGGACCCTAAACCGTCCCCGTCCCCTAACCCTAACCCTAGCCCGAACCCTAACCCTAACCCTTCGCCGAAGCCTTCCCCTCACCCGTCCCCTATTCCTAACCCGTACGCTCACACTAACCTGCGCCCTCACACGTACGCTCCCCCTAAAGCGTTGTCGTACCCACACCTGGACCCTAAACCGTCCCCGTCCCCTAACCCTAACCCTAGCCCGAACCCTAACCCTAACCCTTCGCCGAAGCCTTCCCCTCACCCGTCCCCTATTCCTAACCCGTACGCTCACACTAACCTGCACCCTCACACGTACGCTCCCCCTAAAGCGTTGTCGTACCCACACCTGGACCCTAAACCGTCCCCGTCCCCTAACCCTAACCCTAGCCCGAACCCTAACCCTAACCCTTCGCCGAAGCCTTCCCCTCAGCCTTCCCCTAATCCTAACCCATACGCTCACACTAACCCGCGCCCTCACACGTACGCTCCCCCTAAACCGTTGTCGTACCCTCACCTGGACCCTAAACCATCCCCGTCCCCTAATCCTTACCCTAGACCGAACCCTAACCCTAACCCTTCCCCGAAGCCTTCCCCTCACCCGTCCCCTAATCCTAACCCGTACGCCCACGCTAACACGCGCCCTCTCACCTACACTCCCCCTAAACCGTTGTCGCACCCTCACCTGGACCCTAAACCGTCCCCGTCCCCTAACCCTAACCCTAGCCAGAACCCTAACCCTAACCCTTCGCCGAAGCCTTCCCCTCACCCGTCCCCTAATCCTAACCCGTACGCTCACACTAACCCGCGCCCTCACACGTATGCTCCCCCTAAACCGTTGTCGTACCCTCACCTGGACCCTAAACCGTCCCCGTCCCCTAACCCTAACCCTAGCCCGAACCCTAACCCTAACCGTTCCCCGAAGCCTTCCCCTCACCCGTCACCTAATCCTAACCCGTACGCTCACACTAACCCGCACCCTCACACGTACGCTCCCCCTAAACCGTTGTCGTACCCTCACCTGGACCCTAAACCGTCCCCGTCCCCTAACCCTAACCCTAGCCCGAACCCTAACCCTAACCCTTCCCCGAAGCCTTCCCCTCACCCTTCCCCTAATCCTAACCCGTACGCTCACACTAACCCGCGCCCTCACAAGTACGCTCCCCCTAAACCGTTGTCGTACCCTCACCTGGACCCTAAACCGTCCCCTTCCCCTAACGCTAACCCTAGCCCGAACCCTAACCCTAACCCTTCCCCGAAGACTTCCCCTCACCCGTCCCCTAATCCTAACCCGTACGCCCACACTAACCCGCGCCCTCACACGTACGCTCCCCCTAAACCGTTGTCGTACCCTCACCTGGACCCTAAACCGTCCCCATCCCCTAACCCTAACCCTAGCCCGAACCCTAACCCTAACCCTTCTCCGAAGCCTTCCCCTCACCCGTCCCCTAACCCTAACCCGTACGACCACACTAACCCGCGCCCTCACACGTACGCTCCCCCTAAAACGTTGTCGTACCCTCACCTGGACGCTAAAGCGTCCCCGTCCCCTAACCCTAACCCTACCCGAACCCTAACCCTAACCCTTCCCCGAAGCCTTCCCCTCACCCCTCCCCTAATCCTAACCCGTACGACCACACTAACACGTGCCCTCACACGTACGCTCCCCCTTAACTTTTCTCGTACCCTCACCTGGACCCTAAACCGTCCCCGTCCCATAACCCTAACCCTAGCCCGCACCCTAACCCTAACCCTTCCCCGAAGCCTTCCCCTCACCCGTCCCCTAATCCTAACCCTTACGCTCACACTAAACCGCGCCCTCACACGTACGCTCCCCCTAAACCGTTGTCGTACCCACACCTGGACCCTAAACCGTCCCCGTCCCCTAACCCTAACCCTAGCCCGAACCCCAACCCTAACCCTTCCCCGAAGCCTTCCCCTCACCCGTCCCCTAATCCTAACCCGTACGCCCACACTGACCCACGCCCTCACACGTACGCTCCCCCTAAACCGTTGTCGTACCCTCACCTGGACCCTAAACCGTCCCCGTCCCCTAACCCTAACCCTAGCCCGAACCCTAACCCTAACCCTTCGCCGAAGCCTTCCCCTCACCCGTCCCCTAATCCTAACCCGTACGCTCACACTAACCCGCGCCCTCACACGTATGCTCCCCCTAAACCGTTGTCGTACCCTCATCTGGACCCTAAACCGTCCCCGTCCCCTAACCCTAACCCTAGCCCGAACCCTAACCCTAACCGTTCCCCGAAACCTTCCCCTCACCCGTCCCCTAATCCTAACCCGTACGCTCACACTAACCCGCGCCCTCACACGTACGCTCCCCCTAAACCGTTGTCGTACCCTCACCTGGACCCTAAACCGTCCCCGTCCCCTAACCCTAACCCTAGCCCGAACCCTAACCCTAACCCTTACCCGAAACCCTCCCCTCACCCTTCCCCTAATCCTAACCCGTACGCTCACACTAACCCGCACCCTCACACGTACGCTCCCCCTAAACCGTTGTCGTACCCTCACCTGGACCCTAAACCGTCCCCGTCCCCTAACCCTAACCCTAGCCCGAACCCTAACCCTAACCCTTCCCCGAAGCCTTCCCCTCAACTGTCCCCTAATCTTAACCCGTACGCACACACTAACCCGCGCCCTCACACGTACGCTCCCCCTAAACCGTTGTCGTACCCTCACCTGGACCCTAAACCGTCCCCGTCCCCTAACCCTAACCCTAGCCCGAACCCTAACCCTAACCCTTCGCCGAAGCCTTCCCCTCACCCGTCCCCTATTCCTAACCCGTACGCTCACACTGACCCGCGCCCTCACACGTACGCTCCCCCTAAAGCGTTGTCGTACCCACACCTGGACCCTAAACCGTCCCCGTCCCCTAGCCCTAACCCTAGCCCGAACCCTAACCCTAACCCTTCCCCGAAGCCTTTCCCTCACCCGTCCCCTAATCCTAACCCGTACGCCCACACTAACCCGCGCCCTCACACGTACGCTCCCCCTAAACCGTTGTCGTACCCTCACCTGGACCCTAAACCGTCCCCATCCCCTAACCCTAACCCTAGCCCGAACCCTAACCCTAACCCTTCTCCGAAGCCTTCCCCTCACCCGTCCCCTAACCCTAACCCGTACGACCACAGTAACCCGCGCCCTCACACGTACGCTCCCCCTAAAACGTTGTCGTACGCTCACCTGGACGCTAAACCGTCCCCGTCCCCTAACCCTAACCCTAGCCCGAACCCTAACCCTAACCCTTCCCCGAAGCCTTCCCCTCACCCGTCCCCTAATCCTAACCCGTACGCCCACACTAACACGTGCCCTCACACGTATGCTCCCCCTTAACTTTTCTCGTACCCTCACCTGGACCCTAAACCGTCCCCGTCCCCTAACCCTAACCCTAGCCCGCACCCTAACCCTAACCCTTCCCCGAAGCCTTCCCCTCACCCGTCCCCTAATCCTAACCCGTACGCTCACACTAACCCACGCCCTCACACGTACGCTCCCCCTAAACTGTTGTCGTACCCTCACCTGGACCCTAAACCGTCCCCGTCCCCTAAACCTAACCTTAGCCCGAACCCTAACCCTAACCCTTCCCCGAAGCCTTCCCCTCACCCTTCCCCTAATCCTAACCCGTACGCTCACACTAACCCGCGCCCTCACACATACGCTCCCCCTAAACCGTTGTCGTACCCTCACCTGGACCCTAAACCGTCCCCGTCCCCTAATCCTTACCCTAGACCGAATCCTAACCCTAACCCTTCCCCGAAGCCTTCCCCTCACCCGTCCCGTAATCCTAAACCGTACGCCCACACTAACCCGCGCCCTCACACGTACGCTCCCCCTAAACCGTTGTCGTACCCACACCTGGACCCTAAACCGTCCCCGTCCCCTAACCCTAACCCTAGCCCGAACCCCAACCCTAACCCTTCCCTGAAGCCTTCCCCTCACCCGTCCCCTAATCCTAACCCGTACGCCCACACTGACCCGCGCCCTCACACGTACGCTCCCCCTAAACCGTTGTCGTACCCTCACCTGGACCCTAAACCGTCCCCGTCCCCTAACCCTAACCCTAGCCCGAACCCTAACCCTAACCCTTCCCCGAAGCCTTCCCCTCACCCGTCCCCTAATCCTAACCCGTACGCTCACACTAACCCGCGCCCTCACACGTACGCTCCCCCTAAACCGTTGTCGTACGCTCACCTGGACCCTAAACCGTCCCCGTCCCCTAACCCTAACCCTAGCCCGAACCCTAACCCTAACCCTTTCCCGAAGCCTTCCCCTCACCCGTCCCCTAATCCTAACCCGTACGCTCACACTAACCCGCGCCCTCACACGTACGCTCCCCCTAAACCGTTGTCGTACCCTCACCTGGACCCTAAACCGTCCCCGTCCCCTAACCCTAACCCTAGCCCGAACCCTAACCCTAACCCTTCCCCGAAGCCTTCCCCTCACCCTTCCCCTAATCCTAACCCGTACGCTCACACTAACCCGCGCCCTCACACATACGCTCCCCCTAAACCGTTGTCGTACCCTCACCTGGACCCTAAACCGTCCCCGTCCCCTAATCCTTACCCTAGACCGAATCCTAACCCTAACCCTTCCCCGAAGCCTTCCCCTCACCTGTCCCCTAATCTTAACCCGTACGCCCACACTAACCCGCGCCCTCACACGTACGCTCCCCCTAAACCGTTGTCGTACCCTCACCTGGACCCTAAACCGTCCCCGTCCCCTAACCCTAACCCTAGCCCGAACCCTAACCCTAACCCTTCGCCGAAGCCTTCCCCTCACCCGTCCCCTATTCCTAACCCGTACGCTCACACTAACCTGCGCCCTCACACGTACGCTCCCCCTAAAGCGTTGTCGTACCCACACCTGGACCCTAAACCGTCCCCGTCCCCTAACCCTAACCCTAGCCCGAACCCTAACCCTAACCCTTCGCCGAAGCCTTCCCCTCACCCGTCCCCTATTCCTAACCCGTACGCTCACACTAACCTGCACCCTCACACGTACGCTCCCCCTAAAGCGTTGTCGTACCCACACCTGGACCCTAAACCGTCCCCGTCCCCTAACCCTAACCCTAGCCCGAACCCTAACCCTAACCCTTCGCCGAAGCCTTCCCCTCAGCCTTCCCCTAATCCTAACCCATACGCTCACACTAACCCGCGCCCTCACACGTACGCTCCCCCTAAACCGTTGTCGTACCCTCACCTGGACCCTAAACCATCCCCGTCCCCTAATCCTTACCCTAGACCGAACCCTAACCCTAACCCTTCCCCGAAGCCTTCCCCTCACCCGTCCCCTAATCCTAACCCGTACGCCCACGCTAACACGCGCCCTCTCACCTACACTCCCCCTAAACCGTTGTCGCACCCTCACCTGGACCCTAAACCGTCCCCGTCCCCTAACCCTAACCCTAGCCAGAACCCTAACCCTAACCCTTCGCCGAAGCCTTCCCCTCACCCGTCCCCTAATCCTAACCCGTACGCTCACACTAACCCGCGCCCTCACACGTATGCTCCCCCTAAACCGTTGTCGTACCCTCACCTGGACCCTAAACCGTCCCCGTCCCCTAACCCTAACCCTAGCCCGAACCCTAACCCTAACCGTTCCCCGAAGCCTTCCCCTCACCCGTCACCTAATCCTAACCCGTACGCTCACACTAACCCGCACCCTCACACGTACGCTCCCCCTAAACCGTTGTCGTACCCTCACCTGGACCCTAAACCGTCCCCGTCCCCTAACCCTAACCCTAGCCCGAACCCTAACCCTAACCCTTCCCCGAAGCCTTCCCCTCACCCTTCCCCTAATCCTAACCCGTACGCTCACACTAACCCGCGCCCTCACAAGTACGCTCCCCCTAAACCGTTGTCGTACCCTCACCTGGACCCTAAACCGTCCCCTTCCCCTAACGCTAACCCTAGCCCGAACCCTAACCCTAACCCTTCCCCGAAGACTTCCCCTCACCCGTCCCCTAATCCTAACCCGTACGCCCACACTAACCCGCGCCCTCACACGTACGCTCCCCCTAAACCGTTGTCGTACCCTCACCTGGACCCTAAACCGTCCCCATCCCCTAACCCTAACCCTAGCCCGAAACCTAACCCTAACCCTTCTCCGAAGCCTTCCCCTCACCCGTCCCCTAACCCTAACCCGTACGACCACACTAACCCGCGCCCTCACACGTACGCTCCCCCTAAAACGTTGTCGTACCCTCACCTGGACGCTAAAGCGTCCCCGTCCCCTAACCCTAACCCTAGCCCGAACCCTAACCCTAACCCTTCCCCGAAGCCTTCCCCTCACCCGTCCCCTAATCCTAACCCGTACGACCACACTAACACGTGCCCTCACACGTACGCTCCCCCTTAACTTTTCTCGTACCCGCACCTGGACCCTAAACCGTCCCCGTCCCATAACCCTAACCCTAGCCCGCACCCTAACCCTAACCCTTCCCCGAAGCCTTCCCCTCACCCGTCCCCTAATCCTAACCCTTACGCTCACACTAAACCGCGCCCTCACACGTACGCTCCCCCTAAACCGTTGTCGTACCCACACCTGGACCCTAAACCGTCCCCGTCCCCTAACCCTAACCCTAGCCCGAACCCCAACCCTAACCCTTCCCCGAAGCCTTCCCCTCACCCGTCCCCTAATCCTAACCCGTACGCCCACACTGACCCGCGCCCTCACACGTACGCTCCCCCTAAACCGTTGTCGTACCCTCACCAGGACCCTAAACCGTCCCCGTCCCCTAACCCTAACCCTAGCCCGAACCCTAACCCTAACCCTTCCCCGAAGCCTTCCCCTCACCCGTCCCCTAATCCTAACCCGTACGCTCACACTAACCCGCGCCCTCACACGTACGCTCCCCCTAAACCGTTGTCGTACCCTCACCTGGACCCTAAACCGTCCCCGTCCCCTAACCCTAACCCTAGCCCGAACCCCAACCCTAACCCTTCCCCGAAGCCTTCCCCTCACCCGTCCCCTAATCCTAACCCGTACGCCCACACTGACCCGCGCCCTCACACGTACGCTCCCCCTAAACCGTTGTCGTACCCTCACCAGGACCCTAAACCGTCCCCGTCCCCTAACCCTAACCCTAGCCCGAACCCTAACCCTAACCCTTCCCCGAAGCCTTCCCCTCACCCGTCCCCTAATCCTAACCCGTACGCTCACACTAACCCGCGCCCTCACACGTACGCTCCCCCTAAACCGTTGTCGTACCCTCACCTGGACCCTAAACCGTCCCCGTCCCCTAACCCTAACCCTAGCCCGAACCCTAACCCTAACCCTTCCCCGAAGCCTTCCCCTCACCCTTCCCCTAATCCTAACCCGTACGCTCACACTAACCCGCGCCCTCACACATACGCTCCCCCTAAACCGTTGTCGTACCCTCACCTGGACCCTAAACCGTCCCCGTCCCCTAATCCTTACCCTAGACCGAATCCTAACCCTAACCCTTCCCCGAAGCCTTCCCCTCACCCGTCCCGTAATCCTAAACCGTACGCCCACACTAACCCGCGCCCTCACACGTACGCTCCCCCTAAACCGTTGTCGTACCCTCACCTGGACCCTAAACCGTCCCCGTCCCCTAACCCTAACCCTAGCCCGAACCCTAACCCTAACCCTTCGCCGAAGCCTTCCCCTCACCCGTCCCCTAATCCTAACCCGTACGCTCACACTAACCCGCGCCCTCACACGTATGCTCCCCCTAAACCGTTGTCGTACCCTCATCTGGACCCTAAACCGTCCCCGTCCCCTAACCCTAACCCTAGCCCGAACCCTAACCCTAACCGTTCCCCGAAACCTTCCCCTCACCCGTCCCCTAATCCTAACCCGTACGCTCACACTAACCCGCGCCCTCACACGTACGCTCCCCCTAAACCGTTGTCGTACCCTCACCTGGACCCTAAACCGTCCCCGTCCCCTAACCCTAACCCTAGCCCGAACCCTAACCCTAACCCTTACCCGAAACCCTCCCCTCACCCTTCCCCTAATCCTAACCCGTACGCTCACACTAACCCGCACCCTCACACGTACGCTCCCCCTAAACCGTTGTCGTACCCTCACCTGGACCCTAAACCGTCCCCGTCCCCTAACCCTAACCCTAGCCCGAACCCTAACCCTAACCCTTCCCCGAAGCCTTCCCCTCAACTGTCCCCTAATCTTAACCCGTACGCCGACACTAACCCGCGCCCTCACACGTACGCTCCCCCTAAACCGTTGTCGTACCCTCACCTGGACCCTAAACCGTCCCCGTCCCCTAACCCTAACCCTAGCCCGAACCCTAACCCTAACCCTTCCCCGAAGCCTTCCCCTCACCCGTCCCCTATTCCTAACCCGTACGCTCACACTGACCCGCGCCCTCACACGTACGCTCCCCCTAAAGCGTTGTCGTACCCACACCTGGACCCTAAACCGTCCCCGTCCCCTAGCCCTAACCCTAGCCCGAACCCTAACCCTAACCCTTCCCCGAAGCCTTTCCCTCACCCGTCCCCTAATCCTAACCCGTACGCCCACACTAACCCGCGCCCTCACACGTACGCTCCCCCTAAACCGTTGTCGTACCCTCACCTGGACCCTAAACCGTCCCCATCCCCTAACCCTAACCCTAGCCCGAACCCTAACCCTAACCCTTCTCCGAAGCCTTCCCCTCACCCGTCCCCTAACCCTAACCCGTACGACCACAGTAACCCGCGCCCTCACACGTACGCTCCCCCTAAAACGTTGTCGTACCCTCACCTGGACGCTAAACCGTCCCCGTCCCCTAACCCTAACCCTAGCCCGAACCCTAACCCTAACCCTTCCCCGAAGCCTTCCCCTCACCCGTCCCCTAATCCTAACCCGTACGCCCACACTAACACGTGCCCTCACACGTATGCTCCCCCTTAACTTTTCTCGTACCCTCACCTGGACCCTAAACCGTCCCCGTCCCCTAACCCTAACCCTAGCCCGCACCCTAACCCTAACCCTTCCCCGAAGCCTTCCCCTCACCCGTCCCCTAATCCTAACCCGTACGCTCACACTAACCCACGCCCTCACACGTACGCTCCCCCTAAACTGTTGTCGTACCCTCACCTGGACCCTAAACCGTCCCCGTCCCCTAAACCTAACCCTAGCCCGAACCCTAACCCTAACCCTTCCCCGAAGCCTTCCCCTCACCCGTCCCCTAATCCTAACCCGTACGCTCACACTAACCCGCGCCCTCACACGTATGCTCCCCCTAAACCGTTGTCGTACCCTCACCTGGACCCTAAACCGTCCCCGTCCCCTAACCCTAAGCCTACCCCGAACCCTAACCCTAACCCTTCCCCGAAGCCTTCACCTCACCCGTCCCCTAATCCTAACCCGTACGCTCACACTAACCCACGCCCTCACACGTACGCTCCCCCTAAAACGTTGTCGTACCCTCACCTGGACCCTAAACCGTCCCCGTCCCGTAACCCTATCCCTAGCCCGAACCCTAACCCTAACCCTTCCCCGAAGCCTTCCCCTCACCCGTCCCCTAATCCTAACCCGTACGCTCACAGTAACCCGCGCCCTCACACGTACGCTCCCCCTAAACCGTTGTCGTACCCTCACCTGGACACTAAACCGTCCCCTTCCCCTAACGCTAACCCTAGCCCGAACCCTAACCCTAACCCTTCCCCGAAGCCTTCCCCTCACCCGTCCCCTAATCCTAACCCGTAAGTCCACACTAACCCGCGCCCTCACACGTACGCTCCCCCTAAACCGTTGTCGTACCCTCACCTGAACCCTAAACCGTCCCCATCCCCTAACCCTAACCCTAGCCCGAACCCTAACCCTAACCCTTCTCCGAAGCCTTCCCCTCACCCGTCCCCTAACCCTAACCCGTACGACCACACTAACCCGCGCCCTGACACGTACGCTCCCCCTACAACGTTGTCGTACCCTTACCTGGACGCTAAACCGTCCCCGTCCCCTAACCCTAACCCTAGCCCGAACCCTAACCCTAACCCTTCCCCGAAGCCTTCCCCTCACCCGTCCCCTAATCCTAACCCGTACGCCCACACTAACACGTGCCCTCACACGTACCCTCCCCCTTAACATTTCTCGTACCCTCACCTGGACCCTAAACCGTCCCCGTCCCCTAACCCTAACCCTAGCCCGCACCCTAACCCTAACCCTTCCCCGAAGACTTCCCCTCACCCGTCCCCTAATCCTAACTCTTACGCTCACACTAAACCGCGCCCTCACACGTACGCTCCCCCTAAACCGTTGTCGTACCCACACCTGGACCCTAAACCGTCCCCGTCCCCTAACCCTAACCCTAGCCCGAACCCTAACCTTAACCCTTCCCCGAAGCCTTCCCCTCACCCGTCCCCTAATCCTAACCCGTACGCCCACACTGACCCGCGCCCTCACACGTACTCTCCCCCTAAACCGTTGTCGTACCCTCACCTGGACCCTAAACCGTCCCCGTCCCCTAACCCTAACCCTAGCCCGAACCCTAACCCTAACCCTTCCCCGAAGCCTTCCCCTCACCCGTCCCCTAATCCTCACCCGTACGTCCACACTAACCCGCGCCCTCACACGTACGCTCCCCCTAAACCGTTGTCGTACCCTCACCTGGACCCTAAACCGTCCCCATCCCCTAACCCTAACCCTAGCCCGAACCCTAACCCTAACTCTTCCCCGAAGCCTTCCCCTCACCCGTCCCCTAATCCTAACCCGTACGCTCACACTAACCCACGCCCTCACACGTACGCTTCCCCTAAACTGTTGTCGTACCCTCACCTGGACCCTAAACCGTCCCCGTCCCCTAAACCTAACCCTAGCCCGAACCCTAACCCTAACCCTTCCCCGAAGCCTTCCCCTCACCCTTCCCCTAATCCTAACCCGTACGCTCACACTAACCCGCGCCCTCACACGTATGCTCCCCCTCAACCGTTGTCGTACCCTCACCTGGACCCTAAACCGTCCCCGTCCCCTAACCCTAAGCCTACCCCGAACCCTAACCCTAACCCTTCCCCGAAGCCTTCACCTCACCCGTCCCCTAATCCTAACCCGTACGCTCACACTAACCCACGCCCTCACACGTACGCTCCCCCTAAAACGTTGTCGTACCCTCACCTGGACCCTAAACCGTCCCCGTCCCGTAACCCTAACCCTAGCCCGAACCCTAACCCTAACCCTTCCCCGAAGCCTTCCCCTCACCCGTCCCCTAATCCTAACCCGTACGCTCACAGTAACCCGCGCCCTCACACGTACGCTCCCCCTAAACCGTTGTCGTACCCTCACCTGGACCCTAAACCGTCCCCTTCCCCTAACGCTAACCCTAGCCCGAACCCTAACCCTAACCCTTCCCCGAAGCCTTCCCCTCACCCGTCCCGTAATCCTAACCCGTACGTCCACACTAACCCGCGCCCTCACACGTACGCTCCCCCTAAACCGTTGTCGTACCCTCACCTGGACCCTAAACTGTCCCCATCCCCTAACCCTAACCCTAGCCCGAACCCTAACCCTAACCCTTCTCCGAAGCCTTCCCCTCACCCATCCCCTAACCCTAACCCGTACGACCACACTAACCCGCGCCCTCACACGTACGCTCCCCCTACAACGTTGTCGTACCCTTACCTGGACGCTAAACCGTCCCCGTCCCCTAACCCTAACCCTAGCCCGAACCCTAACCCTAACCCTTCCCCGAAGCCTTCCCCTCACCCGTCCCCTAATCCTAACCTGTACGCCCACACTAACACGTGCCCTCACACGTACCCTCCCCCTTAACTTTTCTCGTACCCTCACCAGGACCCTAAACCGTCCCCGTCCCCTAACCCTAACCCTAGCCCGCACCCTAACCCTAACCCTTCCCCGAAGACTTCCCCTCACCCGTCCCCTAATCCTAACTCTTACGCTCACACTAAACCGCGCCCTCACACGTACGCTCGCCCTAAACCGTTGTCGTACCCACACCTGGACCCTAAACCGTCCCCGTCCCCTAACCCTAACCCTAGCCCGAACCCTAACCCTAACCCTTCCCCGAAGCCTTCCCCTCACCCGTCCCCTAATCCTAACCCGTACGCCCACACTAACCCGTGCCCTCACACGTACGCTCCCCCTTAACTTTTCTCGTACCCTCACCTGGACCCTAAACCGTCCCCGTCCCCTAACCCTAAACCTAGCCCGAACCCTAACCCTAACGCTTCCCCGAAGCCTTCCCCTCACCCGTCCCCTAATCCTAACCCTTACGCTCACACTAACCCGCGCCCTCACACGTACGCTCCCCCTAAACCGTTGTCGTACCCACACCTGGACCCTAAACCGTCCCCGTCCCCTAACCCTAACCCTAGCCCGAACCCTAACCCTAACCCTTCCCCGAAGCCTTCCCCTCACCCGTCCCCTAATCCTAACCCGTACGCCCACACTGACCAGCGCCCTCACAAGTACGCTCCCCCTAAACCGTTGTCGTACCCTCACCTGGACCCTAAACCGTCCCCGTCCCCTAACCCTAACCCTAGCCCGAACCCTATCCCTAACCCTTCCCCGAAGCATTCCCCTCACCCGTCCCCTAATCCTAACCTGTACGCCCACACTGACCCGCGCCCTCACACGTACGCTCCCCCAAATCGTTGTCGTACCCTCACCTGGACCCTAAACCGTCCCCGTCCCCTAACCCTAACCCTAGCCCGAACCCTAACCCTAACCCTTCCCCGAAGCCTTCCCCTCACCCGTCCCCTAATCCTAACCCGTACGCTCACACTAACTCACGCCCTCACACGTACGCTCCCCCTAAACCGTTGTCGTACCCTCACCTGGACCCTAAACCGTCCCTGTCCCCTAACCCTAACCTTGGCCCGAACCCTAACCCTAACCCTTCCCCGAAGCCTTCCCCTCACCCGTCCCCTATTCCTAACCGGTACGCCCACACTAACCCGCGCCCTCATACGTACGCTCCCCCTAAACCGTTGTCGTACCCTCACCTGGACCCTAAACCGTCCCCGTCCCCTAACCCAACCCTAGCCCAAACCCTAACCCTAACCCTTCCCCGAAGCCTTCCCCTCACGCGTCCCCTAATCCTAACCCGTACGCTCACACTAACCCACGCCCTCACACGTACGCTCCCCCTAAACCGTTGTCGTACCCTCACCTGGACCCTAAACCATCCTCGTCCCCTAACCCTAACCCTATCCCGAACCCTAACCCTAACCCTTCCCCGAAGCCTTCCCCTCACCCGTCCCCTAATCCTAACCCGTACACTCACACTAACCTGCGCCCTCACACGTACGCTCCCCCTAAACCGTTGATGTACCCTCACCTGGACCCTAAACCGTCCCCGTCCCCTAACCCTAACCCTAGCCCGAACCCTAACACTAGACCTTCCCCGAAGCATTCCCCTCACCCGTCCCCTAATCCTAACCCGTACGCCCACACTGACCCGCGCCCTCACACGTACGCTCCCCCTAAATCGTTGTCGTACCCTCACCTGGACCCTAAACCGTCCCCGTCCCCTAACCCTAACCCTAGCCCGAACCCTAACCCTAACCCTTCCCCGAAGCCTTCCCCTCACACGTCCCCTAATCCTAACCCGTACGCTCACACTAACCCGCGCCCTCACACGTACGCTCCCCGTAAACCGTTGTCGTACCCTCACCTGGACCCTAAACAGTCCCCATCCCCTAACCCTAACCCTAGCCCGAACCCTAACCCTAACCCTTCGCCGAAGCCTTCCCCTCACCCGTCCCCTAATCCTAACCCGTACGCTCACACTAACCCGCGCCCTCACACGTACGCTCCCCCTAAACCGTTGTCGTACCCACACCTGGACCCTAAACCGTCCCCGTCCCCTAACCCTAACCCTAGCCCGAACCCTAACCCTAACCCTTCGCCGAAGCCTTCCCCTCACCCGTCCCCTAATCCTAACCCGTACGCTCACACTAACCCGCGCCCTCACACGTACGCTCCCCCTAAACCGTTGTCGTACCCTCACCTGGACCCTAAACCGTCCCCGTCCCCTAACCCTAACCCTAGCCCGAACCCTAAACCTAACCCTTCCGCGAAGCCTTCCCCTCACCCTTCCCCTAATCCTAACCCGTACGCTCACACTAACCCGCACCCTCACACGTACGCTCCCCCTAAACCGTTGTCGTACCCTCACCTGGACCCTAAACCGTCCCCGTCCCCTAACCCTAACCCTAGCCCGAACCCTAACCCTAACACTTCCCCGAAGCCTTCCCCTCACCCGTCCCCTAATCCTAACCCGTACGCCCACACTAACCCTCGCCCTCACACGTACGCTCCGCCTAAACCGTTGTCGTACCCTCACCTGGACCCTAAACCGTCCCCGTCCCCTAACCCTAACCCTAGCCCGAACCCTAACCCTAACCCTTCCCCGAAGCCTTCCCCTCACCCGTCCCCTAATCCTAACCCGTACGTCCACACTAACCCGCGCCCTCACACGTACGCTCCCCCTAAACCGTTGTCGTACCCTCACCTGGACCCTAAACCGTCCCCATCCCCTAACCCTAACCCTAGCCCGAACCCTAACCCTAACCCTTCCCCGAAGCCTTCCCCTCACCCGTCCCCTAATCCTAACCCGTACGCCCACACTGATCCGCGCCCTCACACGTACGCTCCCCCTAAACCGTTGTCGTACCCTCACCTGGACCCTAAACCGTCCCCGTCCCCTAACCCTAACCCTAGCCCGAACCCTAACCCTAACCCTTCCCCGAAGCCTTCCCCTCACCCGTCCCCTAATCCTAACCCGTACGCTCACACTAACCCACGCCCTCACACGTACGCTTCCCCTAAACTGTTGTCGTACACTCACCTGGACCCTAAACCGTACCCGTCCCCTAAACCTAGCCCTAGCCCGAACCCTAACCCTAACCCTTCCCCGAAGCCTTCCCCTCACCCGTCCCCTAATCCTAACCCGTACGCTCACACTAACCCGCGCCCTCACACGTATGCTCCCCCTAAACCGTTGTCGTACCCTCACCTGGACCCTAAACCGTCCCCGTCCCCTAACCCTAAGCCTACCCCGAACCCTAACCCTAACCCTTCCCCGAAGCCTTCACCTCACCCGTCCCCTAATCCTAACACGTACGCTCACACTAACCCACGCCCTCACACGTACGCTCCCTCTAAAACGTTGTCGTACCCTCACCTGGACCCTAAACCGTCCCCATCCCGTAACCCTAACCCTAGCCCGAACCCTAACCCTAACCCTTCCCCGAAGCCTTCCCCTCACCCGTCCCCTAATCCTAACCCGTACGCTCACAGTAACCCGCGCCCTCACACGTACGCTCCCCCTAAACCGTTGTCGTACCCTCACCTGGACCCTAAACCGTCCCCTTCCCCTAACGCTAACCCTAGCCCGAACCCTAACCCTAACCCTTCCCCGAAGCCTTCCCCTCACCCGTCCCGTAATCCTAACCCGTACGTCCACACTAACCCGCGCCCTCACACGTACGCTCCCCCTAAACCGTTGTCGTACCCTCACCTGGACCCTAAACTGTCCCCATCCCCTAACCCTAACCCTAGCCCGAACCCTAACCCTAACCCTTCTCCGAAGCCTTCCCCTCACCCATCCCCTATCCCTAACCCGTACGACCACACTAACCCGCGCCCTCACACGTACGCTCCCCCTACAACGTTGTCGTACCCTTACCTGGACGCTAAACCGTCCCCGTCCCCTAACCCTAACCCTAGCCCGAACCCTAACCCTAACCCTTCCCCGAAGCCTTCCCCTCACCCGTCCCCTAATCCTAACCTGTACGCCCACACTAACACGTGCCCTCACACGTACCCTCCCCCTTAACTTTTCTCGTACCCTCACCTGGACCCTAAACCGTCCCCGTCCCCTAACCCTAACCCTAGCCCGCACCCTAACCCTAACCCTTCCCCGAAGACTTCCCCTCACCCGTCCCCTAATCCTAACTCTTACGCTCACACTAAACCGCGCCCTCACACGTACGCTCCCCCTAAACAGTTGTCGTACCCACACCTGGACCCTAAACCGTCCCCGTCCCCTAACCCTAACCCTAGCCCGAACCCTAACCCTAACCCTTCCCCGAAGCCTTCCCCTCACCCGTCCCCTAATCCTCACCCGTACGCCCACACTGACCCGCGCCCTCACACATACGCTCCCCCTAAACCGTTGTCGTACCCTCACCTGGACCCTAAACCGTCCCCGTCCCCTAACCCTAACCCTAGCCCGAACCCTAACCCTAACCCTTCCCGAAGCCTTCCCCTCACCCGTCCCCTAATCCTAACCCGTACGCCCACACTAACCCTCGCCCTCACACGTACGCTCCGCCTAAACCGTTGTCGTACCCTCACCTGGACCCTAAACCGTCCCCGTCCCCTAACCCTAACCCTAGCCCGAACCCTAACCCTAACCCTTCCCCGAAGCCTTCCCCTCACCCGTCCCCTAATCCTAACCCGTACGCTCACAGTAACCCGCACCCTCACACGTACGCTCCCCCTAAACCGTTGTCGTACCCTCACCTGGACCCTAAACCGTCCCCATCCCCTAACCCTAACCCTATCCCGAACACTAACCCTAACCCTTCCCCGAAGCCTTCCCCTCACCCGTCCCCTAATCCTAACACGTACTCTCACACTAACCCGCGCCCTAACACGTACGCTCCCCCTAAACCGTTGTCGTACCCTCACCTGGACCCTAAACCGTCCCCGTCCTCTAACCCTAACCCTAGCCCGAACCCTAACCCTAGCCCTTTCCCGAAGCTTTCCCTCACCCGTCCCCTAATCCTAACCCGTACGCTCACACTAACCCGCGCCCTCACACGTACGCTCCCCCTAAAACGTTGTCGTACCCTCACCTGGACCCTAAACCGTCCCCGTCCCCTAACCCTAACCCTAGCCCGAACCCTAACCCTAACCCTTCCCCGAAGCCTTCCCCTCACCCGTCCCCTAATCCTAACCCGTACGCCCACACTAACCCGTGCCCTCACACGTACGCTCCCCCTTAACTTTTCTCGTACCCTCACCTGGACCCTAAACCGTCCCCGTCCCCTAAACCTAAACCTAGCCCGAACCCTAACCCTAACCCTTCCCCGAAGCCTTCCTCTCACCCGTCCCCTAATCCTAACCCTTACGCTCACACTAACCCGCGCCCTCACACGTACGCTCCCCCTAAACCGTTGTCGTACCCACACCTGGACCCTAAACCGTCCCCGTCCCCTTACCCTAACCCTAGCCCGAACCCTAACCCTAACCCTTCCCCGAAGCCTTCCCCTCACCCGTCCCCTAATCCTAACCCGTACACCCACACTGACCCGCGCCCTCACAAGTACGCTCCCCCTAAACCGTTGTCGTACCCTCACCTGGACCCTAAACCGTCCCCGTCCCCTAACCCTAACCCTAGCCCGAACCCTAACCCTAACCCTTCCCCGAAGCATTCCCCTCACCCGTCCCCTAATCCTAACCTGTACGCCCACACTGACCCGCGCCCTCACACGTACGCTCCCCCAAATCGTTGTCGTACCCTCACCTGGACCCTAAACCGTCCCCGTCCCCTAACCCTAACCCTAGCCCGAACCCTAACCCTAACCCTTCCCCGAAGCCTTCCCCTCACCCGTCCCCTAAATCTAACCCGTACGCTCACACTAACCCGCGCCCTCACACGTACGCTCCCCCTAAACCGTTGTCGTACCCACACCTGGACCCTAAACCGTCCCCGTCCCCTAAACCTAACCCTAGCCCGAACCCTAACCCTAACCCTTCCCCGAAGCCTTCCCCTCACCCGTCCCCTAATCCTAATCCGTACACCCACACTAACCCGCGCCCTCACACGTACGCTCCCCCTAAACCGTTGTCGTACCCACACCTGGACCTTAAACCGTCCCTGGCCCCTAACCCTAACCCTAGCCCGAACCCTAACCCTAACCCTTCCCCGAAGCCTTCCCATCACCCGTCCCCTAATCCTAACCCGTACGCTCACACTAACTCACGCCCTCACACGTACGCTCCCCCTAAACCGTTGTCGTACCCTCACCTGGACCCTAAACCGTCCCCGTCCCCTAACCCTAACCTTGGCCCGAACCCTAACCCTAACCCTTCCCCGAAGCCTTCCCCTCACCCGTCCCCTATTCCTAACCGGTACGCCCACACTAACCCGCGCCCTCATACGTACGCTCCCCCTAAACCGTTGTCGTACCCTCACCTGGACCCTAAACCGTCCCCGTCCCCTAACCCAACCCTAGCCCAAACCCTAACCCTAACCCTTCCCCGAAGCCTTCCCCTCACGCGTCCCCTAATCCTAACCCGTACGCTCACACTAACCCGCGCCCTCACACGTACGCTCCCCCTAAACCGTTGTCGTACCCTCACCTGGACCCTAAACCCTCCCCATCCCCTAACACTAACCTTAGCCCGAACCCTAACCCTAACCCTTCCCCGAAGCCTTCCCCTCACCCGTCCCCTAATCCTAACCCGTACGCTCACACTAACCCGCGCCCTCACACGTACTCTCCCCCTCAACCGTTGTCATACCCTTACCTGGACCCTAAACCATCCTCGTCCCCTAACCCTAACCCTATCCCGAACCCTAACCCTAACCCTTCCCCGAAGCCTTCCCCTCACCCGTCCCCTAATCCTAACCCGTACACTCACACTAACCTGCGCCCTCACACGTACGCTCCCCCTAAACCGTTGTCGTACCCTCACCTGGACCCTAAACCGTCCCCGTCCCCTAACCCTAACCCTAGCCCGAACCCTAACACTAGACCTTCCCCGAAGCATTCCCCTCACCCGTCCCCTAATCCTAACCCGTACGCCCACACTGACCCGCGCCCTCACACGTACGCTCCCCCTAAATCGTTGTCGTACCCTCACCTGGACCCTAAACCGTCCCCGTCCCCTAACCCTAACCCTAGCCCGAACCCTAACCCTAACCCTTCGCCGAAGCCTTCCCCTCACCCGTCCCCTAATCCTAACCCGTACGCTCACACTAACCCGCGCCCTCACACGTACGCTCCCCCTAAACCGTTGTCGTACCCACACCTGGACCCTAAACCGTCCCCGTCCCCTAACCCTAACCCTAGCCCGAACCCTAACCCTAACCCTTCGCCGAAGCCTTCCCCTCACCCGTCCCCTAATCCTAACCCGTACGCTCACACTAACCCGCGCCCTCACACGTACGCTCCCCCTAAACCGTTGTCGTACCCTCACCTGGACCCTAAACCGTCCCCGTCCCCTAACCCTAACCCTAGCCCGAACCCTAAACCTAACCCTTCCGCGAAGCCTTCCCCTCACCCTTCCCCTAATCCTAACCCGTACGCTCACACTAACCCGCACCCTCACACGTACGCTCCCCCTAAACCGTTGTCGTACCCTCACCTGGACCCTAAACCGTCCCCGTCCCCTAACCCTAACCCTAGCCCGAACCCTAACCCTAACCCTTCCCCGAAGCCTTCCCCTCACCCGTCCCCTAATCCTAACCCGTACGCCCACACTAACCCGCGCCCTCACACGTACGATCCCCCTAAACCGTTGTCGTACCCTCACCTGGACCCTAAACCGTCCCCGTCCCCTAACCTAACCCTAGCCCGAACCCTAACCCTAACCCTTCGCCGAAGCCTTCCCCTCACCCGTCCCCTAATCCTAACCCGTACGCTCACACTAACCCGCGCCCTCACACGTACGCTCCCCCTAAACCGTTGTCGTACCCACACCTGGACCCTAAACCGTCCCCGTCCCCTAACCCTAACCCTAGCCCGAACCCTAACCCTAACCTTTCCCCAAAGCCTTCCCCTCACCCGTCCCCTAATCCTAACCCGTACGCCCACACTAACCCGTGTCCTCAAACGTACGCTCCCCCTAAACCGTTGTCGTACCCTCACCTGGACCCTAAACCGTCCCCGTCCCCTAACCCTAACCCTAGCCCGAACCCTAACCCTAACACTTACCCGAAGCCTTCCCCTCACCCGTCCCCTAATCCTAACCCGTACGCTCACACTAACCCGCGCCCTCACACATACGCTCCCCCTAAACCGTTGTCGTACCCTCACCTGGACTCTAAACCGTCCCCGTCCCCTAACCCTAACCCTAGCCCGAACCCTAACCCTAACACTTCCCCGAAGCCTTCCCCTCACCCGTCCCCTAATCCTAACCCGTACGCCCACACTAACCCGCACCCTCACACGTACGATCCCCCTAAAACGTTGTCGTACCCTCACCTGGACCCTAAACCGTCCCCGTCCCCTAACCCTAACCCTAGCCCGAACCCTAACCCTAACCCTTCCCCGAAGCCTTCCCCTCACCCGTCCCCTAATCCTAACCCGTACGCCCACACTAACCCGTGCCCTCACACGTACGCTCCCCCTTAACTTTTCTCGTACCCTCACCTGGACCCTAAACCGTCCCCGTCCCCTAACCCTAACCCTAGCCCGAACCCTAACCCTAACCCTTCCCTGAAGCCTTACCCTCACCCGTCCCCTAATCTATACCCTTACGCTCACACTAACCCGCGCCCTCACACGTACGCTCCCCCTAAACCGTTGTCGTACCCACACCTGGACCCTAAACCGTCCCCGTCCCCTAACCCTAACCCTAGCCCGAACCCTAACCCTAACCCTTCCCCGAAGCCTTCCCCTCACCCGTCCCCTAATCCTAACCCGTACGCCCACACTGACCCGCGCCCTCACAAGTACGCTCCCCCTAAACCGTTGTCGTACCCTCACCTGGACCCTAAACCGTCCCCGTCCCCTAACCCTAACCCTAGCCCGAACCCTAACCCTAACCCTTCCCCGAAGCATTCCCCTCACCCGTCCCCTAATCCTAACCTGTACGCCCACACTGACCCGCGCCCTCACACGTACGCTCCCCCAAATCGTTGTCGTACCCTCACCTGGACCCTAAACCGTCCCCGTCCCCTAACCCTAACCCTAGCCCGAACCCTAACCCTAACCCTTCCCCGAAGCCTTCCCCTCACCCGTCCCCTAAATCTAACCCGTACGCTCACACTAACCCGCGCCCTCACACGTACGCTCCCCCTAAACCGTTGTCGTACCCTCAAGTGGACCCTAAACCGTCCCCGTCCCCTAACCCTAACCCTAGCCCGAACCCTAACCCTAACCCTTCCGCGAAGCCTTCCCCTCACCCTTCCCCTAATCCTAACCCGTACGCTCACACTAACCCGGCCCCTCACACGTACGCTCCCCCTAAACCGTTGTCGTACCCTCACTTGGACCCTAAACCGTCCCCGTATCCTAACCCTAAACCTAGCCCGAACCCTAACCCTAACCCTTCCCCGAAGCCTTCCCCTCACCCTTCTCCTAATCCTAACCCGTACGCCCACACTAACCCGCGCCCTCACACGTACGCTCCCCGTAAACCGTTGTCGTACCCTCACCTGGACCCTAAACCGTCCCCATCCCCTAACCCTAACCCTAGCCCGAACCCTAACCCTAACCCTTCGCCGAAGCCTTCCCCTCACCCGTCCCCTAATCCTAACCCGTACGCTCACACTAACCCGCGCCCTCACACGTACGCTCCCCCTAAACCGTTGTCGTACCCACACCTGGACCCTAAACCGTCCCCGTCCCCTAACCCTAACCCTAGCCCGAACCCTAACCCTAACCCTTCCCCGAAGTCTTCCCCTCACCCGTCCCCTAATCCTAACCCGTACGCCCACACTAACCCGCGCCCTCACACGTACGCTCCCCCTAAACCGTTGTCGTACCCTCACCTGGACCCTAAACCGTCCCCGTCCCCTAACCCTAACCCTAGCCCGAACCCTAAACCTAACCCTTCCGCGAAGCCTTCCCCTCACCCTTCCCCTAATCCTAACCCGTACGCTCACACTAACCCGCGCCCTCACACGTACGCTCCCCCTAAACCGTTGTCGTACCCTCACCTGAACCCTAAACCGTCCCCGTCCCCTAACCCTAACCCTAGCCCGAACCCTAACCCTAACCCTTCCCCGAAGCCTTCCCCTCACCTGTCCCCTAATCCTAACCCGTACGCTCACACTAACCCGCGCCCTCACACGTACGCTCCCCCTAAACTGTTGTCGTACCCTCACCTGGACCCTAAACCGTCCCCGTCCCCTAACCCTAAACCTAGCCCGAACCCTAACCCTAACCCTTCGCAGAAGCCTTCCCCTCACCCGTCCCCTAATCCTAACCCGTACGCTCACACTAACCCGCGCCCTCACACGTACGCTCCCCCTAAACCGTTGTCGTACCCACACCTGGACCCTAAACCGTCCCCGTCCCCTAACCCTAACCCTAGCCCGAACCCTAACCCTAACCCTTCCCCGAAGCCTTCCCCTCACCCGTCCCCTAATCCTAACCCGTACGCCCACACTAACCCGTGTCCTCACACGTACGCTCCCCCTAAACCGTTGTCGTACCCTCACCTGGACCCTAAACCGTCCCCGTCCCCTAACCCTAACCCTAGCCCGAACCCTAACCCTAACACTTCCCCGAAGCCTTCCCCTCACCCGTCCCCTAATCCTAACCCGTACGCTCACAGTAACCCGCGCCCTCACACGTACGCTCCCCCTAAACCGTTGTCGTACCCTCACCTGGACCCTAAACCGTCCCCGTCCCCTAACCCTAACCCTAGCCCGAACCCTAACCCTAACACTTCCCCGAAGCCTTCCCCTCACCCTTCCCCTAATCCTAACCCATACGCTCACACTAACCCGCGCCCTCACACGTACGCTCCCCCTAAACCGTTGTCGTACCCACACCTGGACTCTAAACCGTCCCCGTCCCCTAACCCTAACCCTAGCCCGAACCCTAACCCTAACCCTTCCCCGAAGCCTTCCCCTCACCCGTCCCCTAATCCTAACCCGTACGCCCACACTGACCCGCACCCTCACAAGTACGCTCCCCCTAAACCGTTGTCGTACCCTCACCTGGACCCTAAACCGTCCCCGTCCCCTAACCCTAACCCTAGCCCGAACCCTAACCCTAACCCTTCCCCGAAGCATTCCCCTCACCCGTCCCCTAATCCTAACCTGTACGCCCACACTGACCCGCGCCCTCACACTTACGCTCCCCCAAATCGTTGTCGTACCCTCACCTGGACCCTAAACCGTCCCCGTCCCCTAACCCTAACCCTTGCCCGAACCCTAACCCTAACCCTTCCCCGAAGCCTTCCCCTCACCCGTCCCCTAAATCTAACCCGTACGCTCACACTAACCCGCGCCCTCACACGTACGCTCCCCCTAAACCGTTGTCGTACCCACACCTGGACCCTAAACCGTCCCCGTCCCCTAACCCTAACCCTAGCCCGAACCCTAACCCTAACCCTTCCCCGAAGCCTTCCCCTCACCCGTCCCCTAATCCTAATCCGTACACCCACACTAACCCGCGCCCTCACACGTACGCTCCCCCTAAACCGTTGTCGTACCCACACCTGGACCTTAAACCGTCCCCGGCCCCTAACCCTAACCCTAGCCCGAACCCTAACCCTAAACCTTCCCCGAAGCCTTCCCATCACCCGTCCCCTAATCCTAACCCGTACGCTCACACTAACCCACGCCCTCACACGTACGCTCCCCCTAAACCGTTGTCGTACCCTCACCTGGACCCTAAACCGTCCCCGTCCCCTAACCCTAACCTTGGCCCGAACCCTAACCCTAACCCTTCCCCGAAGCCTTCCCCTCACCCGTCCCCTAATCCTAACCGGTACGCCCACACTAACCCGCGCCCTCACACGTACGCTCCCCCTAAACCGTTGTCGTACCCTCACCTGGACCCTAAACCGTCCCCATCCCCTAACCCAACCCTAGCCCAAACCCTAACCCTAACCCTTCCCCGAAGCCTTCCCCGCACGCGTCCCCTAATCCTAACCCGTACGCTCACACTAACACGCGCCCTCACACGTACGCTCCCCCTAAACCGTTGTCGTACCCTCACCTGGACCCTAAACCGTCCCCGTCCCCTAACACTAACCTTAGCCCGAACCCTAACCCTAACCCTTCCCCGAAGCCTTCCCCTCACCCGTCCCCTAATCCTAACCCTTACGCTCACACTAACCCGCGCCCTCACACGTACTCTCCCCCTCAACCGTTGTCGTACCCTCACCTGGACCCTAAACCATCCCCGTCCCCTAACCCTAACCCTATCCCGAACCCTAACCCTAACCCTTCCCCGAAGCCTTCCCCTCACCCGTCCCCTAATCCTAACCCGTACACTCACACTAACCTGCGCCCTCACACGTACGCTCCCCCTAAACCGTTGATGTACCCTCACCTGGACCCTAAACCGTCCCCGTCCCCTAACCCTAACCCTAGCCCGAACCCTAACACTAGAGCTTCCCCGAAGCATTCCCCTCACCCGTCCCCTAATCCTAACCTGTACGCCCACACTGACCCGCGCCCTCACACGTACGCTCCCCCTAAATCGTTGTCGTACCCTCACCTGGACCCTAAACCGTCCCCGTCCCCTAACCCTAACCCTAGCCCGAACGCTAACCCTAACCCTTCCCCGAAGCCTTCCCCTCACACGTCCCCTAATCCTAACCCGTACGCTCACACTAACCAGCGCCCTCACACGTACGCTCCCCCTAAACCGTTGTCGTACCCTCAAGTGGACCCTAAACCGTCCCCGTCCCCTAACCCTAACCCTAGCCCGAACCCTAAACCTAACCCTTCCCCGAAGCCTTCCCCTCACCCGTCCCCTAATCCTAACCCGTACGCTCACAGTAACCCGCGCCCTCACACGTACGCTCCCCCTAAACCGTTGTCGTACCCTCAAGTGGACCCTAAACCGTCCCCGTCCCCTAACCCTAACCCTAGCCCGAACCCTAACCCTAACACATCCCCGAAGCCTTCCCCTCACCCGTCCCCTAATCCTAACCCGTACGCCCACACTAACCCGCGCCCTCACACGTACGATCCCCCTAAACCGTTGTCGTACCCTCACCTGGACCCTAAACCGTCCCCGTCCCCTAACCTAACCCTAGCCCGAACCCTAACCCTAACCCTTCGCCGAAGCCTTCCCCTCACCCGTCCCCTAATCCTAACTCGTACGCTCACACTAACCCGCGCCCTCACACGTACGCTCCCCCTAAACCGTTGTCGTACCCACACCTGGACCCTAAACCGTCTCCGTCCCCTAACCCTAACCCTAGCCCGAACCCTAACCCTAACCTTTCCCCAAAGCCTTCCCCTCACCCGTCCCCTAATCCTAACCCGTACGCCCACACTAACCCGCGTCCTCACACGTACGCTCCCCCTAAACCGTTGTCGTACCCTCACCTGGACCCTAAACCGTCCCCGTCCCCTAACCCTAACCCTAGCCCGAACCCTAACCCTAACACTTCCCCGAAGCCTTCCCCTCACCCGTCCCCTAATCCTAACCCGTACGCTCACAGTAACCCGCGCCCTCACACATACGCTCCCCCTAAACCGTTGTCGTACCCTCACCTGGACTCTAAACCGTCCCCGTCCCCTAACCCTAACCCTAGCCCGAACCCTAACCCTAACACTTCCCCGAAGCCTTCCCCTCACCCGTCCCCTAATCCTAACCCGTACGCACACACTAACCCGCACCCTCACACGTACGATCCCCCTAAAACGTTGTCGTACCCTCACCTGGACCCTAAACCGTCCCCGTCGCCTAACCCTAACCCTAGCCCGAACCCTAACCCTAACCCTTCCCCGAAGCCTTCCCCTCACCCGTCCCCTAATCCTAACCCGTACGCCCACACTAACCCGTGCCCTCACACGTACGCTCCCCCTTAACTTTTCTCGTACCCTCACCTGGACCCTAAACCGTCCCCGTCCCCTAACCCTAACCCTAGCCCGAACCCTAACCCTAACCCTTCCCTGAAGCCTTCCCCTCACCCTTCCCCTAATCCTAACCCTTACGCTCACACTAACCCGCGCCCTCACACGTACGCTCCCCCTAAACCGTTGTCGTACCCACACCTGGACCCTAAACCGTCCCCGTCCCCTAACCCTAACCCTAGCCCGAACCCTAACACTAGACCTTCCCCGAAGCATTCCCCTCACCCGTCCCCTAATCCTAACCCGTACGCCCACACTGACCCGCGCCCTCACACGTACGCTCCCCCTAAATCGTTGTCGTACCCTCACCTGGACCCTAAACCGTCCCCGTCCCCTAACCCTAACCCTAGCCCGAACCCTAACCCTAACCCTTCCCCGAAGCCTTCCCCTCACACGTCCCCTAATCCTAACCCGTACGCTCACACTAACCAGCGCCCTCACACGTACGCTCCCCCTAAACCGTTGTCGTACCCTCAAGTGGACCCTAAACCGTCCCCGTCCCCTAACCCTAACCCTAGCCCGAACCCTAACCCTAACACTTCCGCGAAGCCTTCCCCTCACCCTTCCCCTAATCCTAACCCGTACGCTCACACTAACCCGCCCCCTCACACGTACGCTCCCCCTAAACCGTTGTCGTACCCTCACCTGGACCCTAAACCGTCCCCGTCCCCTAACCCTAAACCTAGCCCGAACCCTAACCCTAACCCTTCCCCGAAGCCTTCCCCTCACCCGTCCCCTAATCCTAACCCGTACACCCACACTAACCCGCGCCCTCACACGTACGCTCCCCGTAAACCGTTGTCGTACCCTCACCTGGACCCTAAACCGTCCCCATCCCCTAACCCTAACCCTAGCCCGAACCCTAACCCTAAACCTTCGCCGAAGCCTTCCCCTCACCCGTCCCCTAATCCTAACCCGTACGCTCACACTAACCCGCGCCCTCACACGTACGCTCCCCCTAAACCGTTGTCGTACCCACACCTGGACCCTAAACCGTCCCCGTCCCCTAACCCTAACCCTAGCCCGAACCCTAACCCTAACCCTTCCCCGAAGTCTTCCCCTCACCCGTCCCCTAATCCTAACCCGTACGCCCACACTAACCCGCGCCCTCACACGTACGCTCCCCCTAAACCGTTGTCGTACCCTCACCTGGACCCTAAACCGTCCCCGTCCCCTAACCCTAACCCTAGCCCGAACCCTAAACCTAACACTTCCGCGAAGCCTTCCCCTCACCCTTCCCCTAATCCTAACCCGTACGCTCACACTAACCCGCGCCCTCACACGTACGCTCCCCCTAAACCGTTGTCGTACCCTCACCTGAACCCTAAACCGTCCCCGTCCCCTAACCCTAACCCTAGCCCGAACCCTAACCCTAACCCTTCCCCGAAGCCTTCCCCTCACACGTCCCCTAATCCTAACCCGTACGCCCACACTAACCCGCGCCCTCACACGTACGCTCCCCCTAAACCGTTGTCGTACCCTCACCTGGACCCTAAACCGTCCCCGTCCCCTAACCCTAACCCTAGCCCGAACCCTAACCCTAACCCTTCGCCGAAGCCTTCCCCTCACCCGTCCCCTAATCCTAACCCGTACGCTCACACTAACCCGCGCCCTCACACGTACGCTCCCCCTAAACCGTTGTCGTACCCTCACCTGGACCCTAAACCGTCCTCGTCCCCTAACCCTAACCCTAGCCCGAACCCTAACCCTAACACATCCCCGAAGCCTTCCCCTCACCCGTCCCCTAATCCTAACCCGTACGCCCACACTAACCCGCGCCCTCACACGTATGCTCCCCCTAAACCGTTGTCGTACACTCACCTGGACCCTAAACCGTCCCCGTCCCCTAACCCTAACCCTAGCCCGAACCCTAAACCTAATCCTTCCCCGAAGCCTTCCCCTCACCTGTCCCCTAATCCTAAACCGTACGCCCACACTAACCCGCCCCCTCACACGTACGCTCCCCCTAAACCGTTGTCGTACCCTCACCTGGACCCTAAACCGTCCCCGTCCCCTAACCCTAACCCTAGCCCGAACCCTAACCCTAACCCTTCCCCGAAGCCTTCCCCTCACCCGTCCCCTAATCCTAACCCGTACGCCCACACTAACCCGCACCCTCACACGTACGCTCCCCCTAAAACGTTGTCGTACCCTCACCTGGACCCTAAACCGTCCCCGTCCCCTAACCCTAACCCTAGCCCGAACCCTAACCCTAACCCTTCCCCGAAGCCTTCCCCTCACCCGTCCCCTAATCCTAACCGGTACGCCCACACTAACCCGTGCCCTCACACGTACGCTCCCCCTTAACTTTTCTCGTACCCTCACCTGGACCCTAAACCGTCCCCGTCCCCTAACCCTAACCCTAGCCCGAACCCTAACCCTAACCCTTCCCCGAAGCCTTCCCCTCACCCGTCCCCTTATCCTAACCCTTACGCTCACACTAACCCGCGCCCTCACACGTACGCTCCCCCTAAACCGTTGTCGTACCCACACCTGGACTCTAAACCGTCCCCGTCCCCTAACCCTAACCCTAGCCCGAACCCTAACCCTAACCCTTCCCCGAAGCCTTCCCCTCACCCGTCCCCTAATCCTAACCCGTACGCCCACACTGACCCGCACCCTCACAAGTACGCTCCCCCTAAACCGTTGTCGTACCCTCACCTGGACCCTAAACCGTCCCCGTCCCCTAACCCTAACCCTAGCCCGAACCCTAACCCTAACCCTTCCCCGAAGCATTCCCCTCACCCGTCCCCTAATGCTAACCTGTACGCCCACACTGACCCGCGCCCTCACACTTACGCTCCCCCAAATCGTTGTCGTACCCTCACCTGGACCCTAAACCGTCCCCGTCCCCTAACCCTAACCCTAGCCCGAACCCTAACCCTAACCCTTCCCCGAAGCCTTCCCCTCACCCGTCCCATAAATCTAACCCGTACGCTCACACTAACCCGCGCCCTCACACGTACGCTCCCCCTAAACCGTTGTCGTAGCCACACCTGGACCCTAAACCGTCCCCGTCCCCTAACCCTAACCCTAGCCCGAACCCTAACCCTAACCCTTCCCCGAAGCCTTCCCCTCACCCGTCCCCTAATCCTAACCCGTACGCTCACACTAACCCGCCCCCTCACACGTACGCTCCCCCTAAACCGTTGTCGTACCCTCACCTGGACCCTAAACCGTCCCCGTCCCCTAACCCTAAACCTAGCCCGAACCCTAACCCTAACCCTTCCCCGAAGCCTTCCCCTCACCCGTCCCCTAATCCTAACCCGTATGCCCACACTAACCCGCGCCCTCACACGTACGCTCCCCGTAAACCGTTGTCGTACCCTCACCTGGACCCTAAACCGTCCCCATCCCCTAACCCTAACCCTAGCCCGAACCCTAACCCTAACCCTTCGCCGAAGCCTTCCCCTCACCCGTCCCCTAATCCTAACCCGTACGCTCACACTAACCCGCGCCCTCACACGTACGCTCCCCCTAAACCGTTGTCGTACCCACACCTGGACCCTAAACCGTCCCCGTCCCCTAACCCTAACCCTAGCCCGAACCCTAACCCTAACCCTTCCCCGAAGTCTTCCCCTCACCCGTCCCCTAATCCTAACCCGTACGCCCACACTAACCCGCGCCCTCACACGTACGCTCCCCCTAAACCGTTGTCGTACACTCACCTGGACCCTAAACCGTCCCCGTCCCCTAACCCTAACCCTAGCCCGAACCCTAAACCTAACCCTTCCGCGAAGCCTTCCCCTCACCCTTCCCCTAATCCTAACCCGTACGCTCACACTAACCCGCGCCCTCACACGTACGCTCCTCCTAAACCGTTGTCGTACCCTCACCTGGACCCTAAACCGTCCCCGTCCCCTAACCCTAACCCTAGCCCGAACCCTAACCCTAACCCTTCCCCGAAGCCTTCCCCTCACCCGTCCCCTAATCCTAACCCGTGCGCCCACACTAACCCGTGTCCTCACACGTACGCTCCCCCTAAACCGTTGTCGTACCCTCACCTGGACCCTAAACCGTCCCCGTCCCCTAACCGTAACCCTAGCCCAAACCCTAACCCTAACAGTTCCCCGAAGCCTTCCCCTCACCCGTCCCCTAATCCTAACCCGTCCGCTCACAGTAACCCGCGCCCTCACACGTACGCTCCCCCTAAACCGTTGTCGTACCCTCACCTGGACTCTAAACCGTCCCCGTCCCCTAACCCTAACCCTAGCCCGAACCCTAACCCTAACACTTCCCCGAAGCCTTCCCCTCACCCTTCCCCTAATCCTAACCCATACGCTCACACTAACCCGCGCCCTCACACGTACGCTCCCCCTAAACCGTTGTCGTACCCTCACCTGGACCCTAAACCGTCCCCGTCCCCTAACCCTAACCCTAGCCCGAACCCTAACCCTAACACATCCCCGAAGCCTTCCCCTCACCCTTCCCCTAATCCTAACCCGTACGCCCACACTAACCCGCGCCCTCACACGTACGCTCCCCCTAAACCGTTGTCGTACCCTCACCTGGACCCTAAACCGTCCCCGTCCCCTAACCCTAACCCTAGACCGAACCCTAACCCTAATCCTTCCCCGAAGCCTTCCCCTCACCTGTCCCCTAATCCTAAACCGTACGCCCACACTAACCCGCCCCCTCACACGTACGCTCCCCCTAAACCGTTGTCGTACCCTCACCTGGACCCTAAACCGTCCCCGTCCCCTAACCCTAACCCTAGCCCGAACCCTAACCCTAACCCTTCCCCGAAGCCTTCCCCTCACCCGTCCCCTAATCCTAACCCGTACGCCCACACTAACCCGCGCCCTCACACGTACGCTCCCCCTAAACCGTTGTCGTACACTCACCTGGACCCTAAACCGTCCCCGTCCCCTAACCCTAACCCTAGCCCGAACCCTAAACCTAACCCTTCCCCGAAGCCTTCCCCTCACCCGTCCCCTAATCCTAACCGGTACGCCCACACTAACCCGTGCCCTCACACGTACACTCCCCCTTAACTTTTCTCGTACCCTCACCTGGACCCTAAACCGTCCCCGTCCCCTAACCCTAACCCTAGCCCGAACCCTAACCCTAACCCTTCCCCGAAGCCTTCCCCTCACCCGTCCCCTAATCCTAACCCTTACGCCCACACTAACACGCGCCCTCACACGTACGCTCCCCCTAAACCGTTGTCGCACCCTCACCTGGACCCTAAACCGTCCCCGTCCCCTAACCCTAACCCTAGCCGGAACCCTAACCCTAAACCTTCGCCGAAGCCTTCCCCTCACCCGTCCCCTAATCCTAACCCGTACGCTCACACTAACCCGCGCCCTCACACGTATGCTCCCCCTAAACCGTTGTCGTACCCTCACCTGGACCCTAAACCGTCCCCGTCCCCTAAACCTAACCCTAGCCCGAACCCTAACCCTAACCATTCCCCGAAGCCTTCCCCTCACCCGTCCCCTAATCCTAACCCGTACGCTCACACTAACCCGCACCCTCACACGTACGCTCCCCCTAAACCGTTGTCGTAACCTCACCTGGACCCTAAACCGTCCCCGTCCCCTAACCCTAACCCTAGCCCGAACCCTAACCCTAACCCTTCCCCGAAGCCTTCCCCTCACCCTTCCCCTAATCCTAACCCGTACGCTCACACTAACCCGCGCCCTCACACGTACGCTCCCCCTAAACCGTTGTCGTACCCTCACCTGGACCCTAAACCGTCCACGTCCCCTAACCCTAACCCTAGCCCGAACCCTAACCCTAACCCTTCCCCGAAGCCTTCCCCTCACCCGTCCCCTAATCCTAACCCGTACGCCCACACTAACCCGCGCCTTCACACGTACGCTCCCACTAAACCGTTGTCGTACCCTCACCTGGACCCTAAACCGTCCCCGTCCCCTAAACCTAACCCTAGCCCGAACCCTAACCCTAACACTTCGCCGAAGCCTTCCCCTCACCCGTCCCCTAATCCTAACCCGTACGCTCACACTAACCCGCGCCCTCACACGTACGCTTCCCCTAAACCGTTGTCGTACCCACACCTGGACCCTAAACCGTCCCCGTCCCCTAACCCTAACCCTAGCCCGAACCCTAACCCTAACCTTTCCCCGAAGTCTTCCCCTCACCCGTCCCCTAATCCTAACCCGTACGCCCACACTGACCCGCGCCCTCACACGTACGCTCCCCCTAAAACGTTGTACCCTCACCTGGACCCTAAACCGTCCCCGTCCCCTAACCCTAACCCTAGCCCGAACCCTAACCCTAACCCTTCCCCGAAGCCTTCCCCTCACCCGTCCCCTAATCCTAACCCGTACGCTCACACTAACCCGCGCCCTCACACGTACGCTCCCCCTAAACCGTTGTCGTACCCTCACCTGGACCCTAAACCGTCCCCGTCCCCTAACCCTAACCCTAGCCCGAACCCTAACCCTAACCCTTCCCCGAAGCCTTCCCCTCACCCGTCCCCTAATCCTAACCCGTACGCTCACACTAACCCGCGCCCTCACACGTATGCTCCCCCTAAACCGTTGTCGTACCCTCACCTGGACCCTAAACCGTCCCCGTCCCCTAACCCTAACCCTAGCCCGAACCCTAACCCTAACACATCCCCGAAGCCTTCCCCTCACCCGTCCCCTAATCATAACCCGTACGCCCACACTAACCCGCGCCCTCACACGTACGCTCCCCCTAAACCGTTGTCGTACCCTCACCTGGACCCTAAACCGTCCCCGTCCCCTAACCCTAACCCTAGCCCGAACCCTAACCCTAACCCTTCCCCGAAGCCTTCCCCTCACCCGTCCCCTAATCCTAACCCGTACGCCCACACTAACCCGCACCCTCACACGTACGCTCCCCCTAAAACGTTGTCGTACCCTCACCTGGACCCTAAACCGTCCCCGTCCCCTAACCCTAACCCTAGCCCGAACCCTAACCCTAACCCTTCCCCGAAGCCTTCCCCTCACCCGTCCCCTAATCCTAACCCGTACGCCCACACTAACCCGTGCCCTCACACGTACGCTCCCCCTTAACTTTTCTCGTACCCTCACCTGGACCCTAAACCGTCCCCGTCCCCTAACCCTAACCCTAGCCCGAACCCTAACCCTAACCCTTCCCCGAAGCCTTCCCCTCACCCGTCCCCTAATCCTAACCCTTACGCTCACACTAACCCGCGCCCTCACACGTACGCTCCCCCTAAACCGTTGTCGTACCCACACCTGGAAACTAAACCGTCCCCGTCCCCTAACCCTAACCCTAGCCCGAACCCTAACCCTAACCCTTCCCCGAAGCCTTCCCCTCACCCGTCCCCTAATCCTAACCCGTACGCCCACACTGACCGGCGCCCTCACAAGTACGCTCCCCCTAAACCGTTGTCGTACCCTCACCTGGACCCTAAACCGTCCCCGTCCCCTAACCCTAACCCTAGCCTGAACCCTAACCCTAACCCTTCCCCGAAGCATTCCCCTCAACCGTCCCCTAATCCTAACCTGTACGCTCACACTAACCCGCGCCCTCACACGTACGCTCCCCCTAAACCGTTGTCGTACCCTCACCTGGACCCTAAACCGTCCCCGTCCCCTAACCCTAACCCTAGCCCGAACCCTAACCCTAACCCTTCCCCGAAGCCTTCCCCTCACCCGTCCCCTAATCCTAACCCGTACGCCCACACTAACCCGTGTCCTCACACGTACGCTCCCCCTAAACCGTTGTCGTACCCTCACCTGGACCCTAAACCGTCCCCGTCCCCTAACCCTAACCCTAGCCCGAACCCTAACCCTAACCCTTCCCCGAAGCATTCCCCTCACCCGTCCCCTAATCCTAACCTGTACGCCCACACTGACCCGCGCCCTCACACGTACGCTCCCCCAAATCGTTGTCGTACCCTCACCTGGACCCTAAACCGTCCCCGTCCCCTAACCCTAACCCTAGCCCGAACCCTAACCCTAACCCTTCCCCGAAGCCTTCCCCTCACCCGTCCCCTAAATCTAACCCGTACACCCACACTAACCCTCGCCCTCACACGTACGCTCCCCCTAAACCGTTGTCGTACCCACACCTGGACCTTAAACCGTCCCCGGCCCCTAACCCTAACCCTAGCCCGAACCCTAACCCTAACCCTTCGCCGAAGCCTTCCCATCACCCGTCCCCTAATCCTAACCCGTACACTCACACTAACCTGCGCCCTCACACGTACGCTCCCCCTAAACCGTTGATGTACCCTCACCTGGACCCTAAACCGTCCCCGTCCCCTAACCCTAACCCTAGCCCGAACCCTAACACTAGAGCTTCCCCGAAGCATTCCCCTCACCCGTCCCCTAATCCTAACCCGTACACCCACACTGACCCGCGCCCTCACACGTACGCTCCCCCTAAATCGTTGTCGTACCCTCACCTGGACCCTAAACCGTCCCCGTCCCCTAACCCTAACCCTAGCCCGAACCCTAACCCTAACCCTTCCCCGAAGCCTTCCCCTCACACGTCCCCTAATCCTAACCCGTACGCTCACACTAACCAGCGCCCTCACACGTACGCTCGCCCTAAACCGTTGTCGTACCCTCAAGTGGACCCTAAACCGTCCCCGTCCCCTAACCCTAACCCTAGCCCGAACCCTAAACCTAACCCTTCCCCGAAGCCTTCCCCTCACCCTTCCCCTAATCCTAACCCGTACGCTCACACTAACCCGCCCCCTCACACGTACGCTCCCCCTAAACCGTTGTCGTACCCTCACCTGGACCCTAAACCGTCCCCGTCCCCTAACCCTAAACCTAGCCTGAACCCTAACCCTAACCCTTCCCCGAAGCCTTCCCCTCACCCGTCCCCTAATCCTAACCCGTACGCCCACACTAACCCGCGCCCTCACACTTACGCTCCCCGTAAACCGTTGTCGTACCCTCACCTGGACCCTAAACCGTCCCCATCCCCTAACCCTAACCCTAGCCCGAACCCTAACCCTAAACCTTCGCCGAAGCCTTCCCCTCACCCGTCCCCTAATCCTAACCCGTACGCTCACACTAACCCGCGCCCTCACACGTACGCTCCCCCTAAACCGTTGTCGTACCCACACCTGGACCCTAAACCGTCCCCGTCCCCTAACCCTAACCCTAGCCCGAACCCTAACCCTAACCCTTCCCCGAAGTCTTCCCCTCACCCGTCCCCTAATCCTAACCCGTACGCCCACACTAACCCGCGCCCTCACATGTACGCTCCCCCTAAACCGTTGTCGTACACTCACCTGGACCCTAAACCGTCCCCGTCCCCTAACCCTAACCCTAGCCCGAACCCTAAACCTAACCCTTCCGCGAAGCCTTCCCCTCACCCTTCCCCTAATCCTAACCCGTACGCTCACACTAACCCGCGCCCTCACACGTATGCTCCCCCTAAACCGTTGTCGTACCCTCACCTGGACCCTAAACCGTCCCCGTCCCCTAACCCTAACCCTAGCCCGAACCCTAACCCTAACACATCCCCGAAGCCTTCCCCTCACCCGTCCCCTAATCATAACCCGTACGCCCACACTAACCCGCGCCCTCACACGTACGCTCCCCCTAAACCGTTGTCGTACCCTCACCTGGACCCTAAACCGTCCCCGTCCCCTAACCCTAACCCTAGCCCGAACCCTAACCCTAAACCTTCCCCGAAGCCTTCCCGTCACCCGTCCCCTAATCCTAACCCGTACGCCCACACTAACCCGCACCCTCACACGTACGCTCCCCCTAAAACGTTGTCGTACCCTCACCTGGACCCTAAACCGTCCCCGTCCCCTAACCCTAACCCTAGCCCGAACCCTAACCCTAACCCTTCCCCGAAGCCTTCCCCTCACCCGTCCCCTAATCCTAACCCGTACGCCCACACTAACCCGTGCCCTCACACGTACGCTCCCCCTTAACTTTTCTCGTACCCTCACCTGGACCCTAAACCGTCCCCGTCCCCTAACCCTAACCCTAGCCCGAACCCTAACCCTAACCCTTCCCCGAAGCCTTCCCCTCACCCGTCCCCTAATCCTAACCCTTACGCTCACACTAACCCGCGCCCTCACACGTACGCTCCCCCTAAACCGTTGTCGTACCCACACCTGGACCCTAAACCGTCCCCGTCCCCTAACCCTAACCCTAGCCCGAACCCTAACCCTAACCCTTCCCCGAAGCCTTCCCCTCACCCGTCCCCTAATCCTAACCCGTACGCCCACACTGACCGGCGCCCTCACAAGTACGCTCCCCCTAAACCGTTGTCGTACCCTCACCTGGACCCAAAACCGTCCCCGTCCCCTAACCCTAACCCTAGCCTGAACCCTAACCCTAACCCTTCCCCGAAGCATTCCCCTCAACCGTCCCCTAATCCTAACCTGTACGCCCACACTGACCCGCGCCCTCACACGTACGCTCCCCCAAATCGTTGTCGTACCCTCACCTGGACCCTAAACCGTCCCCGTCCCCTAACCCTAACCCTAGCCCCAACCCTAACCCTAACCCTTCCCCGAAACCTTCCCCTCACCCGTCCCCTAAATCTAACCCGTACGCTCACACTAACCCGCGCCCTCACACGTACGCTCCCCCTAAACCGTTGTCGTACGCACACCTGGACCTTAAACCGTCCCCGGCCCCTAACCCTAACCCTAGCCCGAACCCTAACCCTAACCCTTCCCCGAAGCCTTCCCATCACCCGTCCCCTAATCCTAACCCGTACGCTCACACTAACCCACGCCCTCACACGTACGCTCCCCCTAAACCGTTGTCGTACCCTCACCTGGACCCTAAACCGTCCCCGTCCCCTAACCCTAACCTTGGCCCGAACCCTAACCCTAACCCTTCCCCGAAGCCTTCCCCTCACCCGTCCCCTAATCCTAACCGGTACGCCCACACTAACCCCCGCCCTCACACGTACGCTCCCCCTAAACCGTTGTCGTACCCTCACCTGGACCCTAAACCGTCCCCGTCCCCTAACCCAACCCTAGCCCAAACCCTAACCCTAACCCTTCCCCGAAGCCTTCCCCTCACGCGTCCCCTAATCCTAACCCGTACGCTCACACTAACCCGCGCCCTCACACGTACGCTCCCCCTAAACCGTTGTCGTACCCTCACCTGGACCCTAAACCGTCCCCGTCCCCTAACACTAACCTTAGCCCGAACCCTAACCCTAACCCTTCCCCGAAGCCTTCCCCTCACCCGTCCCCTAATCCTAACCCGTACGCTCACACTAACCCACGCCCTCACACGTACTCTCCCCCTCAACCGTTGTCATACCCTCACCTGGACCCTAAACCATCCCCGTCCCCTAACCCTAACCCTATCCCGAACCCTGACCCTAACCCTTCCCCGAAGCCTTCCCCTCACCCGTCCCCTAATCCTAACCCGTACACTCACACTAACCTGCGCCCTCACACGTACGCTCCCCCTAAACCGTTGATGTACCCTCACCTGGACCCTAAACCGTCCCCGTCCCCTAACCCTAACCCTAGCCCGAACCCTAACACTAGAGCTTCCCCGAAGCATTCCCCTCACCCGTCCCCTAATCCTAACCCGTACGCCCACACTGACCCGCGCCCTCACACGTACGCTCCCCCTAAATCGTTGTCGTACCCTCACCTGGACCCTAAACCGTCCCCGTCCCCTAACCCTAACCCTAGCCCGAACCCTAACCCTAACCCTTCCCCGAAGCCTTCCCCTCACACGTCCCCTAATCCTAACCCGTACGCTCACACTAACCAGCGCCCTCACACGTACGCTCCCCCTAAACCGTTGTCGTACCCTCAAGTGGACCCTAAACCGTCCCCGTCCCCTAACCCTAACCCTAGCCCGAACCCTAAACCTAACCCTTCCCCGAAGCCTTCCCCTCACCCCTCCCCTAATCCTAACCCGTACGCTCACACTAACCCGCCCCCTCACACGTACGCTCCCCCTAAACCGTTGTCGTACCCTCAACTGGACCCTAAACCGTCCCCGTCCCCTAACCCTAAACCTAGCCCGAACCCTAACCCTAACCCTTCCCCGAAGCCTGCCCCTCACCCGTCCCCTAATCCTAACCCGTACGCCCACACTAACCCGCGCCCTCACACGTACGCTCCCCGTAAACCGTTGTCGTACCCTCACCTGGACCCTAAATCGTCCCCATCCCCTAACCCTAACCCTAGCCCGAACCCTAACCCTAAACCTTCGCCGAAGCCTTCCCCTCACCCGTCCCCTAATCCTAACCCGTACGCTCACACTAACCCGCGCCCTCACACGTACGCTCCCCCTAAACCGTTGTCGTACCCTCACCTGGACTCTAAACCGTCCCCGTCCCCTAACCCTAACCCTAGCCCGAACCCTAACCCTAACACTTCCCCGAAGCCTTCCCCTCACCCTTCCCCTAATCCTAACCCATACGCTCACACTAACCCGCGCCCTCACACGTACGGTCCCCCTAAACCGTTGTCGTACCCTCACCTGGACCCTAAACCGTCCCCGTCCCCTAATCCTTACCCTAGACCGAACCCTAACCCTAACCCTTCCCTGAAGCCTTCCCCTCACCCGTCCCATAATCCTAACCCGTACGCCCACACTAACACGCGCCCTCACACGTACGCTCCCCCTAAACCGTTGTCGCACCCTCACCTGGACCCTAAACCGTCCCCGTCCCCTAACCCTAACCCTAGCCGGAACCCTAACCCTAACCCTTCGCCGAAGCCTTCCCCTCACCCGTCCCCTAATCCTAAACCGTACGCTCACACTAACCCGCGCCCTCACACGTATGCTCCCCCTACACCGTTGACGTACCCTCACCTGGACCCTAAACCGTCCCCGTCCCCTAAACCTAACCCTAGCCCGAACCCTAACCCTAACCGTTCCCCGAAGCCTTCCCCTCACCCGTCCCCTAATCCTAACCCGTACGCTCACACTAACCCGCACCCTCACACGTACGCTCCCCCTAAACCGTTGTCGTGACCTCACCTGGACCCTAAACCGTCCCCGTCCCCTAACCCTAACCCTAGCCCGAACCCTAACCCTAACCCTTCCCCGAAGCCTTCCCCTCACCCTTCCCCTAATCCTAACCCGTACGCTGACACTAACCCGCGCCCTCACACGTACGCTCCCCCTAAAACGTTGTCGTACCCTCACCTGGACCCTAAACCGTCCACGTCCCCTAACCCTAACCCTAGCCCGAACCCTAACCCTAACCCTTCCCCGAAGCCTTCCCCTCACCCGTCCCCTAATCCTAACCCGTACGCCCACACTAACCCGCGCCTTCACACGTACGCTCCCACTAAACCGTTGTCGTACCCTCACCTGGACCCTAAACCGTCCCCGTCCCCTAACCCTAACCCTAGCCCGAACCCTAACCCTAACACTTCGCCCAAGCCTTCCCCTCACCCGTCCCCTAATCCTAACCCGTACGCTCACACTAACCCGCGCCCTCACACGTACGCTACACCTAAAACGTTCTCGTACCCACACCAGGACCCTAAACCGTCCCCGTCCCCTAACCCTAACCCTAGCCCGAACCCTAACCCTAACCTTTCCCCGAAGTCTTCCCCTCACCCGTCCCCTAATCCTAACCCGTACACCCACACTGACCCGCGCCCTCACACGTACGCTCCCCCTAAAACGTTGTCGTACCCTCACCTGGACCCTAAACCGTCCCCGTCCCCTAACCCTAACCCTAGCCCGAACCCTAACCCTAACCCTTCCCCGAAGCCTTCCCCTCACCCGTCCCCTAATCCTAACCCGTACGCTCACACTAACCCGCACCCTCACACGTATGCTCCCCCTAAACCGTTGTCGTACCCTCACCTGGACCCTAAACCGTCCCCGTCCCCTAACCCTAACCCTAGCCCGAACCCTATCCCTAACACATCCCCGAAGCCTTCCCCTCACCCGTCCCCTAATCATAACCCGTACGCCCACACTAACCCGCGCCCTCACACGTACGCTCCCCCTAAACCGTTGTCGTACCCTCACCTGGACCCTAAACCGTCCCCGTCCCCTATCCCTAACCCTAGCCCGAACCCTAACCCTAACCCTTCCCCGAAGCCTTCCCCTCACCCGTCCCCTAATCCTAACCCGTACGCCCACACTAACCCGCACCCTCACACGTACGCTCCCCCTAAAACGTTGTCGTACCCTCACCTGGACCCTAAACCGTCCCCGACCCCTAACCCTAACCCTAGCCCGAACCCTAACCCTAACCCTTCCCCGAAGCCTTCCCCTCACCCGTCCCCTAATCCTAACCCGTACGCCCACACTAACCCGTGCCCTCACACGTACGCTCCCCCTTAACTTTTCTCGTACCCTCACCTGGACCCTAAACCGTCCCCGTCCCCTAACCCTAACCCTAACCCTAACCCTAACCCTAACCCTAACCCTAACCCTAACCCTAACCCTAACCCTAACCCTTCCCCGAAGCCTTCCCCTCACCCGTCCCCTAATCCTAATCCGTACGCCCACACTAACCCGCGCCCTCACACGTACGCTCCCCCTAAACCGTTGTCGTACCCACACCTGGACCCTAAAGCGTCCCGGGCCCCTAACCCTAACCCTAGCCCGAACCCTAACCCTAACCCTTCCCCGAAGCCTTCCCATCACCCGTCCCCTAATCCTAACCCGTACGGTCACACTAACCCACACCCTCACACGTACGCTCCCCCTAAACCGTTGTCGTACCCTCACCTGGACCCTAAACTGTCCCCGTCCCCTAACCCTATCCTTGGCCCGAACCCTAACACTAACCCTTCCCCGAAGCCTTCCCCTCATCCGTCCCCTAATCCTAACCGGTACGCCCACACTAACCCGCGCCCTCACACGTACGCTCCCCCTAAACCGTTGTCGTACCCTCACCTGGACCCTAAACCGTCCCCGTCCCCTAACCCAACCCTAGCCCAAACCCTAACCCTAACCCTTCCCCGAAGCCTTCCCCTCACCCGTCACCTAATCGTAACCCGTATGCTCACACTAACCCGCGCCCTCACACGTACGCTCCCCCTAAACCGTTGTCGTACCCTCACCTGGACCCTAAACCGTCCCCGTCCCCTAACCCTAACCCTAGCCCGAACCCTAACCCTAACCCTTCACCGAAGCCTTCCCCTCACCCGTCCCCTAATCCTAACCCGTACGACCACACTAACCCGTGCCCTCACACGTACGCTCCCCCTTAACTTTTCTCGTACCCTCACCTGGACCCTAAACCGTCCCCGTCCCCTAACCCTAACCCTAGCCCGAACCCTAACCCTAACCCTTCCCCGAAGCCTTCCCCTCACCCTTCCCCTAATCCTAAACCGTACGCTCACACTAACCCGCGCCCTCACACGTACGCTCCCCCTAAACCGTTGTCGTACCCTCACCTGGACCCTAAACCGTCCCCGTCCCCTAACCCTAACCCTAGCCGGAACCCTAACCCTAACCCTTCCCCGAAGCCTTCCCCTCACCCGTCCCCTAATCCTAACCCTTACGCTCACACTAACCCGCGCCCTCACACGTACGCTCCCCCTAAACCGTTGTCGTACCCACACCTGGACCCTAAACCGTCCCCGTCCCCTAACCCTAACCCTAGCCCGAACCCTAACCCTAACCCTTCCCCGAAGCCTTCCCCTCACCCGTCCCCTATTCCTAACCCGTACGCCCACACTGACCCGCGCCCTCACACGTACACTCCCCCTTAACCGTTGTCATACCCTCACCTGGACCCTAAACCGTCCCCGTCCGCTAACCCTAACCCTAGCTCGAACCCTAACCCTAACCCTTCCCCGAAGCATTCCCCTCACCCGTCCCCTAATCCTAACCCGTACGCCCACACTGACCCGCGCCCTCACACGTACGCTCCCTCTAAATCGTTGTCGTACCCTCACCTGGACCCTAAACCGTCCCCGTCCCCTAACCCTAACCCTAGCCCGAACCCTAACCCTAACCCTTCCCCGAAGCCTTCCCCTCACCCGTCCCCTAAATCTAACCCGTACGCTCACACTAACCCGCGCCGTCACACGTACGCTCCCCCTAAACCGTTGTCGTACCCACACCTGGACCCTAAACCGTCCACGTCCCCTAACCCTAACCCTAGCCCGAACCCTAACCCTAACCCTTCCCCGAAGCCTTCCCCTCACCCGTCCCCTAATCCTAATCCGTACGCCCACACTAACCCGCGCCCTCACACGTACGCTCCCCCTAAACCGTTGTCGTACCCACACCTGGACCCTAAACCGTCCCCGGCCCCTAACCCTAACCCTAGCCCGAACCCTAACCCTAACCCTTCCCCGAAGCCTTCCCATCACCCGTCCCCTAATCCTAACCCGTTCGCTCACACTAACCCACGCCCTCACACGTACGCTCCCCCTAAACCGTTGTCGTACCCTCACCTGGACCCTAAACCGTCCCCGTCCCCTAACCCTAACCTTGGCCCGAACCCTAACCCTAACCCTTCCCCGAAGCCTTCCCCTCACCCGTCCCCTAATCCTAACCGGTACGCCCACACTAACCCGCGCCCTCACACGTACGCTCCCCCTAAACCGTTGTCGTACCCTCACCTGGACCCTAAACCGTCCCTGTCCCCTAACCCTAACCCTAGGCCGAACCCTAACCCTAACCCTTCCCCGAAGCCTTCCCCTCACCCATCCCCTAATCCTAACCCGTACGCTCACACTAACCCACGCCCTCAGACGTACGCTCCCCCTAAACCGTTGTCGTACCCTCACCTGGACCCTAAACCGTCCCCGTCCCCTAACCCTAACCCTAGCCCGAACCCTAACCCTAACTCTTCCCCGAAGCCTTCCGCTCACCCGTCCCCTAATCCTAACCCGTACGCTCACACTAACCCGCGCCCTCACACGTACGCTCCCCCTAAACCGTTGTCGTACCCTCACCTGGACCCTAAACCGTCCCCGTCCCCTAACCCTAACCCTAGCCCGAACCCTAACCCTAACCCTTCCCCGAAACCTTCCCCTCACCCGTCCCCTAATCCTAACCTGTACGCTCACAGTAACCCGCGCCCTCACACGTACGCTCCACTTAAACCGTTGTCGTACCCTCACCTGGACCCTAAACCGTCCCCGTCCCCTAACCCTAACCCTAGCCCGAACCCTAAAACTAACCCTTCCCCAACTCCTTCCCTTCACCCTTCCCCTAATCCTAACCCGTACGCTCACACTAACCCGCGCCCTCACACGTACTCTCCCCCTAAACTGTTGTCGTACCCTCACCTGGACCCTAAACCGTCCCCGTCCCCTAACCCTAACCCTAGCCCGAACCCTAACCCTAACCCTTCCCCGAAGCCTTCCCCTCACCCGTCCCCTAATCCTAACCCGTACGCCCACACTAACCCGCGCCCTCACACGTACGCTCCCCCTAAACCGTTGTCGTACCCTCACCTGGACCCTAAACCGTCCCCGTCCCCTAACCCTAACCCTAGCCCGAACCCTAACCCTAACCCTTCGCCGAAGCCTTCCCCTCACCCGTCCCCTAATCCTAACCAGTACGCTCACACTAACCCACGCCCTCACACGTACGCTCCCCCTAAACCGTTGTCGTACCCACACCTGGACCCTAAACCGTCCCCGTCCCCTAACCCTAACCCTAGCCCGAACCCTAACCCTAACCCTTCGCCGAAGCCTTCCCCTCACCCGTCCCCTAATCCTAACCCGTACGCTCACACTAACCCGCGCCCTCACACGTACGCTCCCCCTAAACCGTAGTCGTACCCACACCTGGACCCTAAACCGTCCCCGTCCCCTAACCCTAACCCTAGCCCGAACCCTAACCCTAACCCTTCCCCGAAGCCTTCCCCTCACCCGTCCCCTAATCCTAACCCGTACGCCCACACTGACCCGCGCCCTCACACGTACGCTCCCCCTAAACCGTTGTCGTACCCTCACCTGGACCCTAAACCGTCCCCGTCCCGTAACCCTAACCCTAGCCCGAACCCTAAACCTAACCCTTCCCCGAAGCCTTCCCCTCACCCGTCCCCTAATCCTAACCCGTACGCTCACACTAACCCGCGCCCTCACACGTACGCTCCCCCTAAACCGTTGTCGTACCCTCACCTGGACCCTAAACCGTCCCCTTCCCCTAACGCTAACCCTAGCCCGAACCCTAACCCTAACCCTTCCCCGAAGCCTTCCCCTCACCCGTCCCCTAATCCTAACCCGTACGCCCACACTAAGCCGCGCACTCACACGTACGCTCCCCCTAAACCGTTGTCGTACCCTCACCTGGAACCTAAACCGTCCCCGTCCCCTAACCCTAACCCTAGCCCGAACCCTAACCCTAACCCTTCTCCGAAGCCTTCCCCTCACCCTTCCCCTAATCCTAACCCGTACGCTCACACTGACCCATGCCCTCACACGTACGCTCCCCCTAAACCGTTGTCGTACCCTCACCTGGACCCTAAACCGTCCCCGTCCCCTAACCTTAACCTTAGCCCGAACCCTAACCCTAACCCTTCCCCGAAGCCTTCCCCTCACCCTTCCCCTAATCCTAAACCGTACGCTCACACTAACCCGCGCCCTCACACGTACGCTCCCCCTAAACCGTTGTCGTACCCTCACCTGGACCCTAAACCGTCCCCGTCCCCTAACCCTAACCCTAGCCCGAACCCTAACCCTATCCCTTCCCCGAAGCCTTCCCCTCACCCGTCCCCTAATCCTAACCCGTACGCTCACACTAAACCGCGCCCTCACACGTACGCTCCTCCTAAACCATTGTCGTACCCTCACCTGGACCCTAAACCGTCCCCGTCCCCTAACCCTAACCCTAGCCCGAACCCTAACCCTAACCCTTCCCCGAAGCCTTCCCCTCACCCGTCCCCTAATCCTAACCCATACGCTCACACTAACCCGCGCCCTCACACGTACATTCCCCCTAAACCGTTGTCGTACCCTCACCTGGACCCTAAACCGTCCCCGTCCCCTAACCCTTACCCTAGCCTGAACCCTAACCCTAACCCTTCCCCGAAGCCTTCCCCTCACCCGTCCCCTAATCCTAACCCGTACGCCCACACTAACCCGCGCCCTCACACGTACGCTCCCCCTAAACGGTTGTCGTACCCTCACCTGGACCCTAAACCGTCCCCGTCCCCTAACCCTAACCCTAGCCCGAACCCTAACCCTAACACTTCCCCGAAGCCTTCCCCTCACCCGTCCCCTAATCCTAACCCGTACGCTCACACTAACCCGCGCCCTCACACGTACGCTCCCCCTAAACCGTTGTCGTACCCTCACCTGGACCCTAAACCGTCCCCGTCCCCTAACCCTAACCCTAGGCCGAACCCTAACCCTAACCCTTCCCCGAAGCCTTCCCCTCACCCATCCCCTAATCCTAACCCGTACGCTCACACTAACCCGCGCCCTCAGACGTACGCTCCCCCTAATCCATTGTCGTACCCTCACCTGGACCCTAAACCGTCCCCGTCCCCTAACCCTAACCCTAGCCCGAACCCTAACCCTAACTCTTCCCCGAAGCCTTCCCCTCACCCGTCCCCTAATCCTAACCCGTACGCTCACACTAACCCGCGCCCTCACACGTACGCTCCCCCTAAACCGTTGTCGTACCCTCACCTGGACCCTAAACCGTCCCCGTCCCCTAACCCTAACCCTAGCCCGAACCCTAACCCTAACCCTTCCCCAAAACCTTCCCCTCACCCGTCCCCTAATCCTAACCTGTACGCTCACAGTAACCCGCGCCCTCACACGTACGCTCCACTTAAACCGTTGTCGTACCCTCACCTGGACCCTAAACCGTCCCCGTCCCCTAACCCTAACCCTAGCCCGAACCCTAAAACTGACCCTTCCCCAAAGCCTTCCCCTCACCCTTCCCCTAATCCTAACCCGTACGCTCACACTAACCCGCGCCCTCACACGTACTCTCCCCCTAAACCGTTGTCGTACCCTCACCTGGACCCTAAACCGTCCCCGTCCCCTAACCCTAACCCTAGCCCGAACCCTAACCCTAACCCTTCCCCGAAGCCTTCCCCTCACCCGTCCCCTAATCCTAACCCGTACGCCCACACTAACCCGCGCCCTCACACGTACGCTACCCCTCAACCGTTGTCGTACCCTCACCTGGACCCTAAACCGTCCCCGTCCCCTAACCCTAACCCTAGCCCGAACCCTAACCCTAACCCTTCCCCGAAGCCTTCCCCTCACCCGTCCCCTAATCCTAACCCGTAAGCTCACACTAACCCGCGCCCTCACACGTACGCTCCACCTAAACCGTTGTTGTACCCTCACCTGGACCCTAAACCGTCCCCGTCCCCTAACCCTATCCCTAGCCCGAACCCTAACCCTAACCCTTCCCCGAAGCCTTCCCCTAACCCTTCCCCTAATCCTAACCCGTACGCTCACACTAACCTGCGCCCTAACACGTACGCTCCCCCTAAACCGTTGTCGTACCCTCACCTGGACCCTAAACCGTCCCCGTCCCCTAACCCTAACCCTAGCCCGAACCCTAACCCTAACACTTCCCCGAAGCCTTCCCCTCACCCGTCCCCTAATCCTAACCCGTACGCCCACACTAACCCGGGCCCTCACACGTACGCTCCCCCTAAACCGTTGTCGTACCCTCACCTGAACCCTAAACCGTCCCCGTCCCCTAACCCTAACCCTAGCCCGAACCCTAACCCTAACCCTTCGCCGAAGCCTTCCCCTCACCCGTCCCCTAATCCTAACCCGTACGCTCACACTAACCCACGGCCTCACACGTACGCTCCCCCTAAACCGTTGTCGGACCCACACCTGGACCCTAAACCGTCCCCGTCCCCTAACCCTAACCCTAGCCCGAACCCTAACCCTAACCCTTCGCCGAAGCCTTCCCCTCACCCGTCCCCTAATCCTAACCCGTACGCTCACACTAACCCGCGCCCTCACACGTACGCTCCCCCTAAACCGTTGTCGTACCCACACCTGGACCCTAAACCGTCCCCGTCCCCTAACCCTAACCCTAGCCCGAACCCTAACCCTAACCCTTCCCCGAAGCCTTCCCCTCACCCGTCCCCTAATCCTAACCCGTACGCCCACACTGACCCGCGCCCTCACACGTACGCTCCCCCTAAACCGTTGTCGTACCCTCACCTGGACCCTAAACCGTCACCGTCCCGTAACACTAACCCTAGCCCGAACCCTAAACCTAACCCTTCCCCGAAGCCTTCCCCTCACCCGTCCCCTAATCCTAACCCGTACGCTCACACTAACCCGCGCCCTCACACGTACGCTCCCCCTAAACCGTTGTCGTACCCTCACCTGGACCCTAAACCGTCCCCTTCCCCTAACGCTAACCCTAGCCCGAACCCTAACCCTAACCCTTCCCCGAAGCCTTCCCCTCACCCGTCCCCTAATCCTAACCCGTACGCCCACACTAACCCGCGCCCTCACACGTACGCTCCCCCTAAACCGTTGTCGTACCCTCACCTGGAACCTAAACCGTCCCCGTCCCCTAACCCTAACCCTAGCCCGAACCCTAACCCTAACACTTCTCCGAAGCCTTCCCCTCACCCTTCCCCTAATCCTAACCCGTACGCTCACACTGACCCGCGCCCTCACACGTACGCTCCCCCTAAACCGTTGTCGTACCCTCACCTGGACCCTAAACCGTCCCCATCCCCTAACCTTAACCCTAGCCCGAACCCTAACCCTAACCCTTCCCCGAAGCCTTCCCCTCACCCTTCCCCTAATCCTAAACCGTACGCTCACTCTAACCCACGCCCTCACACGTACGCTCCCCCTAAACCGTTGTCGTACCCTCACCTGGACCCTAAACCGTCCCCGTCCCCTAACCCTAACCCTAGCCCGAACCCTAACCCTATCCCTTCCCCGAAGCCTTCCCCTCACCCGTCCCCTAATCCTAACCCGTACGCCCACACTAAACCGCGCCCTCACACGTAAGCTCCCCCTAAACAGTTGTCGTACCCTCACCTGGACCCTAAACCGTCCCCGTCCCCTAACCCTAACCCTAGCCCGAACCCTAACCCTAACCCTTCCCCGAAGCCTTCCCCTCACCCGTCACCTAATCCTAACCCATACGCTCACACTAACCCGCGCCCTCACACGTACGCTCCCCCTAAACCGTTGTCGTACCCTCACCTGGACCCTAAACCGTCCCCTTCCCCTAACCCTAACCCTAGCCCGAACCCTAACCCTAACCCTTCGCCGAAGCCTTCCCCTCACCCGTCACCTAATCCTAACCCGTACGCTCACACTAACCTGCGCCCTCACACGTACGCTCCCCCTAAACTGTTGTCGTACCCTCACCTGGACCCTAAACCGTCCCCGTCCCCTAAAGCTAACCCTAGCCCGAACCGTAACCCTAACACTTCGCCGAAGCCTTCCCCTCACCCGTCCCCTAATCCTAACCCGTACGCTCACACTAACCCGCGCCCTCACACGTACGCTCCCCCTAAACCGTTCTCGTACCCACACCTGGACCCTAAACCGTCCCCGTCCCCTAACCCTAACCCTAGCCCGAACCCTAACCCTAACCCTTCCCTGAAGCCTTCCCCTCACCCGTCCCCTAATCCTAACCCGTACGCCCACACTAACCCGCGCCCTCACACGTACGCTCCACCTAAACCGTTGTCGTACCCTCACCTGGACCCTAAACCGTACCCGTCCCCTAACCCTAACCCTACCCCGAACCCTAACCCTAACCCATCCCCGAAGCCTTCCCCTCACCCTTACCCTAATCCTAAACCGTATGCTCACACTAACCCGCGCCCTCACACGTACGCTCCCCCTAAACCGTTGTCGTACCCTCACCTGGACCCTAAACCGTCCCCGTCCCCTATCCCTAACCCTAGCCCGAACCCTAACCCTAACCCTTCCCCGAAGCCTTCCCCTCACCCGTCCCCTAATCCTAACCCGTACGCCCACACTAACCCATGCCCTCACACGTACGCTCCCCCTAAACCGTTGTCGTACCCTCACCTGGACCCTAAACCGTCCCCGTCCCGTAACCCTAACCCTAGCCCGAACCCTAACCCTAACCCATCCCCGAAGCCTTCCCCTCACCCTTCCCCTAATCCTAACCCGTACGCTCACACTAACCCGCGCCCTCACACGTACGCTCCCCCTAAACCGTTGTCGTACCCTCACCTGGACCCTAAACTGTCTCCGTCCCCTAAACCTAACCCTAGCCCGAACCCTAACCCTAACACTTCCCCGAAGCCTTCCCCTCACCCGTCCCCTAATCCTAACCCGTACGCCCACACTAACCCGCGCCCTCACACTTACGCTCCCCCTAAACCGTTGTCGTACCCTCACCTGGACCCTAAACCTTCCCCGTCCCCTAACCCTAACCCTAGCCCGAACCCTAACCCTAACACTTCCCCGAAGCCTTCCCCTCACCCTTCCCCTAATCCTAACCCGTATGCTCACACTAACACGCGCCCTCACACGTACTCTCCCCCTAAACCGTTGTCGTACCCTCACCTGGACCCTAAACCGTCCCCGTCCCCTAACCCTAACCCTAGCCCGAACCCTAACCCTAACCCTTCCCCGAAGCCTTCCCCTCACCCGTCCCCTAATCCTAACCCGTACGCCCACACTAACCCGCGCCCTCACACGTACGCTCCCCCTAAACCGTTGTCGTACCCTCACCTGGACCCTAAACCGTCCCCGTCCCCTAACCCTAACCCTAGCCCGAACCCTAACCCTAACCCTTCGCCGAAGCCTTCCCCTCACCCGTCCCCTAATCCTAACCCGTACGCTCACACTAACATGCGCCCTCACACGTACGCTCCCCCTAAACCGTTGTCGTAACCACACCTGGACCCTAAACCTTCCCCATCCCCTAACCCTAACCCTAGCCCGAACCCTAACCCTAACCCTTCGCCGAAGCCTTCCACTCACCCGTCCCCTAATCCTAACCCGTACGCTCACACTAACCCGCGCCCTCACACGTACGCTCCCCCTAAACCGTTGTCGTACCCACACCTGGACCCTAAACCGTCCCCGTCCCCTAACCCTAACCCTAGCCCGAACCCTAACCCTAACCCTTCCCGAAGCCTTCCCCTCACCCGTCCCCTAATCCTAACCCGTACGCCCACACTAACCCGCGCCCTCACACGTACGCTCCCCCTAAACCGTTGTCGTACCCTCACCTGGACCCTAAACCGTCCCCGTCCCGTAACCCTAACCCTAGCCCGAACCCTAACCCTAACCCTTCCCCGAAGCCTTCCCCTCACCCGTCCCCTAATCCTAACCCATACTCTCACACTAACCCGCGCCCTCAAACGTACGCTCCCCCTAAACCGTTGTCGTACCCTCACCTGGACCCTAAACCGTCCCCGTCCCCTAACACTAACCCTAGCCCGAACCCTAACCCTAACCCTTCCCCGAAGCCTTCCCCTCACCCGTCCCCTAATCCTAACCTGTACGCTAACACTAACCCACGCCCTCACACGTACGCTCCCCCTAAAACGTTGTCGTACCCTCACCTGGACCCTAAACCGTCCCAGTCCCCTAACCCTAACCCTAGCCCGAACCCTAACCCTAACCCTTCCCCGAAGCCTTCCCCTCACCCGTCCCCTAATCCTAACCCGTACGCCCACACTAACCCGTGCCCTCACACGTACGCTCCCCCTTAACTTTTCTTGTACCCTCACCTGGACCCTAAACCGTCCCCGTCCCCTAACACTAACCCTAGCCCGAACCCTAACCCTAACACTTCCCCGAAGCCTTCCCCTCACCCGTCCCCTAATCCTAACCCGTATGCTCACACTAACCCGCGCCCTCACACGTACGCTCCCCCTAAACCGTTGTCGTACCCTCACCTGGAGGCTAAACCGTCCCCGTCCCCTAACCCTAACCCTAGCCCAAACCCTAATCCTAACCCTTCCCCGAAGCCTTCCCCTCACCCGTCCCCTAATCCTAACCCTTACGCTCACACTAACCCGCGCCCTCACACGTACGCTCCCCCTAAACCGTTGTCGTACCCACACCTGGACCCTAAACCGTCCCCGTCCCCTAACCCTAACCCTAGCCCGAACCCTAACCCTAACCCTTCCCCGAAGCCTTCCCCTCACCCGTCCCCTAATCCTACCCCGTACGCCCACACTGACCCGCGCCCTCACACGTACGCTCCCCCTAAACCGTTGTCGTACCCTCACCTGGACCCTAAACCGTCCCTGTCCCCTAACCCTAACCCTAGCCCGAACCCTAACCCTAACGCTTCCCCGAAGCATTCACCTCACCCGTCCCCTAATCCTAACCCGTACGCCCACACTAACCCGCGCCCTCACACGTACGCTCCCCCTAAACCGTTGTCGTACCCTCACCTGGACCCTAAACCGTCCCCGTCCCCTAACCCTAACCCTAGCCCGAACCCTAACCCTAACCCTTCCCCGAAGCCTTCCCCTCACCCGTCCCCTAATCCTAACCCGTACGCTCACACTAACCCGCGCCCTCACACGTACGCTCCCCCTAAACCGTTGTCGTACCCTCACCTGGACCCTAAACCGTCCCCGTCCCCTAACCCTAACCCTAGCCCGAACCCTAACCCTAACCCTTCGCCGAAGCCTTCCCCTCACCCGTCCCCTAATCCTAACCCGTACGCTCACACTAACATGCGCCCTCACACGTACGCTCCCCCTAAACCGTTGTCGTAACCACACCTGGACCCTAAACCGTCCCCATCCCCTAACCCTAACCCTAGCCCGAACCCTAACCCTAACCCTTCGCCGAAGCCTTCCACTCACCCGTCCCCTAATCCTAACCCGTACGCTCACACTAACCCGCGCCCTCACACGTACGCTCCCCCTAAACCGTTGTCGTACCCACACCTGGACCCTAAACCGTCCCCGTCCCCTAACCCTAACCCTAGCCCGAACCCTAACCCTAACCCTTCCCGAAGCCTTCCCCTCACCCGTCCCCTAATCCTAACCCGTACGCCCACACTAACCCGCGCCCTCACACGTACGCTCCCCCTAAACCGTTGTCGTACCCTCACCTGGACCCTAAACCGTCCCCGTCCCGTAACCCTAACCCTAGCCCGAACCCTAACCCTAACCCTTCCCCGAAGCCTTCCCCTCACCCGTACCCTAATCCTAACCCATACTCTCACACTAACCCGCGCCCTCAAACGTACGCTCCCCCTAAACCGTTGTCGTACCCTCACCTGGACCCTAAACCGTCCCCGTCCCCTAACACTAACCCTAGCCCGAACCCTAACCCTAACCCTTCCCCGAAGCCTTCCCCTCACCCGTCCCCTAATCCTAACCTGTACGCTAACACTAACCCACGCCCTCACACGTACGCTCCCCCTAAAACGTTGTCGTACCCTCACCTGGACCCTAAACCGTCCCCGTCCCCTAACCCTAACCCTAGCCCGAACCCTAACCCTAACCCTTCCCCGAAGCCTTCCCCTCACCCGTCCCCTAATCCTAACCCGTACGCCCACACTAACCCGTGCCCTCACACGTACGCTCCCCCTTAACTTTTCTTGTACCCTCACCTGGACCCTAAACCGTCCCCGTCCCCTAACACTAACCCTAGCCCGAACCCTAACCCTAACCCTTCCCCGAAGCCTTCCCCTCACCCGTCCCCTAATCCTAACCCGTATGCTCACACTAACCCGCGCCCTCACACGTACGCTCCCCCTAAACCGTTGTCGTACCCTCACCTGGAGGCTAAACCGTCCCCGTCCCCTAACCCTAACCCTAGCCCAAACCCTAATCCTAACCCTTCCCCGAAGCCTTCCCCTCACCCGTCCCCTAATCCTAACCCTTACGCTCACACTAACCCGCGCCCTCACACGTACGCTCCCCCTAAACCGTTGTCGTACCCACACCTGGACCCTAAACCGTCCCCGTCCCCTAACCCTAACCCTAGCCCGAACCCTAACCCTAACCCTTCGCCGAAGCCTTCCCCTCACCCGTCCCCTAATCCTAACCCGTACGCTCACACTAACATGCGCCCTCACACGTACGCTCCCCCTAAACCGTTGTCGTAACCACACCTGGACCCTAAACCTTCCCCATCCCCTAACCCTAACCCTAGCCCGAACCCTAACCCTAACCCTTCGCCGAAGCCTTCCACTCACCCGTCCCCTAATCCTAACCCGTACGCTCACACTAACCCGCGCCCTCACACGTACGCTCCCCCTAAACCGTTGTCGTACCCACACCTGGACCCTAAACCGTCCCCGTCCCCTAACCCTAACCCTAGCCCGAACCCTAACCCTAACCCTTCCCGAAGCCTTCCCCTCACCCGTCCCCTAATCCTAACCCGTACGCCCACACTAACCCGCGCCCTCACACGTACGCTCCCCCTAAACCGTTGTCGTACCCTCACCTGGACCCTAAACCGTCCCCGTCCCGTAACCCTAACCCTAGCCCGAACCCTAACCCTAACCCTTCCCCGAAGCCTTCCCCTCACCCGTCCCCTAATCCTAACCCATACTCTCACACTAACCCGCGCCCTCAAACGTACGCTCCCCCTAAACCGTTGTCGTACCCTCACCTGGACCCTAAACCGTCCCCGTCCCCTAACACTAACCCTAGCCCGAACCCTAACCCTAACCCTTCCCCGAAGCCTTCCCCTCACCCGTCCCCTAATCCTAACCTGTACGCTAACACTAACCCACGCCCTCACACGTACGCTCCCCCTAAAACGTTGTCGTACCCTCACCTGGACCCTAAACCGTCCCAGTCCCCTAACCCTAACCCTAGCCCGAACCCTAACCCTAACCCTTCCCCGAAGCCTTCCCCTCACCCGTCCCCTAATCCTAACCCGTACGCCCACACTAACCCGTGCCCTCACACGTACGCTCCCCCTTAACTTTTCTTGTACCCTCACCTGGACCCTAAACCGTCCCCGTCCCCTAACACTAACCCTAGCCCGAACCCTAACCCTAACACTTCCCCGAAGCCTTCCCCTCACCCGTCCCCTAATCCTAACCCGTATGCTCACACTAACCCGCGCCCTCACACGTACGCTCCCCCTAAACCGTTGTCGTACCCTCACCTGGAGGCTAAACCGTCCCCGTCCCCTAACCCTAACCCTAGCCCAAACCCTAATCCTAACCCTTCCCCGAAGCCTTCCCCTCACCCGTCCCCTAATCCTAACCCTTACGCTCACACTAACCCGCGCCCTCACACGTACGCTCCCCCTAAACCGTTGTCGTACCCACACCTGGACCCTAAACCGTCCCCGTCCCCTAACCCTAACCCTAGCCCGAACCCTAACCCTAACCCTTCCCCGAAGCCTTCCCCTCACCCGTCCCCTAATCCTACCCCGTACGCCCACACTGACCCGCGCCCTCACACGTACGCTCCCCCTAAACCGTTGTCGTACCCTCACCTGGACCCTAAACCGTCCCTGTCCCCTAACCCTAACCCTAGCCCGAACCCTAACCCTAACGCTTCCCCGAAGCATTCACCTCACCCGTCCCCTAATCCTAACCCGTACGCCCACACTAACCCGCGCCCTCACACGTACGCTCCCCCTAAACCGTTGTCGTACCCTCACCTGGACCCTAAACCGTCCCCGTCCCCTAACCCTAACCCTAGCCCGAACCCTAACCCTAACCCTTCCCCGAAGCCTTCCCCTCACCCGTCCCCTAATCCTAACCCGTACGCTCACACTAACCCGCGCCCTCACACGTACGCTCCCCCTAAACCGTTGTCGTACCCTCACCTGGACCCTAAACCGTCCCCGTCCCCTAACCCTAACCCTAGCCCGAACCCTAACCCTAACCCTTCGCCGAAGCCTTCCCCTCACCCGTCCCCTAATCCTAACCCGTACGCTCACACTAACATGCGCCCTCACACGTACGCTCCCCCTAAACCGTTGTCGTAACCACACCTGGACCCTAAACCGTCCCCATCCCCTAACCCTAACCCTAGCCCGAACCCTAACCCTAACCCTTCGCCGAAGCCTTCCACTCACCCGTCCCCTAATCCTAACCCGTACGCTCACACTAACCCGCGCCCTCACACGTACGCTCCCCCTAAACCGTTGTCGTACCCACACCTGGACCCTAAACCGTCCCCGTCCCCTAACCCTAACCCTAGCCCGAACCCTAACCCTAACCCTTCCCGAAGCCTTCCCCTCACCCGTCCCCTAATCCTAACCCGTACGCCCACACTAACCCGCGCCCTCACACGTACGCTCCCCCTAAACCGTTGTCGTACCCTCACCTGGACCCTAAACCGTCCCCGTCCCGTAACCCTAACCCTAGCCCGAACCCTAACCCTAACCCTTCCCCGAAGCCTTCCCCTCACCCGTACCCTAATCCTAACCCATACTCTCACACTAACCCGCGCCCTCAAACGTACGCTCCCCCTAAACCGTTGTCGTACCCTCACCTGGACCCTAAACCGTCCCCGTCCCCTAACACTAACCCTAGCCCGAACCCTAACCCTAACCCTTCCCCGAAGCCTTCCCCTCACCCGTCCCCTAATCCTAACCTGTACGCTAACACTAACCCACGCCCTCACACGTACGCTCCCCCTAAAACGTTGTCGTACCCTCACCTGGACCCTAAACCGTCCCCGTCCCCTAACCCTAACCCTAGCCCGAACCCTAACCCTAACCCTTCCCCGAAGCCTTCCCCTCACCCGTCCCCTAATCCTAACCCGTACGCCCACACTAACCCGTGCCCTCACACGTACGCTCCCCCTTAACTTTTCTTGTACCCTCACCTGGACCCTAAACCGTCCCCGTCCCCTAACACTAACCCTAGCCCGAACCCTAACCCTAACCCTTCCCCGAAGCCTTCCCCTCACCCGTCCCCTAATCCTAACCCGTATGCTCACACTAACCCGCGCCCTCACACGTACGCTCCCCCTAAACCGTTGTCGTACCCTCACCTGGAGGCTAAACCGTCCCCGTCCCCTAACCCTAACCCTAGCCCAAACCCTAATCCTAACCCTTCCCCGAAGCCTTCCCCTCACCCGTCCCCTAATCCTAACCCTTACGCTCACACTAACCCGCGCCCTCACACGTACGCTCCCCCTAAACCGTTGTCGTACCCACACCTGGACCCTAAACCGTCCCCGTCCCCTAACCCTAACCCTAGCCCGAACCCTAACCCTAACCCTTCCCCGAAGCCTTCCCCTCACCCGTCCCCTAATCCTACCCCGTACGCCCACACTGACCCGCGCCCTCACACGTACGCTCCCCCTAAACCGTTGTCGTACCCTCACCTGGACCCTAAACCGTCCCCGTCCCCTAACCCTAACCCTAGCCCGAACCCTAACCCTAACGCTTCCCCGAAGCATTCACCTCACCCGTCCCCTAATCCTAACCCGTACGCCCACACTAACCCGCGCCCTCACACGTACGCTCCCCCTAAACCGTTGTCGTACCCTCACCTGGACCCTAAACCGTCCCCGTCCCCTAACCCTAACCCTAGCCCGAACCCTAACCCTAACCCTTCCCCGAAGCCTTCCCCTCACCCGTCCCCTAATCCGAACCCGTACGCTCACACTAACCCGCGCCCTCACACGTACGCTCCCCCTAAACCGTTGTCGTACCCTCACCTGGACCCTAAACCGTCCCCGTCCCCTAACCCTAACCCTAGCCCGAACCCTAACCCTAACCCTTCCCCGAAGCCTTCCCCTCACCCGTCCCCTAATCCTAACCCGTACGCTCACACTAACCCGCGCCCTCACACGTACGCTCCCCCTAAACCGTTGTCGTACCCTCACCTGGACCCTAAACCGTCCCCGTCCCCTAACCCTAACCCTAGCCCGAACCCTAACCCTAACCCTTCCCCGAAGCCTTCCCCTCACCCGTCCCCTAATCCTAACCCGTACACTCACACTAACCCGCGCCCTCACACGTACGCTCCCCCTAAACCGTTGTCGTACCCTCACCTGGACCCTAAACCGTCCCCGTCCCCTAACACTAACCCTAGCCCGAACCCTAACCCTAACCCTTCCCCGAAGCCTTCCCCTCACCCGTCCCCTAATCCTAACCCGTACGCTAACACTAACCCACGCCCTCACACGTACGCTCCCCCTAAACCGTTGTCGTACCCTCACCTGGACCCTAAACCGTCCCCGTCCCCTAACCCTAACCCTAGCCCGAACCCTAACCCTAACCCTTCCCCGAAGCCTTCCCCTCACCCGTCCCCTAATCCTAACCCGTATGCTCACACTAACCCGCGCCCTCACACGTATGCTCCCCCTAAACCGTTGTCGTAACCTCACCTGGACCCTAAACCGTCCCCGTCCCCTAACCCTAACCCTAGCCCGAACCCTAACCCTAACCCTTCCCCGAAGCCTGCCCCTCACCCTTCCCCTAATCCTAACCCGTACGCTCACACTAACCCGCGCCCTCACACGTACGCTCCCCCTAAACCGTTGTCGTACCCACACCTGGACCCTAAACCGTCCCCGTCCCCTAACCCTAACCCTAGCCCGAACCCTAACCCTAACCCTTCCCCGAAGCCTTCCCCTCACCCGTCCCCTAATCCTAACCCGTACGCCCACACTGACCCGCGCCCTCACAAGTACGCTCCCCCTAAACCGTTGTCGTACCCTCACCTGGACCCTAAACCGTCCCCGTCCCCTAACCCTAACCCTAGCCCGAACCCTAACCCTAACCCTTCCCCGAAGCATTCCCCTCACCCGTCCCCTAATCCTAACCTGTACGCCCACACTGACCCGCGCCCTCACACGTACGCTCCCCCAAATCGTTGTCGTACCCTCACCTGGACCCTAAACCGTCCCCGTCCCCTAACCCTAACCCTAGCCCGAACCCTAACCCTAACCCTTCCCCGAAGCCTTCCCCTCACCCGTCCCCTAAATCTAACCCGTACGCTCACACTAACCCGCGCCCTCACACGTACGCTCCCCCTAAACCGTTGTCATACTCACACCTGGACCCTAAACCGTCCCCGTCCCCTAACCCTAACCCTAGCCCGAACCCTAACCCTAACCCTTCCCCGAAGCCTTCCCCTCACCCGTCCCCTAATCCTAATCCGTACACCCACACTAACCCGCGCCCTCACACGTACGCTCCCCCTAAACCGTTGTCGTACACACACCTGGACCTTAAACCGTCTCCGGCCCCTAACCCTAACCCTAGCCCGAACCCTAACCCTAACCCTTCCCCGAAGCCTTCCCATCACCCGTCCCCTAATCCTAACCCGTACGCTCACACTAACCCACGCCCTCACACGTACGCTCCCCCTAAACCGTTGTCGTACCCTCACCTGGACCCTAAACCGTCCCCGTCCCCTAACCCTAACCTTGGCCCGAACCCTAACCCTAACCCTTCCCCGAAGCCTTCCCCTCACCCGTCCCCTAATCCTAACCGGTACGCCCACACTAACCCGCGCCCTCACACGTACGCACCCCCTAAACCGTTGTCGTACCCTCACCTGGACCCTAAACCGTCCCCATCCCCTAACCCAACCCTAGCCCAAACCCTAACCCTAACCCTTCCCCGAAGCCTTCCCCTCACGCGTCCCCTAATCCTAACCCGTACGCTCACACTAACCCGCGCCCTCACACGTACGCTCCCCCTAAACCGTTGTCGTACCCTCACCTGGACCGTAAACCGTCCCCTTCCCCTAACACTAACCTTAGCCCGAACCCTAACCCTAACCCTTCCCCGAAGCCTTCCCCTCACCCGTCCCCTAATCCTAACCCGTACGCTCACACTAACCAGCGCCCTCACACGTACGCTCCCCCTAAACCGTTGTCGTACCCTCAAGTGGACCCTAAACCGTCCCCGTCCCCTAACCCTAACCCTAGCCCGAACCCTAACCCTAACCCTTCCGCGAAGCCTTCCCCTCACCCTTCCCCTAATCCTAACCCGTACGCTCACACTAACCCGGCCCCTCACACGTACGCTCCCCCTAAACCGTTGTCGTACCCTCACTTGGACCCTAAACCGTCCCCGTCCCCTAACCCTAAACCTAGCCCGAACCCTAACCCTAACCCTTCCCCGAAGCCTTCCCCTCACCCGTCCCCTAATCCTAACCCGTACGCCCACACTAACCCGCGCCCTCACACGTACGCTCCCCGTAAACCGTTGTCGTACCCTCACCTGGACCCTAAACTGTCCCCATCCCCTAACCCTAACCCTAGCCCGAACCCTAACCCTAACCCTTCCCCGAAGTCTTCCCCTCACCCGTCCCCTAATCCTAACCCGTACGCCCACACTAACCCGCGCCCTCACACGTACGCTCCCCCTAAACCGTTGTCGTACCCTCACCTGGACCCTAAACCGTCCCCGTCCCCTAACCCTAACCCTAGCCCGAACCCTAAACCTAACCCTTCCGCGAAGCCTTCCCCTCACCCTTCCCCTAATCCTAACCCGTACGCTCACACTAACCCGCGCCCTCACACGTACGCTCCCCCTAAACCGTTGTCGTACCCTCACCTGAACCCTAAACCGTCCCCGTCCCCTAACCCTAACCCTAGCCCGAACCCTAACCCTAACCCTTCCCCGAAGCCTTCCCCTCACCCGTCCCCTAATCCTAACCCGTACGCCCACACTAACCCGCGCCCTCACACGTACGCTCCCCCTAAACTGTTGTCGTACCCTCACCTGGACCCTAAACCGTCCCCGTCCCCTAACCCTAAACCTAGCCCGAACCCTAACCCTAACCCTTCGCAGAAGCCTTCCCCTCACCCGTCCCCTAATCCTAACCCGTACGCTCACACTAACCCGCGCCCTCACACGTACGCTCCCACTAAACCGTTGTCGTACCCACACCTGGACCCTAAACCGTCCCCGTCCCCTAACCCTAACCCTAGCCCGAACCCTAACCCTAACCCTTCCCCAAAGCCTTCCCCTCACCCGTCCCCTAATCCTAACCCGTACGCCCACACTAACCCGTGTCCTCACACGTACGCTCCCCCTAAACCGTTGTCGTACCCTCACCTGGACCCTAAACCGTCCCCGTCCCCTAACCCTAACCCTAGCCCGAACCCTAACCCTAACACTTCCCCGAAGCCTTCCCCTCACCCGTCCCCTAATCCTAACCCGTACGCTCACAGTAACCTGCGCCCTCACACGTACGCTCCCCCTAAACCGTTGTCGTACCCTCACCTGGACTCTAAACCGTCCCCGTCCCCTAACCCTAACCCTAGCCCGAACCCTAACCCTAACACTTCCCCGAAGCCTTCCCCTCACCCTTCCCCTAATCCTAACCCATACGCTCACACTAACCCGCGCCCTCACACGTACGCTCCCCCTAAACCGTTGTCGTACCCTCACCTGGACCCTAAACCGTCCTCGTCCCCTAACCCTAACCCTAGCCCGAACCCTAACCCTAACACATCCCCGAAGCCTTCCCCTCACCCGTCCCCTAATCCTAACCCGTACGCCCACACTAACCCGCGCCCTCACACGTACGGTCCCCCTAAACCGTTGTCCTACCCTCACCTGGACCCTAAACCGTCCCCGTCCCCTAACCCTAACCTTGGCCCGAACCCTAACCCTAACCCTTCCCCGAAGCCTTCCCCTCACCCGTCCCCTAATCCTAACCGGTACGCCCACACTAACCCGCGCCCTCACACGTACGCTCCCCCTAAACCGTTGTCGTACCCTCACCTGGACCCTAAACCGTCCCCATCCCCTAACCCAACCCTAGCCCAAACCCTAACCCTAACCCTTCCCCGAAGCCTTCCCCTCACCCGTCCCCTAATCCTAACCCTTACGCTCACACTAACCCGCGCCCTCACACGTACTCTCCCCCTCAACCGTTGTCGTACCCTCACCTGGACCCTAAACCATCCCCGTCCCCTAACCCTAACCCTATCCCGAACCCTAACCCTAACCCTTCCCCGAAGCCTTCCCCTCACCCGTCCCCTAATCCTAACCCGTACACTCACACTAACCTGCGCCCTCACACGTACGCTCCCCCTAAACCGTTGATGTACCCTCACCTGGACCCTAAACCGTCCCCGTCCCCTAACCCTAACCGTAGCCCGAACCCTAACACTAGAGCTTCCCCGAAGCATTCCCCTCACCCGTCCCCTAATCCTAACCCGTACGCCCACACTGACCCGCGCCCTCACACGTACGCTCCCCCTAAATCGTTGTCGTACCCTCACCTGGACCCTAAACCGTCCCCGTCCCCTAACCCTAACCCTAGCCCGAACGCTAACCCTAACCCTTCCCCGAAGCCTTCCCCTCACACGTCCCCTAATCCTAACCCGTACGCTCACACTAACCAGCGCCCTCACACGTACGCTCCCCCTAAACCGTTGTCGTACCCTCAAGTGGACCGTAAACCGTCCCCGTCCCCTAACCCTAACCCTAGCCCGAACCCTAAACCTAACCCTTCCCCGAAGCCTTCCCCTCACCCGTCCCCTAATCCTAACCCGTACGCTCACAGTAACCCGCGCCCTCACACGTACGCTCCCCCTAAACCGTTGTCGTACCCTCACCTGGACTCTAAACCGTCCCCGTCCCCTAACCCTAACCCTAGCCCGAACCCTAACCCTAACACTTCCCCGAAGCCTTCCCCTCACCCTTCCCCTAATCCTAACCCATACGCTCACACTAACCCGCGCCCTCACACGTACGCTCCCCCTAAACCGTTGTCGTACCCTCACCTGGACCCTAAACCGTCCCCGTCCCCTAACCCTAACCCTAGCCCGAACCCTAACCCTAACACATCCCCGAAGCCTTCCCCTCACCCGTCCCCTAATCCTAACCCGTACGCCCACACTAACCCGCGCCCTCACACGTACGATCCCCCTAAACCGTTGTCGTACCCTCACCTGGACCCTAAACCGTCCCCGTCCCCTAACCTAACCCTAGCCCGAACCCTAACCCTAACACTTCCCCGAAGCCTTCCCCTCACCCGTCCCCTAATCCTAACCCGTACGCACACACTAACCCGCACCCTCACACGTACGATCCCCCTAAAACGTTGTCGTTCCCTCACCTGGACCCTAAACCGTCCCCGTCCCCTAACCCTAACCCTAGCCCGAACCCTAACCCTAACCCTTCCCCGAAGCCTTCCCCTCACCCGTCCCCTAATCCTAACCCGTACGCCCACACTAACCCGTGCCCTCACACGTACGCTCCCCCTTAACTTTTCTCGTACCCTCACCTGGACCCTAAACCGTCCCCGTCCCCTAACCCTAACCCTAGCCCGAACCCTAACCCTAACCCTTCCCTGAAGCCTTCCCCTCACCCTTCCCCTAATCCTAACCCTTACGCTCACACTAACCCGCGCCCTCACACGTACGCTCCCCCTAAACCGTTGTCGTACCCACACCTGGACCCTAAACCGTCCCCGTCCCCTAACCCTAACCCTAGCCCGAACCCTAACACTAGACCTTCCCCGAAGCATTCCCCTCACCCGTCCCCTAATCCTAACCCGTACGCCCACACTGACCCGCGCCCTCACACGTACGCTCCCCCTAAATCGTTGTCGTACCCTCACCTGGACCCTAAACCGTCCCCGTCCCCTAACCCTAACCCTAGCCCGAACCCTAACCCTAACCCTTCCCCGAAGCCTTCCCCTCACACGTCCCCTAATCCTAACCCGTACGCTCACACTAACCAGCGCCCTCACACGTACGCTCCCCTAAACCGTTGTCGTACCCTCAAGTGGACCCTAAACCGTCCCCGTCCCCTAACCCTAACCCTAGCCCGAACCCTAACCCTAACACTTCCGCGAAGCCTTCCCCTCACCCTTCCCCTAATCCTAACCCGTACGCTCACAGTAACCCGCCCCCTCACACGTACGCTCCCCCTAAACCGTTGTCGTACCCTCACCTGGACCCTAAACCGTCCCCGTCCCCTAACCCTAAACCTAGCCCGAACCCTAACCCTAACCCTTCCCCGAAGCCTTCCCCTCACCCGTCCCCTAATCCTAACCCGTACACCCACACTAACCCGCGCCCTCACACGTACGCTCCCCGTAAACCGTTGTCGTACCCTCACCTGGACCCTAAACCGTCCCCATCCCCTAACCCTAACCCTAGCCCGAACCCTAACCCTAACCCTTCGCCGAAGCCTTCCCCTCACCCGTCCCCTAATCCTAACCCGTACGCTCACACTAACCCGCGCCCTCACACGTACGCTCCCCCTAAACCGTTGTCGTACCCACACCTGGACCCTAAACCGTCCCCGTCCCCTAACCCTAACCCTAGCCCGAACCCTAACCCTAACCCTTCCCCGAAGTCTTCCCCTCACCCGTCCCCTAATCCTAACCCGTACGCCCACACTAACCCGCGCCCTCACACGTACGCTCCCCCTAAACCGTTGTCGTACCCTCACCTGGACCCTAAACCGTCCCCGTCCCCTAACCCTAACCCTAGCCCGAACCCTAAACCTAACACTTCCGCGAAGCCTTCCCCTCACCCTTCCCCTAATCCTAACCCGTACGCTCACACTAACCCGCGCCCTCACACGTACGCTCCCCCTAAACCGTTGTCGTACCCTCACCTGAACCCTAAACCGTCCCCGTCCCCTAACCCTAACCCTAGCCCGAACCCTAACCCTAACCCTTCCCCGAAGCCTTCCCCTCACCCGTCCCCTAATCCTAACCCGTACGCCCACACTAACCCGCGCCCTCACACGTACGCTCCCCCTAAACCGTTGTCGTACCCTCACCTGGACCCTAAACCGTCCCCGTCCCCTAACCCTAACCCTAGCCCGAACCCTAACCCTAACCCTTCGCCGAAGCCTTCCCCTCACCCGTCCCCTAATCCTAAGCCGTACGCTCACACTAACCCGCGCCCTCACACGTACGCTCCCCCTAAACCGTTGTCGTACCCTCACCTGGACCCTAAACCGTCCTCGTCCCCTAACCCTAACCCTAGCCCGAACCCTAACCCTAACACATCCCCGAAGCCTTCCCCTCACCCGTCCCCTAATCCTAACCCGTACGCCCACACTAACCCTCGCCCTCACACGTATGCTCCCCCTAAACCGTTGTCGTACACTCACCTGGACCCTAAACCGTCCCCGTCCCCTAACCCTAACCCTAGCCCGAACCCTAACCCTAATCCTTCCCCGAAGCCTTCCCCTCACCTGTCCCCTAATCCTAAACCGTACGCCCACACTAACCCGCCCCCTCACACGTACGCTCCCCCTAAACCGTTGTCGTACCCTCACCTGGACCCTAAACCGTCCCCGTCCCCTAACCCTAACCCTAGCCCGAACCCTAACCCTAACCCTTCCCCGAAGCCTTCCCCTCACCCGTCCCCTAATCCTAACCCGTACGCCCACACTAACCCGCACCCTCACACGTACGCTCCCCCTAAAACGTTGTCGTACCCTCACCTGGACCCTAAACCGTCCCCGTCCCCTAACCCTAACCCTAGCCCGAACCCTAACCCTAACCCTTCCCCGAAGCCTTCCCCTCACCCGTCCCCTAATCCTAACCCGTACGCCCACACTAACCCGCGCCCTCACACGTACGCTCCCCGTAAACCGTTGTCGTACCCTCACCTGGACCCTAAACCGTCCCCATCCCCTAACCCTAACCCTAGCCCGAACCCTAACCCTAACCCTTCGCCGAAGCCTTCCCCTCACCCGTCCCCTAATCCTAAGCCGTACGCTCACACTAACCCGCGCCCTCACACGTACGCTCCCCCTAAACCGTTGTCGTACCCACACCTGGACCCTAAACCGTCCCCGTCCCCTAACCCTAACCCTAGCCCGAACCCTAACCCTAACCCTTCCCCGAAGTCTTCCCCTCACCCGTCCCCTAATCCTAACCCGTACGCCCACACTAACCCGCGCCCTCACACGTACGCTCCCCCTAAACCGTTGTCGTACACTCACCTGGACCCTAAACCGTCCCCGTCCCCTAACCCTAACCCTAGCCCGAACCCTAAACCTAACCCTTCCGCGAAGCCTTCCACTCACCCTTCCCCTAATCCTAACCCGTACGCTCACACTAACCCGCGCCCTCACACGTACGCTCCCCCTAAACCGTTGTCGTACCCTCACCTGGACCCTAAACCGTCCCCGTCCCCTAACCCTAACCCTAGCCCGAACCCTAACCCTAACCCTTCCCCGAAGCCTTCCCCTCACCCGTCCCCTAATCCTAACCCGTACGCCCACACTAACCCGTGTCCTCACACGTACGCTCCCCCTAAACCGTTGTCGTACCCTCACCTGGACCCTAAACCGTCCCCGTTCCCTAACCCTAACCCTAGCCCAAACCCTAACCCTAACACTTCCCCGAAGCCTTCCCCTCACCCGTCCCCTAATCCTAACCCGTACGCTCACAGTAACCCGTGCCCTCACACGTACGCTCCCCCTAAACCGTTGTCGTACCCTCACCTGGACTCTAAACCGTCCCCGTCCCCTAACCCTAACCCTAGCCCGAACCCTAACCCTAACACTTCCCCGAAGCCTTCCCCTCACCCTTCCCCTAATCCTAACCCATACGCTCACACTAACCCGCGCCCTCACACGTACGCTCCCCCTAAACCGTTGTCGTACCCTCACCTGGACCCTAAACCGTCCCCGTCCCCTAACCCTAACCCTAGCCCGAACCCTAACCCTAACACATCCCCGAAGCCTTCCCCTCACCCGTCCCCTAATCCTAACCCGTACGCCCACACTAACCCGCGCCCTCACACGTACGCTCCCCCTAAACCGTTGTCGTACCCTCACCTGGACCCTAAACCGTCCCCGTCCCCTAACCCTAACCCTAGCCCGAACCCTAAACCTAACCCATCCCCGAAGCCTTCCCCTCACCCGTCCCCTAATCCTAACCGGTACGCCCACACTAACCCGTGCCCTCACACGTACACTCCCCCTTAACTTTTCTCGAACCCTCACCTGGACCCTAAACCGTCCCCGTCCCCTAACCCTAACCCTAGCCCGAACCCTAACCCTAACCCTTCCCCGAAGCCTTCCCCTCACCCGTCCCCTAATCCTAACCCTTACGCCCACACTAACACGCGCCCTCACACGTACGCTCCCCCTAAACCGTTGTCGCACCCTCACCTGGACCCTAAACCGTCCCCGTCCCCTAACCCTAACCCTAGCCGGAACCCTAACCCTAAACCTTCGCCGAAGCCTTCCCCTCACCCGTCCCCTAATCCTAACCCGTACGCTCACACTAACCCGCGCCCTCACACGTATGCTCCCCCTAAACCGTTGTCGTACCCTCACCTGGACCCTAAACCGTCCCCGTCCCCTAAACCTAACCCTAGCCCGAACCCTAACCCTAACCATTCCCCGAAGCCTTCCCCTCACCCGTCCCCTAATCCTAACCCGTACGGTCACACTAACCCGCACCCTCACACGTACGCTCCCCCTAAACCGTTGTCGTAACCTCACCTGGACCCTAAACCGTCCCCGTCCCCTAACCCTAACCCTAGCCCGAACCCTAACCCTAACCCTTCCCCGAAGCCTTCCCCTCACCCTTCCCCTAATCCTAACCCGTACGCTCACACTAACCCGCGCCCTCACACGTACGCTCCCCCTAAACCGTTGTCGTACCCTCACCTGGACCCTAAACCGTCCACGTCCCCTAACCCTAACCCTAGCCCGAACCCTAACCCTAACCCTTCCCCGAAGCCTTCCCCTCACCCGTCCCCTAATCCTAACCCGTACGCCCACACTAACCCCCGCCTTCACACGTACGCTCCCACTAAACCGTTGTCGTACCCTCACCTGGACCCTAAACCGTCCCCGTCCCCTAACCCTAACCCTAGCCCGAACCCTAACCCTAACACTTCGCCGAAGCCTTCCCCTCACCCGTCCCCTAATCCTAACCCGTACGCTCACACTAAGCCGCGCCCTCACACGTACGCTTCCCCTAAACCGTTGTCGTACCCACACCTGGACCCTAAACCGTCCCCGTCCCCTAACCCTAACCATAGCCCGAACCCTAACCCTAACACTTCCGCGAAGCCTTCCCCTCACCCTTCCCCTAATCCTAACCCGTACGCTCACAGTAACCCGCCCCCTCACACGTACGCTCCCCCTAAACCGTTGTCGTACCCTCACCTGGACCCTAAACCGTCCCCGTCCCCTAACCCTAAACCTAGCCCGAACCCTAACCCTAACCCTTCCCCGAAGCCTTCCCCTCACCCGTCCCCTAATCCTAACCCGTACACCCACACTAACCCGCGCCCTCACACGTACGCTCCCCGTAAACCGTTGTCGTACCCTCACCTGGACCCTAAACCGTCCCCATCCCCTAACCCTAACCCTAGCCCGAACCCTAACCCTAACCCTTCGCCGAAGCCTTCCCCTCACCCGTCCCCTAATCCTAACCCGTACGCTCACACTAACCCGCGCCCTCACACGTACGCTCCCCCTAAACCGTTGTCGTACCCACACCTGGACCCTAAACCGTCCCCGTCCCCTAACCCTAACCCTAGCCCGAACCCTAACCCTAACCCTTCCCCGAAGTCTTCCCCTCACCCGTCCCCTAATCCTAACCCGTACGCCCACACTAACCCGCGCCCTCACACGTACGCTCCCCCTAAACCGTTGTCGTACCCTCACCTGGACCCTAAACCGTCCCCGTCCCCTAACCCTAACCCTAGCCCGAACCCTAAACCTAACACTTCCGCGAAGCCTTCCCCTCACCCTTCCCCTAATCCTAACCCGTACGCTCACACTAACCCGCGCCCTCACACGTACGCTCCCCCTAAACCGTTGTCGTACCCTCACCTGAACCCTAAACCGTCCCCGTCCCCTAACCCTAACCCTAGCCCGAACCCTAACCCTAACCCTTCCCCGAAGCCTTCCCCTCACCCGTCCCCTAATCCTAACCCGTACGCCCACACTAACCCGCGCCCTCACACGTACGCTCCCCCTAAACCGTTGTCGTACCCTCACCTGGACCCTAAACCGTCCCCGTCCCCTAACCCTAACCCTAGCCCGAACCCTAACCCTAACCCTTCGCCGAAGCCTTCCCCTCACCCGTCCCCTAATCCTAAGCCGTACGCTCACACTAACCCGCGCCCTCACACGTACGCTCCCCCTAAACCGTTGTCGTACCCTCACCTGGACCCTAAACCGTCCTCGTCCCCTAACCCTAACCCTAGCCCGAACCCTAACCCTAACACATCCCCGAAGCCTTCCCCTCACCCGTCCCCTAATCCTAACCCGTACGCCCACACTAACCCTCGCCCTCACACGTATGCTCCCCCTAAACCGTTGTCGTACACTCACCTGGACCCTAAACCGTCCCCGTCCCCTAACCCTAACCCTAGCCCGAACCCTAACCCTAATCCTTCCCCGAAGCCTTCCCCTCACCTGTCCCCTAATCCTAAACCGTACGCCCACACTAACCCGCCCCCTCACACGTACGCTCCCCCTAAACCGTTGTCGTACCCTCACCTGGACCCTAAACCGTCCCCGTCCCCTAACCCTAACCCTAGCCCGAACCCTAACCCTAACCCTTCCCCGAAGCCTTCCCCTCACCCGTCCCCTAATCCTAACCCGTACGCCCACACTAACCCGCACCCTCACACGTACGCTCCCCCTAAAACGTTGTCGTACCCTCACCTGGACCCTAAACCGTCCCCGTCCCCTAACCCTAACCCTAGCCCGAACCCTAACCCTAACCCTTCCCCGAAGCCTTCCCCTCACCCGTCCCCTAATCCTAACCGGTACGCCCACACTAACCCGTGCCCTCACACGTACGCTCCCCCTTAACTTTTCTCGTACCCTCACCTGGACCCTAAACCGTCCCCGTCCCCTAACCCTAACCCTAGCCCGAACCCTAACCCTAACCCTTCCCCGAAGCCTTCCCCTCACCCGTCCCCTTATCCTAACCCTTACGCTCACACTAACCCGCGCCCTCACACGTACGCTCCCCCTAAACCGTTGTCGTACCCACACCTGGACTCTAAACCGTCCCCGTCCCCTAACCCTAACCCTAGCCCGAACCCTAACCCTAACCCTTCCCCGAAGCCTTCCCCTCACCCGTCCCCTAATCCTAACCCGTACGCCCACACTGACCCGCACCCTCACAAGTACGCTCCCCCTAAACCGTTGTCGTACCCTCACCTGGACCCTAAACCGTCCCCGTCCCCTAACCCTAACCCTAGCCCGAACCCTAACCCTAACCCTTCCCCGAAGCATTCCCCTCACCCGTCCCCTAATCCTAACCTGTACGCCCACACTGACCCGCGCCCTCACACTTACGCTCCCCCAAATCGTTGTCGTACCCTCACCTGGACCCTAAACCGTCCCCGTCCCCTAACCCTAACCCTAGCCCGAACCCTAACCCTAACCCTTCCCCGAAGCCTTCCCCTCACCCGTCCCCTAATCCTAACCCGTACGCTCACACTAACCCGCCCCCTCACACGTACGCTCCCCCTAAACCGTTGTCGTACCCTCACCTGGACCCTAAACCGTCCCCGTCCCCTAACCCTAAACCTAGCCCGAACCCTAACCCTAAACCTTCCCCGAAGCCTTCCCCTCACCCGTCCCCTAATCCTAACCCGTACGCCCACACTAACCCGCGCCCTCACACGTACGCTCCCCGTAAACCGTTGTCGTACCCTCACCTGGACCCTAAACCGTCCCCATCCCCTAACCCTAACCCTAGCCCGAACCCTAACCCTAACCCTTCGCCGAAGCCTTCCCCTCACCCGTCCCCTAATCCTAAGCCGTACGCTCTCACTAACCCGCGCCCTCACACGTACGCTCCCCCTAAACCGTTGTCGTACCCACACCTGGACCCTAAACCGTCCCCGTCCCCTAACCCTAACCCTAGCCCGAACCCTAACCCTAACCCTTCCCCGAAGTCTTCCCCTCACCCGTCCCCTAATCCTAACCCGTACGCCCACACTAACCCGCGCCCTCACACGTACGCTCCCCCTAAACCGTTGTCGTACACTCACCTGGACCCTAAACCGTCCCCGTCCCCTAACCCTAACCCTAGCCCGAACCCTAAACCTAACCCATCCCCGAAGCCTTCCCCTCACCCGTCCCCTAATCCTAACCGGTACGCCCACACTAACCCGTGCCCTCACACGTACACTCCCCCTTAACTTTTCTCGAACCCTCACCTGGACCCTAAACCGTCCCCGTCCCCTAACCCTAACCCTAGCCCGAACCCTAACCCTAACCCTTCCCCGAAGCCTTCCCCTCACCCGTCCCCTAATCCTAACCCTTACGCCCACACTAACACGCGCCCTCACACGTACGCTCCCCCTAAACCGTTGTCGCACCCTCACCTGGACCCTAAACCGTCCCCGTCCCCTAACCCTAACCCTAGCCGGAACCCTAACCCTAAACCTTCGCCGAAGCCTTCCCCTCACCCGTCCCCTAATCCTAACCCGTACGCTCACACTAACCCGCGCCCTCACACGTATGCTCCCCCTAAACCGTTGTCGTACCCTCACCTGGACCCTAAACCGTCCCCGTCCCCTAAACCTAACCCTAGCCCGAACCCTAACCCTAACCATTCCCCGAAGCCTTCCCCTCACCCGTCCCCTAATCCTAACCCGTACGCTCACACTAACCCGCACCCTCACACGTACGCTCCCCCTAAACCGTTGTCGTAACCTCACCTGGACCCTAAACCGTCCCCGTCCCCTAACCCTAACCCTAGCCCGAACCCTAACCCTAACCCTTCCCCGAAGCCTTCCCCTCACCCTTCCCCTAATCCTAACCCGTACGCTCACACTAACCCGCGCCCTCACACGTACGCTCCCCCTAAACCGTTGTCGTACCCTCACCTGGACCCTAAACCGTCCACGTCCCCTAACCCTAACCCTAGCCCGAACCCTAACCCTAACCCTTCCCCGAAGCCTTCCCCTCACCCGTCCCCTAATCCTAACCCGTACGCCCACACTAACCCGCGCCTTCACACGTACGCTCCCACTAAACCGTTGTCGTACCCTCACCTGGACCCTAAACCGTCCCCGTCCCCTAACCCTAACCCTAGCCCGAACCCTAACCCTAACACTTCGCCGAAGCCTTCCCCTCACCCGTCCCCTAATCCTAACCCGTACGCTCACACTAAGCCGCGCCCTCACACGTACGCTTCCCCTAAACCGTTGTCGTACCCACACCTGGACCCTAAACCGTCCCCGTCCCCTAACCCTAACCCTAGCCCGAACCCTAACCCTAACCTTTCCCCGAAGTCTTCCCCTCACCCGTCCCCTAATCCTAACCCGTACGCCCACACTGACCCGCGCCCTCACACGTACGCTCCCCCTAAAACGTTGTCGTACCCTCACCTGGACCCTAAACCGTCCCCGTCCCCTAACCCTAACCCTAGCCCGAACCCTAACCCTAACCCTTCCCCGAAGCCTTCCCCTCACCCGTCCCCTAATCCTAACCCGTACGCTCACACTAACCCGCGCCCTCACATGTACGCTCCCCCTAAACCGTTGTCGTACCCTCACCTGGACCCTAAACCGTCCCCGTCCCCTAACCCTAACCCTAGCCCGAACCCTAACCCTAACCCTTCCCCGAAGCCTTCCCCTCACCCGTCCCCTAATCCTAACCCGTACGCTCACACTAACCCGCGCCCTCACACGTATGCTCCCCCTAAACCGTTGTCGTACCCTCACCTGGACCCTAAACCGTCCCCGTCCCCTAACCCTAACCCTAGCCCGAACCCTAACCCTAACACATCCCCGAAGCCTTCCCCTCACCCGTCCCCAAATCATAACCCGTACGCCCACACTAACCCGCGCCCTCACACGTACGCTCCCCCTAAACCGTTGTCGTACCCTCACCTGGACCCTAAACCGTCCCCGTCCCCTAACCCTAACCCTAGCCCGAACCCTAACCCTAACCCTTCCCCGAAGCCTTCCCCTCACGCGTCCCCTAATCCTAACCCGTACGCCCACACTAACCCGCACCCTCACACGTACGCTCCCCCTAAAACGTTGTCGTACCCTCACCTGGACCCTAAACCGTCCCCGTCCCCTAACCCTAACCCTAGCCAGAACCCTAACCCTAACCCTTCCCCGAAGCCTTCCCCTCACCCGTCCCCTAATCCTAACCCGTACGCCCACACTAACCCGTGCCCTCACACGTACGCTCCCCCTTAACTTTTCTCGTACCCTCACCTGGACCCTAAACCGTCCCCGTCCCCTAACCCTAACCCTAGCCCGAACCCTAACCCTAACCCTTCCCCGAAGCCTTCCCCTCACCCGTCCCCTAATCCTAACCCTTACGCTCACACTAACCCGCGCCCTCACACGTACGCTCCCCCTAAACCGTTGTCGTACCCACACCTGGAAACTAAACCGTCCCCGTCCCCTAACCCTAACCCTAGCCCGAACCCTAACCCTAACCCTTCCCCGAAGCCTTCCCCTCACCCGTCCCCTAATCCTAACCCGTACGCCCACACTGACCGGCGCCCTCACAAGTAAGCTCCCCCTAAACCGTTGTCGTACCCTCACCTGGACCCTAAACCGTCCCCGTCCCCTAACCCTAACCCTAGCCTGAACCCTAACCCTAACCCTTCCCCGAAGCATTCCCCTCAACCGTCCCCTAATCCTAACCTGTACGCTCACACTAACCCGCGCCCTCACACGTACGCTCCCCCTAAACCGTTGTCGTACCCTCACCTGGACCCTAAACCGTCCCCGTCCCCTAACCCTAACCCTAGCCCGAACCCTAACCCTAACACTTCCCCGAAGCCTTCCCCTCACCCGTCCCCTAATCCTAACCCGTACGCCCACACTAACCCGTGTCCTCACACGTACGCTCCCCCTAAACCGTTGTCGTACCCTCACCTGGACCCTAAACCGTCCCCGTCCCCTAACCCTAACCCTAGCCCAAACCCTAACCCTAACACTTCCCCGAAGCCTTCCCCTCACCCGTCCCCTAATCCTAACCCGTACGCTCACAGTAACCCGCGCCCTCACACGTACGCTCCCCCTAAACCGTTGTCGTACCCTCACCTGGACTCTAAACCGTCCCCGTCCCCTAACCCTAACCCTAGCCCGAACCCTAACCCTAACACTTCCCCGAAGCCTTCCCCTCACCCTTCCCCTAATCCTAACCCATACGCTCACACTAACCCGCGCCCTCACACATACGCTCCCCCTAAACCGTTGTCGTACCCTCACCTGGACCCTAAACCGTCCCCGTCCCCTAACCCTAACCCTAGCCCGAACCCTAACCCTAACACATCCCCGAAGCCTTCCCCTCACCCGTCCCCTAATCCTAACCCGTACGCCCACACTAACCCGCGCCCTCACACGTACGCTCCCCCTAAACCGTTGTCGTACCCTCACCTGGACCCTAAACCGTCCCCGTCCCCTAACCCTAACCCTAGCCCGAACCCTAACCCTAATCCTTCCCCGAAGCCTTCCCCTCACCTGTCCCCTAATCCTAAACCGTACGCCCACACTAACCCGCCCCCTCACACGTACGCTCCCCCTAAACCGTTGTCGTACCCTCACCTGGACCCTAAACCGTCCCCGTCCCCTAACCCTAACCCTAGCCCGAACCCTAACCCTAACCCTTCCCCGAAGCCTTCCCCTCACCCGTCCCCTAATCCTAACCCGTACGCCCACACTAACCCGCACCCTCACACGTACGCTCCCCCTAAAACGTTGTCGTACCCTCACCTGGACCCTAAACCGTCCCCGTCCCCTAACCCTAACCCTAGCCCGAACCCTAAACCTAACCCTTCCCCGAAGCCTTCCCCTCACCCGTCCCCTAATCCTAACCGGTACGCCCACACTAACCCGTGCCCTCACACGTACACTCCCCCTTAACTTTTCTCGTACCCTTACCTGGACCCTAAACCGTCCCCGTCCCCTAACCCTAACCCTAGCCCGAACCCTAACCCTAACCCTTCCCCTAAGCCTTCCCCTCACCCGTCCCCTAATCCTAACCCTTACGCTCACACTAACCCGCGCCCTCACACGTACGCTCCCCCTAAACCGTTGTCGTACCCACACCTGGACTCTAAACCGTCCCCGTCCCCTAACCCTAACCCTAGCCCGAACCCTAACCCTAACCCTTCCCCGAAGCCTTCCCCTCACCCGTCCCCTAATCCTAACCCGTACGCCCACACTGACCCGCGCCCTCACAAGTACGCTCCCCCTAAACCGTTGTCGTACCCTCACCTGGACCCTAAACCGTCCCCGTCCCCTAACCCTAACCCTAGCCCGAACCCTAACCCTAACCCTTCCCCGAAGCATTCCCCTCACCCGTCCCCTAATCCTAACCTGTACGCCAACACTGACCCGCGCCCTCACACGTACGCTCCCCCAAATCGTTGTCGTACCCTCACCTGGACCCTAAACCGTCCCCGTCCCCTAACCCTAACCCTAGCCCGAACCCTAACCCTAACTCTTCCCCGAAGCCTTCCCCTCACCCGTCCCCTAAATCTAACCCGTACACCCACACTAACCCTCGCCCTCACACGTACGCTCCCCCTAAACCGTTGTCGTACCCACACCTGGACCTTAAACCGTCCCCGGCCCCTAACCCTAACCCTAGCCCGAACCCTAACCCTAACCCTTCGCCGAAGCCTTCCCATCACCCGTCCCCTAATCCTAACCCGTACACTCACACTAACCTGCGCCCTCACACGTACGCTCCCCCTAAACCGTTGATGTACCCTCACCTGGACCCTAAACCGTCCCCGTCCCCTAACCCTAACCCTAGCCCGAACCCTAACACTAGAGCTTCCCCGAAGCATTCCCCTCACCCGTCCCCTAATCCTAACCCGTACACCCACACTGACCCGCGCCCTCACACGTACGCTCCCCCTAAATCGTTGTCGTACCCTCACCTGGACCCTAAACCGTCCCCGTCCCCTAACCCTAACCCTAGCCCGAACCCTAACCCTAACCCTTCCCCGAAGCCTTCCCCTCACACGTCCCCTAATCCTAACCCGTACGCTCACACTAACCAGCGCCCTCACACGTACGCTCCCCCTAAACCGTTGTCGTACCCTCAAGTGGACCCTAAACCGTCCCCGTCCCCTAACCCTAACCCTAGCCCGAACCCTAAACCTAACCCTTCCCCGAAGCCTTCCCCTCATCCTTCCCCTAATCCTAACCCGTACGCTCACACTAACCCGCCCCCTCACACGTACGCTCCCCCTAAACCGTTGTCGTACCCTCACCTGGACCCTAAACCGTCCCCGTCCCCTAACCCTAAACCTAGCCCGAACCCTAACCCTAACCCTTCCCCGAAGCCTTCCCCTCACCCGTCCCCTAATCCTAACCCGTACGCCCACACTAACCCGCGCCCTCACACTTACGCTCCCCGTAAACCGTTGTCGTACCCTCACCTGGACCCTAAACCGTCCCCATCCCCTAACCCTAACCCTAGCCCGAACCCTAACCCTAAACCTTCGCCGAAGCCTTCCCCTCACCCGTCCCCTAATCCTAACCCGTACGCTCACACTAACCCGCGCCCTCACACGTACGCTCCCCCTAAACCGTTGTCGTACCCACACCTGGACCCTAAACCGTCCCCGTCCCCTAACCCTAACCCTAGCCCGAACCCTAACCCTAACCCTTCCCCGAAGTCTTCCCCTCACCCGTCCCCTAATCCTAACCCGTACGCCCACACTAACCCGCGCCCTCACATGTACGCTCCCCCTAAACCGTTGTCGTACACTCACCTGGACCCTAAACCGTCCCCGTCCCCTAACCCTAACCCTAGCCCGAACCCTAAACCTAACCCTTCCGCGAAGCCTTCCCCTCACCCTTCCCCTAATCCTAACCCGTACGCTCACACTAACCCGCACCCTCACACGTACGCTCCCCCTAAACCGTTGTCGTACCCTCACCTGGACCCTAAACCGTCCCCGTCCCCTAACCCTAACCCTAGCCCGAACCCTAACCCTAACACTTCCCCGAAGCCTTCCCCTCACCCGTCCCCTAATCCTAAACCGTACGCCCACACTAACCCGTGTCCTCACACGTACGCTCCCCCTAAACCGTTCTCGTACCCTCACCTGGACCCTAAACCGTCCCCGTCCCCTAACCCTAACCCTAGCCCAAACCCTAAACCTAACACTTCCCCGAAGCCTTCCCCTCACCCGTCCCCTAATCCTAACCCGTACGCTCACAGTAACCCGCGCCCTCACACGTACGCTCCCCCTAAACCGTTGTCGTACCCTCACCTGGACTCTAAACCGTCCCCGTCCCCTAACCCTAACCCTAGCCCGAACCCTAACCCTAACACTTCCCCGAAGCCTTCCCCTCACCCTTCCCCTAATCCTAACCCATACGCTCACACTAACCCGCGCCCTCACACGTACCCTCCCCCTAAACCGTTGTCGTACCCTCACCTGGACCCTAAACCGTCCCCGTCCCCTAATCCTTACCCTAGACCGAACCCTAACCCTAACACTTCCCCGAAGCCTTCCCCTCACCCGTCCCCTAATCCTAACCCTTACGCCCACACTAACACGCGCCCTCACACGTACGCTCCCCCTAAACCGTTGTCGCACCCTCACCTGGACCCTAAACCGTCCCCGTCCCCTAACCCTAACCCTAGCCGGAACCCTAACCCTAAACCTTCGCCGAAGCCTTCCCCTCACCCGTCCCCTAATCCTAACCCGTACGCTCACACTAACCCGCGCCCTCACACGTACGCTCCCCCTAAACCGTTGTCGTACCCTCACCTGGACCCTAAACCGTCCCCGTCCCCTAAACCTAACCCTAGCCCGAACCCTAACCCTAACCATTCCCCGAAGCCTTCCCCTCACCCGTCCCCTAATCCTAACCCGTACGCTCACACTAACCCGCACCCTCACACGTACGCTCCCCCTAAACCGTTGTCGTAACCTCACCTGGACCCTAAACCGTCCCCGTCCCCTAACCCTAACCCTAGCCCGAAACCTAACCCTAACCCTTCCCCGAAGCCTTCCCCTCACCCTTCCCCTAATCCTAACCCGTACGCTCACACTAACCCGCGCCCTCACACGTACGCTCCCCCTAAACCGTTGTCGTACCCTCACCTGGACCCTAAACCGTCCACGTCCCCTAACCCTAACCCTAGCCCGAACCCTAACCCTAACCCTTCCCCGAAGCCTTCCCCTCACCCGTCCCCTAATCCTAACCCGTACGCCCACACTAACCCGCGCCTTCACACGTACGCTCCCACTAAACCGTTGTCGTACCCTCACCTGGACCCTAAACCGTCCCCGTCCCCTAACCCTAACCCTAGCCCGAACCCTAACCCTAACACTTCGCCGAAGCCTTCCCCTCACCCGTCCCCTAATCCTAACCCGTACGCTCACACTAACCCGCGCCCTCACACGTACGCTACCCCTAAACCGTTGTCGTACCCACACCTGGACCCTAAACCGTCCCCGTCCCCTAACCCTAACCCTAGCCCGAACCCTAACCCTAACCTTTCCCCGAAGTCTTCCCCTCACCCGTCCCCTAATCCTAACCCGTACGCCCACACTGACCCGCGCCCTCACACGTACGCTCCCCCTAAAACGTTGTCGTACCCTCACCTGGACCCTAAACCGTCCCCGTCCCCTAACCCTAACCCTAGCCCGAACCCTAACCCTAACCCTTCCCGAAGCCTTCCCCTCACCCGTCCCCTAATCCTAACCCGTACGCTCACACTAACCCGTGCCCTCACACGTACGCTCCCCCTAAACCGTTGTCGTACCCTCACCTGGACCCTAAACCGTCCCCGTCCCCTAACCCTAACCCTAGCCCGAACCCTAACCCTAACACTTCCCCGAAGCCTTCCCCTCACCCGTCCCCTAATCCTAACCCGTACGCTCACACTAACCCGCGCCCTCACACGTATGCTCCCCCTAAACAGTTGTCGTACCCTCACCTGGACCCTAAACCGTCCCCGTCCCCTAACCCTAACCCTAGCCCGAACCCTAACCCTAACACATCCCCGAAGCCTTCCCCTCACCCGTCCCCTAATCATAACCCGTACGCCCACACTAACCCGCGCCCTCACACGTACGCTCCCCCTAAACCGTTGTCGTACCCTCACCTGGACCCTAAACCGTCCCCGTCCCCTAACCCTAACCCTAGCCCGAACCCTAACCCTAACCCTTCCCCGAAGCCTTCCCGTCACCCGTCCCCTAATCCTAACCCGTACGCCCACACTAACCCGCACCCTCACACGTACGCTCCCCCTAAAACGTTGTCGTACCCTCACCTGGACCCTAAACCGTCCCCGTCCCCTAACCCTAACCCTAGCCCGAACCCTAACCCTAACCCTTCCCCGAAGCCTTCCCCTCACCCGTCCCCTAATCCTAACCCGTACGCCCACACTAACCCGTGCCCTCACACGTACGCTCCCCCTTAACTTTTCTCGTACCCTCACCTGGACCCTAAACCGTCCCCGTCCCCTAACCCTAACCCTAGCCCGAACCCTAACCCTAACCCTTCCCCGAAGCCTTCCCCTCACCCGTCCCCTAATCCTAACCCTTACGCTCACACTAACCCGCGCCCTCACACGTACGCTCCCCCTAAACCGTTGTCGTACCCACACCTGGACCCTAAACCGTCCCCGTCCCCTAACCCTAACCCTAGCCCGAACCCTAACCCTAACCCTTCCCCGAAGCCTTCCCCTCACCGTCCCCTAATCCTAACCCGTACGCCCACACTGACCGGCGCCCTCACAAGTACGCTCCCCCTAAACCGTTGTCGTACCCTCACCTGGACCCTAAACCGTCCCCGTCCCCTAACCCTAACCCTAGCCTGAACCCTAACCCTAACCCTTCCCCGAAGCATTCCCCTCAACCGTCCCCTAATCCTAACCTGTACGCCCACACTGACCCGCGCCCTCACACGTACGCTCCCCCAAATCGTTGTCGTACCCTCACCTGGACCCTAAACCGTCCCCGTCCCCTAACCCTAACCCTAGCCCCAACCCTAACCCTAACCCTTCCCCGAAACCTTCCCCTCACCCGTCCCCTAAATCTAACCCGTACGCTCACACTAACCCGCGCCCTCACACGTACGCTCCCCCTAAACCGTTGTCGTACGCACACCTGGACCTTAAACCGTCCCCGGCCCCTAACCCTAACCCTAGCCCGAACCCTAACCCTAACCCTTCCCCGAAGCCTTCCCATCACCCGTCCCCTAATCCTAACCCGTACGCTCACACTAACCCACGCCCTCACACGTACGCTCCCCCTAAACCGTTGTCGTACCCTCACCTGGACCCTAAACCGTCCCCGTCCCCTAACCCTAACCTTGGCCCGAACCCTAACCCTAACCCTTCCCCGAAGCCTTCCCCTCACCCGTCCCCTAATCCTAACCGGTACGCCCACACTAACCCCCGCCCTCACACGTACGCTCCCCCTAAACCGTTGTCGTACCCTCACCTGGACCCTAAACCGTCCCCGTCCCCTAACCCAACCCTAGCCCAAACCCTAACCCTAACCCTTCCCCGAAGCCTTCCCCTCACGCGTCCCCTAATCCTAACCCGTACGCTCACACTAACCCGCGCCCTCACACGTACGCTCCCCCTAAACCGTTGTCGTACCCTCACCTGGACCCTAAACCGTCCCCGTCCCCTAACACTAACCTTAGCCCGAACACTAACCCTAACCCTTCCCCGAAGCCTTCCCCTCACCCGTCCCCTAATCCTAACCCGTACGCTCACACTAACCCACGCCCTCACACGTACTCTCCCCCTCAACCGTTGTCATACCCTCACCTGGACCCTAAACCATCCCCGTCCCCTAACCCTAACCCTATCCCGAACCCTGACCCTAACCCTTCCCCGAAGCCTTCCCCTCACCCGTCCCCTAATCCTAACCCGTACACTCACACTAACCTGCGCCCTCACACGTACGCTCCCCCTAAACCGTTGATGTACCCTCACCTGGACCCTAAACCGTCCCCGTCCCCTAACCCTAACCCTAGCCCGAACCCTAACACTAGAGCTTCCCCGAAGCATTCCCCTCACCCGTCCCCTAATCCTAACCCGTACGCCCACACTGACCCGCGCCCTCACACGTACGCTCCCCCTAAATCGATGTCGTACCCTCACCTGGACCCTAAACCGTCCCCGTCCCCTAACCCTAACCCTAGCCCGAACCCTAACCCTAACCCTTCCCCGAAGCCTTCCCCTCACACGTCCCCTAATCCTAACCCGTACGCTCACACTAACCAGCGCCCTCACACGTACGCTCCCCCTAAACCGTTGTCGTACCCTCAAGTGGACCCTAAACCGTCCCCGTCCCCTAACCCTAACCCTAGCCCGAACCCTAAACCTAACCCTTCCCCGAAGCCTTCCCCTCACCCCTCCCCTAATCCTAACCCGTACGCTCACACTAACCCGCCCCCTCACACGTACGCTCCCCCTAAACCGTTGTCGTACCCTCAACTGGACCCTAAACCGTCCCCGTCCCCTAACCCTAAACCTAGCCCGAACCCTAACCCTAACCCTTCCCCGAAGCCTTCCCCTCACCCGTCCCCTAATCCTAACCCGTACGCTCACACTAACCCGCGCCCTCACACGTATGCTCCCCCTAAACCGTTGTCGTACCCTCACCTGGACCCTAAACCGTCCCCGTCCCCTAACCCTAACCCTAGCCCGAACCCTAACCCTAACACATCCCCGAAGCCATCCCCTCACCCGTCCCCTAATCATAACCCGTACGCCCACACTAACCCGCGCCCTCACACGTACGCTCCCCCTAAACCGTTGTCGTACCCTCACCTGGACCCTAAACCGTCCCCGTCCCCTATCCCTAACCCTAGCCCGAACCCTAACCCTAACCCTTCCCCGAAGCCTTCCCCTCACCCGTCCCCTAATCCTAACCCGTACGCCCACACTAACCCGCACCCTCACACGTACGCTCCCCCTAAAACGTTGTCGTACCCTCACCTGGACCCTAAACCGTCCCCGTCCCCTAACCCTAACCCTAGCCCGAACCCTAACCCTAACCCTTCCCCGAAGCCTTCCCCTCACCCGTCCCCTAATCCTAACCCGTACGCCCACACTAACCCGTGCCCTCACACGTACGCTCCCCCTTAACTTTTCTCGTACCCTCACCTGGACCCTAAACCGTCCCCATCCCCTAACCCTAACCCTAACCCTAACCCTAACCCTAACCCTAACCCTAACCCTAACCCTAACCCTAACCCTAACCCTAACACTTCCCCGAAGCCTTCCCCTCACCCGTCCCCTAATCCTAATCCGTACGCCCACACTAACCCGCGCCCTCACACGTACGCTCCCCCTAAACCGTTGTCGTACCCACACCTGGACCCTAAAGCGTCCCGGGCCCCTAACCCTAACCCTAGCCCGAACCCTAACCCTAACCCTTCCCCGAAGCCTTCCCATCACCCGTCCCCTAATCCTAACCCGTACGGTCACACTAACCCACACCCTCACACGTACGCTCCCCCTAAACCGTTGTCGTACCCTCACCTGGACCCTAAACTGTCCCCGTCCCCTAACCCTATCCTTGGCCCGAACCCTAACACTAACCCTTCCCCGAAGCCTTCCCCTCACCCGTCCCCTAATCCTAACCGGTACGCCCACACTAACCCGCGCCCTCACACGTACGCTCCCCCTAAACCATTGTCGTACCCTCACCTGGACCCTAAACCGTCCCCGTCCCCTAACCCAACCCTAGCCCAAACCCTAACCCTAACCCTTCCCCGAAGCCTTCCCCTCACCCGTCACCTAATCGTAACCCGTATGCTCACACTAACCCGCGCCCTCACACGTACGCTCCCCCTAAAACGTTGTCGTACCCTCACCTGGACCCTAAACCGTCCCCGTCCCCTAACACTAACCTTAGCCCGAACCCTAACCCTAACCCTTCCCCGAAGCCTTCCCCTCACCCGTCCCCTAATCCTAACCCGTACGCTCACACTAACCCGCGCCCTCACACGTACGCTCCCCCTCAACCGTTGTCGTACCCTCACCTGGACCCTAAACCATCCCCGTCCCCTAACCCTAACCCTATCCCGAACCCTAACCCTAACCCTTCCCCGAAGCCTTCCCCTCACCCGTTCCCTAATCCTAATCCGTACACTCACACTAACCCGCGCCCTCACACGTACGCTCCCCCTAAACCGTTGTCGTACCCTCACCTGGACCCTAAACTGTCCCCTTCCCCTAAAGCTAACCCTAGCCCGAACCCTAACCCTAACCCTTCCCCGAAGCCTTCCCCTCACCCGTCCCCTAATCCTAACCCGTACGCCCACACTAACCCGCGCCCTCACACGTACGCTCCCCCTAAACCGTTGTCGTACCCTCACCTGGATCCTAAACCGTCCCCATCCCCTAACCCTAACCCTAGCCCGAACCTTAACCCTAACCCTTCTCCGAAGCCTTCCCCTCACCCGTCCCCTAACCCTAACCCGTACGACCACACTAACCCGCACCCTCACACGTACGCTCTCCCTAAAACGTTGTCGTACCCTCACCTGGACCCTAAACCGTCCCCGTCCCCTAACCCTAACCCTAGCCCGAACCCTAACCCTAACCCTTCCCCGAAGCCTTCCCCTCACCCGTCCCCTAATCCTAACCCGTACGACCACACTAACCCGTGCCTTCACACGTACGCTCCCCCTTAACTTTTCTCGTACCCTCACCTGGACCCTAAACCGTCCCCGTCCCCTAACCCTAACCCTAGCCCGAACCCTAACCCTAACCCTTCCCCGAAGCCTTCCCCTCACCCTTCCCCTAATCCTAAACCGTACGCTCACACTAACCCGCGCCCTCACACGTACGCTCCCCCTAAACCGTTGTCGTACCCTCACCTGGACCCTAAACCGTCCCCGTCCCCTAACCCTAACCCTAGCCCGAACCCTAACCCTAACCCTTCCCCGAAGCCTTCCCCTCACCCGTCCCCTAATCCTAACCCTTACGCTCACACTAACCCGCGCCCTCACACGTACACTCCCCCTAAACCGTTGTCGTACCCACACCTGGACCCTAAACCGTCCCCGTCCCCTAACCCTAACCCTAGCCCGAACCCTAACCCTAACCCTTCCCCGAAGCCTTCCCCTCACCCGTCCCCTATTCCTAACCCGTACGCCCACACTGACCCGCGCCCTCACACGTACACTCCCCCTAAACCGTTGTCATACCCTCACCTGGACCCTAAACCGTCCCCGTCCGCTAACCCTAACCCTAGCTCGAACCCTAACCCTAACCCTTCCCCGAAGCATTCCCCTCACCCGTCCCCTAATCCTAACCCGTACGCCCACACTGACCCGCGCCCTCACACGTACGCTCCCTCTAAATCGTTGTCGTACCCTCACCTGGACCCTAAACCGTCCCCGTCCCCTAACCCTAACCCTAGCCCGAACCCTAACCCTAACCCTTCCCCGAAGCCTTCCCCTCACCCGTCCCCTAAATCTAACCCGTACGATCACACTAACCCGCGCCGTCACACGTACGCTCCCCCTAAACCGTTGTCGTACCCACACCTGGACCCTAAACCGTCCCCGTCCCCTAACCCTAACCCTAGCCCGAACCCTAACCCTAACCCTTCCCCGAAGCCTTCCCCTCACCCGTCCCCTAATCCTAATCCGTACGCCCACACTAACCCGCGCCCTCACACGTACGCTCCCCCTAAACCGTTGTCGTACCCACACCTGGACCCTAAACCGTCCCCGGCCCCTAACCCTAACCCTAGCCCGAACCCTAACCCTAACCCTTCCCCGAAGCCTTCCCATCACCCGTCCCCTAATCCTAACCCGTTCGCTCACACTAACCCACGCCCTCACACGTACGCTCCCCCTAAACCGTTGTCGTACCCTCACCTGGACCCTAAACCGTCCCCGTCCCCTAACCCTAACCTTGGCCCGAACCCTAACCCTAACCCTTCCCCGAAGCCTTCCCCTCACCCGTCCCCTAATCCTAACCGGTACGCCCACACTAACCCGCGCCCTCACACGTACGCTCCCCCTAAACCGTTGTCGTACCCTCACCTGGACCCTAAACCGTCCCTGTCCCCTAACCCTAACCCTAGGCCGAACCCTAACCCTAACCCTTCCCCGAAGCCTTCCCCTCACCCATCCTCTAATCCTAACACGTACGCTCACACTAACCCACGCCCTCAGACGTACGCTCCCCCTAAACCGTTGTCGTACCCTCACCTGGACCCTAAACCGTCCCCGTCCCCTAACCCTAACCCTAGCCCGAACCCTAACCCTAAATCTTCCCCGAAGCCTTCCGCTCACCCGTCCCCTAATCCTAACCCGTACGCTCACACTAACCCGCGCCCTCACACGTACGCTCCCCCTAAACCGTTGTCGTACCCTCACCTGGACCCTAAACCGTCCCCGTCCCCTAACCCTAACCCTAGCCCGAACCCTAACCCTAACCCTTCCCCGAAACCTTCCCCTCACCCGTCCCCTAATCCTAACCTGTACGCTCACAGTAACCCGCGCCCTCACACGTACGCTCCACTTAAACCGTTGTCGTACCCTCACCTGGACCCTAAACCGTCCCCGTCCCCTAACCCTAACCCTAGCCCGAACCCTAAAACTAACCCTTCCCCAAAGCCTTCCCTTCACCCTTCCCCTAATCCTAACCCGTACGCTCACACTAACCCGCGCCCTCACACGTACTCTCCCCCTAAACTGTTGTCGTACCCTCACCTGGACCCTAAACCGTCCCCGTCCCCTAACCCTAACCCTAGCCCGAACCCTAACCCTAACCCTTCCCCGAAGCCTTCCCCTCACCCGTCCCCTAATCCTAACCCGTACGCCCACACTAACCCGCGCCCTCACACGTACGCTCCCCCTAAACCGTTGTCGTACCCTCACCTGGACCCTAAACCGTCCCCGTCCCCTAACCCTAACCCTAGCCCGAACCCTAACCCTAACCCTTCGCCGAAGCCTTCCCCTCACCCGTCCCCTAATCCTAACCAGTACGCTCACACTAACCCACGCCCTCACACGTACGCTCCCCCTAAACCGTTGTCGTACCCACACCTGGACCCTAAACCGTCCCCGTCCCCTAACCCTAACCCTAGCCCGAACCCTAACCCTAACCCTTCGCCGAAGCCTTCCCCTCACCCGTCCCCTAATCCTAACCCGTACGCTCACACTAACCCGCGCCCTCACACGTACGCTCCCCCTAAACCGTAGTCGTACCCACACCTGGACCCTAAACCGTCCCCGTCCCCTAACCCTAACCCTAGCCCGAACCCTAACCCTAACCCTTCCCCGAAGCCTTCCCCTCACCCGTCCCCTAATCCTAACCCGTACGCCCACACTGACCCGCGCCCTCACAAGTACGCTCCCCCTAAACCGTTGTCGTACCCTCACCTGGACCCTAAACCGTCCCCGTCCCGTAACCCTAACCCTAGCCCGAACCCTAAACCTAACCCTTCCCCGAAGCCTTCCCCTCACCCGTCCCCTAATCCTAACCCGTACGCTCACACTAACCCGCGCCCTCACACGTACGCTCCCCCTAAACCGTTGTCGTACCCTCACCTGGACCCTAAACCGTCCCCTTCCCCTAACGCTAACCCTAGCCCGAACCCTAACCCTAACCCTTCCCCGAAGCCTTCCCCTCACCCGTCCCCTAATCCTAACCCGTACGCCCACACTAAGCCGCGCCCTCACACGTACGCTCCCCCTAAACCGTTGTCGTACCCTCACCTGGAACCTAAACCGTCCCCGTCCCCTAACCCTAACCCTAGCCCGAACCCTAACCCTAACCCTTCTCCGAAGCCTTCCCCTCACCCTTCCCCTAATCCTAACCCGTACGCTCACACTGACCCACGCCCTCACACGTACGCTCCCCCTAAACCGTTGTCGTACCCTCACCTGGACCCTAAACCGTCCCCGTCCCCTAACCTTAACCTTAGCCCGAACCCTAACCCTAACCCTTCCCCGAAGCCTTCCCCTCACCCTTCCCCTAATCCTAAACCGTACGCTCACACTAACCCGCGCCCTCACACGTACGCTCCCCCTAAACCGTTGTCGTACCCTCACCTGGACCCTAAACCGTCCCCGTCCCCTAACCCTAACCCTAGCCCGAACCCTAACCCTATCCCTTCCCCGAAGCCTTCCCCTCACCCGTCCCCTAATCCTAACCCGTACGCCCACACTAAACCGCGCCCTCACACGTACGCTCCCCCTAAACAGTTGTCGTACCCTCACCTGGACCCTAAACCGTCCCCGTCCCCTAACCCTAACCCTAGCCCGAACCCTAACCCTAACCCTTCCCCGAAGCCTTCCCCTCACCCGTCCCCTAATCCTAACCCGTACGCTCACACTAAACCGCGCCCTCACACGTACGCTCCTCCTAAACCATTGTCGTACCCTCACCTGGACCCTAAACCGTCCCCGTCCCCTAACCCTAACCCTAGCCCGAACCCTAAGCCTAACCCTTCCCCGAAGCCTTCCCCTCACCCTTCCCCTAATCCTAACCCGTACGCTCACACTAACCCGCGTCCTCACACGTACGCTCCCCCTAAACCGTTGTCGTACACTCACCTGGACCCTAAACCGTCCCCGTCCCCTAACCCTAACCCTAGCCCGAACCCTAACCCTAACCCTTCCCCGAAGCCTTCCCCTCACCCGTCCCCTAATCCTAACCCGTACGCTCACACTAACCCACGCCCTCACACGTACGCTCCCCCTAAACCGTTGTCGTACCCTCACCTGGACCCTAAACCGTCCCCGTCCCCTAACCCTAACCCTAGCCCGAACCCTAACCCTAACCCTTCCCCGAAGCCTTCCCCTCACCCGTCCCCTAATCCTAACCCATACGCTCACACTAACCCGCGCCCTCACACGTACATTCCCCCTAAACCGTTGTCGTACCCTCACCTGGACCCTAAACCGTCCCCGTCCCCTAACCCTAACCCTAGCCTGAACCCTAACCCTAACCCTTCCCCGAAGCCTTCCCCTCACCCGTCCCCTAATCCTAACCCGTACGCCCACACTAACACGCGCCCTCACACGTACGCTCCCCCTAAACGGTTGTCGTACCCTCACCTGGACCCTAAACCGTCCCCGTCCCCTAACCCTAACCCTAGCCCGATCCCTAACCCTAACACTTCCCCGAAGCCTTCCCCTCACCCGTCCCCTAATCCTAACCCGTACGCTCACACTAACCCGCGCCCTCACACGTACGCTCCCCCTAAACCGTTGTCGTACCCTCACCTGGACCCTAAACCGTCCCCGTCCCCTAACCCTAACCCTAGGCCGAACCCTAACCCTAACCCTTCCCCGAAGCCTTCCCCTCACCCATCCCCTAATCCTAACCCGTACGCTCACACTAACCCGCGCGCTCAGACGTACGCTCCCCCTAATCCGTTGTCGTACCCTCACCTGGACCCTAAACCGTCCCCGTCCCCTAACCCTAACCCTAGCCCGAACCCTAACCCTAACTCTTCCCCGAAGCCTTCCCCTCACCCGTCCCCTAATCCTAACCCGTACGCTCACACTAACCCGCGCCCTCACACGTACGCTCCCCCTAAACCGTTGTCGTACCCTCACCTGGACCCTAAACCGTCCCCGTCCCCTAACCCTAACCCTAGCCCGAACCCTAACCCTAACCCTTCCCCAAAACCTTCCCCTCACCCGTCCCCTAATCCTAACCTGTACGCTCACAGTAACCCGCGCCCTCACACGTACGCTCCACTTAAACCGTTGTCGTACCCTCACCTGGACCCTAAAACGTCCCCGTCCCCTAACCCTAACCCTAGCCCGAACCCTAAAACTGACCCTTCCCCAAAGCCTTCCCCTCACCCTTCCCCTAATCCTAACCCGTACGCTCACACTAACCCGCGCCCTCACACGTACTCTCCCCCTAAACCGTTGTCGTACCCTCACCTGGACCCTAAACCGTCCCCGTCCCCTAACCCTAACCCTAGCCCGAACCCTAACCCTAACCCTTCCCCGAAGCCTTCCCCTCACCCGTCCCCTAATCCTAACCCGTACGCCCACACTAACCCGCGCCCTCACACGTATGCTACCCCTAAACCGTTGTCGTACCCTCACCTGGACCCTAAACCGTCCCCGTCCCCTAACCCTAACCCTAGCCCGAACCCTAACCCTAACCCTTCCCCGAAGCCTTCCCCTCACCCGTCCCCTAATCCTAACCCGTAAGCTCACACTAACCCGCGCCCTCACACGTACGCTCCACCTAAACCGTTGTTGTACCCTCACCTGGACCCTAAACCGTCCCCGTCCCCTAACCCTATCCCTAGCCCGAACCCTAACCCTAACCCTTCCCCGAAGCCTTCCCCTAACCCTTCCCCTAATCCTAACCCGTACGCTCACACTAACCTGCGCCCTAACACGTACGCTCCCCCTAAACCGTTGTCGTACCCTCACCTGGACCCTAAACCGTCCCCGTCCCCTAACCCTAACCCTAGCCCGAACCCTAACCCTAACCCTTCCCCGAAGCCTTCCCCTCACCCGTCCCCTAATCCTAACCCGTACGCCCACACTAACCCGCGCCCTCACACGTACGCTCCCCCTAAACCGTTGTCGTACCCTCACCTGGACCCTAAACCGTCCCCGTCCCCTAACCCTAACCCTAGCCCGAACCCTAACCCTAACCCTTCGCCGAAGCCTTCCCCTCACCCGTCCCCTAATCCTAACCCGTACGCTCACACTAACCCACGCCCTCACACGTACGCTCCCCCTAAACCGTTGTCGGAACCACACCTGGACCCTAAACCGTCCCCGTCCCCTAACCCTAACCCTAGCCCGAACCCTAACCCTAACCCTTCCCCGAAGCCTTCCCCTCACCCGTCCCCTAATCCTAACCCGTACGCCCACACTAACCCGCGCCCTCACACGTACGCTCCCCCTAAACCGTTGTCGTACCCTCACCTGGAACCTAAACCGTCCCCGTCCCCTAACCCTAACCCTACCCCGAACCCTAACCCTAACCCATCCCCGAAGCCTTCCCCTCACCCTTACCCTAATCCTAACCCGTACGCTCACACTAACCCGCGCCCTCACACGTACGCTCCCCCTAAACCGTTGTCGTACCCTCACCTGGACCCTAAACCGTCCCCGTCCCCTATCCCTAACCCTAGCCCGAACCCTAACCCTAACCCTTCCCCGAAGCCTTCCCCTCACCCGTCCCCTAATCCTAACCCGTACGCCCACATTAACCCATGCCCTCACACGTACGCTCCCCCTAAACCGTTGTCGTACCCTCACCTGGACCCTAAACCGTCCCCGTCCCGTAACCCTAACCCTAGCCCGAACCCTAACCCTAACCCATCCCCGAAGCCTTCCCCTCACCCTTCCCCTAATCCTAACCCGTACGCTCACACTGACCCGCGCCCTCACACGTACGCTCCCCCTAAACCGTTGTCGTACCCTCACCTGGACCCTAAACCGTCCCCATCCCCTAACCTTAACCCTAGCCCGAACCCTAACCCTAACCCTTCCCCGAAGCCTTCCCCTCACCCTTCCCCTAATCCTAAACCGTACGCTCACACTAACCCACGCCCTCACACGTACGCTCCCCCTAAACCGTTGTCGTACCCTCACCTGGACCCTAAACCGTCCCCGTCCCCTAACCCTAACCCTAGCCCGAACCCTAACCCTATCCCTTCCCCGAAGCCTTCCCCTCACCCGTCCCCTAATCCTAACCCGTACGCCCACACTAAACCGCGCCCTCACACGTAAGCTCCCCCTAAACAGTTGTCGTACCCTCACCTGGACCCTAAACCGTCCCCGTCCCCTAACCCTAACCCTAGCCCGAACCCTAACCCTAACCCTTCCCCGAAGCCTTCCCCTCACCCGTCACCTAATCCTAACCCATACGCTCACACTAACCCGCGCCCTCACACGTACGCTCCCCCTAAACCGTTGTCGTACCCTCACCTGGACCCTAAACCGTCCCCTTCCCCTAACCCTAACCCTAGCCCGAACCCTAACCCTAACCCTTCGCCGAAGCCTTCCCCTCACCCGTCACCTAATCCTAACCCGTACGCTCACACTAACCCGCGCCCTCACACGTACGCTCCACCTAAACCGTTGTCGTACCCTCACCTGGACCCTAAACCGTCCCCGTCCCCTAAAGCTAACCCTAGCCCGAACCGTAACCCTAACACTTCGTCGAAGCCTTCCCCTCACCCGTCCCCTAATCCTAACCCGTACGCTCACACTAACCCGCGCCCTCACACGTACGCTCCCCCTAAACCGTTCTCGTACCCACACCTGGACCCTAAACCGTCCCCGTCCCCTAACCCTAACCCTAGCCCGAACCCTAACCCTAACCCTTCCCTGAAGCCTTCCCCTCACCCGTCCCCTAATCCTAACCCGTACGCCCACACTAACCCGCGCCCTCACACGTACGCTCCACCTAAACCGTTGTCGTACCCTCACCTGGACCCTAAACCGTCCCCGTCCCCTAACCCTAACCCTAGCCCGAACCCTAACCCTAACCCTTCCCCGAAGCCTTCCCCTCACCCGTCCCCTAATCCTAACCCGTACGCTCACACTAACCCGCGCCCTCACACGTACGCTACCCCTAAACCATTGTTGTACCCTCACCTGGACCCTAAACCGTCTCCGTCCCCTAACCCTAACCCTACCCCGAACCCTAACCCTAACCCATCCCCGAAGCCTTCCCCTCACCCTTACCCTAATCCTAACCCGTACGCTCACACTAACCCGCGCCCTCACACGTACGCTCCCCCTAAACCGTTGTCGTACCCTCACCTGGACCCTAAACCGTCCCCGTCCCCTATCCCTAACCCTAGCCCGAACCCTAACCCTAACCCTTCCCCGAAGCCTTCCCCTCACCCGTCCCCTAATCCTAACCCGTACGCCCACATTAACCCATGCCCTCACACGTACGCTCCCCCTAAACCGTTGTCGTACCCTCACCTGGACCCTAAACCGTCCCCGTCCCGTAACCCTAACCCTAGCCCGAACCCTAACCCTAACCCATCCCCGAAGCCTTCCCCTCACCCTTCCCCTAATCCTAACCCGTACGCTCACACTAACCCGCGCCCTCACACGTACGCTCCCCCTAAACCGTTGTCGTACCCTCACCTGGACCCTAAACCGTCTCCGTCCCCTAAACCTAACCCTAGCCCGAACCCTAACCCTAACACTTCCCCGAAGCCTTCCCCTCACCCGTCCCCTAATCCTAACCCGTACGCCCACACTAACCCGCGCCCTCACACGTACGCTCCCCCTAAACCGTTGTCGTACCCTCACCTGGACCCTAAACCGTCCCCGTCCCCTAACCCTAACCCTAGCCCGAACCCTAACCCTAACACTTCCCCGAAGCCTTCCCCTCACCCTTCCCCTAATCCTAACCCGTACGCTCACACTAACACGCGCCCTCACACGTACTCTCCCCCTAAACCGTTGTCGTACCCTCACCTGGACCCTAAACCGTCCCCGTCCCCTAACCCTAACCCTAGCCCGAACCCTAACCCTAACCCTTCCCCGAAGCCTTCCCCTCACCCGTCCCCTAATCCTAACCCGTACGCCCACACTAACCCGCGCCCTCACACGTACGCTCCCCCTAAACCGTTGTCGTACCCTCACCTGGACCCTAAACCGTCCCCGTCCCCTAACCCTAACCCTAGCCCGAACCCTAACCCTAACCCTTCGCCGAAGCCTTCCCCTCACCCGTCCCCTAATCCTAACCCGTACGCTCACACTAACATGCGCCCTCACACGTACGCTCCCCCTAAACCGTTGTCGTAACCACACCTGGACCCTAAACCGTCCCCGTCCCCTAACCCTAACCCTAGCCCGAACCCTAACCCTAACACTTCGCCGAAGCCTTCCACTCACCCGTCCCCTAATCCTAACCCGTACGCTCACACTAACCCGCGCCCTCACACGTACGCTCCCCCTAAACCGTTGTCGTACCCTCACCTGGACCCTAAACCGTCCCCGTCCCCTAACCCTAACCCTAGCCCGAACCCTAACCCTAACCCTTCCCGAAGCCTTCCCCTCACCCGTCCCCTAATCCTAACCCGTACGCCCACACTAACCCGCGCCCTCACACGTACGCTCCCCCTAAACCGTTGTCGTACCCTCACCTGGACCCTAAACCGTCCCCGTCCCGTAACCCTAACCCTAGCCCGAACCCTAACCCTAACCCTTCCCCGAAGCCTTCCCCTCACCCGTCCCCTAATCCTAACCCGTACGCTCACACTAACCCGCGCCCTCACACGTACGCTCCCCCTAAACCGTTGTCGTACCCTCACCTGGACCCTAAACCGTCCCCTTCCCCTAACGCTAACCCTAGCCCGAACCCTAACCCTAACCCTTCCCCGAAGCCTTCCCCTCACCCGTCCCCTAATCCTAACCCGTATGCCCACACTAACCCGCGCCCTCACACGTACGCTCCCCCTAAACCGTTGTCGTACCCTCACCTGGAACCTAAACCGTCCCCATCCCCTAACCCTAACCCTAGCCCGAACCCTAACCCTAACCCTTCTCCGAAGCCTTCCCCTCACCCGTCCCCTAACCCTAACCCGTACGACCACACTAACCCGCGCCCTCACACGTACGCTCCCCCTAAAACGTTGTCATACCCTCACCTGGACCCTAAACCGTCCCCGTCCCCTAACCCTAACCCTAGCCCGAACCCTAACCCTAACCCTTCCCCGAAGCCTTCCCCTCACCCGTCCCCTAATCCTAACCCGTACGCTCACACTAACCCGCGCCCTCACACGTACGCTCCCCCTAAACCGTTGTCGTACCCTCACCTGGACCCTAAACCGTCCCCGTCCCCTAACACTAACCCTAGCCCGAACCCTAACCCTAACCCTTCCCCGAAGCCTTCCCCTCACCCGTCCCCTAATCCTAACCTGTACGCTAACACTAACCCACGCCCTCACACGTACGCTCCCCCTAAAACGTTGTCGTACCCTCACCTGGACCCTAAACCGTCCCCGTCCCCTAACCCTAACCCTAGCCCGAACCCTAACCCTAACCCTTCCCCGAAGCCTTCCCCTCACCCGTCCCCTAATCCTAACCCGTACGCCCACACTAACCCGTGCCCTCACACGTACGCTCCCCCTTAACTTTTCTTGTACCCTCACCTGGACCCTAAACCGTCCCCGTCCCCTAACACTAACCCTAGCCCGAACCCTAACCCTAACCCTTCCCCGAAGCCTTCCCCTCACCCGTCCCCTAATCCTAACCCGTATGCTCACACTAACCCACGCCCTCACACGTACGCTCCCCCTAAACCGTTGTCATACCCTCACCTGGAGGCTAAACCGTCCCCGTCCCCTAACCCTAACCCTAGCCCAAACCCTAATCCTAACCCTTCCCCGAAGCCTTCCCCTCACCCGTCCCCTAATCCTAACCCTTACGCTCACACTAACCCGCGCCCTCACACGTACGCTCCCCCTAAACCGTTGTCGTACCCACACCTGGACCCTAAACCGTCCCCGTCCCCTAACCCTAACCCTAGCCCGAACCCTAACCCTAACCCTTCCCCGAAGCCTTCCCCTCACCCGTCCCCTAATCCTACCCCGTACGCCCACACTGACCCGCGCCCTCACACGTACGCTCCCCCTAAACCGTTGTCGTACCCTCACCTGGACCCTAAACCGTCCCCGTCCCCTAACCCTAACCCTAGCCCGAACCCTAACCCTAACGCTTCCCCGAAGCATTCACTTCACCCGTCCCCTAATCCTAACCCGTACGCCCACACTAACCCGCGCCCTCACACGTACGCTCCCCCTAAACCGTTGTCGTACCCTCACCTGGACCCTAAACCGTCCCCGTCCCCTAACCCTAACCCTAGCCCGAACCCTAACCCTAACCCTTCCCCGAAGCCTTCCCCTCACCCGTCCCCTAATCCTAACCCGTACGCTCACACTATCCCGCGCCCTCACACGTACGCTCCCCCTAAACCGTTGTCGTACCCTCACCTGGACCCTAAACCGTCCCCGTCCCCTAACCCTAACCCTAGCCCGAACCCTAACCCTAACCCTTCCCCGAAGCCTTCCCCTCACCCGTCCCCTAATCCTAACCCGTACGCTCACACTAACCCGCGCCCTCACACGTACGCTCCCCCTAAACCGTTGTCGTACCCTCACCTGGACCCTAAACCGTCCCCGTCCCCTAACCCTAACCCTAGCCCGAACCCTAACCCTAACCCTTCCCCGAAGCCTTCCCCTCACCCGTCCCCTAATCCTAACCCGTACACTCACACTAACCCGCGCCCTCACACGTACGCTCCCCCTAAACCGTTGTCGTACCCTCACCTGGACCCTAAACCGTCCCCGTCCCCTAACACTAACCCTAGCCCGAACCCTAACCCTAACCCTTCCCCGAAGCCTTCCCCTCACCCGTCCCCTAATCCTAACCCGTACGCTAACACTAACCCACGCCCTCACACGTACGCTCCCCCTAAACCGTTGTCGTACCCTCACCTGGACCCTAAACCGTCCCCGTCCCCTAACCCTAACCCTAGCCCGAACCCTAACCCTAACCCTTCCCCGAAGCCTTTCCCTCACCCGTCCCCTAATCCTAACCCGTACGCTCACACTAACCCGCGCCCTCACACGTATGCTCCCCCTAAACCGTTGTCGTAACCTCACCTGGACCCTAAACCGTCCCCGTCCCCTAACCCTAACCCTAGCCCGCACCCTAACCCTAACCCTTCCCCGAAGCCTGCCCCTCACCCTTCCCCTAATCCTAACCCGTACGCTCACACTAACCCGCGCCCTCACACGTACGCTCCCCCTAAACCGTTGTCGTACCCTCACCTGGACCCTAAACCGTCCCCGTCCCCTAACCCTAACCCTAGCCCGAACCCTAACCCTAACCCTTCCCCGAAGCCTTCCCCTCACCCGTCCCCTAATCCTAACACGTACGCCCACACTAAACCGCGCCCTCACACGTACGCTCCCCCTAAGCCGTTGTCGTACCCTCACCTGGACCCTAAACCGTCCCCGTCCCCTAAACCTAACCCTAACCCTAGCCCGAACGCTAAACCTAACCCTTCCCCGAAGCCTTCCCCTCACCCGTCCCCTAATCCTAACCCGTACGCCCACACTGACCCGCGCCCTCACACGTACGCTCCCCCTAAACCGTTGTCGTACCCTCACCTGGACCCTAAACCGTCCCCGTCCCCTAACCCTAACCGTAGCCCGAACTCTAACCCTAACCCTTCCCCGAAGCCTTCCCCTCACCCTTCCCCTAATCCTAACCCGTACGCTCACACTAACCCGCGCCCTCACACGTACGCTCCCCCTAAACCGTTGTCGTACCCTCACCTGGACCCTAAACCGTCCCCGTCCCCTAACCCTAACCCTAGCCCGAACCCTAACCGTAACCCTTTCCCGAAGCCTTCCCCTCACCCGTCCCCTAATCCTAACCCGTACGCCCACACTAACACGCGCCCTCACACGTACGCTCCCCCTAAACCGTTGTCGTACCCTCACCTGGACCCTAAACCGTCCCCGTCCCCTAACCCTAACCCTAGCCCGAACCCTAACCCTAACCCTTCGCCGAAGCCTTCCCCTCACCCGTCCCCTAATCCTAACCCGTACGCTCACACTAACCCGCGCCCTCACACGTACACTCCCCCAAAACGTTGTCGTACCCACACCTGGACCCTAAACCGTCCCCGTCCCCTAACCCTAACCCTAGCTCGAACCCTAACCCTAAACCTTCCCCGAAGCCTTCCCCTCACCCGTCCCCTAATCCTAACCCGTACGCCCACACTGACCCGCGCCCTCACACGTACGCTCCCCCTAAACTATTGTCGTACCCTCACCTGGACCCTAAACCGTCCCCGTCCCGTAACCCTAACCCTAGCCCGAACCCTAACCCTAACCCTTCCCCGAAGCCTTCCCCTCACCCGTCCCCTAATCCTAACCCGTACGCTCACACTAATCCGCGCCCTCACACGTACGCTCCCCCTAAACCGTTGTCGTACCCTCACCTGGACCCTAAACCGTCCCCTTCCCCTAACGCTAACCCTAGCCCGAACCCTGACCCTAACACTTCGGCGAAGCCTTCCCCTCACCCGTCCCCTAATCCTAACCCGTACGCCCACACTAACCCGCGCCCTCACACGTACGCTCCCCCTAAACCGTTGTCGTACCCTCACCTGGACCCTAAACCGTCCCCGTCCCCTAACTCTAACCCTAGCCCGAACCCTAACCCTAACCCTTCGCCGAAGCCTTCCCCTCACCCGTCCCCTAATCCTAACCCGTACGCTCACACTAACCCGCGCCCTCACACGTACGCTCCCCCTAAACCGTTGTCGTACCCACACCTGGACCCTAAACCGTCCCCGTCCCCTAACCCTAACCCTAGCCCGAACCCTAACCCTAACCCTTCCCCGAAGCCTTCCCCTCACCCGTCCCCTAATCCTAACCCGTACACTCACTCTAACCCGCGCCCTCACACGTACGCTACCCCTAAACCGTTGTCGTACCCTCACCTGGACCCTAAACCGTCCCCGTCCCCTAACCCTAACCCTACCCCGAACCCTAAACCTAACCCATCCCCGAAGCCTTCCCCTCACCCTTACCCTAATCCTAACCCGTACGCTCACACTAACCCGCGCCCTCACACGTACGCTCCCCCTAAACCGTTGTTGTACCCTCTCCTGTACACTAAACTGTCCCCGTCCCCTAACCCTAACCCTAGCCCGAACCCTAACCCTAACCCTTCCCCGAAGCCTTCCCCTCACCCGTCCCCTAATCCTAACCCGTACGCCCACACTAACCCGCGCCCTCACACGTACGCTCCCCCTAAACCGTTGTCGTACCCTCACCTGGACCCTAAACCGTCCCCGTCCCCTAACCCTAACCCTAGCCCGAACCCTAACCCTAACCCATCCCCGAAGCCTTCCCCTCACCCTTCCCCTAATCCTAACCCGTACGCTCACACTAACCCGCGCCCTCACACGTACGCTCCCCCTAAACCGTTGTCGTACCCTCACCTGGACCCTAAACCGTCCCCGTCCCCTAACCCTAACCCTTCCCCGAAACCTGCCCCTCACCCGTCCCCTAATCCTAACCCGTACGCCCACACTAACCCGTGCCCTCACACGTACACTCCCCCTTAACTTTTCTCGTACCCTCACCTGGACCCTAAACCGTCCCCGTCCCCTAACCCTAACCCTAGCCCGAACCCTAACCCTAACCCTTCCCCGAAGCCTTCCCCTCACCCGTCCCCTAATCCTAACCCGTACGCTCACACTAACCCGCGCCCTCACACGTACGCTCCCCCTAAACCGTTGTCGTACCCTCACCTGGACCCTAAACCGTCGCCGTCCCCTAACACTAACCCTAGCCCGAACCCTAACCCTAACACTTCCCCGAAGCCTTCCCCTCACCCGTCCCCTAATCCTAACCCGTACGCTCACACTAACCCGCGCCCTCACACGTACGCTCCCCCTAAACTGTTGTCGTACCCACACCTGGACCCTAAACCGTCCCCGTCCCCTAACCCTAACCCTAGCCCGAACCCTAACCCTAACCCTTCCCCGAAGCCTTCCCCTAACCCGTCCCCTAATACTAACCCGTACGCCCACACTGACCCGCGCCCTCACACGTACGCTCCCCCTAAACCGTTGTCGTACCCACACGTGGACCCTAAACCGTCCCCGTCCCCTAACCCTAACCCTAGCCCGAACCCTAACCCTAACCCTTCCCCGAAGCCTTCCCATCACCCGTCCCCTAATCCTAACCCGTACGCTGACACTAACCCACGCCCTCATACGTACGCTCCCCCTAAATCGTTGTCGTACCCTCATCTGGACCCTAAACCGTCCCCGTCCCCTAACCCTAACCCTATCCCGAACACTAACCCTAACCCTTCCCCGAAGCATTCCCCTCAACCGTCCCCTAATCCTAACCTGTACGCTCACACTAACCCGCGCCCTCACACGTACGCTCCCCCTAAACCGTTGTCGTACCCTCACCTGGACCCTAAAACGTCCCCGTCCCCTAACCCTAACCCTAGCCCGAACTCTAACCCTAACCCTTCCCCGAAGCCTTCCCCTCACCCGTCCCCTAATCCTAACCCGTACGCTCACACTAACCCGCGCCCTCACACGTACGCTCCCTCTAAACCGTTGTCGTACCCTCACCTGGACCCTAAACCGTCCCCTTCCCCTAACCCTAACCCTAGCCCGAACCCTAACCCTAACCCTTCCCCGAAGCCTTCCCCTCACCCGTCCCCTAATCCTAACCCGTACGCCCACACTAACCCGCGCCCTCACACGTACGTTCCCCCTAAACCGTTGTCGTACCCTCACCTGGACCCTAAACCGTCCCCGTCCCCTAACCCTAACCCTAGCCCGAACCCTAACCCTAACCCTTCCACGAAGCATTCCCCTCACCCGTCCCCTAATCCTAACCCGTACGCCCACACTAACCCGCGCAGTCATATGTACGCTCCCCCTAAACCGTTGTCGTACCCTCACCTGGACCCTAGACCGTCCCCGTCCCCTAACCCTAACCCTAGCCCGAACCCTAACCCTAACCCTTCCCCGAAGCCTTCCCCTCACCCGTCCCCTAATCCTAACCCGTACGCTCACACTAACCCGCGCCCTCACACGTACGCTCCCCCTAAACCGTTGTCGTACCCACACCTGGACCCTAAACCGTCCCCGTCCCCTAACCCTAACCCTAGCCCTGACCCTAACCCTAACCCTTCCCCGAAGCCTTCCCATCACCCGTCCCCTAATCCTAACCCCTACGCTCACACTAACCCACGCCCTCACACGTACGCTCCCCCTAAACCGTTGTCATACCCTCACCTGGACCCTAAACCGTCCCCGTCCCCTAACCCTAACACTAGCCGAAACCCTAACCCTAGCCCTTCCCCGAAGCCTTCCCCTCACCCGTCCCCTAATCCTAACCCGTAGGCTCACACTAACCCGCACCCTCACTCGTACGCTCCCCCTAAACCGTTGTCGTACCCTCACCTGGACCCTAAACCGTCACCGTCCCCTAACCCTAACCCTAGCCCGAACTCTAACCCTAACCCTTCCCCGAAGCCTTCCCCTCACCCGTCCCCTAATCCTAACCCGTACGCTCACACTAACCCGCGCCCTCACACGTACGCTCCCCCTAAACCGTTGTCGTACCCTCACCTGGACCCTAAACCGTCCCCTTCCCCTAATCCTAACCCTAGCTCGAACCCTAACCCTAACCCTTCCCCGAAGCCTTCCCCTCACCCGTACCCTAATCCTAACCCGTACGCCCACACTAACCCACGCCCTCACACGTACGTTCCCACTAAACCCTTGTCGTACCCTCACCTGGACCCTAAACCGTCCCCGTCCCCTAACCCTAACCCTAGCCCGAATCCTAACCCTAACCCTTCCCCGAAGCCTTCCCCTCACCCGTCCCCTAATCCTAACCCGTACGCCCACACTGACCCGCGCCCTCACACGTACGCTCCCCCTAAACCGTTGTCGTACCCTCACCTGGATACTAAACCGTCCCCGTCCCGTAACCCTAACCCTAGCCCGAACCCTAACCCTAACCCTTCCCCGAAGCCTTCCCCTCACCCGTCCCCTAATCCTAACCCGTACGCCCACACTGACCCGCGCCCTCACACGTACGCTCCCCCTAAACCGTTGTCGTACCCTCACCTGGACCCTAAACCGTCACCGTCCCCTAACCCTAACACTAGCCCAAACCCTAACCCTAGCCCTTCCCCGAAGCCTTCCCCTCACCCGTCCCCTAATCCTAACCCGTACGCTCACACTAACCCGCGCCCTCACACGTACGCTCCCCCTAAACCGTTGTCGTACCCACACCTGAACCCTAAACCGTCCCCTTCCCCTAACCCTAACCCTAGCCCGAACCCTAACCCTAACCCTTCCCGGAAGCCTTCCCCTCACCCGTCCCCTAATCCTAACCCGTACGCCCACACTGACCCGCGCCCTCACACGTACACTCCCCCTAAACCGTTGTCGTACCCTCACCTGGACCCTAAACCGTCCCCGTCCCGTAACCCTAACCCTAGCCCGAACCCTCACCCTAACACTTCCCCGAAGCCTTCCCCTCACCCGTCCCCTAATCCTAACCCGTACGCCCACACTAACCCGGGCCCTCACACGTACGCTCCCCCTAAACCGTTGTCGTACCCTCACCTGGACCCTAAACCGTCCCCGTCCCCTAACCCTAACACTAGCCCAAACCCTAACCCTAGCCCTTCCCCGAAGCCTTCCCCTCACCCGTCCCCTAATCCTAACCCGTTGGCTCACACTAACCCGCGCCCTCACACGTACGCTCCCCCTAAACCGTTGTCGTACCCTCACCTGGACCCTAAACCGTCCCCGTCCCCTAACCCTAACCCTAGCCCGAACTCTAACCCTAACCCTTCCCCGAAGCCTTCCCCTCACCCGTCCCCTAATCCTAACCCGTACGCTCACACTAACCCGCGCCCTCACACGTACGCTCCCCCTATACCGTTGTCGTACCCTCACCTGGACCCTAAACCGTCCCCTTCCCCTAACCCTAACCCTAGCCCGAACCCTAACCCTAACACTTCCCCGAAGCCTTCCCCTCACCCGTCCCCTAATCCTAACCCGTACGCCCACACTAACGCGCGCCCTCACAGGTACGTTCCCCCTAAACCGTTGTCGTACCCTCACCTGGACCCTAAACCGTCCCCATCCCCTAACCCTAACCCTAGCCCGAACCCTAACCCTAACCCTTCCCCGAAGCATTCCCCTCACCCGTCCCCTAATCCTAACCCGTACGCCCACACTAACCCGCGCACTCACATGTACGCTCCCCCTAAACCGTTGTCGTACCCTCACCTGGACCCTAAACCGTCCCCGTCCCCTAACCCTAACCCTAGCCCGAACCCTAACCCTAACCCTTCCCTGAAGCCTTCCCCTCACCCGTCCCCTAATCCTAATCCGTACGCCAACACTAACCCGCGCCCTCACACGTACGTTCCCCCTTAACCGTTGTCGTACCCACACCTGGACCCTAAACCGTCCCCGTCCCCTAACCCTAACCCTAGCCCGAACCCTAATCCTAACCCTTCCCCGAAGCCTTCCCATCACCCGTCCCCTAATCCTAACCCGTACGCTGACACTAACCCACGCCCTCACACGTACGCTCCCCTTAAACCGTTGTCGTACACTCACCTGGACCCTAAACCGTTCCCTTCCCCTAACCCTAACCCTAGCCCGAACCCTAACCCTAACCCTTCCCCGAAGCATTCCCCTCACCCGTCCCCTAATCCTAACCTGTACGCCCACACTAACCCGCGCACTCACATGTACGCTCCCCCTAAACCGTTGTCGTACCCTCACCTGGACCCTAAACCGTCCCCGTCCCCTAACCCTAACCCTAGCCCGAACCCTAACCCTAACACTTCCCCGAAGCCTTCCCCTCACCCGTCCCCTAATCCTAACCCGTACGCTCACACTAACCCGCGCCCTCACACGTACGCTCCCCCTAAACCGTTGTCGTACCCTCACGTGGACCCTAAAACGTCCCCGTCCCCTAACCCTAACCCTAGCCCGAACTCTAACCCTAACCCTTCCCCGAAGCCTTCCCCTCACCCGTCCCCTAATCCTAACCCGTACGCCCACACTAACCCGCGCCCTCACACGTACGTTCCCCCTAAACCGTTGTCGTACCCTCACCTGGACCCTAAACCGTCCCCGTCCCCTAACCCTAACCCTAGCCAGAACCCTAACCCTAACCCTTCCCCGAAGCATTCCCCTCACCCGTCCCCTAATCCTAACCCGTACGCCAACACTAACCCGCGCAGTCACATGTACGCTCCCCCTAAACCGTTGTCGTACACTCACCTGGACCCTAGACCGTCCCCGTCCCCTAACCCTAACCCTAGCCCGAACCCTAACCCTAACCCTTCCCCGAAGCCTTCCCCTCACCCGTCCCCTAATCCTAACCCCTACGCTCACACTAACCCACGCCCTCACACGTACGCTCCCCCTAAACCGTTGTCATACCCTCACCTGGACCCTAAACCGTCCCCGTCCCGTAACCCTAACACTAGCCCAAACCCTAACCCTAGCCCTTCCCCGAAGCCTTCCCCTCACCCGTCCCCTAATCCTAACCCGTAGGCTCACACTAACCCGCACCCTCACACGTACGCTCCCCCTAAACCGTTGTCGTACCCTCACCTGGACCCTAAACCGTCACCGTCCCCTAACCCTAACCCTAGCCCGAACTCTAACCCTAACCCTTCCCCGAAGCCTTCCCCTCACCCGTCCCCTAATCCTAACCCGTACGCTCACACTAACCCGCGCCCTCACACGTACGCTCCCCCTAAACCGTTGTCGTACCCTCACCTGGACCCTAAACCGTCCCCTTCCCCTAATCCTAACCCTACCCCGAACCCTAACCCTAACCCTTCCCCGAAGCCTTCCCCTCACCCGTCCCCTAATCCTAACCCGTACGCCCACACTAACCCACGCCCTCACACGTACGTTCCCACTAAACCGTTGTCGTACCCTCACCTGGACCCTAAACCGTCCCCGTCCCCTAACCCTAACCCTAGCCCGAATCCTAACCCTAACCCTTCCCCGAAGACTTCCCCTCACCCGTCCCCTAATCCTAACCCGTACGCCCACACTGACCCGCGCCCTCACACGTACGCTCCCCCTAAACCGTTGTCGTACCCTCACCTGTATCCTAAACCGTCCCCGTCCCGTAACCCTAACCCTAGCCCGAACCCTAACCCTAACCCTTCCCCGAAGCCTTCCCCTCACCCGTCCCCTAATCCTAACCCGTACGCCCACACTGACCTGCGCCCTCACACGTACGCTCCCCCTAAACCGTTGTCGTACCCTCACCTGGACCCTAAACCGTCCCCGTCCCCTAACCCTAACCCTAGCCCGAACCCTAACCCTAACACTTCCCCGAAGCCTTCCCCTCACCCGTCTCCTAATCCTAACCCGTACGCCCACACTAACCCGGGCCCTCACACGTACGCTCCCCCTAAACCGTTGTCGTACCCTCACCTGGACCCTAAACCGTCCCCGTCCCCTAACCCTAACACTAGCCCAAACCCTAACCCTAGCCCTTCCCCGAAGCCTTCCCCTCACCCGTCCCCTAATCCTAACCCGTTGGCTCACACTAACCCGCGCCCTCACACGTACGCTCCCCCTAAACCGTTGTCATACCCTCACCTGGACCCTAAACCGTCCCCGTCCCCTAACCCTAACCCTAGCCCGAACTCTAACCCTAACCCTTCCCCGAAGCCTTCCACTCACCCGTCCCCGAATCCTAACCCGTACGCCCACACTAACCGGCGCCCTCACACGTACGCTCCCCCTAAACCGCTGTCGTATCCTCACCTGGACCCTAAACCGTCCCCGTCCCCTAACCCTAACCCTAGCCCGAACCCTAACCCTAACACTTCCCCGAAGCCTTCCCCTCACCCGTCCCCTAATCCTAACCCGTACGCCCACACTAACCCGCGCCCTCACACGTACGCTCCCCCTAAACCGTTGTCGTACCCTCACCTGGACCCTAAACCGTCCCCGTCCCCTAACCCTAACCCTAGCCCGAACCCTAACCCTAACACTTCCCCGAAGCCTTCCTGTCACCTGTCCCCTAATCCTAACCCGTACGTCCACACTGACCCGCGCCCTCACACGTACGCTCCCCCTAAACCGTTGGCGTACCCTCACCTGGACCCTAAACCGTCCCCGTCCCCTAACCCTAACCCTAGCCCGAACCCTAACCCTAACCTTCCCCGAAGCCTTCCCCTCACCCGTCCCCTAATCCTAACCCGTACGCCCACACTAACCCGCGCCCTCACACGTACCATACCCCTGAACCGTTGTCGTACCCTCACCTGGACCCTAAACCGTCCCCGACCCCTAACCCTAACCCTATCCCGAACTCTAACCCTAACCGTTCCCCGAAGCCTTCCCCTCACCCGCCCCGTAATCCTAACCCGTACGCTCACACTAACCTGCGCCCTCACACGTATGCTCCCCCTAAACCGTTGACGTACCCTCACCTGGACCCTAAACCGTCCCCGTCCCCTAACCATAACCCTAGCCCGAACCCTAACCCTAACACTTCCCCGAAGCCTTCCTGTCACCTGTCCCCTAATCCTAACCCGTAGGTCCACACTGACCCGCGCCCTCACACGTACGCTCCCCCTAAACCGTTGGCGTACCCTCACCTGGACCCTAAACCGTCCCCGTCCCCTAACCCTAACCCTAGCCCGAACCCTAACCCTAAACCTTCCCCGAAGCCTTCCCCTCACCCGTCCCCTAATCCTAACCCGTACGCTCACACTAACCCGCGCCCTCACACGTACGCTCCCCGTAAACCGTTCTCGTACCCTCACCTGGACCCTAAACCGTCCCCATCCCCTAACCCTAACCCTAGCCCGAACCCTAACCCTAACCCTTCCCCGAAGCCTTCCCCTCACCCGTCCCCTAATCCTAACCCGTACGCTCACACTAACCCGCGCCCTCACGCGTACGCTCCCCCTAAACCGTTGTCGTACCCTCACCTGGACCCTAAACCGTCCCCGTCCCCTAACCCTAACCCTAGCCCGAACCCTAACCCTAACCCTTCCCCGAAGCCTTCCCCTCACCCGGCCCCTAATCCTAACCCGTACGCTCACACTAACCCGCGCCCTCACACGTACGCTCGCCCTAAACCGTTGTCGTACCCTCACCTGGACCCTAAACCGTCCCCGTCCCCTAAACCTAACCCTAGTACGAACCCTAACCCTAACTCTTCCCCGAAGCCTTCCCCTCACCCGTCCCCTAATCCTAACCCGTACGCTCACACTAACCCGCGCCCTCACACGTACGCTCCCCCTAAACCGTTGTCGTACCCTCACCTGGACCCTAAACCGTCCCCGTCCCCTAACCCTAACCTTGGCCCGAACCCTAACACTAACCCTTCCCCGAAGCCTTCCCCTCACCCGTCCCCTAATCCTAACGGGTACGCCCACACTAACCCGCGCCCTCACACGTACGCTCCCCCTAAACCGTTGTCGTACCCTCACCTGGACCCTAAACCGTCCCCGTCCCCTAACCCTAACCCTAGCCCGAACCCTAACCCTAACCCTTCCCCGAAGCCTTCCCCTCACCCGTCCCCTAATCCTAACCCGTACGCTCACACTAAACCGCGCCCTCACACGTACGCTCCTCCTAAACCATTGTCGTACCCTCACCTGGACCCTAAACCGTCCCCGTCCCCTAACCCTAACCCTAGCCCGAACCCTAACCCTAACCCTTCCCCGAAGCCTTCCCCTCACCCTTCCCCTAATCCTAACCCGTACGCTCACACTAACCCGCGTCCTCACACGTACGCTCCCCCTAAACCGTTGTCGTACACTCACCTGGACCCTAAACCGTCCCCGTCCCCTAACCCTAACCCTAGCCCGAACCCTAACCCTAACCCTTCGCCGAAGCCTTCCCCTCACCCGTCCCCTAATCCTAACCCGTACGCTCACACTAACCCATGCCCTCACACGTACACTCCCCCTAAACCGTTGTCGTACCCTCACCTGGACCCTAAACCGTCCCCGTCCCCTAACCCTAACCCTAGCCCGAACCCTAACCCTAACCCTTGCCCGAAGCCTTCCCCTCACCCGTCCCCTAATCCTAACCCGAACGCTCACACTAACCCGCGCCCTCACACGTACGCTCCCCCTAAACCGTTGTCGTACCCTCACCTGGACCCTAAACCGTCCCCGTCCCCTAACCCTAACCCTAGCCCGAACCCTAACCCTAACCCTTCCCCGAAGCCTTCCCCTCACCCGTCCCCTAATCCTAACCCGTACGCCCACACTAACCTGCGCCCTCACACGTACGCTACCCCTAAACCGTTGTCGTACCCTCACCTGGACCCTAAACCGTCCCCGTCCCCTAACCCTAACCCTACCCCGAACCCTAACCCTAACCCATCCCCGAAGCCTTCCCCTCACCCTTACCCTAATCCTAACCCGTACGCTCACACTAACCCGCGCCCTCACACGTACGCTCCCCCTAAACCGTTGTCGTACCCTCACCTGGACCCTAAACCGTCCCCTTCCCCTAATCCTTACCCTAGACCGAACCCTAACCCTAACCCTTCCCCGAAGCCTTCCCCTCACCCGTCCCCTAATCCTAACCCGTACGCCCACACTAACACGCGCCCTCACACGTACGCTCCCCCTAAACCGTTGTCGCACCCTCACCTGTACCCTAAACCGTCCCCGTCCCCTAACCCTAACCCTAGCCCGAACCCTAACCCTAACCCTTCCCCGAAGCCTTCCCCTCACCCGTCCCCTAATCCTAACACGTACGCCCACACTAACCCGCGCCCTCACATGTACGCTCCCCCTAAACCGTTGTCGTACCCTCACCTGGACCCTAAACCGTCCCCTTCCCCTAACGCTAACCCTAGCCCGAACCCTGACCCTAACCCTTCCCCGAAGCCTTCCCCTCACCCGTCCCCTAATCCTAACCCGTACGCCCACACTAACCCGCGCCCTCACACGTACGCTCCCCCTAAACCGTTGTCGTACCCTCACCTGGACCCTAAACCGTCCCCGTCCCCTAAACCTAACCCTAGCCCGAACCCTAACCCTAACCCTTCGCCGAAGCCTTCCCCTCACCCGTCCCCTAATCCTAACCCGTACGCTCACACTAACCCGCGCCCTCACACGTACGCTCCCCCTAAACCGTTGTCGTACCCACACCTGGACCCTAAACCGTGCCCGTCCCCTAACACTAACCCTAGCCCGAACCCTAACCCTAACCCTTCCCCGAAGCCTTCCCCTCACCCGTCCCCTAATCCTAACCCGTACACTCACTCTAACCCGCGCCCTCACACGTACGCTACCCCTAAACCGTTGTCGTACCCTCACCTGGACCCTAAACCGTCCCCGTCCCCTAACCCTAACCCTACCCCGAACCCTAACCCTAACCCATCCCCGAAGCCTTCCCTCACCCTTACCCTAATCCTAACCCGTACGCTCACACTAACCCGCGCCCTCACACGTACGCTCCCCCTAAACCGTTGTTGTACCCTCTCCTGTACCCTAAACCGTCCCCGTCCCCTAACCCTAAACCTAGCCCGAACCCTAACCCTAACCCTTCCCCGAAGCCTTCCCCTCACCCGTCCCCTAATCCTAACCCGTACGCCCACACTAACCCGCGCCCTCACACGTACGCTCCCCCTAAACCGTTGTCGTACCCTCACCTGGACCCTAAACCGTCCCCGTCCCCTAACCCTAACCCTAGCCCGAACCCTAACCCTAACCCATCCCCGAAGCCTTCCCCTCACCCTTCCCCTAATCCTAACCCGTACGCTCACACTAACCCGCGCCCTCACACGTACGCTCCCCCTAAACCGTTGTCGTACCCTCACCTGGACCCTAAACCGTCCCCGTCCCCTAACCCTAACCCTAGCCCGAACCCTAACCCTAACCCTTCCCCGAAGCCTTCCCCTCACCCGTCCCCTAATCCTAATCCGTACGCCCACACTAACCCGCGCCCTCACACGTACGTTCCCCCTTAACCGTTGTCGTACCCACACCTGGACCCTAAACCGTCCCCGTCCCCTAACCCTAACCCTAGCCCGAACCCTAATCCTAACCCTTCCCCGAAGCCTTCCCATCACCCATCCCCTAATCCTAACCCGTACGCTGACACTAACCCACGCCCTCACACGTACGCTCCCCTTAAACCGTTGTCGTACCCTCACCTGGACCCTAAACCGTTCCCGTCCCCTAACCCTAACCCTAGCCCGAACCCTAACCCTAACCCTTCCCCGAAGCATTCCCCTCACCCGTCCCCTAATCCTAACCTGTACGCCCACACTAACCCGCGCACTCACATGTACGCTCCCCCTAAACCGTTGTCGTACCCTCACCTGGACCCTAAACCGTCCCCGTCCCCTAACCCTAACCCTTCCCCGAAACCTGCCCCTCACCCGTCCCCTAATCCTAACCCGTACGCCCACAATAACCCGTGCCCTCACACGTACGCTCCCCCTTAACTTTTCTCGTACCCTCACCTGGACCCTAAACCGTCCCCGTCCCCTAACCCTAACCCTAGCCCGAACCCTAACCCTAACCCTTCGCCGAGGCCTTCCCCTCACACTTCCCCTAACCCTAACCCGTACGCTTACACTAACCCGCGCCCTCACACGTACGCTCCCCCTAAACCGTTGTCATACCCACAGCTGGACCCTAAACCGTCCCCGTCCCCTAACCCTAACCCTAGCCCGAACCCTAACCTTAACCCTTCCCCGAAGTCTTCCCCTCACCCGTCCCCTAATCCTAACCCGTACGCCCACACTGACCCGCGCCCTCACACGTACGCTCCCCCTAAAACGTTGTCGTACCCTCACCTGGACCCTAAACCGTCCCCGTCCCGTAACCCTAACCCTAGCCCGAACCCTAACCCTAATCCTTCCCCGAAGCCTTCCCCTCACCCGTCCCCTAATCCTAACCCGTACGCTCATAGTAACCCGCGCCCTCACACGTACGCTCCCCCTAAACCGTTGTCGTACCCTCACCTGGACCCTAAACCGTCCCCTTCCCCTAACGCTAACCCTAGCCCGAAACCTAACCCTAACCCTTCCCCGAAGACTTCCCCTCACCCGTCCCCTAATCCTAACCCGTACGCCCACACTAACCCGCGCCCTCACACGTACACTCCCCCTAAACCGTTGTCGTACCCTCACCTGGACCCTAAACCGTCCCCATCCCCTAAACCTAACCCTAGCCCGAACCCTAACCCTAACCCTTCTCAGAAGCCTTCCCCTCACCCGTCCCCTAACCCTAACCCGTACGACCACACTAACCCGCGCCCTCACACGTACGCTCCCCCTAAAACGTTGTCGTACCCTCACCTGGACGCTAAACCGTCCCCGTCCCCTAACCCTAACCCTAGCCCGAACACTAACCCTAACCCTTCCCCGAAGCCTTCCCCTCACCCGTCCCCTAATCCTAACCCGTACGCCCACACTAACACGTGCCCTCACACGTACGCTCCCCCTTAACTTTTCTCGTACCCTCACCTGGACCCTAAACCGTCCCCGTCCCCTAACCCTAACCCTAGCCCGAACCCTAACCCTAACCCTTCCCCGAAGCCTTCCCCTCACCCGTCCCCTAATCCTAACCCGTACGCCCACACTGACCCGCAACCTCACACGTACGCTCCCCCTAAACCGTTGTCGTACCCTCACCTGGACCCTAAACCGTCCCCATCCCCTAAACCTAACCCTAGCCCGAACCCTAACCCTAACCCTTCCCCGAAGCCTTCCCCTCACACGTCCCCTAATCCTAACCCGTACGCTCACACTAACCCGCGCCCTCACATGTACGCTCCCCCTAAACCGTTGTCGTACCCTCACCTGGACCCTAAACCGTCCCCGTCCCCTAACCCTAACCCTAGCCCGAACCCTAACCCTAACCCTTCCCCGAAGCCTTCCCCTCACCCGTCCCCTAAACCTAACCCGTACGCCCACACTAAGCCGCGCCCTCACACGTACGCTCCCCCTAAACCGTTGTCGTACCCTCACCTGGACCCTAAACCGTCCCCGTCCCCTAACCCTAACCCTAGCCCGAAACCTAACCCTAACCCTTCACCGAAGCCTTCCCCTCACCCGTCCCCTAATCCTAACCCGTACGCCCACACTAACCCGCGCCCTCACACGTACGCTCCCCCTAAACCGTTGTCGTACCCTCACCTGGACCCTAAACCGTCCCCGTCCCCTAACCCTAACCCTAGCCCGAACCCTAACCCTAATCCTACCCCGAAGCCTTCCCCTCACCCGTCCCCTAATCCTAACCCGTACGCCCACACTAACCCGTGCCCTCACACGTACGCTCCCCCTAAACCGTTGTCGTACACTCACGTGGACCCTAAACCGTCCCCGTCCCCTAACCCTAACCCTAGCCCGAACCCTAACCCTAACCCTTCCCCGAAGCCTTCCCCTCACCCGTCCCCTAATCCTAACCCGTACGCTCACACTAACCCGCGCCCTCACACGTACGCTCCCCCTAAACAGTTGTCGTACCCTCACCTGGACCCTAAACCGTCCCCGTCCCCTAACCCTAACCCTAGCCCGAACCCTAACCCTAAACCTTCCCCGAAGCCTTCCCCTCACACGTCCCCTAATCCTAACCCGTACGCTCACACTAACCCGCGCCCTCACACGTACGCTCCCCCTAAACCGTTGTCGTACCCTCAACTGGACCCTAAACCGTCCCCGTCCCCTAACCCTAACCCTAGCCCGAACCCTAACCCTAACCCTTCCCCGAAGCCTTCCCCTCACACGTCCCCTAATCCTAACCCGTACGCTCACACTAACCCGCGCCCTCACACGTATGGCCCTCCTAAACCGTTGTCGTACCCTCACCTGGACCCTAAACCGTCCCCGTCCCCTAACCCTAACCCTAGCCCGAACCCTAACCCTAACCCTTCCCCGAAGCCTTCCCCTCACCCGTCCCCTAATCCTAACCCGTACGCCCACACTGACCCGCGCCCTCACACGTACGCTCCCCCTAAACCGTTGTCGTACCCTCACCTGGACCCTAAACCGTCCCCGTCCCCTAACCCTAACCCTAGCCCGAATCCTAACCCTAACCCTTCCCCGAAGCCTTCCCCTCACCCGTCCCCTAATCCTAACCCGTACGCTCACACTAACCCGCGCCCTCACACGTACGCTGCCCCTAAACCGTTGTCGTACCCTCACCTGGACCCTAAACCGTCCCCATCCCCTAACCCTAACCCTAGCCCGAACCCTAACCCTAACCCTTCCCCGAAGCCTTCCCCTCACACGTCCCCTAATCCTAACCCGTACGCTCACACTAACCCGCGCCCTCACATGTACGCTCCCCCTAAACCGTTGTCGTACCCTCACCTGGACCCTAAACCGTCCCCGTCCCCTAACCCTAACCCTAGCCCGAACCCTAACCCTAACCCTTCCCCGAAGCCTTCGCCTCACCCGTCCCCTAAACCTAACCCGTACGCCCACACTAAGCCGCGCCCTCACACGTACGCTCCCCCTAAACCGTTGTCGTACCCTCACCTGGACCCTAAACCGTCCCCGTCCCCTAACCCTAACCCTAGCCCGAAACCTAACCCTAACCCTTCACCGAAGCCTTCCCCTCACCCGTCCCCTAATCCTAACACGTACGCCCACACTAACCCGCGCCCTCACACGTACGCTCCCCCTAAACCGTTGTCGTACCCTCACCTGGACCCTAAACCGTCCCCGTCCCCTAACCCTAACCCTAGCCCGAACCCTAACCCTAATCCTACCCCGAAGCCTTCCCCTCACCCGTCCCCTAATCCTAACCCGTACGCCCACACTAACCCGTGCCCTCACACGTACGCTCCCCCTAAACCGTTGTCGTACACTCACGTGGACCCTAAACCGTCCCCGTCCCCTAACCCTAACCCTAGCCCGAACCCTAACCCTAACCCTTCCCCGAAGCCTTCCCCTCACCCGTCCCCTAATCCTAACCCGTACGCTCACACTAACCCGCGCCCTCACACGTACGCTCCCCCTAAACAGTTGTCGTACCCTCACCTGTACCCTAAACCGTCCCCGTCCCCTAACCCTAACCCTAGCCCGAACCCTAACCCTAAACCTTCCCCGAAGCCTTCCCCTCACACGTCCCCTAATCCTAACCCGTACGCTCACACTAACCCGCGCCCTCACACGTACGCTCCCCCTAAACCGTTGTCGTACCCTCAACTGGACCCTAAACCGTCCCCGTCCCCTAACCCTAACCCTAGCCCGAACCCTAACCCTAACTCTTCCCCGAAGCCTTCCCCTCACACGTCCCCTAATCCTAACCCGTACGCTCACACTAACCCGCGCCCTCACACGTATGCCCCTCCTAAACCGTTGTCGTACCCTCACCTGGACCCTAAACCGTCCCCGTCCCCTAACCCTAACCCTAGCCCGAACCCTAACCCTAAACCTTCCCCGAAGCCTTCCCCTCACCCGTCCCCTAATCCTAACCCGTACGCCCACACTGACCCGCGCCCTCACACGTACGCTCCCCCTAAACCGTTGTCGTACCCTCACCTGGACCCTAAACCGTCCCCGTACCCTAACCCTAACCCTAGCCCGAACCCTAACCCTAACCCTTCCCCGAAGCCTTCCCCTCACCCGTCCCCTAATCCTAACCCGTACGCTCACACTAACCCGCGCCCTCACACGTACGCTGCCCCTAAACCGTTGTCGTACCCTCACCTGGACCCTAAACCGTCCCCTTCCCCTAACGCTAACCCTAGCCCGAACCCTAACCCTAACCCTTCCCCGAAGCCTTCCCCTCACCCGTCCCCTAAACCTAACCCGTACGCCCACACTAACCCGCGCCCTCACACGTACGCTCCCCCTAAACCGTTGTCGTACCCTCACCTGGACCCTAAACCGTCCCCGTCCCCTAACCCTAACCCTAGCCCGAAACCTAACCCTAACCCTTCCCCGAAGCCTTCCCCTCACCCGTCCCCTAATCCTAACCCGTACGCCCACACTAACCCGCGCCCTCACACGTACGCTCCCCCTAAACCGTTGTCGTACCCTCACCTGGACCCTAAACCGTCCCCGTCCCCTAACCCTAACCCTAGCCCGAACCCTATCCCTAATCCTACCCCGAAGCCTTCCCCTCACCCGTCCCCTAATCCTAACCCGTACGCCCACACTAACCCGTGCCCTCACACGTACGCTCCCCCTAAACCGTTGTCGTACCCTCACCTGGACCCTAAACCGTCCCCGTCCCCTAACCCTAACCCTAGCCCGAACCCTAACCCTAACCCTTCCCCAAAGCCTTCCCCTCACCCGTCCTCTAATCCTAACCCGTACACTCACACTAACCCGCGCCCTCACACGTACGCTCCCCGTAAACCGTTGTCGTACCCTCACCTGGACCCTAAACCGTCCCCGTCCCCTAACCCTAACCCTAGCCCGAACCCTAACCCTAAACCTTCCCCGAAGCCTTCCCCTCACACGTCCCCTAATCCTAACCCGTACGCTCACACTAACCCGCGCCCTCACACGTACGCTCCCCCTAAACCGTTGTCGTACCCTCAACTGGACCCTAAACCGTCCCCGTCCCCTAACCCTAACCCTAGCCCGAACCCTAACCCTAACCCTTTCCCGAAGCCTTCCCCTCACCCGTCCCCTAATCCTAACCCGTACGCTCACACTAACCCGCGCCCTCACACGTACGCTCCCCCTAAACCGTTGTCGTACCCTCACCTGGACCCTAAACCGTCCCCGTCCCCTAACCCTAACCCTAGCCCGAACCCTAACCCTAACCCTTCCCCGAAGCCTTCCCCTCACCCTTCCCCTAATCCTAACCCGTACGCTCACACTAACCCGCGCCCTCACACGTACGCTCCCCCTAAACCGTTGTCGTACCCTCACCTGGACCCTAAACCGTCCCCGTCCCCTAATCCTTACCCTAGACCGAACCCTAACCCTAAGCCTTCCCCGAAGCCTTCCCCTCACCCGTCCCCTAATCCTAACCCGTACGCCCACACTAACCCGCGCCCTCACACGTACGCTCCCCCTAAACCGTTGTCGTACCCTCACGTGGACCCTAAACCGTCCCCGTCCCCTAACCCTAACCCTAGCCCGAACCGTAACCCTAACCCTTCGCCGAAGCCTTCCCCTCACCCGTCCCCTATTCCTAACCCGTACGCTCACACTAACCCGCGCCCTCACACGTACGCTCCCCGTAAACCGTTGTCGTACCCACACCTGGACCCTAAACCGTCCCCGTCCCCTAACCCTAACCCTAGCCCGAACCCTAACCCTAAAACTTCCCCGAAGCCTTCCCCTCACCCGTCCCCTAATCCTAACCCGTACGCTCACACTAACCCGCGCCCTCACACGTACGCTCCCCCTAAACCGTTGTCGTACCCTCACCTGGACCCTAAACCGTCCCCGTACCCTAACCCTAACCCTAGCCCGAACCCTAACCCTAACCCTTCCCCGAAGCCTTCCCCTCACACGTCCCCTAATCCTAACCCGTACGCTCACACTAACCCGCGCCCTCACACGTACGCTCCCCCTAAACCGTTGTCGTACCCTCAAGTGGACCCTAAACCGTCCCCGTCCCCTAACCCTAACCCTAGCCCGAACCCTAACCCTAACCCTTCCCCGAAGCCTTCCCCTCACCCGTCCCCTAATCCTAACCCGTACGCTCACACTAACCCGCGCCCTCACACGTACGCTCCCCCTAAACCGTTGTCGTACCCTCACCTGGACCCTAAACGGTCCCCGTCCCCTAACCCTAACCCTAGCCCGAACCCTAACCCTAACCCTTCCCCGAAGCCTTCCCCTCACCCGTCCCCTAATCCTAACCCGTACGCTCACACTAACCCGCGCCCTCACACGTACGCTCCCCCTAAACCGTTGTCGTACCCTCACCTGGAGTCTAAACCGTCCCCGTCCCCTAACCCTAACCCTAGCCCGAACCCTAACCCTAACCCTTCCCCGAAGCCTTCCCCTCACCCGTCCCCTAATCCTAACACGTACGCCCACACTAACCCGCGCCCTCACACGTACGCTTCCCCTAAACCGTTGTCGTACACTCACCTGGACCCTAAACCGTCCCCGTCCCCTAACCCTAACCCTAGCCCGAACCCTAACCCTAAAACTTCCCCGAAGCCTTCCCCTCACCCGTCCCCTAATCCTAACCCGTACGCTCACACTAACCCGCGCCCTCACACGTACGCTCCCCCTAAACCGTTGTCGTACCCTCACCTGGACCCTAAACCGTCCCCGTCCCCTAACCCTAACCCTAGCCCGAACCCTAACCCTAACCCTTCCCCGAAGCCTTCCCCTCACACGTCCCCTAATCCTAACCCGTACGCTCACACTAACCAGCGCCCTCACACGTACGCTCCCCCTAAACCGTTGTCGTACCCTCAAGTGGACCCTAAACCGTCCCCGTCCCCTAACCCTAACCCTAGCCCGAACCCTAACCCTAACCCTTCCCCGAAGCCTTCCCCTCACCCGTCCCCTAATCCTAACCCGTACGCTCACACTAACCCGCGCCCTCACACGTATGCTCCCCCTAAACCGTTGTCGTACCCTCACCTGGACCCTAAACGGTCCCCGTCCCCTAACCCTAACCCTAGCCCGAACCCTAACCCTAACCCTTCCCCGAAGCCTTCCCCTCACCCGTCCCCTAATCCTAACCCGTACGCTCACACTAACCCGCGCCCTCACACGTACGCTCCCCCTAAACCGTTGTCGTACCCTCACCTGGACCCTAAACCGTCCCCGTCCCCTAACCCTAACCCTAGCCCGAACCCTAACCCTAACCCTTCGCCGAGGCCTTCCCCTCACCCTTCCCCTAACCCTAACCCGTACGCTTACACTAACCCGCGCCCTCACACGTACGCTCCCCCTAAACCGTTGTCATACCCACAGCTGGACCCTAAACCGTCCCCGTCCCCTAACCCTAACCCTAGCCCGAACCCTATCCCTAACCCTTCCCCGAAGTCTTCCCCTCACCCGTCCCCTAATCCTAACCCGTACGCCCACACTGACCCGCGCCCTCACACGTAAGCTCCCCCTAAAACGTTGTCGTACCCTCACCTGGACCCTAAACCGTCCCTGTCCCGTAACCCTAACCCTAGCCCGAACCCTAACCCTAATCCTTCCCCGAAGCCTTCCCCTCACCCGTCCCCTAATCCTAACCCGTACGCTCACAGTAACCCGCGCCCTCACACGTACGCTCCCCCTAAACCGTTGTCGTACCCTCACCTGGACCCTAAACCGTCCCCTTCCCCTAACGCTAACCCTAGCCCGAACCCTAACCCTAACCCTTCCCCGAAGACTTCCCCTCACCCGTCCCCTAATCCTAACCCGTACGCCCACACTAACCCGCGCCCTCACACGTACGCTCCCCCTAAACCGTTGTCGTACCCTCACCTGGACCCTAAACCGTCCCCATCCCCTAACCCTAACCCTAGCCCGAACCCTAACCCTAACCCTTCTCAGAAGCCTTCCCCTCACCCGTCCCCTAATCCTAACCCGTACGACCACACTAACCCGCGCCCTCACACGTACGCTCCCCCTAAAACGTTGTCGTACCCTCACCTGGACGCTAAACCGTCCCCGTCCCCTAACCCTAACCCTAGCCCGAACCCTAACCCTAACCCTTCCCCGAAGCCTTCCCCTCACCCGTCCCCTAATCCTAACCCGTACGCCCACACTAACACGTGCCCTCACACGTACGCTCCCCCTTAACTTTTCTCGTACCCTCACCTGGACCCTAAACCGTCCCCGTCCCCTAACCCTAACCCTAGCCCGAACCCTAACCCTAACCCTTCCCCGAAGCCTTCCCCTCACCCGTCCCCTAATCCTAACCCGTACGCCCACACTGACCCGCAACCTCACACGTACGCTCCCCCTAAACCGTTGTCGTACCCTCACCTGGACCCTAAACCGTCCCCGTCCCCTAACCCTAACCCTAGCCCGAACCCTAACCCTAACCCTTCCCCGAAGCCTTCCCCTCACCCGTCCCCTAATCCTAACCCGTACGCTCACACTAACCCGCGCCCTCACATGTACCCTCCCCCTAAACCGTTGTCGTACCCTCACCTGGACCCTAAACCGTCCCCGTCCCCTAACCCTAACCCTAGCCCGAACCCTAACCCTAACCCTTCCCCGAAGCCTTCCCCTCACCCGTCCCCTAAACCTAACCCGTACGCCCACACTAACCCGCGCCCTCACACGTACGCTCCCCCTAAACCGTTGTCGTACCCTCACCTGGACCCTAAACCGTCCCCGTCCCCTAACCCTAACCCTAGCCCGAAACCTAACCCTAACCCTTCCCCGAAGCCTTCCCCTCACCCGTCCCCTAATCCTAACCCGTACGCCCACACTAACCCGCGCCCTCACACGTACGCTCCCCCTAAACCGTTGTCGTACCCTCACCTGGACCCTAAACCGTCCCCGTCCCCTAACCCTAACCCTAGCCCGAACCCTAACCCTAATCCTACCCCGAAGCCTTCCCCTCACCCGTCCCCTAATCCTAACCCGTACGCCCACACTAACCCGTGCCCTCACACGTACGCTCCCCCTAAACCGTTGTCGTACACTCACGTGGACCCTAAACCGTCCCCGTCCCCTAACCCTAACCCTAGCCCGAACCCTAACCCTAACCCTTCCCCGAAGCCTTCCCCTCACCCGTCCCCTAATCCTAACCCGTACGCTCACACTAACCCGCGCCCTCACACGTACGCTCCCCCTAAACCGTTGTCGTACCCTCACCTGGACCCTAAACCGTCCCCGTCCCCTAACCCTAACCCTAGCCCGAACCCTAACCCTAAACCTTCCCCGAAGCCTTCCCCTCACACGTCCCCTAATCCTAACCCGTACGCTCACACTAACCCGCGCCCCCACACGTACGCTCCCCCTAAACCGTTGTCGTACCCTCAACTGGACCCTAAACCGTCCCCGTCCCCTAACCCTAACCCTAGCGCGAACCCTAACCCTAACCCTTCCCCGAAGCCTTCCCCTCACACGTCCCCTAATCCTAACCCGTACGCTCACACTAACCCGCGCCCTCACACGTATGCCCCTCCTAAACCGTTGTCGTACCCTCACCTGGACCCTAAACCGTCCCCGTCCCCTAACCCTAACCCTAGCCCGAACCCTAACCCTAACACTTCCCCGAAGCCTTCCCCTCACCCGTCCCCTAATCCTAACCCGTACGCCCACACTGACCCGCGCCCTCACACGTACGCTCCCCCTAAACCGTTGTCGTACCCTCACCTGGACCCTAAACCGTCCCCGTCCCCTAACCCTAACCCTAGCCCGAACCCTAACCCTAACCCTTCCCCGAAGCCTTCCCCTCACCCGTCCCCTAATCCTAACCCGTACGCTCACACTAACCCGCGCCCTCACACGTACGCTGCCCCTAAACCGTTGTCGTACCCTCACCTGGACCCTAAACCGTCCCCGTCCCCTAACCGTAACCCTAGCCCGAACCCTAACCCTAACCCTTCCCCGAAGCCTTCCCCTCACCCGTCCCCTAAACCTAACCCGTACGCCCACACTAACCCGCGCCCTCACACGTACGCTCCCCCTAAACCGTTGTCGTACCCTCACCTGGACCCTAAACCGTCCCCATCCCCTAACCCTAACCCTAGCCCGAAACCTAACCCTAACCCTTCCCCGAAGCCTTCCCCTCACCCGTCCCCTAATCCTAACCCGTACGCCCACACTAACCCGCGCCCTCACACGTACGCTGCCCCTAAACCGTTGTCGTACCCTCACCTGGACCCTAAACCGTCCCCGTCCCCTAACCCTAACCCTAGCCCGAACCCTAACCCTAATCCTACCCCGAAGCCTTCCCCTCACCCGTCCCCTAATCCTAACCCGTACGCCCACACTAACCCGTGCCCTCACACGTACGCTCCCCCTAAACCGTTGTCGTACCCTCACGTGGACCCTAAACCGTCTCCGTCCCCTAACCCTAACCCTAGCCCGAACCCTAACCCTAACCCTTCCCCGAAGCCTTCCCCTCACCTGTCCCCTAATCCTAACCCGTACACTCACACTAACACGCGCCCTCACACGTACGCTCCCCGTAAACCGTTGTCGTACCCTCACCTGGACCCTAAACCGTCCCCGTCCCCTAACCCTAACCCTAGCCCGAACCCTAACCCTAAACCTTCCCCGAAGCCTTCCCCTCACACGTCCCCTAATCCTAACCCGTACGCTCACACTAACCCGCGCCCTCACACGTACGCTCCCCCTAGACCGTTGTCGTACCCTCAACTGGACCCTAAACCGTCCCCGTCCCCTAACCCTAACCCTAGCCCGAACCCTAACCCTAACCCTTCCCCGAAGCCTTCCCCTCACCCGTCCCCGAATCCTAACCCGTACGCCCACACTAACCGGCGCCCTCACACGTACGCTCCCCCTAAACTGTTGTCGTATCCTCACCTGGACCCTAAACCGTCCCCGTCCCCAAACCCTAACCCTAGCCCGAACCCTAACCCTAACACTTCCCCGAAGCCTTCCCCTCACCCGTCCCCTAATCCTAACCCGTACGCCCACACTAACCCGCGCCCTCACACGTACGCTCCCCCTAAACCGTTGTCGTACCCTCACCTGGACCCTAAACCGTCCCCGTCCCCTAACCCTAACCCTAGCCCGAACCCTAACCCTAACACTTCCCCGAAGCCTTCCTGTCACCTGTCCCCTAATCCTAACCCGTACGTCCACACTGACCCGCGCCCTCACACGTACACTCCCCCTAAACCGTTGGCGTACCCTCACCTGGACCCTAAACCGTCCCCGTCCCCTAACCCTAACCCTAGCCCGAACCCTAACCCTAACCCATCCCCGAAGCCTTCCCCTCACCCGTCCCCTAATGTTAACCCGTACGCCCACACTAACCCGCGCCCTCACACGTACCATCCCCCTGAACCGTTGTCGTACCCTCACCTGGACCCTAAACCGTCCCCGTCCCCTAACCCTAACCCTATCCCGAACCCTAACCCTAACCCTTCCCCGAAGCCTTCCCCTCACCCGTCCCCTAATCCTAACCCGTACGCTCACACTAACCTGCGCCCTCACACGTATGCTCCCCCTAAACCGTTGACGTACCCTCACCTGGACCCTAAACCGTCCCCGTCCCCTAACCATAACCCTAGCCCGAACCCTAACCCTAGCCCTTCCCCGAAGCCTTCCCCTCACCCGTCCCCTAATCCTAACCCGTACGCTCACACTAACCCGCGCCCTCACACGTACGCTCCCCCTAAACCATTGTCGTACCCTCAACTGGACCCTAAACCGTCCCCGTACCCTAACCCTAACCCTAGCCCGAACCCTAACCCTAACCCTTCCCCGAAGCCTTCCCCTCACCCGTCCCCTAATCCTAACCCGTACGCTCACACTAACCCGCGCCCTCACACGTACGCTCCCCCGAAAACGTTGTCGTACCCTCACCTGGACCCTAAACCGTCCCCGTCCCCTGAACCTAACCCTAGCCCGAACCCTAACCCTAACCCTTCCCCGAAGCCTTCCCCTCACCCGTCCCCTAATCCTAACCCGTACGCCCACACTAACCCGCGCCCTCACACGTACGCTCCCCCTAAACCGTTGTCGTACCCTCACCTGGACCCTAAACCGTCCCCGTCCCCTAACCCTAACCCTAGCCCGAAACCTAACCCTAAACCTTCCCCGAAGCCTTCCCCTCACCCGTCCCCTAATCCTAACCCGTACGCTCACACTAACCCGCGCCCTCAAACGTACGCTCCCCCTAAACCGTTCTCGTACCCTCACCTGGACCCTAAACCGTCCCCATCCCCTAACCCTAACCCTAGCCCGAACCCTAACCCTAACCCTTCCCCGAAGCCTTCCCCTCACCCGTCCCCTAATCCTAACCCGTACGCTCACACTAACCCGCGCCCTCACACGTACGCTCCCCCTAAACCGTTGTCGTACCCTCACCTGGACCCTAAACCGTCCCCGTCCCCTAACCCTAACCCTAGCCCGAACCCTAACCCTAACCCTTCCCCGAAGCCTTCCCCTCACCCGTCCCCTAATCCTAACCCGTACGCTCACACTAACCCGCGCCCTCACAGGTACGCTCGCCCTATACCGTTGTCGTACCCTCACCTGGACCCTAAACCGTCCCCGTCCACTAAACCTAACCCTAGCACGAACCCTAACCCTAACCCTTCCCCGAAGCCTTCCCCTCACCCGTCCCCTAATCCTAACCCGTACGCCCACACTAACCCGCGCCCTCACACGTACGCTCCCCCTAAACCGTTGTCGTACCCTCACTTGGACCCTAAACCGTCCCTGTCCCCTAACACTAACCCTAGCCCGAACGCTAACCCTAAACCTTCCCCGAAGCCTTCCCCTCACCCGTCCCCTAATCCTAACCCGAACGCCCACACTGACCCGCGCCCTCACACGTACGCTCCCCCTAAACCGTTTTCGTACCCTCACCTAGACCCTAAACCATCCCCGTCCCCTAACCCTAACCCTAGCCCGAACCCTAACCCTAACACTTCCCCGAAGCATTCCCCTCACCCGTCCCCTAATCCTAACCCGTAGGCCCACACTAACCCGCGCCCTCACACGTACGCTCCCCCTAAACCGTTGTCGTACCCTCACCTAGACCCTAAACCGTCCCCGGCCCCTAACCCTAACCCTAGCCCTAACCCTAACCCTTACACTTCCCCGAAGCCTTCCCGTCACCCGTCCCCTAATCCTAACCCGTACGCCCACACTAACCCTCGCCCTCACACGTACGCTCCGCCTAAACCGTTGTCGTACCCTCACCTGGACCCTAAACCGTCGCCGTCCCCTAACCCTAACCCTAGCCCGAACCCTAACCCTAACCCTTCCCCGAAGCCTTCCCCTCACCCGTCCCCTAATCCTAACCCGTACGCTCACAGTAACCCGCACCCTCACACGTACGCTCCCCCTAAACTGTTGTCGTACCGTCACCTGGACCCTAAACCGTCCCCATCCCCTAACCCTAACCCTAGCCCGAACCCTAACCCTAACCCTTCCCCGAAGCCTTCCCCTCACCCGTCCCCTAATCCTAACCCGTACGCTCACACTAACACGCGCCCTCACACGTACGCTCCCCCTAAACCGTTGTCGTACCCTCACCTGGACCCTAAACCGTCCCCGTCCCCTAACCCTAACCCTAGCCCGAACCCTAACCATAACCCTTCCCCGAAGCCTTCCCCTCACCCATCCCCTAATCCTAACCCGTACGCTCACACTAACCCGCGCCCTCACACGTACGCTCCCCATAAACCGTTGTCGTACCCTCACCTGGACCCTAAACCGTCCCCGTCCCGTAACCCTAACCCTAGGCCGAACCATAACCCTAACCCTTCCCCGAAGCCTTCCCCTCACCCGTCCCCTAATCCTAACCCGTACGCTCACACTAACCCACGCCCTCACACGTACGCTCCCCCTAAACCGTTGTCGTACCCTCACCTGGACCCTAAACCGTCCCCGTCCCCTAACGCTAACCCTAGCCCGAACCCTAACCCTAACCCTTCCCCGAAGCCTTCCCCTCACCCGTCCCCTAATCCTAACCCGTACGCTCACACTAACCCGCGCCCTCACACGTACGCTCCCCCTAAACCGTTGTCGTACCCTCACCTGGACCCTAAACCGTCCCCGTCCCCTAACCCTAACCCTAGCCCGAACCCTAACCCTAACCCTTCCCCGAAGCCTTCCCCTCACACGTTCCCTAATCATAACCCGTACGCTCACACTAACCAACGCCCTCACAAGTACGCTCCCCCTAAACCGTTGTCGTACCCTCAAGTGGACCCTAAACCGTCCCCGTCGCCTAACCCTAACCCTAGCCCGAACCCTAACCCTAACCCTTCCCCGAAGCCTTCCCCTCACCCGTCCCCTAATCCTAACCCGTACGCTCACACTAACCCGCACCCTCACACGTATGCTCCCCCTAAACCGTTGTCGTACCCTCACCTGGACCCTAAACCGTCCCCGTCCCCTAACCCTAACCCTAGCCCGAACCCTAAACCTAACCCTTCCCCGAAGCCTTCCCCTCACCCGTCCCCTAATCCTAACCCGTACGCTCACACTAACCCGCGCCCTCACACGTACGCTCCCCCTAAACCGTTGTCGTACCCTCACCTGGACTCTAAACCGTCCCCGTCCCCTAACCCTAACCCTAGCCCGAACCCTAACCCTAACCCTTCCCGAAGCCTTCCCCTCACCCTTCCCCTAATCCTAACCCGTACGCTCACACTAACCCGCGCCCTCACACGTACGCTCCCCCTAAACCGTTGTCGTACCCTCACCTGGACCCTAAACCGTCCCCGTCCCCTAATCCTTACCCTAGACCGAACCCTAACCCTAACCCTTCCCCGAAGCCTTCCCCTCACCCGTCCCCTAATCCTAACCCGTACGCCCACACTAACACGCGCCCTCACACGTACGCTCCCCCTAAACCGTTGTCGCACCCTCACCTGGACCCTAAACCGTCACCGTCCCCTAACCCTAACCCGAGCCCGAACCCTAACCCTAAACCTTCGCCGAAGCCTTCCCCTCACCCGTCCCCTAATCCTAACCCGTATGCTCACACTAACCCGCGCCCTCACACGTATGCTCCCCCTAAACCGTTGTCGTACCCTCACCTGGACGCTAAACCGTCCCCGTCCCCTAACCCTAACCCTAGCCCGAACCCTAACCCTAACCGTTCCCCGAAGCCTTTCCCTCACCCGTCCCCTAATCCTAACCCGTACGCTCACACTAACCCACACCCTCACACGTACGCTCCCCCTAAACCGTTGTCGTACCCTCACCTGGACCCTAAACCGTCCCCGTCCCCTAACCCTAACCCTAGCCCGAACCCTAACCCTAACCCTTCCCCGAAGCCTTCCCCTCACCCGTCCCCTAATCCTAACACGTACGCCCACACTAACCCGCGCCCTCACACGTACGCTTCCCATAAACCGTTGTCGTACCCTCACCTGGACCCTAAACCGTCCCCGTCCCCTAACCCTAACCCTAGCCCGAACCCTAACCCTAACCCTTCGCCGAGGCCTTCCCCTCACACTTCCCCTAACCCTAACCCGTACGCTTACACTAACCCGCGCCCTCACACGTACGCTCCCCCTAAACCGTTGTCATACCCACAGCTGGACCCTAAACCGTCCCCGTCCCCTAACCCTAACCCTAGCCCGAACCCTAACCTTAACCCTTCCCCGAAGTCTTCCCCTCACCCGTCCCCTAATCCTAACCCGTACGCCCACACTGACCCGCGCCCTCACACGTACGCTCCCCCTAAAACGTTGTCGTACCCTCACCTGGACCCTAAACCGTCCCCGTCCCGTAACCCTAACCCTAGCCCGAACCCTAACCCTAATCCTTCCCCGAAGCCTTCCCCTCACCCGTCCCCTAATCCTAACCCGTACGCTCACAGTAACCCGCGCCCTCACACGTACGCTCCCCCTAAACCGTTGTCGTACCCTCACCTGGACCCTAAACCGTCCCCTTCCCCTAACGCTAACCCTAGCCCGAACCCTAACCCTAACCCTTCCCCGAAGACTTCCCCTCACCCGTCCCCTAATCCTAACCCGTACGCCCACACTAACCCGCGCCCTCACACGTACACTCCCCCTAAACCGTTGTCGTACCCTCACCTGGACCCTAAACCGTCCCCATCCCCTAAACCTAACCCTAGCCCGAACCCTAACCCTAACCCTTCTCAGAAGCCTTCCCCTCACCCGTCCCCTAACCCTAACCCGTACGACCACACTAACCCGCGCCCTCACACGTACGCTCCCCCTAAAACGTTGTCGTACCCTCACCTGGACGCTAAACCGTCCCCGTCCCCTAACCCTAACCCTAGCCCGAACACTAACCCTAACCCTTCCCCGAAGCCTTCCCCTCACCCGTCCCCTAATCCTAACCCGTACGCCCACACTAACACGTGCCCTCACACGTACGCTCCCCCTAAACCGTTGTCGTACCCTCACCTGGACCCTAAACCGTCCCCATCCCCTAAACCTAACGCTAGCCCGAACCCTAACCCTAACCCTTCCCCGAAGCCTTCCCCTCACACGTCCCCTAATCCTAACCCGTACGCTCACACTAACCCGCGCCCTCACATGTACGCTCCCCCTAAACCGTTGTCGTACCCTCACCTGGACCCTAAACCGTCCCCGTCCCCTAACCCTAACCCTAGCCCGAACCCTAACCCTAACCCTTCCCCGAAGCCTTCCCCTCACCCGTCCCCTAAACCTAACCCGTACGCCCACACTAAGCCGCGCCCTCACACGTACGCTCCCCCTAAACCGTTGTCGTACCCTCACCTGGACCCTAAACCGTCCCCGTCCCCTAACCCTAACCCTAGCCCGAAACCTAACCCTAACCCTTCACCGAAGCCTTCCCCTCACCCGTCCCCTAATCCTAACCCGTACGCCCACACTAACCCGCGCCCTCACACGTACGCTCCCCCTAAACCGTTGTCGTACCCTCACCTGGACCCTAAACCGTCCCCGTCCCCTAACCCTAACCCTAGCCCGAACCCTAACCCTAATCCTACCCCGAAGCCTTCCCCTCACCCGTCCCCTAATCCTAACCCGTACGCCCACACTAACCCGTGCCCTCACACGTACGCTCCCCCTAAACCGTTGTCGTACACTCACGTGGACCCTAAACCGTCCCCGTCCCCTAACCCTAACCCTAGCCCGAACCCTAACCCTAACCCTTCCCCGAAGCCTTCCCCTCACCCGTCCCCTAATCCTAACCCGTACGCTCACACTAACCCGCGCCCTCACACGTACGCTCCCCCTAAACAGTTGTCGTACCCTCACCTGGACCCTAAACCGTCCCCGTCCCCTAACCCTAACCCTAGCCCGAACCCTAACCCTAAACCTTCCCCGAAGCCTTCCCCTCACACGTCCCCTAATCCTAACCCGTACGCTCACACTAACCCGCGCCCTCACACGTACGCTCCCCCTAAACCGTTGTCGTACCCTCAACTGGACCCTAAACCGTCCCCGTCCCCTAACCCTAACCCTAGCCCGAACCCTAACCCTAACCCTTCCCCGAAGCCTTCCCCTCACACGTCCCCTAATCCTAACCCGTACGCTCACACTAACCCGCGCCCTCACACGTATGCCCCTCCTAAACCGTTGTCGTACCCTCACCTGGACCCTAAACCGTCCCCGTCCCCTAACCCTAACCCTAGCCCGAACCCTAACCCTAAACCTTCCCCGAAGCCTTCCCCTCACCCGTCCCCTAATCCTAACCCGTACGCCCACACTGACCCGCGCCCTCACACGTACGCTCCCCCTAAACCGTTGTCGTACCCTCACCTGGACCCTAAACCGTCCCCGTCCCCTAACCCTAACCCTAGCCCGAACCCTAACCCTAACCCTTCCCCGAAGCCTTCCCCTCACCCGTCCCCTAATCCTAACCCGTACGCTCACACTAACCCGCGCCCTCACACGTACGCTGCCCCTAAACCGTTGTCGTACCCTCACCTGGACCCTAAACCGTCCCCATCCCCTAACCCTAACCCTAGCCCGAACCCTAACCCTAACCCTTCCCCGAAGCCTTCCCCTCACACGTCCCCTAATCCTAACCCGTACGCTCACACTAACCCGCGCCCTCACATGTACGCTCCCCCTAAACCGTTGTCGTACCCTCACCTGGACCCTAAACCGTCCCCGTCCCCTAACCCTAACCCTAGCCCGAACCCTAACCCTAACCCTTCCCCGAAGCCTTCGCCTCACCCGTCCCCTAAACCTAACCCGTACGCCCACACTAAGCCGCGCCCTCACACGTACGCTCCCCCTAAACCGTTGTCGTACCCTCACCTGGACCCTAAACCGTCCCCGTCCCCTAACCCTAACCCTAGCCCGAAACCTAACCCTAACCCTTCCCCGAAGCCTTCCCCTCACCCGTCCCCTAATCCTAACCCGTACGCCCACACTAACCCGCGCCCTCACACGTACGCTCCCCCTAAACCGTTGTCGTACCCTCACCTGGACCCTAAACCGTCCCCGTCCCCTAACCCTAACCCTAGCCCGAACCCTAACCCTAATCCTACCCCGAAGCCTTCCCCTCACCCGTCCCCTAATCCTAACCCGTACGCCCACACTAACCCGTGCCCTCACACGTACGCTCCCCCTAAACCGTTGTCGTACACTCACGTGGACCCTAAACCGTCCCCGTCCCCTAACCCTAACCCTAGCCCGAACCCTAACCCTAACCCTTCCCCGAAGCCTTCCCCTCACCCGTCCCCTAATCCTAACCCGTACGCTCACACTAACCCGCGCCCTCACACGTACGCTCCCCCTAAACAGTTGTCGTACCCTCACCTGGACCCTAAACCGTCCCCGTCCCCTAACCCTAACCCTAGCCCGAACCCTAACCCTAAACCTTCCCCGAAGCCTTCCCCTCACACGTCCCCTAATCCTAACCCGTACGCTCACACTAACCCGCGCCCTCACACGTACGCTCCCCCTAAACCGTTGTCGTACCCTCAACTGGACCCTAAACCGTCCCCGTCCCCTAACCCTAACCCTAGCCCGAACCCTAACCCTAACCCTTCCCCGAAGCCTTCCCCTCACACGTCCCCTAATCCTAACCCGTACGCTCACACTAACCCGCGCCCTCACACGTATGCCCCTCCTAAACCGTTGTCGTACCCTCACCTGGACCCTAAACCGTCCCCGTCCCCTAACCCTAACCCTAGCCCGAACCCTAACCCTAAACCTTCCCCGAAGCCTTCCCCTCACCCGTCCCCTAATCCTAACCCGTACGCCCACACTGACCCGCGCCCTCACACGTACGCTCCCCCTAAACCGTTGTCGTACCCTCACCTGGACCCTAAACCGTCCCCGTCCCCTAACCCTAACCCTAGCCCGAACCCTAACCCTAACCCTTCCCCGAAGCCTTCCCCTCACCCGTCCCCTAATCCTAACCCGTACGCTCACACTAACCCGCGCCCTCACACGTACGCTGCCCCTAAACCGTTGTCGTACCCTCACCTGGACCCTAAACCGTCCCCGTACCCTAACTGTAACCCTAGCCCGAACCCTAACCCTAACCCTTCCCCGAAGCCTTCCCCTCACCCGTCCCCTAAACCTAACCCGTACGCCCACACTAACCCGCGCCCTCACACGTACGCTCCCCCTAAACCGTTGTCGTACCCTCACCTGGACCCTAAACCGTCCCCGTCCCCTAACCCTAACCCTAGCCCGAAACCTAACCCTAACCCTTCCCCGAAGCCTTCCCCTCACCCGTCCCCTAATCCTAACCCGTACGCCCACACTAACCCGCGCCCTCACACGTACGCTCCCCCTAAACCGTTGTCGTACCCTCACCTGGACCCTAAACCGTCCCCGTCCCCTAACCCTAACCCTAGCCCGAACCCTATCCCTAATCCTACCCCGAAGCCTTCCCCTCACCCGTCCCCTAATCCTAACCCGTACGCCCACACTAACCCGTGCCCTCACACGTACGCTCCCCCTAAACCGTTGTCGTACCCTCACGTGGACCCTAAACCGTCCCCGTCCCCTAACCCTAACCCTAGCCCGAACCCTAACCCTAACCCTTCCCCAAAGCCTTCCCCTCACCCGTCCTCTAATCCTAACCCGTACACTCACACTAACCCGCGCCCTCACACGTACGCTCCCCGTAAACCGTTGTCGTACCCTCACCTGGACCCTAAACCGTCCCCGTCCCCTAACCCTAACCCTAGCCCGAACCCTAACCCTAAACCTTCCCCGAAGCCTTCCCCTCACACGTCCCCTAATCCTAACCCGTACGCTCACACTAACCCGCGCCCTCACACGTACGCTCCCCCTAAACCGTTGTCGTACCCTCAACTGGACCCTAAACCGTCCCCGTCCCCTAACCCTAACCCTAGCCCGAACCCTAACCCTAACCCTTTCCCGAAGCCTTCCCCTCACCTGTCCCCTAATCCTAACCCGTACGCTCACACTAACCCGCGCCCTCACACGTACGCTCCCCCTAAACCGTTGTCGTACCCTCACCTGGACCCTAAACCGTCCCCGTCCCCTAACCCTAACCCTAGCCCGAACCCTAACCCTAACCCTTCCCCGAAGCCTTCCCCTCACCCTTCCCCTAATCCTAACCCGTACGCTCACACTAACCCGCGCCCTCACACGTACGCTCCCCCTAAACCGTTGTCGTACCCTCACCTGGACCCTAAACCGTCCCCGTCCCCTAATCCTTACCCTAGACCGAACCCTAACCCTAAGCCTTCCCCGAAGCCTTCCCCTCACCCGTCCCCTAATCCTAACCCGTACGCCCACACTAACCCGCGCCCTCACACGTACGCTCCCCCTAAACCGTTGTCGTACCCTCACCTGGACCCTAAACCGTCCCCGTCCCCTAACCCTAACCCTAGCCCGAACCGTAACCCTAACCCTTCGCCGAAGCCTTCCCCTCACCCGTCCCCTATTCCTAACCCGTACGCTCACACTAACCCGCGCCCTCACACGTACGCTCCCCCTAAAGCGTTGTCGTACCCACACCTGGACCCTAAACCGTCCCCGTCCCCTAACCCTAACCCTAGCCCGAACCCTAACCCTAAAACTTCCCCGAAGCCTTCCCCTCACCCGTCCCCTAATCCTAACCCGTACGCTCACACTAACCCGCGCCCTCACACGTACGCTCCCCCTAAACCGTTGTCGTACCCTCACCTGGACCCTAAACCGTCCCCGTCCCCTAACCCTAACCCTAGCCCGAACCCTAACCCTAACCCTTCCCCGAAGCCTTCCCCTCACACGTCCCCTAATCCTAACCCGTACGCTCACACTAACCAGCGCCCTCACACGTACGCTCCCCCTAAACCGTTGTCGTACCCTCAAGTGGACCCTAAACCGTCCCCGTCCCCTAACCCTAACCCTAGCCCGAACCCTAACCCTAACCCTTCCCCGAAGCCTTCCCCTCACCCGTCCCCTAATCCTAACCCGTACGCTCACACTAACCCGCGCCCTCACACGTATGCTCCCCCTAAACCGTTGTCGTACCCTCACCTGGACCCTAAACGGTCCCCGTCCCCTAACCCTAACCCTAGCCCGAACCCTAACCCTAACCCTTCCCCGAAGCCTTCCCCTCACCCGTCCCCTAATCCTAACCCGTACGCTCACACTCACCCGCGCCCTCACACGTACGCTCCCCCTAAAGCGTTGTCGTACCCTCACCTGGAGTCTAAACCGTCCCCGTCCCCTAACCCTAACCCTAGCCCGAACCCTAACCCTAACCCTTCCCCGAAGCCTTCCCCTCACCCGTCCCCTAATCCTAACACGTACGCCCACACTAACCCGCGCCCTCACACGTACGCTTCCCCTAAACCGTTGTCGTACACTCACCTGGACCCTAAACCGTCCCCGTCCCCTAACCCTAACCCTAGCCCGAACCCTAACCCTAACCCTTCGCCGAGGCCTTCCCCTCACCCTTCCCCTAACCCTAACCCGTACGCTTACACTAACCCGCGCCCTCACACGTACGCTCCCCCTAAACCGTTGTCGTACCCACACCTGGACCCTAAACCGTCCCCGTCCCCTAACCCTAACCCTAGCCCGAACCCTAACCCTAACCCTTCCCCGAAGTCTTCCCCTCACCCGTCCCCTAATCCTAACCCGTACGCCCACACTGACCCGCGCCCTCACACGTACGCTCCCCCTAAAACGTTGTCGTACCCTCACCTGGACCCTAAACCGTCCCCGTCCCGTAACCTTAACCCTAGCCCGAACCCTAACCCTAACCCTTCCCCGAAGCCTTCCCCTCACCCGTCCCCTAATCCTAACCCGTACGCTCACAGTAACCCGCGCCCTCACACGTACGCTCCCCCTAAACCGTTGTCGTACCCTCACCTGGACCCTAAACCGTCCCCTTCCCCTAACGCTAACCCTAGCCCGAACCCTAACCCTAAGCCTTCCCCGAAGACTTCCCCTCACCCGTCCCCTAATCCTAACCCGTACGCCCACACTAACCCGAGCCCTCACACGTACGCTCCCCCTAAACCGTTGTCGTACCCTCACCTGGACCCTAAACCGTCCCCATCCCCTAACCCTAACCCTAGCCCGAACCCTAACCCTAACCCTTCTCCGAAGCCTTCCCCTCACCCGTCCCCTAACCCTAACCCGTACGACCACACTAACCCGCGCCCTCACACGTACGCTCCCCCTAAAACGTTGTCGTACCCTCACCTGGACGCTAAACCGTCCCCGTCCCCTAACCCTAACCCTAGCCCGAACCCTAACCCTAACCCTTCCCCGAAGCCTTCCCCTCACCCGTCCCCTAATCCTAACCCCTACGCCCACACTAACACGTGCCCTCACACGTACGCTCCCCCTTAACTTTTCTCGTACCCTCACCTGGACCCTAAACCGTCCCTGTCCCCTAACCCTAACCCTAGCCCGCACCCTAACCCTAACCCTTCCCCGAAGCCTTCCCCTCACCCGTCCCCTAATCCTAACCCTTACGCTCACACTAAACCGCGCCCTCATACGTACGCTCCCCCTAAACCGTTGTCGTACCCACACCTGGACCCTAAACCGTCCCCGTCCCCTAACCCTAACCCTAGCCCGAACCCTAACCCTAACCCCTCCCCGAAGCCTTCCCCTCACCCGTCCCCTAATCCTAACCCGTACGCCCACACTGACCCGCGCCCTCACACGTACGCTCCCCCTAAACCGTTGTCGTACCCTCACCTGGACCCTAAACCGTCCCCGTCCCCTAACCCTAACCCTAGCCCGAACACTAACCCTAACCCTTCCCCGAAGCCTTCCCCTCACCCGTCCCCTAATCCTAACCCGTACGCTCACACTAACCCGCGCCCTCACACGTACGCTGCCCCTAAACCGTTGTCGTACCCTCACCTGGACCCTAAACCGTCCCCGTACCCTAACTGTAACCCTAGCCCGAACCCTAACCCTAACCCTTCCCCGAAGCCTTCCCCTCACCCGTCCCCTAATCCTAACCCGTACGCCCACACTAACCCGCGCCCTCACACGTACGCTCCCCCTAAACCGTTGTCGTACCCTCACCTGGACCCTAAACCGTCCCCGTCCCCTAACCCTAACCCTAGCCCGAACCCTAACCCTAATCCTACCCCGAAGCCTTCCCCTCACCCGTCCCCTAATCCTAACCCGTACGCCCACACTAACCCGTGCCCTCACACGTACGCTCCCCCTAAACCGTTGTCGTACCCTCACGTGGACCCTAAACCGTCCCCGTCCCCTAACCCTAACCCTAGCCCGAACCCTAACCCTAACCCTTCCCCGAAGCCTTCCCCTCACCCGTCCCCTAATCCTAACCCGTACGCTCACACTAACCCGCGCCCTCACACGTACGCTCCCCGTAAACCGTTGTCGTACCCTCACCTGGACCCTAAACCGTCCCCGTCCCCTAACCCTAACCCTAGCCCGAACCCTAACCCTAAACCTTCCCCGAAGCCTTCCCCTCACACGTCCCCTAATCCTAACCCGTACGCTCACGCTAACCCGCGCCCTCACACGTACGCTCCCCCTAAACCGTTGTCGTACCCTCAACTGGACCCTAAACCGTCCCCGTCCCCTAACCCTAACCCTAGCCCGAACCCTAACCCTAACCCTTTCCCGAAGCCTTCCCCTCACCCGTCCCCTAATCCTAACCCGTACGCTCACACTAACCCGCGCCCTCACACGTACGCTCCCCCTAAACCGTTGTCGTACCCTCACCTGGACCCTACCGTCCCCGTCCCCTAACCCTAACCCTAGCCCGAACCCTAACCCTAACCCTTCCCCGAAGCCTTCCCCTCACCCTTCCCCTAATCCTAACCCGTACGCTCACACTAACCCGCGCCCTCACACGTACGCTCCCCCTAAACCGTTGTCGTACCCTCACCTGGACCCTAAACCGTCCCCGTCCCCTAATCCTTACCCTAGACCGAACCCTAACCCTAAGCCTTCCCCGAAGCCTTCCCCTCACCCGTCCCCTAATCCTAACCCGTACGCCCACACTAACCCGCGCCCTCACACGTACGCTCCCCCTAAACCGTTGTCGTACCCTCACCTGGACCCTAAACCGTCCCCGTCCCCTAACCCTAACCCTAGCCCGAACCGTAACCCTAACCCTTCGCCGAAGCCTTCCCCTCACCCGTCCCCTATTCCTAACCCGTACGCTCACACTAACCCGCGCCCTCACACGTACGCTCCCCCTAAAGCGTTGTCGTACCCACACCTGGACCCTAAACCGTCCCCGTCCCCTAACCCTAACCCTAGCCCGAACCCTAACCCTAAAACTTCCCCGAAGCCTTCCCCTCACCCGTCCCCTAATCCTAACCCGTACGCTCACACTAACCCGCGCCCTCACACGTACGCTCCCCCTAAACCGTTGTCGTACCCTCACCTGGACCCTAAACCGTCCCCGTCCCCTAACCCTAACACTAGCCCGAACCCTAACCCTAACCCTTCCCCGAAACCTTCCCCTCACACGTCCCCTAATCCTAACCCGTACGCTCACACTAACCAGCGCCCTCACACGTACGCTCCCCCTAAACCGTTGTCGTACCCTCAAGTGGACCCTAAACCGTCCCCGTCCCCTAACCCTAACCCTAGCCCGAACCCTAACCCTAACCCTTCCCCGAAGCCTTCCCCTCACCCGTCCCCTAATCCTAACCCGTACGCTCACACTAACCCGCGCCCTCACACGTATGCTCCCCCTAAAACGTTGTCGTACCCTCACCTGGACCCTAAACGGTCCCCGTCCCCTAACCCTAACCCTAGCCCGAACCCTAACCCTAACCCTTCCCCGAAGCCTTCCCCTCACCCGTCCCCTAATCCTAACCCGTACGCTCACACTAACCCGCGCCCTCACACGTACGCTCCCCCTAAACCGTTGTCGTACCCTCACCTGGACTCTAAACCGTCCCCGTCCCATAACCCTAACCCTAGCCCGAACCCTAACCCTAACCCTTCCCCGAAGCCTTCCCCTCACCCGTCCCCTAATCCTAACACGTACGCCCACACTAACCCGCGCCCTCACACGTACGCTTCCCCTAAACCGTTGTCGTACACTCACCTGGACCCTAAACCGTCCCCGTCCCCTAACCCTAACCCTAGCCCGAACCCTAACCCTAACCCTTCGCCGAGGCCTGCCCCTCACCCTTCCCCTAACCCTAACCCGTACGCTTACACTAACCCGCGCCCTCACACGTACGCTCCCCCTAAACCGTTGTCGTACCCACACCTGGACCCTAAACCGTCCCCGTCCCCTAACCCTAACCCTAGCCCGAACCCTAACCCTACCCCTTCCCCGAAGTCTTCCCCTCACCCGTCCCCTAATCCTAACCCGTACGCCCACACTGACCCGCGCCCTCACACGTACGCTCCCCCTAAAACGTTGTCGTACCCTCACCTGGACCCTAAACCGTCCCCGTCCCGTAACCCTAACCCTAGCCCGAACCCTAACCCTAACCCTTCCCCGAAGCCTTCCCCTCACCCGTCCCCTAATCCTAACCCGTACGCTCACAGTAACCCGCGCCCTCACACGTACGCTCCCCCTAAACCGTTGTCGTACCCTCACCTGGACCCTAAACCGTCCCCTTCCCCTAACGCTAACCCTAGCCCGAACCCTAACCCTAAGCCTTCCCCGAAGACTTCCCCTCACCCGTCCCCTAATCCTAACCCGTACGCCCACACTAACCCGAGCCCTCACACGTACGCTCCCCCTAAACCGTTGTCGTACCCTCACCTGGTCCCTAAACCGTCCCCATCCCCTAACCCTAACCCTAGCCCGAACCCTAACCCTAACCCTTCTCCGAAGCCTTCCCCTCACCCGTCCCCTAACCCTAACCCGTACGACCACACTAACCCGCGCCCTCACACGTACGCTCCCCCTAAAACGTTGTCGTACCCTCACCTGGACGCTAAACCGTCCCCGTCCCCTAACCCTAACCCTAGCCCGAACCCTAACCCTAACCCTTCCCCGAAGCCTTCCCCTCACCCGTCCCCTAATCCTAACCCCTACGCCCACACTAACACGTGCCCTCACACGTACGCTCCCCCTTAACTTTTCTCGTACCCTCACCTGGACCCTAAACCGTCCCCGTCCCCTAACCCTAACCCTAGCCCGCACCCTAACCCTAACCCTTCCCCGAAGCCTTCCCCTCACCCGTCCCCTAATCCTAACCCTTACGCTCACACTAAACCGTGCCCTCACACGTACGCTCCCCCTAAACCGTTGTCGTACCCACACCTGGACCCTAAACCGTCCCCGTCCCCTAACCCTAACCCTAGCCCGAACCCTAACCCTAACCCTTCCCCGAAGCCTTCCACTCACCCGTCCCCTATTCCTAACCCGTACGCCCACACTGACCCGCGCCCTCACACGTACGCTCCCCCTAAACCGTTGTCGTACCCTCACCTGGACCCTAAACCGTCCCCGTCCCCTAACCCTAACCCTAGCCCAAACACTAACCCTAACCCTTCCCCGAAGCCTTCCCCTCACCCTTCCCCTAATCCTAACCCGTACGCTCACACTAACCCGCGCCCTCACACGTACGCTCCCCCTAAACCGTTGTCGTACCCTCACCTGGACCCTAAACCGTCCCCGTCCCCTAACCCTAACCCTAGCCCGAACCCTAACCCTAAACCTTTCCCGAAGCCTTCCCCTCACCCGTCCCCTAATCCTAACCCGTACACTCACACTAACACGCGCCCTCACACGTACGCTCCCCCTAAACCGTTGTCGTACCCTCACCTGGACCCTAAACCGTCCCCGTCCCCTAACCCTAACCCTAGTCCGAACCCTAACCCTAACCCTTCCCCGAAGCCTTCCCCTCACCCTTCCCCTAATCCTAACCTGTACGCTCACACTAACCCGCGCCCTCACACGTACGCTCCCCCTAAACCGTTGTCGTACCCTCACCTGGACCCTAAACCGTCCCCGTCCCCTAATCCTTACCCTAGACCGAACCCTAACCCTAACCCTTCCCCGAAGCCTTCCCCTCACCCGTCCCCTAATCCTAACCCGTACGCCCACACTAACCCGCGCCCTCACACGTACGCTCCCCCTAAACCGTTGTCGTACCCTCACCTGGACCCTAAACCGTCCCCGTCCCCTAACCCTAACCCTAGCCCGAACCCTAACCCTAACCCTTCGCCGAAGCCTTCCCCTCACCCGTCCCCTAATCCTAACCCGTACGCTCACACTAACCCGCGCCCTCACACGTATGCTCCCCCTAAACCGTTGTCGTACCCTCACCTGGACCCTAAACCGTCCCCGTCCCCTAACCCTAACCCTAGTCCGAACCCTAACCCTAACCGTTCCCCGAAACCTTCCCCTCACCCGTCCCCTAATCCTAACCCGTACGCTCACACTAACCCGCGCCCTCACACGTACGCTCCCTCTAAACCGTTGTCGTACCCTCACCTGGACCCTAAACCGTCCCCGTCCCCTAACCCTAACCCTAGCCCGAACCCTAACCCTAACCCTTCCCCGAAGCCTTCCCCTCACCTGTCCCCTAATCTTAACCCGTACGCCCACACTAACCCGCGCCCTCACACGTACGCTCCCCCTAAACCGTTGTCGTACCCTCACCTGGACCCTAAACCGTCCCCGTCCCCTAACCCTAACCCTAGCCCGAACCCTAACCCTAACACTTCGCCGAAGCCTTCCCCTCACCCGTCCCCTATTCCTAACCCGTACGCTCACACTAACCCGCGCCCTCACACGTACGCTCCCCCTAAAGCGTTGTCGTACCCACACCTGGACCCTAAACCGTCCCCGTCCCCTAACCCTAACCCTAGCCCGAACCCTAACCCTAAAACTTCCCCGAAGCCTTCCCCTCACCCGTCCCCTAATCCTAACCCGTACGCCCACACTAACCCGTGCCCTCACAGGTAGGCTCCCCCTAAACCGTTGTCGTACCCTCACCTGGACCCTAAACCGTCCCCGTCCCCTAACCCTAACCCTAGCCCGAACCCTAACCCTAACCGTTCCCCGAAGCCTTCCCCTCACCCGTCCCCTAACCCTAACCCGTACGACCACAGTAACCCGCGCCCTCACACGTACGCTCCCCCTAAAACGTCGTACCCTCACCTGGACGCTAAACCGTCCCCGTCCCCTAACCCTAACCCTAGCCCGAACCCTAACCCTAACCCTTCCCCGAAGCCTTCCCCTCACCCGTCCCCTAATCCTAACCCCTACGCCCACACTAACACGTGCCCTCACACGTACGCTCCCCCTTAACTTTTCTCGTACCCTCACCTGGACCCTAAACCGTCCCCGTCCCCTAACCCTAACCCTAGCCCGCACCCTAACCCTAACCCTTCCCCGAAGCCTTCCCCTCACCCGTCCCCTAATCCTAACCCTTACGCTCACACTAAACCGCGCCCTCACACGTACGCTCCCCCTAAACCGTTGTCGTACCCACACCTGGACCCTAAACCGTCCCCGTCCCCTAACCCTAACCCTAGCCCGAACCCTAACCCTAACCCTTCCCCGAAGCCTTCCCCTCACCCGTCCCCTAATCCTAACCCGTACGCCCACACTGACCCGCGCCCTCACACGTACGCTCCCCCTAAACCGTTGTCGTACCCTCACCTGGACCCTAAACCGTCCCCGTCCCCTAACCCTAACCCTAGCCCGAACACTAACCCTAACCCTTCCCCGAAGCCTTCCCCTCACCCTTCCCCTAATCCTAACCCGTACGCTCACACTAACCCGCGCCCTCACACGTACGCTCCCCCTAAACCGTTGTCGTACCCTCACCTGGACCCTAAACCGTCCCCGTCCCCTAACCCTAACCCTAGCCCGAACCCTAACCCTAAACCTTTCCCGAAGCCTTCCCCTCACCCGTCCCCTAATCCTAACCCGTACACTCACACTAACACACGCCCTCACACGTACGCTCCCCCTAAACCGTTGTCGTACCCTCACCTGGACCCTAAACCGTCCCCGTCCCCTAACCCTAACCCTAGTCCGAACCCTAACCCTAACCCTTCCCCGAAGCCTTCCCCTCACCCTTCCCCTAATCCTAACCCGTACGCTCACACTAACCCGCGCCCTCACACGTACGCTCCCCCTAAACCGTTGTCGTACCCTCACCTGGACCCTAAACCGTCCCCGTCCCCTAATCCTTACCCTAGACCGAACCCTAACCCTAACCCTTCCCCGAAGCCTTCCCCTCACCCGTCCCCTAATCCTAACCCGTACGCCCACACTAACCCGCGCCCTCACACGTACGCTCCCCCTAAACCGTTGTCGTACCCTCACCTGGACCCTAAACCGTCCCCGTCCCCTAACCCTAACCCTAGCCCGAACCCTAACCCTAACCCTTCGCCGAAGCCTTCCCCTCACCCGTCCCCTAATCCTAACCCGTACGCTCACACTAACCCGCGCCCTCACACGTATGCTCCCCCTAAACCGTTGTCGTACCCTCACCTGGACCCTATACCGTCCCCGTCCCCTAACCCTAACCCTAGTCCGAACCCTAACCCTAACCGTTCCCCGAAACCTTCCCCTCACCCGTCCCCTAATCCTAACCCGTACGCTCACACTAACCCGCGCCCTCACACGTACGCTCCCTCTAAACCGTTGTCGTACCCTCACCTGGACCCTAAACCGTCCCCGTCCCCTAACCCTAACCCTAGCCCGAACCCTAACCCTAACCCTTCCCCGAAGCCTTCCCCTCACCTGTCCCCTAATCTTAACCCGTACGCCCACACTAACCCGCGCCCTCACACGTACGCTCCCCCTAAACCGTTGTCGTACCCTCACCTGGACCCTAAACCGTCCCCGTCCCCTAACCCTAACCCTAGCCCGAACCCTAACCCTAACACTTCGCCGAAGCCTTCCCCTCACCCGTCCCCTATTCCTAACCCGTACGCTCACACTAACCCGCGCCCTCACACGTACGCTCCCCCTAAAGCGTTGTCGTACCCACACCTGGACCCTAAACCGTCCCCGTCCCCTAACCCTAACCCTAGCCCGAACCCTAACCCTAAAACTTCCCCGAAGCCTTCCCCTCACCCGTCCCCTAATCCTAACCCGTACGCCCACACTAACCCGTGCCCTCACAGGTAGGCTCCCCCTAAACCGTTGTCGTACCCTCACCTGGACCCTAAACCGTCCCCGTCCCCTAACCCTAAACCTAGCCCGAACCCTAAACCTAACCGTTCCCCGAAGCCTTCCCCTCACCCGTCCCCTAATCCTAACCCGTACGCTCACACTAACCCGCACCCTCACACGTACGCTCCCCCTAAACCGTTGTCGTACCCTCACCTGGACCCTAAACCGTCCCCGTCCCCTAACCCTAACCCTAGCCCGAACCCTAACCCTAACCCTTCCCCGAAGCCTTCCCCTCACCCGTCCCCTAATCCTAACCCGTACGCTCACACTAACCCGCGCCCTCACACGTACGCTCCCCCTAAACCGTTGTCGTACCCTCACCTGGACCCTAAACCGTCCCCGTCCCCTAACCCTAACCCTAGCCCGAACCCTAACCCTAAACCTTCCCCGAAGCCTTCCCCTCACCCGTCCCCTAATCCTAACCCGTACGCCCACACTAACCCGCGCCCTCACACGTACGCTCCCCCTAAACCGTTGTCGTACCCTCACCTGGACCCTAAACCGTCCCCGTCCCCTAACCCTAACCCTAGCCCGAACCCTAACCCTAACCCTTCGCCGAAGCCTTCCCCTCACCCGTCCCCTAATCCTAACCCGTACGCTCACACTAACCCGCGCCCTCACACGTACGCTCCCCCTAAACCGTTGTCGTACCCTCACCTGGACCCTAAACCGTCCCCGTCCCCTAACCCTAACCCTAGCCCGAACCCTAACCCTAACCCTTCCCCGAAGTCTTCCCCTCACCCGTCCCGTAATCCTAACCCGTACGCCCACACTGACCCGCGCCCTCACACGTACGCTCCCCCTAAAACGTTGTCGTACCCTCACCTGGACCCTAAACCGTCCCCGTCCCGTAACCCTAACCCTAGCCCGAACACTAACCCTAACCCTTCCCCGAAGCCTTCCCCTCACCCGTCCCCTAATCCTAACCCGTACGCTCACAGTAACCCGCGCCCTCAAACGTACGCTCCCCCTAAACCGTTGTCGTACCCTCACCTGGACCCTAAACCGTCCCCTTCCCCTAACGCTAACCCTAGCCCGAACCCTAACCCTAACCCTTCCCCGAAGCCTTTCCCTCACCCGTCCCCTAATCCTAACCCGTACGCCCACACTAAACCACGCCCTCACACGTACGCTCCCCCTAAACCGTTGTCGTACCCTCACCTGGACCCTAAACCGTCCCCATCCCCTAACCCTAACCCTAGCCCGAACCCTAACCCTAACCCTTCCCCGAAGCCTTCCCCTCACCCGTCCCCTAATCCTAACCCGTACGCCCACACTAACACGTGCCCTCACACGTACGCTCCCCCTTAACTTTTCTCGTACCCTCACCTGGACCCTAAACCGTCCCCGTCCCCTAACCCTAACCCTAGCCCGCACCCTAACCCTAACACTTCCCCGAAGCCTTCCCCTCACCCGTCCCCTAATCCTAACCCTTACGCTCACACTAAACCGCGCCCTCACACGTACGCTCCCCCTAAACCGTTGTGGTACCCACACCTGGACCCTAAACCGTCCCCGTCCCCTAACCCTAACCCTAGCCCGAACCCTAACCCTAACCCTTCCCCGAAGCCTTCCCCTCACCCGTCCCCTAATCCTAACCCGTACGCCCACACTGATCCGCGCCCTCACACGTACGCTCCCCCTAAACCGTTGTCGTACCCTCACCTGGACCCTAAACCGTCCCCGTCCCCTAACCCTAACCCTAGCCCGAACCCTAACCCTAACCCTTCCCGAAGCCTTCCCCTCACCCGTCCCCTAATCCTAACCCGTACGCTCACACTAACCCACGCCCTCACACGTACGCTCCCCCTAAACTGTTGTCGTACCCTCACCTGGACCCTAAACCATCCCCGTCCCCTAAACCTAACCCTAGCCCGAACCCTAACCCTAACCCTTCCCCGAAGCCTTCCCCTCACCCGTCCCCTAATCCTAACCCGTACGCCCACACTGACCCGCGCCCTCACACGTACGCTCCCCCTAAACCGTTGTCGTAACCTCACCTGGACCCTAAACCGTCCCCGTCCCCTAACCCTAACCCTAGCCCGAACCCTAACCCTAACCCTTCCCCGAAGCCTTCCCCTCACCCGTCCCCTAATCCTAACCCGTACGCCCACACTAACCTTCGCCCTCACACGTACGCTCCGCCTAAACCATTGTCGTACCCTCACCTGGACCCTAAACCGTCCCCGTCCCCTAACCCTAACCCTAGCCCGAACCCTAACCCTTACCCTTCCCCGAAGCCTTCCCCTCACCCGTCCCCTAATCCTAACCCGTACGCTCACAGTAACCCGCACCCTCACACGTACGCTCCCCCTAAACCGTTGTCGTACCCTCACCTGGACCCTAAACCGTCCCCATCCCCTAACCCTAACCCTATCCCGAACCCTAACCCTAACCCTTCCCCGAAGCCTTCCCCTCACCCGTCCCCTAATCCTAACCCGTACTCTCACACTAACCCGCACCCTCACACGTACGCTCCCCCTAAACCGTTGACGTACCCTCAACTGGACCCTAAACCGTCCCCGTCCCCTAACTCTAACCCTAGCCCGAACCCTAACCCTAGCCCTTCCCCGAAGCTTTCCCCTCACCCGTCCCCTAATCCTAACCCGTACGCTCACACTAACCCGCGCCCTCACACGTACGCTCCCCCTAAAACGTTGTCGTACCCTCACCTGGACCCTAAACCGTCCCCTTCCCCTAACCCTAACCCTAGCCCGAACCCTAACCCTAACCCTTCCCCGAAGCCTTCCCCTCACCCGTCCCCTAATCCTAACCCGTACGCCCACAGTAACCCGTGCCCTCGCACGTACGCTCCCCCTTAACTTTTCTCGTACCCTCACCTGGACCCTAAACCGTCCCCGTCCCCTAACCCTAACCCTAGCCCGAACCCTAACCCTAACCCTTCCCCGAAGCCTTCCCCTCACCCGTCCCCTAATCCTAACCCTTACGCTCACACTAACCCGCGCCCTCACACGTACGCTCCCCCTAAAACGTTGTCGTACCCACACCTGGACCCTAAACCGTCCCCGTCCCCTAACCCTAACCCTAGCCCGAACCCTAACCCTAACCCTTCCCCGAAGCCTTCCCCTCACCCGTCCCCTAATCCTAACCCGTACGCCCACACTGACCCGCGCCCTCACACGTACGCTCCCCCTAAACCGTTGTCGTACCCTCACCTGGACCCTAAACCGTCCCCGTCCCCTAACCCTAACCCTAGCCCGAACCCTAACACTAACCCTTCCCCGAAGCATTCCCCTCACCCGTCCCCTAATCCTAACCTGTACGCCCACACTGACCCGCGCCCTCACACGTACGCTCCCCCAAATCGTTGTCGTACCCTCACCTGGACCCTAAACCGTCCCCGTCCCCTAACCCTAACCCTAGCCCGAACCCTAACCCTAACCCTTCCCCGAAGCCTTCCCCTCACCCGTCCCCTAAATCTAACCCGTACGCTCACACTAACCCGCGCACTCACACGTACGCTCCCCCTAAACCGTTGTCGTACCCACACCTGGACCCTAAACCGTCCCCGTCCCCTAACCCTAACCCTAGCCCGAACCCTAACCCTAACCCTTCCCCGAAGCCTTCCCCTCACCCGTCCCCTAATCCTAATCCGTACACCCACACTAACCCGCGCCCTCACACGTACGCTCCCCCTAAACCGTTGTCGTACCCACACCTGGACCTTAAACCGTCCCCGGCCCCTAACCTTAACCCTAGCCCGAACCCTAACCCTAACCCTTCCCCGAAGCCTTCCCATCACCCGTCCCCTAATCCTAACCCGTACGCTCACACTAACCCACGCCCTCACACGTACGCTCCCCCTAAACCGTTGTCGTACCCTCACCTGGACCCTAAACCGTCCCCATCCCCTAACCCTAACCTTGGCCCGAACCCTAACCCTAACCCTTCCGCGAAGCCTTCCCCTCACCCTTCCCCTAATCCTAACCCGTACGCTCACACTAACCCGCGCCCTCACACGTACGCTCCCCCTAAACCGTTGTCGTACCCTCACCTGGACCCTAAACCGTCCCCGTCCCCTAACCCTAACCCTAGCCCGAACCCTAACCCTAACCCTTCCCCGAAGCCTTCCCCTCACCCCTCCCCTAATCCTAACCCGTACGCCCACACTAACCCGCGCCCTCACACGTACGCTCCCCCTAAACCGTTGTCGTACCCTCACCTGGACCCTAAACCGTCCCCGTCCCCTAACCCTAACCCTAGCCCGAACCCTAACCCTAACCCTTCGCCGAAGCCTTCCCCTCACCCGTCCCCTAATCCTAACCCGTACGCTCACACTAACCCGCGCCCTCACACGTACGCTCCCCCTAAACCGTTGTCGTACCCACACCTGGACCCTAAACCGTCCCCGTCCCCTAACCCTAACACTAGCCCGAACCCTAACCCTAACCCTTCCCCGAAGCCTTCCCCTCACCCATCCCCTAATCCTAACCCGTACGCCCACACTAACCCGTGTCCTCACACGTACGCTCCCCCTAAACCGTTGTCGTACCCTCACCTGGACCCTAAACCGTCCCCGTCCCCTAACCCTAACCCTAGCCCGAACCCTAACCCTAACACTTCCGCGAAGCCTTCCCCTCACCCGTCCCCTAATCCTAACCCGTACGCTCACACTAACCCGCGCCCTCACACGTACGCTCCCCCTAAACCGTTGTCGTACCCTCACCTGGACTCTAAACCGTCCCCGTCCCCTAACCCTAACCCTAGCCCGAACCCTAACCCTAACACTTCCCCGAAGCCTTCCCCTCACCCTTCCCCTAATCCTAACCCATACGCTCACACTAACCCGCGCCCTCACACGTACGCTCCCCCTAAACCGTTGTCGTACCCTCACCTGGACCCTAAACCGTCCCCTTCCCCTAACCCTAACCCTAGCCCGAACCCTAACCCTAACACATCCCCGAAGCCTTCCCCTCACCCGTCCCCTAATCCTAACCCGTACGCCCACACTAACCCGCGCCCTCACACGTACGCTCCCCCTAAACCGTTGTCGTACCCTCACCTGGACCCTAAACCTTCCCCGTCCCCTAACCCTAACCCTAGCCCGAACCCTAACCCTAATCCTTCCCCGAAGCCTTCCCCTCACCTGTCCCCTAATCCTAAACCGTACGCCCACACTAACCCGCGCCCTCACACGTACGCTCCCCCTAAACCGTTGTCGTACCCTCACCTGGACCCTAAACCGTCCCCGTCCCCTAACCCTAACCCTAGCCCGAACCCTAACCCTAACTTCCCCGAAGCCTTCCCCTCACCCGTCCCCTAATCCTAACCCGTACGCCCACACTAACCCGCACCCTCACACGTACGCTCCCCCTAAAATGTTTTCGTACCCTCACCTGGACCCTAAACCGTCCCCGTCCCCTAACCCTAACCCTAGCCCGAACCCTAACCCTAACCCTTCCCCGAAGCCTTCCCCTCACCCGTCCCCTAATCCTAACCCGTACGCCCACACTAACCCGTGCCCTCACACGTACGCTCCCCCTTAACTTTTTCGTACCCTCACCTGGACCCTAAACCGTCCCCGTCCCCTAACCCTAACCCTAGCCTGAACCCTAACCCTAACCCTTCCCCGAAGCCTTCCCCTCACCAGTCCCCTAATCCTAACCCGTACGCTCACACTAACCCGCGCCCTCACACGTACGCTCCCCCTAAACCGTTGTCGTACCCACACCTGGACCCTAAACTGTCCCCGTCCCCTAACCCTAACCCTAGCCCGAACCCTAACCCTAACCCTTCCCCGAAGCCTTCCACTCACCCGTCCCCTAATCCTAACCCGTACGCCCACACTGACCCGCGCCCTCACAAGTACGCTCCCCCTAAACCGTTGTCGTACCCTCACCTGGACCCTAAACCGTCCCCGTCCCCTAACCCTAACCCTAGCCCGAACCCTAACCCTAACCCTTCCCCGAAGCATTCCCCTCACCCGTCCCCTAATCCTAACCTGTACGCCCACACTGACCCGCGCCCTCACACGTACGCTCCCCCAAATCGTTGTCGTACCCTCACCTGGACCCTAAACCGTCCCCGTGCCCTAACCCTAACCCTAGCCCGAACCCTAACCCTAACCCTTCCCCGAAGCCTTCCCCTCACCCGTCCCCTAATCCTAACCCGTACGCCCACACTAACCCGCGCCCTCACACGTACGCTCCCCGTAAACCGTTGTCGTACACTCACCTGGACCCTAAACCGTCCCCATCCCCTAACCCTAACCCTAGCCCGAACCCTAACCCTAACCCTTCGCCGAAGCCTTCCGCTCACCCGTCCCCTAATCCTAACCCGTACGCTCACACTAACCCGCGCCCTCACACGTACGCTCCCCCTAAACCGTTGTCGTACCCACACCTGGACCCTAAACCGTCCCCGTCCCCTAACCCTAACCCTAGCCCGAACCCTAACCCTAACCCTTCCCCGAAGCCTTCCCCTCACCCGTCCCCTAATCCTAACCCGTACGCCCACACTGACCCGCGCCCTCACACGTACGCTCCCCCTAAACCGTTGTCGTACCCTCACCTGGACCCTAAACCGTCCCCGTCCCCTAACCCTAACCCTAGCCCGAACCCTAACCCTAACCCTTCCCCGAAGCCTTCCCCTCACCCGTCCCCTAATCCTAACCCGTACGCTCACACTAACCCGCGCCCTCACACGTACGCTGCCCCTAAACCGTTGTCGTACCCTCACCTGGACCCTAAACCGTCCCCGTCCCCTAACTGTAACCCTAGCCCGAACCCTAACCCTAACCCTTCCCCGAAGCCTTCCCCTCACCCGTCCCCTAAACCTAACCCGTACGCCCACACTAACCCGCGCCCTCACACGTACGCTCCCCCTAAACCGTTGTCGTACCCTCACCTGGACCCTAAACCGTCCCCGTCCCCTAACCCTAACCCTAGCCCGAAACCTAACCCTAACCCTTCCCCGAAGCCTTCCCCTCACCCGTCCCCTAATCCTAACCCGTACGCCCACACTAACCCGCGCCCTCACACGTACGCTCCCCCTAAACCGTTGTCGTACCCTCACCTGGACCCTAAACCGTCCCCGTCCCCTAACCCTAACCCTAGCCCGAACCCTAACCCTAATCCTACCCCGAAGCCTTCCCCTCACCCGTCCCCTAATCCTAACCCGTACGCCCACACTAACCCGTGCCCTCACACGTACGCTCCCCCTAAACCGTTGTCGTACCCTCACGTCGACCCTAAACCGTCCCCGTCCCCTAACCCTAACCCTAGCCCGAACCCTAACCCTAACCCTTCCCCGAAGCCTTCCCCTCACCCGTCCCCTAATCCTAACCCGTACGCTCACACTAACCCGCGCCCTCACACGTACGCTCCCCCTAAACCGTTGTCGTACCCTCACCTGGACCCTAAACCGTCCCCGTCCCCTAACCCTAACCCTAGCCCGAACCCTAACCCTAACCATTCCCCGAAGCCTTCCCCTCACACGTCCCCTAATCCTAACCCGTAAGCTCACACTAACCAGCGCCCTCACACGTACGCTCCCCCTAAACCGTTGTCGTACCCTCACCTGGACGCTAAACCGTCCCCTTCCCCTAACGCTAACCCTAGCCCGAACCCTAACCCTAACCCTTCCCCGAAGCCTTCCCCTCACCCGTCCCCTAATCCTAACCCCTACGCCCACACTAACACGTGCCCTCACACGTACGCTCCCCCTTAACTTTTCTCGTACCCTCACCTGGACCCTAAACCGTCCCCGTCCCCTAACCCTAACCCTAGCCCGCACCCTAACCCTAACCCTTCCCCGAAGCCTTCCCCTCACCAGTCCCCTAATCCTAACCCTTACGCTCACACTAAACCGCGCCCTCACACGTACGCTCCCCCTAAACCGTTGTCGTACCCACACCTGGACCCTAAACCGTCCCCGTCCCCTAACCCTAACCCTAGCCCGAACCCTAACCCTAACCCTTCCCCGAAGCCTTCCCCTCACCCGTCCCCTAATCCTAACCCGTACGCCCACACTGACCTGCGCCCTCACACGTACGCTCCCCCTAAACCGTTGTCGTACCCTCACCTGGACCCTAAACCGTCCCCGTCCCCTAACCCTAACCCTAGCCCGAACACTAACCCTAACCCTTCCCCGAAGCCTTCCCCTCACCCGTCCCCTAATCCTAACCCGTACGCTCACACTAACCCGCGCCCTCACACGTACGCTCCCCCTAAACCGTTGTCGTACCCTCACCTGGACCCTAAACCGTCCCCGTCCCCTAACCCTAACCCTAGCCCGAACCCTAACCCTAAACCTTTCCCGAAGCCTTCCCCTCACCCGTCCCCTAATCCTAACCCGTACACTCACACTAACCCGCGCCCTCACACGTACGCTCCCCCTAAACCGTTGTCGTACCCTCACCTGGACCCTAAACCGTCCCCGTCCCCTAACCCTAACCCTAGCCCGAACCCTAACCCTAACCCTTCCCCGAAGCCTTCCCCTCACCCTTCCCCTAATCCTAACCCGTACGCTCACACTAACCCGCGCCCTCACACGTACGCTCCCCCTAAACCGTTGTCGTACCCTCACCTGGACCCTAAACCGTCCCCGTCCCCTAATCCTTACCCTAGACCGAACCCTAACCCTAACCCTTCCCCGAAGCCTTCCCCTCACCCGTCCCCTAATCCTAACCCGTACGCCCACACTAACCCGCGCCCTCACACGTACGCTCCCCCTAAACCGTTGTCGTACCCTCACCTGGACCCTAAACCGTCCCCGTCCCCTAACCCTAACCCTAGCCCGAACCCTAACCCTAACCCTTCGCCGAAGCCTTCCCCTCACCCGTCCCCTAATCCTAACCCGTACGCTCACACTAACCCGCGCCCTCACACGTATGCTCCCCCTAAACCGTTGTCGTACCCTCACCTGGACCCTAAACCGTCCCCGTCCCCTAACCCTAACCCTAGTCCGAACCCTAACCCTAACCGTTCCCCGAAACCTTCCCCTCACCCGTCCCCTAATCTTAACCCGTACGCTCACACTAACCCGCGCCCTCACACGTACGCTCCCTCTAAACCGTTGTCGTACCCTCACCTGGACCCTAAACCGTCCCCGTCCCCTAACCCTAACCCTAGCCCGAACCCTAACCCTAACCCTTCCCCGAAGCCTTCCCCTCACCTGTCCCCTAATCTTAACCCGTACGCCCACACTAACCCGCGACCTCACACGTACGCTCCCCCTAAACCGTTGTCGTACCCTCACCTGGACCCTAAACCGTCCCCGTCCCCTAACCCTAACCCTAGCCCGAACCCTAACCCTAACACTTCGCCGAAGCCTTCCCCTCACCCGTCCCCTATTCCTAACCCGTACGCTCACACTAACCCGCGCCCTCACACGTACGCTCCCCCTAAAGCGTTGTCGTACCCACACCTGGACCCTAAACCGTCCCCGTCCCCTAACCCTAACCCTAGCCCGAACCCTAACCCTAAAACTTCCCCGAAGCCTTCCCCTCACCCGTCCCCTAATCCTAACCCGTACGCCCACACTAACCCGTGCCCTCACACGTAGGCTCCCCCTAAACCGTTGTCGTACCCTCACCTGGACCCTAAACCGTCCCCGTCCCCTAACCCTAACCCTAGCCCAAACCCTAACCCTAACCGTTCCCCGAAGCCTTCCCCTCACCCGTCCCCTAATCCTAACCCGTACGCTCACACTAACCCGCACCCTCACACGTACGCTCCCCCTAAACCGTTGTCGTACCCTCACCTGGACCCTAAACCGTCCCCGTCCCCTAACCCTAACCCTAGCCCGAACCCTAACCCTAACCCTTCCCCGAAGCCTTCCCCTCACCCGTCCCCTAATCCTAACCCGTACGCTCACACTAACCCGCGCCCTCACACGTACGCTCCCCCTAAACCGTTGTCGTACCCTCACCTGGACCCTAAACCGTCCCCGTCCCCTAACCCTAACCCTAGCCCGAACCCTAACCCTAAACCTTCCCCGAAGCCTTCCCCTCACCCGTCCCCTAATCCTAACCCGTACGCCCACACTAACCCGCGCCCTCACACGTACGCTCCCCCTAAACCGTTGTCGTACCCTCACCTGGACCCTAAACCGTCCCCGTCCCCTAACCCTAACCCTAGCCCGAACCCTAACCCTAACCCTTCGCCGAAGCCTTCCCCTCACCCGTCCCCTAATCCTAACCCGTACGCTCACACTAACCCGCGCCCTCACACGTACGCTCCCCCTAAACCGTTGTCGTACCCTCACCTGGACCCTAAACCGTCCCCGTCCCCTAACCCTAACCCTAGCCCGAACCCTAACCCTAACCCTTCCCCGAAGTCTTCCCCTCACCCGTCCCGTAATCCTAACCCGTACGCCCACACTGACCCGCGCCCTCACACGTACGCTCCCCCTAAAACGTTGTCGTACCCTCACCTGGACCCTAAACCGTCCCCGTCCCGTAACCCTAACCCTAGCCCGAACCCTAACCCTAACCCTTCCCCGAAGCCTTCCCCTCACCCGTCCCCTAATCCTAACCCGTACGCTCACAGTAACCCGCGCCCTCAAACGTACGCTCCCCCTAAACCGTTGTCGTACCCTCACCTGGACCCTAAACCGTCCCCTTCCCCTAACGCTAACCCTAGCCCGAACCCTAACCCTAACCCTTCCCCGAAGCCTTTCCCTCACCCGTCCCCTAATCCTAACCCGTACGCCCACACTAACCCACGCCCTCACACGTACGCTCCCCCTAAACCGTTGTCGTACCCTCACCTGGACCCTAAACCGTCCCCATCCCCTAACCCTAACCCTAGCCCGAACCCTAACCCTAACCCTTCTCCGAAGCCTTCCCCTCACCCGTCTCATAACCCTAACCCGTACGACCACAGTAACCCGCGCCCTCACACGTACGCTCCCCCTAAAACGTCGTACCCTCACCTGGACGCTAAACCGTCCCCGTCCCCTAACCCTAACCCTAGCCCGAACCCTAACCCTAACCCTTCCCCGAAGCCTTCCCCTCACCCGTCCCCTAATCCTAACCCGTACGCCCACACTAACACATGCCCTCACACGTACGCTCCCCCTTAACTTTTCTCGTACCCTCACCTGGACCCTAAACCGTCCCCGTCCCCTAACCCTAACCCTAGCCCGCACCCTAACCCTAACACTTCCCCGAAGCCTTCCCCTCACCCGTCCCCTAATCCTAACCCTTACGCTCACACGAAACCGCGCCCTCACACGTACGCTCCCCCTAAACCGTTGTGGTACCCACACCTGGACCCTAAACCGTCCCCGTCCCCTAACCCTAAGCCTACCCCGAACCCTAACCTTAACCCTTCCCCGAAGCCTTCACCTCACCCGTCCCCTAATCCTAACCCGTACGCTCACACTAACCCACGCCCTCACACGTACGCTCCCCCTAAAACGTTGTCGTACCCTCACCTGGACCCTAAACCGTCCCCGTCCCGTAACCCTAACCCTAGCCCGAACCCTAACCCTAACCCTTCCCCGAAGCCTTCCCCTCACCCGTCCCCTAATCCTAACCCGTACGTCCACACTAACCCGCGCCCTCACACGTACGCTCCCCCTAAACCGTTGTCGTACCCTCACCTGGACCCTAAACCGTCCCCATCCCCTAACCCTAACCCTAGCCCGAACCCTAACCCTAACCCTTCTCCGAAGCCTTCCCCTCACCCGTCCCCTAACCCTAACCCGTACGACCACACTAACCCGCGCCCTCACACGTACGCTCCCCCTAAACCGTTGTCGTACCCTTACCTGGACGCTAAACCGTCCCCGTCCCCTAACCCTAACCCTAGCCCGAACCCTAACCCTAACCCTTCCCCGAAGCCTTCCCCTCACCCGTCCCCTAATCCTAACCCGTACGCCCACACTAACACGTGACCTCACACGTACCCTCCCCCTTAACTTTTCTCGTACCCTCACTTGGACCCTAAACCGTCCCCGTCCCCTAACCCTAACCCTAGCCCGCACCCTAACCCTAACCCTTCCCCGAAGACTTCCCCTCACCCGTCCCCTAATCCTAACTCTTACGCTCACACTAAACCGCGCCCTCACACGTACGCTCCCCCTAAACCGTTGTCGTACCCACACCTGGACCCTAAACCGTCCCCGTCCCCTAACCCTAACCCTAGCCCGAACCCTAACCCTAACCCTTCCCCGAAGCCTTCCCCTCACCCGTCCCCTAATCCTAACCCGGACGCCCACACTGACCCGCGCCCTCACACGTACGCTCCCCCTAAACCGTTGTCGTACCCTCACCTGGACCCTAAACCGTCCCCGTCCCCTAACCCTAACCCTAGCCCGAACCCTAACCCTAACCCTTCCCCGAAGCCTTCCCCTCACCCGTCCCCTAATCCTAACCCGTACGCCCACACTAACCTTCGCCCTCACACGTACGCTCCGCCTAAACCGTTGTCGTACCCTCACCTGGACCCTAAACCGTCCCCGTCCCCTAACCCTAACCCTAGCCCGAACCCTAACCCTAACCCTTCCCCGAAGCCTTCCCCTCACCCGTCCCCTAATCCTAACCCGTAAGCTCACAGTAACCCGCACCCTCACACGTACGCTCCCCCTAAACCGTTGTCGTACCCTCACCTGGACCCTAAACCGTCCCCATCCCCTAAACCTAACCCTATCCCGAACCCTAACCCTAACCCTTCCCCGAAGCCTTCCCCTCACCCGTCCCCTAATCCTAACCCGTACTCTCACACTAACCCGCACCCTCACACGTACGCTCCCCCTAAACCGTTGACGTACCCTCAACTGGACCCTAAACCGTCCCCGTCCCCTAACTCTAACCCTAGCCCGAACCCTAACCCTAGCCCTTCCCGAAGCTTTCCCCTCACCCGTCCCCTAATCCTAACCCGTACGCTCACACTAACCCGCGCCCTCACACGTACGCTCCCCCTAAAACGTTGTCGTACCCTCACCTGGACCCTAAACCGTCCCCTTCCCCTAACCCTAACCCTAGCCCGAACCCTAACCCTAACCCTTCCCCGAAGCCTTCCCCTCACCCGTCCCCTAATCCTAACCCGTACGCCCACAGTAACCCGTGCCCTCGCACGTACGCTCCCCCTTAACTTTTCTCGTACCCTCACCTGGACCCTAAACCGTCCCCGTCCCCTAACCCTAACCCTAGCCCGAACCCTAACCCTAACCCTTCCCCGAAGCCTTCCCCTCACCCGTCCCCTAATCCTAACCCTTATGCTCACACTAACCCGCGCCCTCACACGTACGCTCCCCCTAAAACGTTGTCGTACCCACACCTGGACCCTAAACCGTCCCCGTCCCCTAACCCTAACCCTAGCCCGAACCCTAACCCTAACCCTTCCCCGAAGCCTTCCCCTCACCCGTCCCCTAATCCTAACCCGTACGCCCACACTGACCCGCGCCCTCACAAGTACGCTCCCCCTAAACCGTTGTCGTACCCTCACCTGGACCCTAAACCGTCCCCGTCCCCTAACCCTAACCCTAGCCCGAACCCTAACCCTAACCCTTCCCCGAAGCATTCCCCTCACCCGTCCCCTAATCCTAACCTGTACGCCCACACTGACCCGCGCCCTCACACGTACGCTCCCCCAAATCGTTGTCGTACCCTCACCTGGACCCTAAACCGTCCCCGTCCCCTAACCCTAACCCTAGCCCGAACCCTAACCCTAACCCTTCCCCGAAGCCTTCCCCTCACCCGTCCCCTAAATCTAACCCGTACGCTCACACTAACCCGCGCCCTCACACGTACGCTCCCCCTAAACCGTTGTCGTACCCACACCTGGACCCTAAACCGTCCCCGTCCCCTAACCCTAACCCTAGCCCGAACCCTAACCCTAACCCTTCCCCGAAGCCTTCCCCTCACCCGTCCCCTAATCCTAATCCGTACACCCACACTAACCCGCGCCCTCACACGTACGCTCCCCCTAAACCGTTGTCGTACCCACACCTGGACCTTAAACCGTCCCCGGCCCCTAACCTTAACCCTAGCCCGAACCCTAACCCTAACCCTTCCCCGAAGCCTTCCCATCACCCGTCCCCTAATCCTAACCCGTACGCTCACACTAACCCACGCCCTCACACGTACGCTCCCCCTAAACCGTTGTCGTACCCTCACCTGGACCCTAAACCGTCCCCATCCCCTAACCCTAACCTTGGCCCGAACCCTAACCCTAACCCTTCCCCGAAGCCTTCCCCTCACCCGTCCCCTAATCCTAACCGGTACGCCCACACTAACCCGCGCCCTCACACGTACGCTCCCCCTAAACCGTTGTCGTACCCACACCTGGACCCTAAACCGTCCCCGTCCCCTAACCCAACCCTAGCCCGAACCCTAACCCTAACCCTTCGCCGAAGCCTTCCCCTCACCCGTCCCCTAATCCTAACCCGTACGCTCACACTAACCCGCGCCCTCACACGTATGCTCCCCCTAAACCGTTGTCGTACCCTCACCTGGACCCTAAACTGTCCCCGTCCCCTAACCCTAACCCTAGTCCGAACCCTAACCCTAACCGTTCCCCGAAACCTTCCCCTCACCCGTCCCCTAATCCTAACCCGTACGCTCACACTAACCCGCGCCCTCACACGTACGCTCCCTCTAAACCGTTGTCGTACCCTCACCTGGACCCTAAACCGTCCCCGTCCCCTAACCCTAACCCTAGCCCGAACCCTAACCCTAACCCTTCCCCGAAGCCTTCCCCTCACCTGTCCCCTAATCTTAACCCGTACGCCCACACTAACCCGCGACCTCACACGTACGCTCCCCCTAAACCGTTGTCGTACCCTCACCTGGACCCTAAACCGTCCCCGTCCCCTAACCCTAACCCTAGCCCGAACCCTAACCCTAACCCTTCGCCGAAGCCTTCCCCTCACCCGTCCCCTAATCCTAACCCGTACGTTCACACTAACCCGCGCCCTCACACGTACGCTCCCCCTAAACCGTTGTCGTACCCTCACCTGGACCCTAAACCGTCCCCGTCCCCTAACCCTAACCCTAGCCCGAACCCTAACCCTAACCCTTCCCCGAAGTCTTCCCCTCACCCGTCCCGTAATCCTAACCCGTACGCCCACACTGACCCGCGCCCTCACACGTACGCTCCCCCTAAAACGTTGTCGTACCCTCACCTGGACCCTAAACCGTCCCCGTCCCGTAACCCTAACCCTAGCCCGAACCCTAACCCTAACCCTTCCCCGAAGCCTTCCCCTCACCCGTCCCCTAATCCTAACCCGTACGCTCACAGTAACACGCGCCCTCAAACGTACGCTCCCCCTAAACCGTTGTCGTACCCTCACCTGGACCCTAAACCGTCCCCTTCCCCTAACGCTAACCCTAGCCCGAACCCTAACCCTAACCCTTCCCCGAAGCCTTTCCCTCACCCGTCCCCTAATCCTAACCCGTACGCCCACACTAACCCACGCCCTCACACGTACGCTCCCCCTAAACCGTTGTCGTACCCTCACCTGGACCCTAAACCGTCCCCATCCCCTAACCCTAACCCTAGCCCGAACCCTAACCCTAACCCTTCTCCGAAGCCTTCCCCTCACCCGTCCCATAACCCTAACCCGTACGACCACAGTAACCCGCGCCCTCACACGTACGCTCCCCCTAAAACGTCGTACCCTCACCTGGACGCTAAACCGTCCCCGTCCCCTAACCCTAACCCTAGCCCGAACCCTAACCCTAACCCTTCCCCGAAGCCTTCCCCTCACCCGTCCCCTAATCCTAACCCGTACGCCCACACTAACACATGCCCTCACACGTACGCTCCCCCTTAACTTTTCTCGTACCCTCACCTGGACCCTAAACCGTCCCCGTCCCCTAACCCTAACCCTAGCCCGCACCCTAACCCTAACACTTCCCCGAAGCCTTCCCCTCACCCGTCCCCTAATCCTAACCCTTACGCTCACACGAAACCGCGCCCTCACACGTACGCTCCCCCTAAACCGTTGTGGTACCCACACCTGGACCCTAAACCGTCCCCGTCCCCTAACCCTAACCCTAGCCCGAACCCTAACCCTAACCCTTCCCCGAAGCCTTCCCCTCACCCGTCCCCTAATCCTAACCCGTACGCCCACACTGATCCGCGCCCTCACACGTACGCTCCCCCTAAACCGTTGTCGTACCCTCACCTGGACCCTAAACCGTCCCCGTCCCCTAACCCTAACCCTAGCCCGAACCCTAACCCTAACCCTTCCCGAAGCCTTCCCCTCACCCGTCCCCTAATCCTAACCCGTACGCTCACACTAACCCACGCCCTCACACGTACGCTCCCCCTAAACTGTTGTCGTACCCTCACCTGGACCCTAAACCATCCCCGTCCCCTAAACCTAACCCTAGCCCGAACCCTAACCCTAACCCTTCGCCGAAGCCTTCCCCTCACCCGTCCCCTAATCCTAACCCGTACGCTCACACTAACCCGCGCCCTCACACGTATGCTCCCCCTAAACCGTTGTCGTACCCTCACCTGGACCCTAAACCGTCCCCGTCCCCTAACCCTAAGCCTACCCCGAACCCTAACCTTAACCCTTCCCCGAAGCCTTCACCTCACCCGTCCCCTAATCCTAACCCGTACGCTCACACTAACCCACGCCCTCACACGTACGCTCCCCCTAAAAGGTTGTCGTACCCTCACCTGGACCCTAAACCGTCCCCGTCCCGTAACCCTAACCCTAGCCCGAACCCTAACCCTAACCCTTCCCCGAAGCCTTCCCCTCACCCGTCCCCTAATCCTAACCCGTACGCTCACAGTAACCCGCGCCCTCACACGTACGCTCCCCCTAAACCGTTGTCGTACCCTCACCTGGACCCTAAACCGTCCCCTTCCCCTAACGCTAACCCTAGCCCGAACCCTAACCCTAACCCTTCCCCGAAGCCTTCCCCTCACCCGTCCCCTAATCCTAACCCGTACGTCCACACTAACCCGCGCCCTCACACGTACGCTCCCCCTAAACCGTTGTCGTACCCTCACCTGGACCCTAAACCGTCCCCATCCCCTAACCCTAACCCTAGCCCGAACCCTAACCCTAACCCTTCTCCGAAGCCTTCCCCTCACCCGTCCCCTAACCCTAACCCGTACGACCACACTAACCCGCGCCCTCACACGTACGCTCCCCCTAAACCGTTGTCGTACCCTTACCTGGACGCTAAACCGTCCCCGTCCCCTAACCCTAACCCTAGCCCGAACCCTAACCCTAACCCTTCCCCGAAGCCTTCCCCTCACCCGTCCCGTAATCCTAACCCGTACGCCCACACTAACACGTGACCTCACACGTACCCTCCCCCTTAACTTTTCTCGTACCCTCACTTGGACCCTAAACCGTCCCCGTCCCCTAACCCTAACCCTAGCCCGCACCCTAACCCTAACCCTTCCCCGAAGACTTCCCCTCACCCGTCCCCTAATCCTAACTCTTACGCTCACACTAAACCGCGCCCTCACACGTACGCTCCCCCTAAACCGTTGTCGTACCCACACCTGGACCCTAAACCGTCCCCGTCCCCTAACCCTAACCCTAGCCCGAACCCTAACCCTAACCCTTCCCCGAAGCCTTCCCCTCACCCGTCCCCTAATCCTAACCCGGACGCCCACACTGACCCGCGCCCTCACACGTACGCTCCCCCTAAACCGTTGTCGTACCCTCACCTGGACCCTAAACCGTCCCCGTCCCCTAACCCTAACCCTAGCCCGAACCCTAACCCTAACCCTTCCCCGAAGCCTTCCCCTCACCCGTCCCCTAATCCTAACCCGTACGCCCACACTAACCTTCGCCCTCACACGTACGCTCCGCCTAAACCGTTGTCGTACCCTCACCTGGACCCTAAACCGTCCCCGTCCCCTAACCCTAACCCTAGCCCGAACCCTAACCCTAACCCTTCCCCGAAGCCTTCCCCTCACCCGTCCCCTAATCCTAACCCGTAAGCTCACAGTAACCCGCACCCTCACACGTACGCTCCCCCTAAACCGTTGTCGTACCCTCACCTGGACCCTAAACCGTCCCCATCCCCTAAACCTAACCCTATCCCGAACCCTAACCCTAACCCTTCCCCGAAGCCTTCCCCTCACCCGTCCCCTAATCCTAACCCGTACTCTCACACTAACCCGCACCCTCACACGTACGCTCCCCCTAAACCGTTGACGTACCCTCAACTGGACCCTAAACCGTCCCCGTCCCCTAACTCTAACCCTAGCCCGAACCCTAACCCTAGCCCTTCCCGAAGCTTTCCCCTCACCCGTCCCCTAATCCTAACCCGTACGCTCACACTAACCCGCGCCCTCACACGTACGCTCCCCCTAAAACGTTGTCGTACCCTCACCTGGACCCTAAACCGTCCCCTTCCCCTAACCCTAACCCTAGCCCGAACCCTAACCCTAACCCTTCCCCGAAGCCTTCCCCTCACCCGTCCCCTAATCCTAACCCGTACGCCCACAGTAACCCGTGCCCTCGCACGTACGCTCCCCCTTAACTTTTCTCGTACCCTCACCTGGACCCTAAACCGTCCCCGTCCCCTAACCCTAACCCTAGCCCGAACCCTAACCCTAACCCTTCCCCGAAGCCTTCCCCTCACCCGTCCCCTAATCCTAACCCTTATGCTCACACTAACCCGCGCCCTCACACGTACGCTCCCCCTAAAACGTTGTCGTACCCACACCTGGACCCTAAACCGTCCCCGTCCCCTAACCCTAACCCTAGCCCGAACCCTAACCCTAACCCTTCCCCGAAGCCTTCCCCTCACCCGTCCCCTAATCCTAACCCGTACGCCCACACTGACCCGCGCCCTCACAAGTACGCTCCCCCTAAACCGTTGTCGTACCCTCACCTGGACCCTAAACCGTCCCCGTCCCCTAACCCTAACCCTAGCCCGAACCCTAACCCTAACCCTTCCCCGAAGCATTCCCCTCACCCGTCCCCTAATCCTAACCTGTACGCCCACACTGACCCGCGCCCTCACACGTACGCTCCCCCAAATCGTTGTCGTACCCTCACCTGGACCCTAAACCATCCCCGTCCCCTAAACCTAACCCTAGCCCGAACCCTAACCCTAACCCTTCGCCGAAGCCTTCCCCTCACCCGTCCCCTAATCCTAACCCGTACGCTCACACTAACCCGCGCCCTCACACGTATGCTCCCCCTAAACCGTTGTCGTACCCTCACCTGGACCCTAAACCGTCCCCGTCCCCTAACCCTAAGCCTACCCCGAACCCTAACCTTAACCCTTCCCCGAAGCCTTCACCTCACCCGTCCCCTAATCCTAACCCGTACGCTCACACTAACCCACGCCCTCACACGTACGCTCCCCCTAAAACGTTGTCGTACCCTCACCTGGACCCTAAACCGTCCCCGTCCCGTAACCCTAACCCTAGCCCGAACCCTAACCCTAACCCTTCCCCGAAGCCTTCCCCTCACACGTCCCCTAATCCTAACCCGTACGCTCACAGTAACCCGCGCCCTCACACGTACGCTCCCCCTAAACCGTTGTCGTACCCTCACCTGGACCCTAAACCGTCCCCTTCCCCTAACGCTAACCCTAGCCCGAACCCTAACCCTAACCCTTCCCCGAAGCCTTCCCCTCACCCGTCCCCTAATCCTAACCCGTACGTCCACACTAACCCGCGCCCTCACACGTACGCTCCCCCTAAACCGTTGTCGTACCCTCACCTGGACCCTAAACCGTCCCCATCCCCTAACCCTAACCCTAGACCGAACCCTAACCCTAACCCTTCTCCGAAGCCTTCCCCTCACCCGTCCCCTAACCCTAACCCGTACGACCACACTAACCCGCGCCCTCACACGTACGCTCCCCCTAAACCGTTGTCGTACCCTTACCTGAACGCTAAACCGTCCCCGTCCCCTAACCCTAACCCTAGCCCGAACCCTAACCCTAACCCTTCCCCGAAGCCTTCCCCTCACCCGTCCCCTAATCCTAACCCGTACGCCCACACTAACACGTGACCTCACACGTACCCTCCCCCTTAACTTTTCTCGTACCCTCACTTGGACCCTAAACCGTCCCCGTCCCCTAACCCTAACCCTAGCCCGCACCCTAACCCTAACCCTTCCCCGAAGACTTCCCCTCACCCGTCCCCTAATCCTAACTCTTACGCTCACACTAAACCGCGCCCTCACACGTACGCTCCCCCTAAACCGTTGTCGTACCCACACCTGGACCCTAAACCGTCCCCGTCCCCTAACCCTAACCCTAGCCCGAACCCTAACCCTAACCCTTCCCCGAAGCCTTCCCCTCACCCGTCCCCTAATCCTAACCCGGACGCCCACACTGACCCGCGCCCTCACACGTACGCTCCCCCTAAACCGTTGTCGTACCCTCACCTGGACCCTAAACCGTCCCCGTCCCCTAACCCTAACCCTAGCCCGAACCCTAACCCTAACCCTTCCCCGAAGCCTTCCCCTCACCCGTCCCCTAATCCTAACCCGTACGCCCACACTAACCTTCGCCCTCACACGTACGCTCCGCCTAAACCGTTGTCGTACCCTCACCTGGACCCTAAACCGTCCCCGTCCCCTAACCCTAACCCTAGCCCGAACCCTAACCCTAACCCTTCCCCGAAGCCTTCCCCTCACCCGTCCCCTAATCCTAACCCGTAAGCTCACAGTAACCCGCACCCTCACACGTACGCTCCCCCTAAACCGTTGTCGTACCCTCACCTGGACCCTAAACCGTCCCCATCCCCTAAACCTAACCCTATCCCGAACCCTAACCCTAACCCTTCCCCGAAGCCTTCCCCTCACCCGTCCCCTAATCCTAACCCGTACTCTCACACTAACCCGCACCCTCACACGTACGCTCCCCCTAAACCGTTGACGTACCCTCAACTGGACCCTAAACCGTCCCCGTCCCCTAACTCTAACCCTAGCCCGAACCCTAACCCTAGCCCTTCCCGAAGCTTTCCCCTCACCCGTCCCCTAATCCTAACCCGTACGCTCACACTAACCCGCGCCCTCACACGTACGCTCCCCCTAAAACGTTGTCGTACCCTCACCTGGACCCTAAACCGTCCCCTTCCCCTAACCCTAACCCTAGCCCGAACCCTAACCCTAACCCTTCCCCGAAGCCTTCCCCTCACCCGTCCCCTAATCCTAACCCGTACGCCCACAGTAACCCGTGCCCTCGCACGTACGCTCCCCCTTAACTTTTCTCGTACCCTCACCTGGACCCTAAACCGTCCCCGTCCCCTAACCCTAACCCTAGCCCGAACCCTAACCCTAACCCTTCCCCGAAGCCTTCCCCTCACCCGTCCCCTAATCCTAACCCTTATGCTCACACTAACCCGCGCCCTCACACGTACGCTCCCCCTAAAACGTTGTCGTACCCACACCTGGACCCTAAACCGTCCCCGTCCCCTAACCCTAACCCTAGCCCGAACCCTAACCCTAACCCTTCCCCGAAGCCTTCCCCTCACCCGTCCCCTAATCCTAACCCGTACGCCCACACTGACCCGCGCCCTCACAAGTACGCTCCCCCTAAACCGTTGTCGTACCCTCACCTGGACCCTAAACCGTCCCCGTCCCCTAACCCTAACCCTAGCCCGAACCCTAACCCTAACCCTTCCCCGAAGCATTCCCCTCACCCGTCCCCTAATCCTAACCTGTACGCCCACACTGACCCGCGCCCTCACACGTACGCTCCCCCAAATCGTTGTCGTACCCTCACCTGGACCCTAAACCGTCCCCGTCCCCTAACCCTAACCCTAGCCCGAACCCTAACCCTAACCCTTCCCCGAAGCCTTCCCCTCACCCGTCCCCTAAATCTAACCCGTACGCTCACACTAACCCGCGCCCTCACACGTACGCTCCCCCTAAACCGTTGTCGTACCCACACCTGGACCCTAAACCGTCCCCGTCCCCTAACCCTAACCCTAGCCCGAACCCTAACCCTAACCGTTCCCCGAAGCCTTCCCCTCACCCGTCCCCTAATCCTAATCCGTACACCCACACTAACCCGCGCCCTCACACGTACGCTCCCCCTAAACCGTTGTCGTACCCACACCTGGACCTTAAACCGTCCCCGGCCCCTAACCTTAACCCTAGCCCGAACCCTAACCCTAACCCTTCCCCGAAGCCTTCCCATCACCCGTCCCCTAATCCTAACCCGTACGCTCACACTAACCCACGCCCTCACACGTACGCTCCCCCTAAACCGTTGTCGTACCCTCACCTGGACCCTAAACCGTCCCCATCCCCTAACCCTAACCTTGGCCCGAACCCTAACCCTAACCCTTCCCCGAAGCCTTCCCCTCACCCGTCCCCTAATCCTAACCGGTACGCCCACACTAACCCGCGCCCTCACACGTACGCTCCCCCTAAACCGTTGTCGTACCCACACCTGGACCCTAAACCGTCCCCGTCCCCTAACCCAACCCTAGCCCGAACCCTAACCCTAACCCTTCGCCGAAGCCTTCCCCTCACCCGTCCCCTAATCCTAACCCGTACGCTCACACTAACCCGCGCCCTCACACGTATGCTCCCCCTAAACCGTTGTCGTACCCTCACCTGGACCCTAAACTGTCCCCATCCCCTAACCCTAACCCTAGTCCGAACCCTAACCCTAACCGTTCCCCGAAACCTTCCCCTCACCCGTCCCCTAATCCTAACCCGTACGCTCACACTAACCCGCGCCCTCACACGTATGCTCCCCCTAAACCGTTGTCGTACCCTCACCTGGACCCTAAACCGTCCCCGTCCCCTAACCCTAACCCTAGCCCGAACCCTAACCCTAACCCTTCCCCGAAGCCTTCCCCTCACCTGTCCCCTAATCTTAACCCGTACGCCCACACTAACCCGCGACCTCACACGTACGCTCCCCCTAAACCGTTGTCGTACCCTCACCTGGACCCTAAACCGTCCCCGTCCCCTAACCCTAACCCTAGCCCGAACCCTAACCCTAACCCTTCGCCGAAGCCTTCCCCTCACCCGTCCCCTAATCCTAACCCGTACGCTCACACTAACCCGCGCCCTCACACGTACGCTCCCCCTAAACCGTTGTCGTACCCTCACCTGGACCCTAAACCGTCCCCGTCCCCTAACCCTAACCCTAGCCCGAACCCTAACCCTAACCCTTCCCCGAAGTCTTCCCCTCACCCGTCCCGTAATCCTAACCCGTACGCCCACACTGACCCGCGCCCTCACACGTACGCTCCCCCTAAAACGTTGTCGTACCCTCACCTGGACCCTAAACCGTCCCCGTCCCGTAACCCTAACCCTAGCCCGAACCCTAACCCTAACACTTCCCCGAAGCCTTCCCCTCACCCGTCCCCTAATCCTAACCCGTACGCTCACAGTAACCCGCGCCCTCAAACGTACGCTCCCCCTAAACCGTTGTCGTACCCTCACCTGGACCCTAAACCGTCCCCTTCCCCTAACGCTAACCCTAGCCCGAACCCTAACCCTAACCCTTCCCGGAAGCCTTTCCCTCACCCGTCCCCTAATCCTAACCCGTACGCCCACACTAACCCACGCCCTCACACGTACGCTCCCCCTAAACCGTTGTCGTACCCTCACCTGGACCCTAAACCGTCCCCATCCCCTAACCCTAACCCTAGCCCGAACCCTAACCCTAACCCTTCTCCGAAGCCTTCCCCTCACCCGTCCCATAACCCTAACCCGTACGACCACAGTAACCCGCGCCCTCACACGTACGCTCCCCCTAAAACGTCGTACCCTCACCTGGACGCTAAACCGTCCCCGTCCCCTAACCCTAACCCTAGCCCGAACCCTAACCCTAACCCTTCCCCGAAGCCTTCCCCTCACCCGTCCCCTAATCCTAACCCGTACGCCCACACTAACACATGCCCTCACACGTACGCTCCCCCTTAACTTTTCTCGTACCCTCACCTGGACCCTAAACCGTCCCCGTCCCCTAACCCTAACCCTAGCCCGCACCCTAACCCTAACACTTCCCCGAAGCCTTCCCCTCACCCGTCCCCTAATCCTAACCCTTACGCTCACACGAAACCGCGCCCTCACACGTACGCTCCCCCTAAACCGTTGTGGTACCCACACCTGGACCCTAAACCGTCCCCGTCCCCTAACCCTAACCCTAACCCGAACCCTAACCCTAACCCTTCCCCGAAGCCTTCCCCTCACCCGTCCCCTAATCCTAACCCGTACGCCCACACTGATCCGCGCCCTCACACGTACGCTCCCCCTAAACCGTTGTCGTACCCTCACCTGGACCCTAAACCGTCCCCGTCCCCTAACCCTAACCCTAGCCCGAACCCTAACCCTAACCCTTCCCGAAGCCTTCCCCTCACCCGTCCCCTAATCCTAACCCGTACGCTCACACTAACCCACGCCCTCACACGTACGCTCCCCCTAAACTGTTGTCGTACCCTCACCTGGACCCTAAACCATCCCCGTCCCCTAAACCTAACCCTAGCCCGAACCCTAACCCTAACCCTTCGCCGAAGCCTTCCCCTCACCCGTCCCCTAATCCTAACCCGTACGCTCACACTAACCCGCGCCCTCACACGTATGCTCCCCCTAAACCGTTGTCGTACCCTCACCTGGACCCTAAACCGTCCCCGTCCCCTAACCCTAAGCCTACCCCGAACCCTAACCTTAACCCTTCCCCGAAGCCTTCACCTCACCCGTCCCCTAATCCTAACCCGTACGCTCACACTAACCCACGCCCTCACACGTACGCTCCCCCTAAAACGTTGTCGTACCCTCACCTGCACCCTAAACCGTCCCCGTCCCGTAACCCTAACCCTAGCCCGAACCCTAACCCTAACCCTTCCCCGAAGCCTTCCCCTCACCCGTCCCCTAATCCTAACCCGTACGCTCACAGTAACCCGCGCCCTCACACGTACGCTCCCCCTAAACCGTTGTCGTACCCTCACCTGGACCCTAAACCGTCCCCTTCCCCTAACGCTAACCCTAGCCCGAACCCTAACCCTAACCCTTCCCCGAAGCCTTCCCCTCACCCGTCCCCTAATCCTAACCCGTACGTCCACACTAACCCGCGCCCTCACACGTACGCTCCCCCTAAACCGTTGTCGTACCCTCACCTGGACCCTAAACCGTCCCCATCCCCTAACCCTAACCCTAGCCCGAACCCTAACCCTAACCCTTCTCCGAAGCCTTCCCCTCACCCGTCCCCTAACCCTAACCCGTACGACCACACTAACCCGCGCCCTCACACGTACGCTCCCCCTAAACCGTTGTCGTACCCTTACCTGGACGCTAAACCGTCCCCGTCCCCTAACCCTAACCCTAGCCCGAACCCTAACCCTAACCCTTCCCCGAAGCCTTCCCCTCACCCGTCCCCTAATCCTAACCCGTACGCCCACACTAACACGTGACCTCACACGTACCCTCCCCCTTAACTTTTCTCGTACCCTCACTTGGACCCTAAACCGTCCCCGTCCCCTAACCCTAACCCTAGCCCGCACCCTAACCCTAACCCTTCCCCGAAGACTTCCCCTCACCCGTCCCCTAATCCTAACTCTTACGCTCACACTAAACCGCGCCCTCACACGTACGCTCCCCCTAAACCGTTGTCGTACCCACACCTGGACCCTAAACCGTCCCCGTCCCCTAACCCTAACCCTAGCCCGAACCCTAACCCTAACCCTTCCCCGAAGCCTTCCCCTCACCCGTCCCCTAATCCTAACCCGGACGCCCACACTGACCCGCGCCCTCACACGTACGCTCCCCCTAAACCGTTGTCGTACCCTCACCTGGACCCTAAACCGTCCCCGTCCCCTAACCCTAACCCTAGCCCGAACCCTAACCCTAACCCTTCCCCGAAGCCTTCCCCTCACCCGTCCCCTAATCCTAACCCGTACGCCCACACTAACCTTCGCCCTCACACGTACGCTCCGCCTAAACCGTTGTCGTACCCTCACCTGGACCCTAAACCGTCCCCGTCCCCTAACCCTAACCCTAGCCCGAACCCTAACCCTAACCCTTCCCCGAAGCCTTCCCCTCACCCGTCCCCTAATCCTAACCCGTAAGCTCACAGTAACCCGCACCCTCACACGTACGCTCCCCCTAAACCGTTGTCGTACCCTCACCTGGACCCTAAACCGTCCCCATCCCCTAAACCTAACCCTATCCCGAACCCTAACCCTAACCCTTCCCCGAAGCCTTCCCCTCACCCGTCCCCTAATCCTAACCCGTACTCTCACACTAACCCGCACCCTCACACGTACGCTCCCCCTAAACCGTTGACGTACCCTCAACTGGACCCTAAACCGTCCCCGTCCCCTAACTCTAACCCTAGCCCGAACCCTAACCCTAGCCCTTCCCGAAGCTTTCCCCTCACCCGTCCCCTAATCCTAACCCGTACGCTCACACTAACCCGCGCCCTCACACGTACGCTCCCCCTAAAACGTTGTCGTACCCTCACCTGGACCCTAAACCGTCCCCTTCCCCTAACCCTAACCCTAGCCCGAACCCTAACCCTAACCCTTCCCCGAAGCCTTCCCCTCACCCGTCCCCTAATCCTAACCCGTACGCCCACTGTAACCCGTGCCCTCGCACGTACGCTCCCCCTTAACTTTTCTCGTACCCTCACCTGGACCCTAAACCGTCCCCGTCCCCTAACCCTAACCCTAGCCCGAACCCTAACTCTAACCCTTCCCCGAAGCCTTCCCCTCACCCGTCCCCTAATCCTAACCCTTATGCTCACACTAACCCGCGCCCTCACACGTACGCTCCCCCTAAAACGTTGTCGTACCCACACCTGGACCCTAAACCGTCCCCGTCCCCTAACCCTAACCCTAGCCCGAACCCTAACCCTAACCCTTCCCCGAAGCCTTCCCCTCACCCGTCCCCTAATCCTAACCCGTACGCCCACACTGACCCGCGCCCTCACAAGTACGCTCCCCCTAAACCGTTGTCGTACCCTCACCTGGACCCTAAACCGTCCCCGTCCCCTAACCCTAACCCTAGCCCGAACCCTAACCCTAACCCTTCCCCGAAGCATTCCCCTCACCCGTCCCCTAATCCTAACCTGTACGCCCACACTGACCCGCGCCCTCACACGTACGCTCCCCCAAATCGTTGTCGTACCCTCACCTGGACCCTAAACCGTCCCCGTCCCCTAACCCTAACCCTAGCCCGAACCCTAACCCTAACCCTTCCCCGAAGCCTTCCCCTCACCCGTCCCCTAAATCTAACCCGTACGCTCACACTAACCCGCGCCCTCACACGTACGCTCCCCCTAAACCATTGTCGTACCCACACCTGGACCCTAAACCGTCCCCGTCCCCTAACCCTAACCCTAGCCCGAACCCTAACCCTAACCCTTCCCCGAAGCCTTCCCCTCACCCGTCCCCTAATCCTAATCCGTACACCCACACTAACCCGCGCCCTCACACGTACGCTCCCCCTAAACCGTTGTCGTACCCACACCTGGACCTTAAACCGTCCCGGGCCCCTAACCTTAAACCTAGCCCGAACCCTAACCCTAACCCTTCCCCGAAGCCTTCCCATCACCCGTCCCCTAATCCTAACCCGTACGCTCACACTAACCCACGCCCTCACACGTACGCTCCCCCTAAACCGTTGTCGTACCCTCACCTGGACCCTAAACCGTCCCCATCCCCTAACCCTAACCTTGGCCCGAACCCTAACCCTAACCCTTCCCCGAAGCCTTCCCCTCACCCGTCCCCTAATCCTAACCGGTACGCCCACACTAACCCGCGCCCTCACACGTACGCTCCCCCTAAACCGTTGTCGTACCCACACCTGGACCCTAAACCGTCCCCGTCCCCTAACCCAACCCTAGCCCAAACCCTAACCCTAACCCTTCCCCGAAGCCTTCCCCTCACGCTTCCCCTAATCCTAACCCGTACGCTCACACTAACCCGCGCCCTCACACGTACGCTCCCCCTAAACCGTTGTCGTACGCTCACCTGGACCCTAAACCGTCCCCGTCCCCTAACACTAACCTTAGCCCGAACCCTAACCCTAACCCTTCCCCGAAGCCTTCCCCTCACCCGTCCCCTAATCCTAACCCGTACGCTCACACTAACCCGCGCCCTCACACGTACTCTCCCCCTCAACCGTTGTCGTACCCTCACCTGGACCCTAAACCATCCCCGTCCCCTAACCCTAACCCTATCCCGAACCCTAACCCTAACCCTTCCCCGAAGCCTTCCCCTCACCCGTCCCCTAATCCTAACCCGTACACTCACACTAACCTGCGCCCTCACACGTACGCTCCCCCTAAACCGTTGATGTACCCTCACCTGGACCCTAAACCGTCCCCGTCCCCTAACCCTAACCCTAGCCCGAACCCTAACACTAGACCTTCCCCGAAGCATTCCCCTCACCCGTCCCCTAATCCTAACCCGTACGCCCACACTGACCCGCGCCCTCACACGTACGCTCCCCCTAAATCGTTGTCGTACCCTCACCTGGACCCTAAACCGTCCCCGTCCCCTAACCCTAACCCTAGCCCGAACCCTAACCCTAACCCTTCCCCGAAGCCTTCCCCTCACACGTCCCCTAATCCTAACCCGTACGCTCACACTAACCAGCGCCCTCACACGTACGCTCCCCCTAAACCGTTGTCGTACCCTCAAGTGGACCCTAAACCTTCCCCGTCCCCTAACCCTAACCCTAGCCCGAACCCTAACCCTAACCCTTCCCCGAAGCCTTCCCCTCACCCTTCCCCTAATCCTAACCCGTATGCTCACACTAACCCGCCCCCTCACACGTACGCTCCCCCTAAACCGTTGTCGTACCCTCACCTGGACCCTAAACCGTCCCCGTCCCCTAACCCTAACCCTAGCCCGAACCCTAAACCTAACCCTTCCGCGAAGCGTTCCCCTCACCCTTCCCCTAATCCTAACCCGTACGCTCACACTAACCCGCGCCCTCACACGTACGCTCCCCCTAAACCGTTGTCGTACCCTCACCTGGACCCTAAACCGTCCCCGTCCCCTAACCCTAACCCTAGCCCGAACCCTAACCCTAACCCTTCCCCGAAGCCTTCCCCTCACCCCTCCCCTAATCCTAACCCGTACGCCCACACTAACCCGCGCCCTCACACGTACGCTCCCCCTAAACCGTTGTCGTACCCTCACCTGGACCCTAAACCGTCCCCGTCCCCTAACCCTAACCCTAGCCCGAACCCTAACCCTAACACTTCCCCGAAGCCTTCCCCTCACCCGTCCCCTAATCCTAACCCGTACGCTCACAGTAACCCGCGCCCTCACACGTACGCTCCCCCTAAACCGTTGTCGTACCCTCACCTGGACTCTAAACCGTCCCCGTCCCCTAACCCTAACCCTAGCCCGAACCCTAACCCTAACACTTCTCCGAAGCCTTCCCCTCACCCTTCCCCTAATCCTAACCCATACGCTCACACTAACCCGCGCCCTCACACGTACGCTCCCCCTAAACCGTTGTCGTACCCTCACCTGGACCCTAAACCGTCCCCGTCCCCTAACCCTAACCCTAGCCCGAACCCTAACCCTAACACATCCCCGAAGCCTTCCCCTCACCCGTCCCCTAATCCTAACCCGTACGCCCACACTAACCCGCGCCCTCACACGTACGCTCCCCCTAAACCGTTGTCGTACCCTCACCTGGACCCTAAACCGTCTCCGTCCCCTAACCCTAACCCTAGCCCGAACCCTAACCCTAACCCTTCGCCGAAGCCTTCCCCTCACCCGTCCCCTAATCCTAACCCGTACGCTCACACTAACCCACGCCCTCACACGTACACTCCCCCTAAACCGTTGTCGTACCCACACCTGGACCCTAAACCGTCCCCGTCCCCTAACACTAACACTAGCCCGAACCCTAACCCTAACCCTTCCCCGAAGCCTTCCCCTCACCCATCCCCTAATCCTAACCCGTACGCCCACACTAACCCGTGTCCTCACACGTACGCTCCCCCTAAACCGTTGTCGTACCCTCACCTGGACCCTAAACCGTCCCCGTCCCCTAACCCTAACCCTAGCCCGAACCCTAACCCTAACACTTCCCCGAAGCCTTCCCCTCACCCGTCCCCTAATCCTAACCCGTACGCTCACAGTAACCCGCGCCCTCACACGTACGCTCCCCCTAAACCGTTGTCGTACCCTCACCTGGACTCTAAACCGTCCCCGTCCCCTAACCCTAACCCTAGACCGAACCCTAACCCTAACACTTCCCCGAAGCCTTCCTCTCACCCTTCCCCTAATCCTAACCCAAACGCTCACACTAACCCGCGCCCTCACACGTACGCTCCCCCTAAACCGTTGTCGTACCCTCACCTGGACCCTAAACCGTCCCCGTCCCCTAACCCTAACCCTAGCCCGAACCCTAACCCTAACACATCCCCGAAGCCTTCCCCTCACCCGTCCCCTAATCCTAACCCGTACGCCCACACTAACCCGCGCCCTCACACGTACGCTCCCCCTAAACCGTTGTCGTACCCTCACCTGGACCCTAAACCGTCCCCGTCCCCTAACCCTAACCCTAGCCCGAACCCTAACCCTAATCCTTCCCCGAAGCCTTCCCCTCACCTGTCCCCTAATCCTAAACCGTACGCCCACACTAACCCGCGCCCTCACACGTACGCTCCCCCTAAACCGTTGTCGTACCCTCACCTGGACCCTAAACCGTCCCCGTCCCCTAAACCTAACCCTAGCCCGAACCCTAACCCTAACCCTTCCCCGAAGCCTTCCCCTCACCCGTCCCCTAATCCTAACCCGTACGCCCACACTAACCCGCACCCTCACACGTACGCTCCCCCTAAAATGTTTTCGTACCCTCACCTGGACCCTAAACCGTCCCCGTCCCCTAACCCTAACCCTAGCCCGAACCCTAACCCTAACCCTTCCCCGAAGCCTTCCCCTCACCCGTCCCCTAATCCTAACCCGGACGCCCACACTAACCCGTGCCCTCACACGTACGCTCCCCCTTAACTTTTTCGTACCCTCACCTGGACCCTAAACCGTCCCCGTCCCCTAACCCTAACCCTAGCCTGAACCCTAACCCTAACCCTTCCCCGAAGCCTTCCCCTCACCAGTCCCCTAATCCTAACCCGTACGCTCACACTAACCCGCGCCCTCACACGTACGCTCCCCCTAAACCGTTGTCGTACCCACACCTGGACCCTAAACCGTCCCCGTCCCCTAACCCTAACCCTAGCCCGAACCCTAACCCTAACCCTTCCCCGAAGCCTTCCCCTCACCCGTCCCCTAATCCTAATCCGTACACCCACACTAACCCGCGCCCTCACACGTACGCTCCCCCTAAACCGTTGATGTACCCTCACCTGGACCCTAAACCGTCCCCGTCCCCTAACCCTAACCCTAGCCCGAACCCTAACACTAGACCTTCCCCGAAGCATTCCCCTCACCCGTCCCCTAATCCTAACCCGTACGCCCACACTGACCCGCGCCCTCACACGTACGCTCCCCCTAAATCGTTGTCGTACCCTCACCTGGACCCTAAACCGTCCCCGTCCCCTAACCCTAACCCTAGCCCGAACCCTAACCCTAACCCTTCCCCGAAGCCTTCCCCTCACACGTCCCCTAATCCTAACCCGTACGCTCACACTAACCAGCGCCCTCACACGTACGCTCCCCCTAAACCGTTGTCGTACCCTCAAGTGGACCCTAAACCGTCCCCGTCCCCTAACCCTAACCCTAGCCCGAACCCTAACCCTAACCCTTCCCCGAAGCCTTCCCCTCACCCTTCCCCTAATCCTAACCCGTACGCTCACACTAACCCGCGCCCTCACACGTACGCTCCCCCTAAACCGTTGTCGTACCGTCACCTGGACCCTAAACCGTCCCCGTCCCCTAACCCTAAACCTAGCCCGAACCCTAACCCTAACCCTTCCCCGAAGCCTTCCCCTCACCCGTCCCCTAATCCTAACCCGTACGCCCACACTAACCCGCGCCCTCACACGTACGCTCCCCCTAAACCGTTGTCGTACACTCACCTGGACCCTAAACCGTCCCCATCCCCTAACCCTAACCCTAGCCCGAACCCTAACCCTAACCCTTCGCCGAAGCCTTCCGCTCACCCGTCCCCTAATCCTAACCCGTACGCTCACACTAACCCGCGCCCTCACACGTACGCTCCCCCTAAACCGTTGTCGTACCCACACCTGGACCCTAAACCGTCCCCGTCCCCTAACCCTAACCGTAGCCCGAACCCTAACCCTAACCCTTCCCCGAAGTCTTCCCCTCACCCGTCCCCTAATCCTAACCCGTACGCCCACACTAACCCGCGCCCTCACACGTACGCTCCCCCTAAACCGTTGTCGTACCCTCACCTGGACCCTAAACCGTCCCCATCCCCTAACCCTAACCCTAGCCCGAACCCTAAACCTAACCCTTCCGCGAAGCCTTCCCCTCACCCTTCCCCTAATCCTAACCCGTACGCTCACACTAACCCGCGCCCTCACACGTACGCTCCCCCTAAACCGTTGTCGTACCCTCACCTGGACCCTAAACCGTCCCCGTCCCCTAACCCTAACCCTAGCCCGAACCCTAACCCTAACCCTTCCCCGAAGCCTTCCCCTCACCCCTCCCCTAATCCTAACCCGTACGCCCACACTAACCCGCGCCCTCAGACGTACGCTCCCCCTAAACCGTTGTCGTACCCTCACCTGGACCCTAAACCGTCCCCGTCCCCTAACCATAACCCTAGCCCGAACCCTAACCCTAACCCTTCGCCGAAGCCTTCCCCTCACCCGTCCCCTAATCCTAACCCGTACGCTCACACTAACCCGCGCCCTCACACGTACGCTCCCCCTAAACCGTTGTCGTACCCACACCTGGACCCTAAACCGTCCCCGTCCCCTAACCCTAACCCTAGCCCGAACCCTAACCCTAACGCTTCCCCGAAGCCTTCCCCTCACCCGTCCCCTAATCCTAACCCGTACGCCCACACTAACCCGTGTCCTCACACGTACGCTCCCCCTAAACCGTTGTCGTACCCTCACCTGGACCCTAAACCGTCCCCGTCCCCTAACCCTAACCCTAGCCCGAACCCTAACCCTAACCCTTCCCCGAAGCCTTCCCCTCACCCGTCCCCTAATCCTAACCCGTACGCTCACAGTAACCCGCGCCCTCACACGTACGCTCCCCCTAAACCGTTGTCGTACCCTCACCTGGACCCTAAACCGTCCCCTTCCCCTAACGCTAACCCTAGCCCGAACCCTAACCCTAACCCTTCCCCGAAGCCTTCCCCTCACCCGTCCCCTAATCCTAACCCGTACGTCCACACTAACCCGCGCCCTCACACGTACGCTCCCCCTAAACCGTTGTCGTACCCTCACCTGAACCCTAAACCGTCCCCATCCCCTAACCCTAACCCTAGCCCGAACCCTAACCCTAACCCTTCTCCGAAGCCTTCCCCTCACCCGTCCCCTAACCCTAACATGTACGACCACACTAACCCGCGTCCTGACACGTACGCTCCCCCTACAACGTTGTCGTACCCTTACCTGGACGCTAAACCGTCCCCGTCCCCTAACCCTAACCCTAGCCCGAACCCTAACCCTAACCCTTCCCCGAAGCCTTCCCCTCACCCGTCCCCTAATCCTAACCTGTACGCCCACACTAACACGTGCCCTCACACGTACCCTCCCCCTTAACTTTTCTCGTACCCTCACCTGGACCCTAAACCGTCCCCGTCCCCTAACCCTAACCCTAGCCCGCACCCTAACCCTAACCCTTCCCCGAAGACTTCCCCTCACCCGTCCCCTAATCCTAACTCTTACGCTCACACTAAACCGCGCCCTCACACGTACGCTCCCCCTAAACCGTTGTCGTACCCACACCTGGACCCTAAACCGTCCCCGTCCCCTAACCCTAACCCTAGCCCGAACCCTAACCTTAACCCTTCCCCGAAGCCTTCCCCTCACCCGTCCCCTAATCCTAACCCGTACGCCCACACTGACCCGCGCCCTCACACGTACGCTCCGCCTAAACCGTTGTCGTACCCTCACCTGGACCCTAAACCGTCCCCGTCCCCTAACCCTAACCCTAGCCCGAACCCTAACCCTAACCCTTCCCCGAAGCCTTCCCCTCACCCGTCCCCTAATCCTAACCCGTACGCCCACACTGATCCGCGCCCTCACACATACGCTCCCCCTAAACCGTTGTCGTACCCTCACCTGGACCCTAAACCGTCCCCGTCCCCTAACCCTAACCCTAGCCCGAACCCTAACCCTAACCCTTCCCCGAAGCCTTCCCCTCACCCGTCCCCTAATCCTAACCCGTACGCTCACAGTAACCCGCGCCCTCACACGTACGCTCCCCCTAAACCGTTGTCGTACCCTCACCTGGACCCTAAACCGTCCCCTTCCCCTAACGCTAACCCTAGCCCGAACCCTAACCCTAACCCTTCCCCGAAGCCTTCCCCTCATCCGTCCCGTAATCCTAACCCGTACGTCCACACTAACCCGCGCCCTCACATGTACGCTCCCCCTAAACCGTTGTCGTACCCTCACCTGGACCCTAAACTGTCCCCATCCCCTAACCCTAACCCTAGCCCGGACCCTAACCCTAACCCTTCTCCGAAGCCTTCCCCTCACCCATCCCCTAACCCTAACCCGTACGACCACACTAACCCGCGCCCTCACACGTACGCTCCCCCTACAACGTTGTCGTACCCTTACCTGGACGCTAAACCGTCCCCGTCCCCTAACCCTAACCCTAGCCCGAACCCTAACCCTAACCCTTCCCCGAAGCCTTCCCCTCACCCGTCCCCTAATCCTAACCTGTACGCCCACACTAACACGTGCCCTCACACGTACCCTCCCCCTTAACTTTTCTCGTACCCTCACCTGGACCCTAAACCGTCCCCGTCCCCTAACCCTAACCCTAGCCCGCACCCTAACCCTAACCCTTCCCCGAAGACTTCCCCTCACCCGTCCCCTAATCCTAACTCTTACGCTCACACTAAACCGCGCCCTCACACGTACGCTCCCCCTAAACCGTTGTCGTACCCACACCTGGACCCTAAACCGTCCCCGTCCCCTAACCCTAACCCTAGCCCGAACCCTAACCCTAACCCTTCCCCGAAGCCTTCCCCTCACCCGTCCCCTAATCCTCACCCGTACGCCCACACTGACCCGCGCCCTCACACATACGCTCCCCCTAAACCGTTGTCGTACCCTCACCTGGACCCTAAACCGTCCCCGTCCCCTAACCCTAACCCTAGCCCGAACCCTAACCCTAACCCTTCCCCGAAGCCTTCCCCTCACCCGTCCCCTAATCCTAACCCGTACGCCCACACTAACCCTCGCCCTCACACGTACGCTCCGCCTAAACCGTTGTCGTACCCTCACCTGGACCCTAAACCGTCCCCGTCCCCTAACCCTAACCCTAGCCCGAACCCTAACCCTAACCCTTCCCCGAAGCCTTCCCCTCACCCGTCCCCTAATCCTAACCCTTACGCTCACACTAACCCGCGCCCTCACACGTACGCTCCCCCTAAACCGTTGTCGTACCCACACCTGGACCTTAAACCGTCCCCGTCCCCTAACCCTAACCCTAGCCCGAACCCTAACCCTAACCCTTCCCCGAAGCCTTCCCCTCACCCGTCCCCTAATCCTAACCCGTACGCCCACACTGACCCGCGCCCTCACAAGTACGCTCCCCCTAAACCGTTGTCGTACCCTCACCTGGACCCTAAACCGTCCCCGTCCCCTAACCCTAACCCTAGCCCGAACCCTAACCCTAACCCTTCCCCGAAGCATTCCCCTCACCCGTCCCCTAATCCTAACCTGTACGCCCACACTGACCCGCGCCCTCACACGTACGCTCCCCCAAATCGTTGTCGTACCCTCACCTGGACCCTAAACCGTCCCCGTCCCCTAAACCTAACCCTAGCCCGAACCCTAACCCTAACCCTTCCCCGAAGCCTTCCCCTCACCCGTCCCCTAATCCTAATCCGTACACCCACACTAACCCGCGCCCTCACACGTACGCTCCCCCTAAACCGTTATCGTACCCACACCTGGACCTTAAACCGTCCCTGGCCCCTAACCCTAACCCTAGCCCGAACCCTAACCCTAACCCTTCCCCGAAGCCTTCCCATCACCCGTCCCCTAATCCTAACCCGTACGCTCACACTAACTCACGCCCTCACACGTACGCTCCCCCTAAACCGTTGTCGTACCCTCACCTGGACCCTAAACCGTCCCCGTCCCCTAACCCTAACCTTGGCCCGAACCCTAACCCTAACCCATCCCCGAAGCCTTCCCCTCACCCGTCCCCTATTCCTAACCGGTACGCCCACACTAACCCGCGCCCTCATACGTACGCTCCCCCTAAACCGTTGTCGTACCCTCACCTGGACCCTAAACCGTCCCCGTCCCCTAACCCAACCCTAGCCCAAACCCTAACCCTAACCCTTCCCCGAAGCCTTCCCCTCACGCGTCCCCTAATCCTAACCCGTACGCTCACACTAACCCGCGCGCTCACACGTACGCTCCCCCTAAACCGTTGTCGTACCCTCACCTGGACCCTAAACCGTCCCCGTCCCCTAACACTAACCTCAGCCCGAACCCTAACCCTAACCCTTCCCCGAAGCCTTCCCCTCACCCGTCCCCTAATCCTAACCCGTACGCTCACACTAACCCGCGCCCTCACACGTACTCTCCCCCTCAACCGTTGTCGTACCCTTACCTGGACCCTAAACCATCCTCGTCCCCTAACCCTAACCCTATCCCGAACCCTAACCCTAACCCTTCCCCGAAGCCTTCCCCTCACCCGTCCCCTAATCCTAACCCGTACGCCCACACTGACCCGCGCCCTCACACGTACGCTCCCCCTAAATCGTTGTCGTACCCTCACCTGGACCCTAAACCGTCCCCGTCCCCTAACCCTAACCCTAGCCCGAACCCTAACCCTAACCCTTCCCCGAAGCCTTCCCCTCACACGTCCCCTAATCCTAACCCGTACGCTCACACTAACCCGCGCCCTCACACGTACGCTCCCCGTAAACCGTTGTCGTACCCTCACCTGGACCCTAAACAGTCCCCATCCCCTAACCCTAACCCTAGCCCGAACCCTAACCCTAACCCTTCGCCGAAGCCTTCCCCTCACCCGTCCCCTAATCCTAACCCGTACGCTCACACTAACCCGCGCCCTCACACGTACGCTCCCCCTAAACCATTGTCGTACCCACACCTGGACCCTAAACCGTCCCCGTCCCCTAACCCTAACCCTAGCCCGAACCCTAACCCTAACCCTTCCCCGAAGCCTTCCCCTCACCCGTCCCCTAATCCTAACCCGTACGCTCACACTAACCCACGCCCTCACACGTACGCTTCCCCTAAACTGTTGTCGTACCCTCACCTGGACCCTAAACCGTCCCCGTCCCCTAAACCTAACCCTAGCCCGAACCCTAACCCTAACCCTTCCCCGAAGCCTTCCCCTCACCCGTCCCCTAATCCTAACCCGTACGCTCACACTAACCCGCGCCCTCACACGTATGCTCCCCCTAAACCGTTGTCGTACCCTCACCTGGACCCTAAACCGTCCCCGTCCCCTAACCCTAAGCCTACCCCGAACCCTAACCCTAACCCTTCCCCGAAGCCTTCACCTCACCCGTCCCCTAATCCTAACCCGTACGCTCACACTAACCCACGCCCTCACACGTACGCTCCCCCTAAAACGTTGTCGTACCCTCACCTGGACCCTAAACCGTCCCCGTCCCGTAACCCTAACCCTAGCCCGAACCCTAACCCTAACCCTTCCCCGAAGCCTTCCCCTCACCCGTCCCCTAATCCTAACCCGTACGCTCACAGTAACCCGCGCCCTCACACGTACGCTCCCCCTAAACCGTTGTCGTACCCTCACCTGGACCCTAAACCGTCCCCTTCCCCTAACGCTAACCCTAGCCCGAACCCTAACCCTAACCCTTCCCCGAAGCCTTCCCCTCACCCGTCCCGTAATCCTAACCCATACGTCCACACTAACCCGCGCCCTCACATGTACGCTCCCCCTAAACCGTTGTCGTACCCTCACCTGGACCCTAAACTGTCCCCATCCCCTAACCCTAACCCTAGCCCGGACCCTAACCCTAACCCTTCTCCGAAGCCTTCCCCTCACCCATCCCCTAACCCTAACCCGTACGACCACACTAACCCGCGCCCTCACACGTACGCTCCCCCTACAACGTTGTCGTACCCTTACCTGGACGCTAAACCGTCCCCGTCCCCTAACCCTAACCCTAGCCCGAACCCTAACCCTAACCCTTCCCCGAAGCCTTCCCCTCACCCGTCCCCTAATCCTAACCTGTACGCCCACACTAACACGTGCCCTCACACGTACCCTCCCCCTTAACTTTTCTCGTACCCTCACCTGGACCCTAAACCGTCCCCGTCCCCTAACCCTAACCCTAGCCCGCACCCTAACCCTAACCCTTCCCCGAAGACTTCCCCTCACCCGTCCCCTAATCCTAACTCTTACGCTCACACTAAACCGCGCCCTCACACGTACGCTCCCCCTAAACCGTTGTCGTACCCACACCTGGACCCTAAACCGTCCCCGTCCCCTAACCCTAACCCTAGCCCGAACCCTAACCCTAACCCTTCCCCGAAGCCTTCCCCTCACCCGTCCCCTAATCCTCACCCGTACGCCCACACTGACCCGCGCCCTCACACATACGCTCCCCCTAAACCGTTGTCGTACCCTCACCTGGACCCTAAACCGTCCCCGTCCCCTAACCCTAACCCTAGCCCGAACCCTAACCCTAACCCTTCCCCGAAGCCTTCCCCTCACCCGTCCCCTAATCCTAACCCGTACGCCCACACTAACCCTCGCCCTCACACGTACGCTCCGCCTAAACCGTTGTCGTACCCTCACCTGGACCCTAAACCGTCCCCGTCCCCTAACCCTAACCCTAGCCCGAACCCTAACCCTAACCCTTCCCCGAAGCCTTCCCCTCACCCGTCCCCTAATCCTAACCCTTACGCTCACACTAACCCGCGCCCTCACACGTACGCTCCCCCTAAACCGTTGTCGTACCCACACCTGGACCTTAAACCGTCCCCGTCCCCTAACCCTAACCCTAGCCCGAACCCTAACCCTAACCCTTCCCCGAAGCCTTCCCCTCACCCGTCCCCTAATCGTAACCCGTACGCCCACACTGACCCGCGCCCTCACAAGTACGCTCCCCCTAAACCGTTGTCGTACCCTCACCTGGACCCTAAACCGTCCCCGTCCCCTAACCCTAACCCTAGCCCGAACCCTAACCCTAACCCTTCCCCGAAGCCTTCCCCTCACCCGTCCCCTAATCCTAACCTGTACGCCCACACTGACCCGCGCCCTCACACGTACGCTCCCCCAAATCGTTGTCGTACCCTCACCTGGACCCTAAACCGTCCCCGTCCCCTAAACCTAACCCTAGCCCGAACCCTAACCCTAACCCTTCCCCGAAGCCTTCCCCTCACCCGTCCCCTAATCCTAATCCGTACACCCACACTAACCCGCGCCCTCACACGTACGCTCCCCCTAAACCGTTATCGTACCCACACCTGGACCTTAAACCGTCCCTGGCCCCTAACCCTAACCCTAGCCCGAACCCTAACCCTAACCCTTCCCCGAAGCCTTCCCATCACCCGTCCCCTAATCCTAACCCGTACGCTCACACTAACTCACGCCCTCACACGTACGCTCCCCCTAAACCGTTGTCGTACCCTCACCTGGACCCTAAACCGTCCCCGTCCCCTAACCCTAACCTTGGCCCGAACCCTAACCCTAACCCATCCCCGAAGCCTTCCCCTCACCCGTCCCCTATTCCTAACCGGTACGCCCACACTAACCCGCGCCCTCATACGTACGCTCCCCCTAAACCGTTGTCGTACCCTCACCTGGACCCTAAACCGTCCCCGTCCCCTAACCCAACCCTAGCCCAAACCCTAACCCTAACCCTTCCCCGAAGCCTTCCCCTCACGCGTCCCCTAATCCTAACCCGTACGCTCACACTAACCCGCGCCCTCACACGTACGCTCCCCCTAAACCGTTGTCGTACCCTCACCTGGACCCTAAACCGTCCCCGTCCCCTAACACTAACCTCAGCCCGAACCCTAACCCTAACCCTTCCCCGAAGCCTTCCCCTCACCCGTCCCCTAATCCTAACCCGTACGCTCACACTAACCCGCGCCCTCACACGTACTCTCCCCCTCAACCGTTGTCGTACCCTTACCTGGACCCTAAACCATCCTCGTCCCCTAACCCTAACCCTATCCCGAACCCTAACCCTAACCCTTCCCCGAAGCCTTCCCCTCACCCGTCCCCTAATCCTAACCCGTACGCCCACACTGACCCGCGCCCTCACACGTACGCTCCCCCTAAATCGTTGTCGTACCCTCACCTGGACCCTAAACCGTCCCCGTCCCCTAACCCTAACCCTAGCCCGAACCCTAACCCTAACCCTTCCCCGAAGCCTTCCCCTCACACGTCCCCTAATCCTAACCCGTACGCTCACACTAACCCGCGCCCTCACACGTACGCTCCCCGTAAACCGTTGTCGTACCCTCACCTGGACCCTAAACAGTCCCCATCCCCTAACCCTAACCCTAGCCCGAACCCTAACCCTAACCCTTCGCCGAAGCCTTCCCCTCACCCGTCCCCTAATCCTAACCCGTACGCTCACACTAACCCGCGCCCTCACACGTACGCTCCCCCTAAACCGTTGTCGTACCCACACCTGGACCCTAAACCGTCCCCGTCCCCTAACCCTAACCCTAGCCCGAACCCTAACCCTAACCCTTCGCCGAAGCCTTCCCCTCACCCGTCCCCTAATCCTAACCCGTACGCTCACACTAACCCGCGCCCTCACACGTACGCTCCCCCTAAACCGTTGTCGTACCCTCACCTGGACCCTAAACCGTCCCCGTCCCCTAACCCTAACCCTAGCCCGAACCCTAAACCTAACCCTTCCGCGAAGCCTTCCCCTCACCCTTCCTCTAATCCTAACCCGTACGCTCACACTAACCCGCACCCTCACACGTACGCTCCCCCTAAACCGTTGTCGTACCCTCACCTGGACCCTAAACCGTCCCCGTGCCCTAACCCTAACCCTAGCCCGAACCCTAACCCTAACCCTTCCCCGAAGCCTTCCCCTCACCCGTCCCCTAATCCTAACCCGTACGCCTACACTAACCCGCGCCCTCACACGTACGATCCCCCTAAACCGTTGTCGTACCCTCACCTGGACCCTAAACCGTCCCCGTCCCCTAACCTAACCCTAGCCCGAACCCTAACCCTAACCCTTCGCCGAAGCCTTCCCCTCACCCGTCCCCTAATCCTAACCCGTACGCTCACACTAACCCGCGCCCTCACACGTACGCTCCCCCTAAACCGTTGTCGTACCCACACCTGGACCCTAAACCGTCCCCGTCCCCTAACCCTAACCCTAGCCCGAACCCTAACCCTAACCTTTCCCCAAAGCCTTCCCCTCACCCGTCCCCTAATCCTAACCCGTACGCCCACACTAACCCATGTCCTCACACGTACGCTCCCCCAAACCGTTGTCGTACCCTCACCTGGACCCTAAACCGTCCCCGTCCCCTAACCCTAACCCTAGCCCGAACCCTAACCCTAACCCTTCCCCGAAGCCTTCCCCTCACACGTCCCCTAATCCTAACCCGTACGCTCACACTAACCAGCGCCCTCACACGTACGCTCCCCCTAAACCGTTGTCGTACCCTCAAGTGGACCCTAAACCGTCCCCGTCCCCTAACCCTAACCCTAGCCCGAACCCTAACCCTAACCCTTCCGCGAAGCCTTCCCCTCACCCTTCCCCTAATCCTAACCCGTACGCTCACACTAACCCGCCCCCTCACACGTACGCTCCCCCTAAACCGTTGTCGTACCCTCACCTGGACCCTAAACCGTCCCCGTCCCCTAACCCTAAACCTAGCCCGAACCCTAACCCTAACCCTTCCCCGAAGCCTTCCCCTCACCCGTCCCCTAATCCTAACCCGTACGCCCACACTAACCCGCGCCCTCACGCGTACGCTCCCCGTAAACCGTTGTCGTACCCTCACCTGGACCCTAAACCGTCCCCATCCCCTAACCCTAACCCTAGCCCGAACCCTAACCCTAACCCTTCGCCGAAGCCTTCCCCTCACCCGTCCCCTAATCCTAACCCGTACGCTCACACTAACCCGCGCCCTCACACGTACGCTCCCCCTAAACCGTTGTCGTACCCACACCTGGACCCTAAACCGTCCCCGTCCCCTAACCCTAACCCTAGCCCGAACCCTAACCCTAACCCTTCCCCGAAGTCTTCCCCTCACCCGTCCCCTAATCCTAACCCGTACGCCCACACTAACCCGCGCCCTCACACGTACGCTCCCCCTAAACCGTTGTCGTACCCTCACCTGGACCCTATACCGTCCCCGTCCCCTAACCCTAACCCTAGCCCGAACCCTAAACCTAACCCTTCCGCGAAGCCTTCCCCTCACCCGTCCCCTAATCCTAACCCGTACGCTCACACTAACCCGCGCCCTCACACGTACGCTCCCCCTAAACCGTTGTCGTACCCTCACCTGAACCCTAAACCGTCCCCGTCCCCTAACCCTAACCCTAGCCCGAACCCTAACCCTAACCCTTCCCCGAAGCCTTCCCCTCACCCGTCCCCTAATCCTAACCCGTACGCCCACACTAACCCGCGCCCTCACACATACGCTCCCCCTAAACCGTTGTCGTACCCTCACCTGGACCCTAAACCGTCCCCGTCCCCTAACCCTAACCCTAGCCCGAACCCTAACCCTAACCCTTCCCCGAAGCCTTCCCCTCACCCGTCCCCTAATCCTAACCGGTACGCCCACACTAACCCGTGCCCTCACACGTACGCTCCCCCTTAACTTTTCTCGTACCCTCACCTGGACCCTAAACCGTCCCCGTCCCCTAACCCTAACCCTAGCCCGAACCCTAACCCTAACCCTTCCCCGAAGCCTTCCCCTCACCTGTCCCCTAATCCTAACCCTTACGCTCACACTAACCCGCGCCCTCACACGTACGCTCCCCCTAAACCGTTGTCGTACCCACACCTGGACTCTAAACCGTCCCCGTCCCCTAACCCTAACCCTAGCCCGAACCCTAACCCTAAACCTTCCCCGAAGCCTTCCCCTCACCCGTCCCCTAATCCTAACCCGTACGCCCACACTGACCCGCACCCTCACAAGTACGCTCCCCCTAAACCGTTGTCGTACCCTCACCTGGACCCTAAACCGTCCCCGTCCCCTAACCCTAACCCTAGCCCGAACCCTAACCCTAACCCTTCCCCGAAGCATTCCCCTCACCCGTCCCCTAATCCTAACCTGTACGCCCACACTGACCCGCGCCCTCACACTTACGCTCCCCCAAATCGTTGTCGTACCCTCACCTGGACCCTAAACCGTCCCCGTCCCCTAACACTAACCTTAGCCCGAACCCTAACCCTAACCCTTCCCCGAAGCCTTCCCCTCACCCGTCCCCTAATCCTAACCCTTACGCTCACACTAACCCGCGCCCTCACACGTACTCTCCCCCTCAACCGTTGTTGTACCCTCACCTGGACCCTAAACCATCCCCGTCCCCTAACCCTAACCCTATCCCGAACCCTAACCCTAACCCTTCCCCGAAGCCTTCCCCTCACCCGTCCCCTAATCCTAACCCGTACACTCACACTAACCTGCGCCCTCACACGTACGCTCCCCCTAAACCGTTGATGTACCCTCACCTGGACCCTAAACCGTCCCCATCCCCTAACCCTAACCCTAGCCCGAACCCTAACACTAGAGCTTCCCCGAAGCATTCCCCTCACCCGTCCCCTAATCCTAACCCGTACGCCCACACTGACCCGCGCCCTCACACGTACGCTCCCCCTAAATCGTTGTCGTACCCTCACCTGGACCCTAAACCGTCCCCGTCCCCTAACCCTAACCCTAGCCCGAACGCTAACCCTAACCCTTCCCCGAAGCCTTCCCCTCACACGTCCCCTAATCCTAACCCGTACGCTCACACTAACCAGCGCCCTCACACGTACGCTCCCCCTAAACCGTTGTCGTACCCTCACCTGGACCCTAAACCGTCCCCGTCCCCTAACCCTAACCCTAGCCCGAACCCTAAACCTAACCCTTCCCCGAAGCCTTCCCCTCACCCGTCCCCTAATCCTAACCCGTACGCTCACAGTAACCCGCGCCCTCACACGTACGCTCCCCCTAAACCGTTGTCGTACCCTCACCTGGACTCTAAACCGTCCCAGTCCCCTAACCCTAACCCTAGCCCGAACCCTAACCCTAACACTTCCCCGAAGCCTTCCCCTCACCTTCCCCTAATCCTAACCCATACGCTCACACTAACCCGCGCCCTCACACGTACGCTCCCCCTAAACCGTTGTCGTACCCTCACCTGGACCCTAAACCGTCCCCGTCCCCTAACCCTAACCCTAGCCCGAACCCTAACCCTAACACATCCCCGAAGCCTTCCCCTCACCCGTCCCCTAATCCTAACCCGTACGCCCACACTAACCCGCGCCCTCACACGTACGATCCCCCTAAACCGTTGTCGTACCCTCACCTGGACCCTAAACCGTCCCCGTCCCCTAACCTAACCCTAGCCCGAACCCTAACCCTAACCCTTCGCCGAAGCCTTCCCCTCACCCGTCCCCTAATCCTAACCCGTACGCTCACACTAACCCGCGCCCTCACACGTACGCTCCCCCTAAACCGTTGTCGTACCCACACCTGGACCCTAAACCGTCCCCGTCCCCTAACCCTAACCCTAGCCCGAACCCTAACCCTAACCTTTCCCCAAAGCCTTCCCCTCACCCGTCCCCTAATCCTAACCCGTACGCCCACACTAACCCGTGTCCTCACACGTACGCTCCCCCTAAACCGTTGTCGTACCCTCACCTGGACCCTAAACCGTCCCCGTCCCCTAACCCTAACCCTAGCCCGAACCCTAACCCTAACACTTCCCCGAAGCCTTCCCCTCACCCGTCCCCTAATCCTAACCCGTACGCTCACAGTAACCCGCGCCCTCACACATACGCTCCCCCTAAACCGTTGTCGTACCCTCACCTGGACCCTAAACCGTCCCCGTCCCCTAACCCTAACCCTAGCCCGAACCCTAACCCTAACACTTCCCCGAAGCCTTCCCCTCACCCGTCCCCTAATCCTAACCCGTACGCCCACACTAACCCGCACCCTCACACGTACGATCCCCCTAAAACGTTGTCGTACCCTCACCTGGACCCTAAACCGTCCCCGTCCCCTAACCCTAACCCTAGCCCGAACCCTAACCCTAACCCTTCCCCGAAGCCTTCCCCTCACCCGTCCCCTAATCCTAACCCGTACGCCCACACTAACCCGTGCCCTCACACGTACGCTCCCCCTTAACTTTTCTCGTACCCTCACCTGGACCCTAAACCGTCCCCGTCCCCTAACCCTAACCCTAGCCCGAACCCTAACCCTAACCCTTCCCTGAAGCCTTCCCCTCACCCGTCCCCTAATCCTAACCCTTACGCTCACACTAACCCGCGCCCTCACACGTACGCTCCCCCTAAACCGTTGTCGTACCCACACCTGGACCCTAAACCGTCCCCGTCCCCTAACCCTAACCCTAGCCCGAACCCTAACACTAGACCTTCCCCGAAGCATTCCCCTCACCCGTCCCCTAATCCTAACCCGTACGCCCACACTGACCCGCGCCCTCACACGTACGCTCCCCCTAAATCGTTGTCGTACCCTCACCTGGACCCTAAACCGTCCCCGTCCCCTAACCCTAACCCTAGCCCGAACCCTAACCCTAACCCTTCCCCGAAGCCTTCCCCTCACACGTCCCCTAATCCTAACCCGTACGCTCACACTAACCAGCGCCCTCACACGTACGCTCCCCCTAAACCGTTGTCGTACCCTCAAGTGGACCCTAAACCGTCCCCGTCCCCTAACCCTAACCCTAGCCCGAACCCTAACCCTAACCCTTCCGCGAAGCCTTCCCCTCACCCTTCCCCTAATCCTAACCCGTACGCTCACACTAACCCGCCCCCTCACACGTACGCTCCCCCTAAACCGTTGTCGTACCCTCACCTGGACCCTAAACCGTCCCCGTCCCCTAACCCTAAACCTAGCCCGAACCCTAACCCTAACCCTTCCCCGAAGCCTTCCCCTCACCCGTCCCCTAATCCTAACCCGTACACCCACACTAACCCGCGCCCTCACACGTACGCTCCCCGTAAACCGTTGTCGTACCCTCACCTGGACCCTAAACCGTCCCCATCCCCTAACCCTAACCCTAGCCCGAACCCTAACCCTAACCCTTCGCCGAAGCCTTCCCCTCACCCGTCCCCTAATCCTAACCCGTACGCTCACACTAACCCGCGCCCTCACACGTACGCTCCCCCTAAACCGTTGTCGTACCCACACCTGGACCCTAAACCGTCCCCGTCCCCTAACCCTAACCCTAGCCCGAACCCTAACCCTAACCCTTCCCCGAAGTCTTCCCCTCACCCGTCCCCTAATCCTAACCCGTACGCCCACACTAACCCGCGCCCTCACACGTACGCTCCCCCTAAACCGTTGTCGTACCCTCACCTGGACCCTAAACCGTCCCCGTCCCCTAACCCTAACCCTAGCCCGAACCCTAAACCTAACCCTTCCGCGAAGCCTTCCCCTCACCCTTCCCCTAATCCTAACCCGTACGCTCACACTAACACGCGCCCTCACACGTACGCTCCCCCTAAACCGTTGTCGTACCCTCACCTGAACCCTAAACCGTCCCCGTCCCCTAACCCTAACCCTAGCCCGAACCCTAACCCTAACCCTTCCCCGAAGCCTTCCCCTCACCCGTCCCCTAATCCTAACCCGTACGCCCACACTAACCCGCGCCCTCACACGTACGCTCCCCCTAAACCGTTGTCGTACCCTCACCTGGACCCTAAACCGTCCCCGTCCCCTAACCCTAACCCTAGCCCGAACCCTAACCCTAACCCTTCGCCGAAGCCTTCCCCTCACCCGTCCCCTAATCCTAACCCGTACGCTCACACTAACCCGCGCCCTCACACGTACGCTCCCCCTAAACCGTTGTCGTACCCTCACCTGGACCCTAAACCGTCCTCGTCCCCTAACCCTAACCCTAGCCCGAACCCTAACCCTAACACATCCCCGAAGCCTTCCCCTCACCCGTCCCCTAATCCTAACCCGTACACCCACACTAACCCGCGCCCTCACACGTACGCTCCCCCTAAACCGTTGTCGTACCCTCACCTGGACCCTAAACCGTCCCCGTCCCCTAACCCTAACCCTAGCCCGAACCCTAACCCTAACCCTTCCCCGAAGCCTTCCCCTCACCCTTCCCCTAATCCTAACCCGTACGCCCACACTAACCCGCACCCTCACACGTACGCTCCCCCTAAAACGTTGTCGTACCCTCACCTGGACCCTAAACCGTCCCCGTCCCCTAACCCTAACCCTAGCCCGAACCCTAACCCTAACCCTTCCCCGAAGCCTTCCCCTCACCCGTCCCCTAATCCTAACCCTTACGCTCACACTAACCCGCGCCCTCACACGTACGCTCCCCCTAAACCGTTGTCGTACCCACACCTGGACCCTAAACCGTCCCCGTCCCCTAACCCTAACCCTAGCCCGAACCCTAACCCTAACCCTTCCCCGAAGCCTTCCCCTCACCCGTCCCCTAATCCTAACCCGTACGCCCACACTGACCCGCACCCTCACAAGTACGCTCCCCCTAAACCGTTGTCGTACCCTCACCTGGACCCTAAACCGTCCCCGTCCCCTAACCCTAACCCTAGCCCGAACCCTAACCCTAACCCTTCCCCGAAGCATTCCCCTCACCCGTCCCCTAATCCTAACCCGTACGCCCACACTGACCCGCGCCCTCACACTTACGCTCCCCCAAATCGTTGTCGTACCCTCACCTGGACCCTAAACCGTCCCCGTCCCCTAACCCTAACCCTAGCCCGAACCCTAACCCTAAACCTTCCCCGAAGCCTTCCCCTCACCCGTCCCCTAAATCTAACCCGTACGCTCACACTAACCCGCGCCCTCACACGTACGCTCCCCCTAAACCGTTGTCGTACCCACACCTGGACCCTAAACCGTCCCCGTCCCCTAACCCTAACCCTAGCCCGAACCCTAACCCTAACCCTTCCCCGAAGCCTTCCCCTCACCCGTACCCTAATCCTAATCCGTACACCCACACTAACCCGCGCCCTCACACGTACGCTCCCCCTAAACCGTTGTCGTACCCACACCTGGACCTTAAACCGTCCCCGGCCCCTAACCCTAACCCTAGCCCGAACCCTAACCCTAACCCTTCCCCGAAGCCTTCCCATCACCCGTCCCCTAATCCTAACCCGTACGCTCACACTAACCCACGCCCTCACACGTACGCTCCCCCTAAACCGTTGTCGTACCCTCACCTGGACCCTAAACCGTCCCCGTCCCCTAACCCTAACCTTGGCCCGAACCCTAACCCTAACACTTCCCCGAAGCCTTCCCCTCACCCGTCGCCTAATCCTAACTCTTACGCTCACACTAACCCGCGCCCTCACACGTACGCTCCCCCTAAACCGTTGTCGTACCCTCACCTGGAGCCTAAACCGTCCCCATCCCCTAACCCAACCCTAGCCCAAACCCTAACCCTAACCCTTCCCCGAAGCCTTCCCCGCACGCGTCCCCTAATCCTAACCCGTACGCTCACACTAACACGCGCCCTCACACGTACGCTCCCCCTAAACCGTTGTCGTACCCTCACCTGGACCCTAAACCGTCCCCGTCCCCTAACACTAACCTTAGCCCGAACCCTAACCCTAACCCTTCCCCGAAGCCTTCACATCACCCGTCCCCTAATCCTAACCCTTACGCTCACACTAACCCGCGCCCTCACACGTACTCTCCCCCTCAACCGTTGTCGTACCCTCACCTGGACCCTAAACCATCCCCGTCCCCTAACCCTAACCCTATCCCGAACCCTAACCCTAACCCTTCCCCGAAGCCTTCCCCTCACCCGTCCCCTAATCCTAACCCGTACACTCACACTAACCTGCGCCCTCACACGTACGCTCCCCCTAAACCGTTGATGTACCCTCACCTGGACCCTAAACCGTCCCCGTCCCCTAACCCTAACCCTAGCCCGAACCCTAACACTAGAGCTTCCCCGAAGCATTCCCCTCACCCGTCCCCTAATCTTAACCCGTACGCCCACACTGACCCGCGCCCTCACACGTACGCTCCCCCTAAATCGTTGTCGTACCCTCACCTGGACCCTAAACCGTCCCCGTCCCCTAACCCTAACCCTAGCCCGAACGCTAACCCTAACCCTTCCCCGAAGCCTTCCCCTCACACGTCCCCTAATCCTAACCCGTACGCTCACACTAACCAGCGCCCTCACACGTACGCTCCCCCTAAACCGTTGTCGTACCCTCAAGTGGACCCTAAACCGTCCCCGTCCCCTAACCCTAACCCTAGCCCGAACCCTAAACCTAACCCTTCCGCGAAGCCTTCCCCTCACCCTTCCCCTAATCCTAACCCGTACGCTCACACTAACCCGCGCCCTCACACGTACGCTCCCCCTAAACCGTTGTCGTACCCTCACCTGGACCCTAAACCGTCCCCGTCCCGTAACCCTAACCCTAGCCCGAACCCTAACCCTAACCCTTCCCCGAAGCCTTCCCCTCACCCGTCCCCTAATCCTAACCCGTACGCCCACACTAACCCGTGTCCTCACACGTACGCTCCCCCTAAACCGCTGTCGTACCCTCACCTGGACCCTAAACCGTCCCCGTCCCCTAACCCTAACCCTAGCCCAAACCCTAACCCTAACACTTCCCCGAAGCCTTCCCCTCACCCGTCCCCTAATCCTAACCCGTACGCTCACAGTAACCCGCGCCCTCACACGTACGCTCCCCCTAAACCGTTGTCGTACCCTCAAGTGGACCCTAAACCGTCCCCGTCCCCTAACCCTAACCCTAGCCCGAACCCTAAACCTAACCCTTCCGCGAAGCCTTCCCCTCACCCTTCCCCTAATCCTAACCCGTACGCTCACACTAACCCGCGCCCTCACACGTACGCTCCCCCTAAACCGTTGTCGTACCCTCACCTGGACCCTAAACCGTCCCCGTCCCGTAACCCTAACCCTAGCCCGAACCCTAACCCTAACCCTTCCCCGAAGCCTTCCCCTCACCCGTCCCCTAATCCTAACCCGTACGCCCACACTAACCCGTGTCCTCACACGTACGCTCCCCCTAAACCGCTGTCGTACCCTCACCTGGACCCTAAACCGTCCCCGTCCCCTAACCCTAACCCTAGCCCAAACCCTAACCCTAACACTTCCCCGAAGCCTTCCCCTCACCCGTCCCCTAATCCTAACCCGTACGCTCACAGTAACCCGCGCCCTCACACGTACGCTCCCCCTAAACCGTTGTCGTACCCTCAAGTGGACCCTAAACCGTCCCCGTCCCCTAACCCTAACCCTAGCCCGAACCCTAAACCTAACCCTTACCCGAAGCCTTCCCCTCACCCTTCCCCTAATCCTAACCCGTACGCTCACACTAACACGCCCCCTCACACGTACGCTCCCCCTAAACCGTTGTCGTACCCTCACCTGGACCCTAAACCGTCCCCGTCCCCTAACCCTAAACCTAGCCCGAACCCTAACCCTAACCCTTCCCCGAAGCCTTCCCCTCACCCGTCCCCTAATCCTAACCCGTACGCCCACACTAACCCGCGCCCTCACACGTACGCTCCCCGTAAACCGTTGTCATACCCTCACCTGGACCCTAAACCGTCCCCATCCCCTAACCCTAACCCTAGCCCGAACCCTAACCCTAAACCTTCGCCGAAGCCTTCCCCTCACCCGTCCCCTAATCCTAACCCGTACGCTCACACTAACCCGCGCCCTCACACGTACGCTCCCCCTAAACCGTTGTCGTACCCACACCTGGACCCTAAACCGTCCCCGTCCCCTAACCCTAACCCTAGCCCGAACCCTAACCCTAACCCTTCCCCGAAGTCTTCCCCTCACCCGTCCCCTAATCCTAACCCGTACGCCGACACTAACCCGCGCCCTCACATGTACGCTCCCCCTAAACCGTTGTCGTACACTCACCTGGACCCTAAACCGTCCCCGTCCCCTAACCCTAACCCTAGCCCGAACCCTAAACCTAACCCTTCCGCGAAGCCTTCCCCTCACCCTTCCCCTAATCCTAACCCGTACGCTCACACTAACCCGCACCCTCACACGTACGCTCCCCCTAAACCGTTTTCGTACCCTCACCTGGACCCTAAACCGTCCCCTAACCCTAACCCTAACCCTAGCCCGAACCCTAACCCTAACACTTCCCCGAAGCCTTCCCCTCACCCGTCCCCTAATCCTAAACCGTACGCTCACACTAACACGCGCCCTCACACGTACGCTCCCCCTAAACCGTTGTCGTACCCTCACCTGGACCCTAAACCGTCCACGTCCCCTAACCCTAACCCTAGCCCGAACCCTAACCCTAACCCTTCCCCGAAGCCTTCCCCTCACCCGTCCCCTAATCCTAACCCGTACGCCCACACTAACCCGCGCCTTCACACGTACGCTCCCACTAAACCATTGTCGTACCCTCACCTGGACCCTAAACCGTCCCCGTCCCCTAACCCTAACCCTAGCCCGAACCCTAACCCTAACACTTCGCCGAAGCCTTCCCCTCACCCGTCCCCTAATCCTAACCCGTACGCTCACACTAACCCGCGCCCTCACACGTACGCTACCCCTAAACCGTTGTCGTACCCACACCTGGACCCTAAACCGTCCCCGTCCCCTAACCCTAACCCTAGCCCGAACCCTAACCCTAACATTTCCCCGAAGTCTTCCCCTCACCCGTCCCCTAATCCTAACCCGAACGCCCACACTGACCCGCGCCCTCACACGTACGCTCCCCCTAAAACGTTGTCGTACCCTCACCTGGACCCTAAACCGTCCCCGTCCCCTAACCCTAAACCTAGCCCGAACCCTAACCCTAACCCTTCCCCGAAGCCTTCCCCTCACCCGTCCCCTAATCCTAACCCGTACGCTCACACTAACCCGCGCCCTCACACGTACGCTCCCCCTAAACCGTTGTCGTACCCTCACCTGGACCCTAAACCGTCCCCGTCCCCTAACCCTAACCCTAGCCCGAACCCTAACCCTAACCCTTCCCCGAAGCCTTCCCCTCACCCGTCCCCTAATCCTAACCCGTACGCTCACACTAACCCGCGCCCTCACACGTATGCTCCCCCTAAACCGTTGTCGTACCCTCACCTGGACCCTAAACCGTCCCCGTCCCCTAACCCTAACCCTAGCCCGAACCCTAACCCTAACACATCCCCGAAGCCTTCCCCTCACCCGTCCCCTAATCATAACCCGTACGCCCACACTAACCCGCGCCCTCACACGTACGCTCCCCCTAAACCGTTGTCGTACCCTCACCTGGACCCTAAACCGTCCCCGTCCCCTAACCCTAACCCTAGCCTGAACCCTAACCCTAACCCTTCCCCGAAGCCTTCCCCTCACCCGTCCCCTAATCCTAACCCGTACGCCCACACTAACCCGCACCCTCACACGTACGCTCCCCCTAAAACGTTGTCGTACCCTCACCTGGACCCTAAACCGTCCCCGTCCCCTAACCCTAACCCTAGCCCGAACCCTAACCCTAACCCTTCCCCGAAGCCTTCCCCTCACCCGTCCCCTAATCCTAACCCGTACGCCCACACTAACCCGTGCCCTCACACGTACGCTCCCCCTTAACTTTTCTCGTACCCTCACCTGGACCCTAAACCGTCCCCGTCCCCTAACCCTAACCCTAGCCCGAACCCTAACCCTAACCCTTCCCCGAAGCCTTCCCCTCACCCGTCCCCTAATCCTAACCCTTACGCTCACACTAACCCGCGCCCTCACACGTACGCTCCCCCTAAACCGTTGTCGTACCCACACCTGGACCCTAAACCGTCCCCGTCCCCTAACCCTAACCCTAGCCCGAACCCTAACCCTAACCCTTCCCCGAAGCCTTCCCCTCACCCGTCCCCTAATCCTAACCCGTACGCCCACACTGACCGGCGCCCTCACAAGTACGCTCCCCCTAAACCGTTGTCGTACCCTCACCTGGACCCTAAACCGTCCCCGTCCCCTAAACCTAACCCTAGCCTGAACCCTAACCCTAACCCTTCCCCGAAGCATTCCCCTCAACCGTCCCCTAATCCTAACCTGTACGCCCACACTGACCCGCGCCCTCACACGTACGCTCCCCCAAATCGTTGTCGTACCCTCACCTGGACCCTAAACCGTCCCCGTCCCCTAACCCTAACCCTAGCCCTAACCCTAACCCTAACCCTTCCCCGAAGCCTTCCCCTCACCCGTCCCCTAATCCTAACCCGTACGCCCACACTGACACGCGCCCTCACAAGTACGCTCCCCCTAAACCGTTGTCGTACCCTCACCTGGACCCTAAACCGTCCCCGTCCCCTAACCCTAACCCTAGCCCGAACCCTAACCCTAACCCTTCCCCGAAGCATTCCCCTCACCCGTCCCCTAATCCTAACCTGTACGCCCACACTGACCCGCGCCCTCACACGTACGCTCCCCCAAATCGTTGTCGTACCCTCACCTGGACCCTAAACCGTCCCCGTCCCCTAACCCTAACCCTAGCCCGAACCCTAACCCTAACCCTTCCCCGAAGCCTTCCCCTCACCCGTCCCCTAAATCTAACCCGTACACCCACACTAACCCTCGCCGTCACACGTACGCTCCCCCTAAACCGTTGTCGTACCCACACCTGGACCTTAAACCGTCCCCGTCCCCTAACCCTAACCCTAGCCCGAACCCTAACCCTAACCCTTCCCCGAAGCCTTCCCATCACACGTCCCCTAATCCTAACCCGTACACTCACACTAACCTGCGCCCTCACACGTACGCTCCCCCTAAACCGTTGATGTACCCTCACCTGGACCCTAAACCGTCCCCGTCCCCTAACCCTAACCCTAGCCCGAACCCTAACACTAGAGCTTCCCCGAAGCATTCCCCTCACCCGTCCCCTAATCCTAACCCGTACGCCCACACTGACCCGCGCCCTCACACGTACGCTCCCCCTAAATCGTTGTCGTACCCTCACCTGGACCCTAAACCGTCCCCGTCCCCTAACCCTAACCCTAGCCCGAACCCTAACCCTAACCCTTCCCCGAAGCCTTCCCCTCACACGTCCCCTAATCCTAACCCGTACGCTCACACTAACCAGCGCCCTCACACGTACGCTCCCCCTAAACCGTTGTCGTACCCTCAAGTGGACCCTAAACCGTCCCCGTCCCCTAACCCTAACCCTAGCCCGAACCCTAAACCTAACCCTTCCCCGAAGCCTTCCCCTCACCCTTCCCCTAATCCTAACCCGTACGCTCACACTAACCCGCCCCCTCACACGTACGCTCCCCCTAAACCGTTGTCGTACCCTCACCTGGACCCTAAACCGTCCCCGTCCCCTAACCCTAAACCTAGCCCGAACCCTAACCCTAACCCTTCCCCGAAGCCTTCCCCTCACCCGTCCCCTAATCCTAACCCGTACGCCCACACTAACCCGCGCCCTCACACGTACGCTCCCCGTAAACCGTTGTCATACCCTCACCTGGACCCTAAACCGTCCCCATCCCCTAACCCTAACCCTAGCCCGAACCCTAACCCTAAACCTTCGCCGAAGCCTTCCCCTCACCCGTCCCCTAATCCTAACCCGTACGCTCACACTAACCCGCGCCCTCACACGTACGCTCCCCCTAAACCGTTGTCGTACCCACACCTGGACCCTAAACCGTCCCCGTCCCCTAACCCTAACCCTAGCCCGAACCCTAACCCTAACCCTTCCCCGAAGTCTTCCCCTCACCCGTCCCCTAATCCTAACCCGTACGCCGACACTAACCCGCGCCCTCACATGTACGCTCCCCCTAAACCGTTGTCGTACACTCACCTGGACCCTAAACCGTCCCCGTCCCCTAACCCTAACCCTAGCCCGAACCCTAAACCTAACCCTTCCGCGAAGCCTTCCCCTCACCCTTCCCCTAATCCTAACCCGTACGCTCACACTAACCCGCACCCTCACACGTACGCTCCCCCTAAACCGTTTTCGTACCCTCACCTGGACCCTAAACCGTCCCCGTCCCCTAACCCTAACCCTAGCCCGAACCCTAACCCTAACACTTCCCCGAAGCCTTCCCCTCACCCGTCCCCTAATCCTAAACCGTACGCTCACACTAACCCGCGCCCTAACACGTACGCTCCCCCTAAACCGTTGTCGTACCCTCACCTGGACCCTAAACCGTCCACGTCCCCTAACCCTAACCCTAGCCCGAACCCTAACCCTAACCCTTCCCCGAAGCCTTCCCCTCACCCGTCCCCTAATCCTAACCCGTACGCCCACACTAACCCGCGCCTTCACACGTACGCTCCCACTAAACCGTTGTCGTACCCTCACCTGGACCCTAAACCGTCCCCGTCCCCTAACCCTAACCCTAGCCCGAACCCTAACCCTAACACTTCGCCGAAGCCTTCCCCTCACCCGTCCCCTAATCCTAACCCGTACGCTCACACTAACCCGCGCCCTCACACGTACGCTACCCCTAAACCGTTGTCGTACCCACACCTGGACCCTAAACCGTCCCCGTCCCCTAACCCTAACCCTAGCCCGAACCCTAACCCTAACCTTTCCCCGAAGTCTTCCCCTCACCCGTCCCCTAATCCTAACCCGTACGCCCACACTGACCCGCGCCCTCACACGTACGCTCCCCCTAAAACGTTGTCGTACCCTCACCTGGACCCTAAACCGTCCCCGTCCCCTAACCCTAAACCTAGCCCGAACCCTAACCCTAACCCTTCCCCGAAGCCTTCCCCTCACCCGTCCCCTAATCCTAACCCGTACGCTCACACTAACCCGCGCCCTCACACGTACGCTCCCCCTAAACCGTTGTCGTACCCTCACCTGGACCCTAAACCGTCCCCGTCCCCTAACCCTAACCCTAGCCCGAACCCTAACCCTAACCCTTCCCCGAAGCCTTCCCCTCACCCGTCCCCTAATCCTAACCCGTACGCTCACACTAACCCGCGCCCTCACACGTATGCTCCCCCTAAACCGTTGTCGTACCCTCACCTGGACCCTAAACCGTCCCCGTCCCCTAACCCTAACCCTAGCCCGAACCCTAACACTAGAGCTTCCCCGAAGCATTCCCCTCACCCGTCCCCTAATCCTAACCCGTACGCCCACACTGACCCGCGCCCTCACACGTACGCTCCCCCTAAATCGTTGTCGTACCCTCACCTGGACCCTAAACCGTCCCCGTCCCCTAACCCTAACCCTAGCCCGAACCCTAACCCTAACCCTTCCCCGAAGCCTTCCCCTCACACGTCCCCTAATCCTAACCCGTACGCTCACACTAACCAGCGCCCTCACACGTACGCTCCCCCTAAACCGTTGTCGTACCCTCAAGTGGACCCTAAACCGTCCCCGTCCCCTAACCCTAACCCTAGCCCGAACCCTAAACCTAACCCTTCCCCGAAGCCTTCCCCTCACCCCTCCCCTAATCCTAACCCGTACGCTCACACTAACCCGCCCCCTCACACGTACGCTCCCCCTAAACCGTTGTCGTACCCTCACCTGGACCCTAAACCGTCCCCGTCCCCTAACCCTAAACCTAGCCCGAACCCTAACCCTAACCCTTCCCCGAAGCCTTCCCCTCACCCGTCCCCTAATCCTAACCCGTACGCCCACACTAACCCGCGCCCTCACACGTACGCTCCCCGTAAACCGTTGTCGTACCCTCACCTGGACCCTAAATCGTCCCCATCCCCTAACCCTAACCCTAGCCCGAACCCTAACCCTAACCCTTCCCCGAAGCCTTCCCCTCACCCGTCCCCTAATCCTAACCCGTACGCTCACACTAACCCGCGCCCTCACACGTACGCTCCCCCTAAACCGTTGTCGTACCCACACCTGGACCCTAAACCGTCCCCGTCCCCTAACCCTAACCCTAGCCCGAACCCTAAACCTAACCCTTCCCCAAAGTCTTCCCCTCACCCGTCCCCTAATCCTAACCCGTACGCCCACACTAACCCGCGCCCTCACACGTACGCTCCCCCTAAACCGTTGTCGTACCCTCACCTGGACCCTAAACCGTCCCCGTCCCCTAACCCTAACCCTAGCCCGAACCCTAAACCTAACCCTTCCGCGAAGCCTTCCCCTCACCCTTCCCCTAATCCTAACCCGTACGCTCACACTAACCCGCGCCCTCACACGTACGCTCCCCCTAAACCGTTGTCGTACCCTCACCTGAACCCTAAACCGTCCCCGTCCCCTAACCCTAACCCTAGCCCGAACCCTAACCCTAACCCTTCCCCGAAGCCTTCCCCTCACCCGTCCCCTAATCCTAACCCGTACGCCCACACTAACCCGCGCCCTCACACGTACGCTCCCCCTAAACCGTTGTCGTACCCTCACCTGGACCCTAAACCGTCCCCGTCCCCTAACCCTAACCCTAGCCCGAACCCTAACCCTAACCCTTCCCCGAAGCCTTCCCCTCACCCGTCCCCTAATCCTAACCCGTACGCTCACACTAACCCGCGCCCTCACACGTACGCTCCCCCTAAACCGTTGTCGTACCCTCACCTGGACCCTAAACCGTCCTCCTCCCCTAACCCTAACCCTAGCCCGAACCCTAACCCTAACACATCCCCGAAGCCTTCCCCTCACCCGTCCCCTAATCCTAACCCGTACGCTCACACTAACCCGCGCCCTCACACGTACGCTCCCCCTAAAACGTTGTCGTACCCTCACCTGGACCCTAAACCGTCCCCGTCCCCTAACCCTAACCCTAGCCCGAACCCTAACCCTAACCCTTCCCCGAAGCCTTCCCCTCACCCGTCCCCTAATCCTAACCGGTACGCCCACACTAACCCGTGCCCTCACACGTACGCTCCCCCTTAACTTTTCTCGTACCCTCACCTGGACCCTAAACCGTCCCCGTCCCCTAACCCTAACCCTAGCCCGAACCCTAACCCTAACCCTTCCCCGAAGCCTTCCCCTCACCCGTCCCCTAATCCTAACCCTTACGCTCACACTAACCCGCGCCCTCACACGTACGCTCCCCCTAAACCGTTGTCGTACCCAAACCTGGACTCTAAACCGTCCCCGTCCCCTAACCCTAACCCTAGCCCGAACCCTAACCCTAACCCTTCCCCGAAGCCTTCCCCTCACCCGTCCCCTAATCCTAACCCGTACGCCCACACTGACCCGCACCCTCACAAGTACGCTCCCCCTAAACCGTTGTCGTACCCTCACCTGGACCCTAAACCGTCCCCGTCCCCTAACCCTAACCCTAGCCCGAACCCTAACCCTAACCCTTCCCCGAAGCATTCCCCTCACCCGTCCCCTAATCCTAACCTGTACGCCCACACTGACCCGCGCCCTCACACTTACGCTCCCCCAAATCGTTGTCGTACCCTCACCTGGACCCTAAACCGTCCCCGTCCCCTAACCCTAACCCTAGCCCGAACCCTAACCCTAAACCTTCCCCGAAGCCTTCCCCTCACCCGTCCCCTAAATCTAACCCGTACGCTCACACTAACCCGCGCCCTCACACGTACGCTCCCCCTAAACCGTTGTCGTACCCACACCTGGACCCTAAACCGTCCCCGTCCCCTAACCCTAACCCTAGCCCGAACCCTAACCCTAACCCTTCCCCGAAGCCTTCCCCTCACCCGTCCCCTAATCCTAATCCGTACACCCACACTAACCCGCGCCCTCACACGTACGCTCCCCCTAAACCGTTGTCGTACCCACACCTGGACCTTAAACCGTCCCCGGCCCCTAACCCTAACCCTAGCCCGAACCCTAACCCTAACCCTTCCCCGAAGCCTTCCCATCACCCGTCCCCTAATCCTAACCCGTACGCTCACACTAACCCACGCCCTCACACGTACGCTCCCCCTAAACCGTTGTCGTACCCTCACCTGGACCCTAAACCGTCCCCGTCCCCTAACCCTAACCTTGGCCCGAACCCTAACCCTAACCCTTCCCCGAAGCCTTCCCCTCACCCGTCCCCTAATCCTAACCGGTACGCCCACACTAACCCGCGCCCTCACACGTACGCTCCCCCTAAACCGTTGTCGTACCCTCACCTGGAGCCTAAACCGTCCCCATCCCCTAACCCAACCCTAGCAAAAACCCTAACCCTAACCCTTCCCCGAAGCCTTCCCCGCACGCGTCCCCTAATCCTAACCCGTACGCTCACACTAACACGCGCCCTCACACGTACGCTCCCCCTAAACCGTTGTCGTACCCTCACCTGGACCCTAAACCGTCCCCGTCCCCTAACACTAACCTTAGCCCGAACCCTAACCCTAACCCTTCCCCGAAGCCTTCCCCTCACCCGTCCCCTAATCCTAACCCTTACGCTCACACTAACCCGCGCCCTCACACGTACTCTCCCCCTCAACCGTTGTCGTACCCTCACCTGGACCCTAAACCATCCCGGTCCCCTAACCCTAACCCTATCCCGAACCCTAACCCTAACCCTTCCCCGAAGCCTTCCCCTCACCCGTCCCCTAATCCTAACCCGTACACTCACACTAACCTGCGCCCTCACACGTACGCTCCCCCTAAACCGTTGATGTACCCTCACCTGGACCCTAAACCGTCCCCGTCCCCTAACCCTAACCCTAGCCCGAACCCTAACACTAGAGCTTCCCCGAAGCATTCCCCTCACCCGTCCCCTAATCTTAACCCGTACGCCCACACTGACCCGCGCCCTCACACGTACGCTCCCCCTAAATCGTTGTCGTACCCTCACCTGGACCCTAAACCGTCCCCGTCCCCTAACCCTAACCCTAGCCCGAACGCTAACCCTAACCCTTCCCCGAAGCCTTCCCCTCACACGTCCCCTAATCCTAACCCGTACGCTCACACTAACCAGCGCCGTCACACGTACGCTCCCCCTAAACCGTTGTCGTACCCTCAAGTGGACCCTAAACCGTCCCCGTCCCCTAACCCTAACCCTAGCCCGAACCCTAAACCTAACCCTTCCGCGAAGCCTTCCCCTCACCCTTCCCCTAATCCTAACCCGTACGCTCACACTAACCCGCGCCCTCACACGTACGCTCCCCCTAAACCGTTGTCGTACCCTCACCTGGACCCTAAACCGTCCCCGTCCCCTATCCCTAACCCTAGCCCGAACCCTAACCCTAACCCTTCCCCGAAGCCTTCCCCTCACCCGTCCCCTAATCCTAACCCGTACGCCCACACTAACCCGTGTCCTCACACGTACGCTCCCCCTAAACCGTTGTCGTACCCTCACCTGGACCCTAAACCGTCCCCGTCCCCTAACCCTAACCCTAGCCCAAACCCTAACCCTAACACTTCCCCGAAGCCTTCCCCTCACCCGTCCCCTAATCCTAACCCGTACGCTCACAGTAACCCGCGCCCTCACACGTACGCTCCCCCTAAACCGTTGTCGTACCCTCACCTGGACTCTAAACCGTCCCCGTCCCCTAACCCTAACCCTAGCCCGAACCCTAACCCTAACACTTCCCCGAAGCCTTCCCCTCACCCTTCCCCTAATCCTAACCCATACGCTCACACTAACCCGCGCCCTCACACGTACGCTCCCCCTAAACCGTTGTCGTACCCTCACCTGGACCCTAAACCGTCCCCGTCCCCTAACCCTAACCCTAGCCCGAACCCTAACCCTAACACATCACCGAAGCCTTCCCCTCACCCGTCCCCTAATCCTAACCCGTACGCCCACACTAACCCGCGCCCTCACACGTACGCTCCCCCTAAACCGTTGTCGTACCCTCACCTGGACCCTAAACCGTCCCCGTCCCCTAACCCTAACCCTAGCCCGAACCCTAACCCTAATCCTTCCCCGAAGCCTTCCCCTCACCTGTCCCCTAATCCTAAACCGTACGCCCACACTAACCCGCCCCCTCACACGTACGCTCCCCCTAAACCGTTGTCGTACCCTCACCTGGACCCTAAACCGTCCCCGTCCCCTAACCCTAACCCTAGCCCGAACCCTAACCCTAACCCTTCCCCGAAGCCTTCCCCTCACCCGTCCCCTAATCCTAACCCGTACGCCCACACTAACCCGCACCCTCACACGTACGCTCCCCCTAAAACGTTGTCGTACCCTCACCTGGACCCTAAACCGTCCCCGTCCCCTAACCCTAACCCTAGCCCGAACCCTAAACCTAACCCTTCCCCGAAGCCTTCCCCTCACCCGTCCCCTAATCCTAACCGGTACGCCCACACTAACCCGTGCCCTCACACGTACACTCCCCCTTAACTTTTCTCGTACCCTCACCTGGACCCTAAACCGTCCCCGTCCCCTAACCCTAACCCTAGCCCGAACCCTAACCCTAACCCTTCCCCTAAGCCTTCCCCTCACCCGTCCCCTAATCCTAACCCTTACGCTCACACTAACCCGCGCCCTCACACGTACGCTCCCCCTAAACCGTTGTCGTACCCACACCTGGACTCTAAACCGTCCCCGTCCCCTAACCCTAACCCTAGCCCGAACCCTAAACCTAACCCTTCCCCGAAGCCTTCCCCTCACCCGTCCCCTAATCCTAACCCGTACGCCCACACTGACCCGCGCCCTCACAAGTACGCTCCCCCTAAACCGTTGTCGTACCCTCACCTGGACCCTAAACCGTCCCCGTCCCCTAACCCTAACCCTAGCCCGAACCCTAACCCTAACCCTTCCCCGAAGCATTCCCCTCACCCGTCCCCTAATCCTAACCTGTACGCCCACACTGACCCGCGCCCTCACACGTACGCTCCCCCAAATCGTTGTCGTACCCTCACCTGGACCCTAAACCGTCCCCGTCCCCTAACCCTAACCCTAGCCCGAACCCTAACCCTAACCCTTCCCCGAAGCCTTCCCCTCACCCGTCCCCTAAATCTAACCCGTACACCCACACTAACCCTCGCCGTCACACGTACGCTCCCCCTAAACCGTTGTCGTACCCACACCTGGACCTTAAACCGTCCCCGGCCCCTAACCTTAATCCTAGCCCGAACCCTAACCCTAACCCTTCCCCGAAGCCTTCCCATCACCCGTCCCCTAATCCTAACCCGTACACTCACACTAACCTGCGCCCTCACACGTACGCTCCCCCTAAACCGTTGATGTACCCTCACCTGGACCCTAAACCGTCCCCGTCCCCTAACCCTAACCCTAGCCCGAACCCTAACACTAGAGCTTCCCCGAAGCATTCCCCTCACCCGTCCCCTAATCCTAACCCGTACGCCCACACTGACCCGCGCCCTCACACGTACGCTCCCCCTAAATCGTTGTCGTACCCTCACCTGGACCCTAAACCGTCCCCGTCCCCTAACCCTAACCCTAGCCCGAACCCTAACCCTAACCCTTCCCCGAAGCCTTCCCCTCACACGTCCCCTAATCCTAACCCGTACGCTCACACTAACCAGCGCCCTCACACGTACGCTCCCCCTAAACCGTTGTCGTACCCTCAAGTGGACCCTAAACCGTCCCCGTCCCCTAACCCTAACCCTAGCCCGAACCCTAAACCTAACCCTTCCCCGAAGCCTTCCCCTCACTCTTCCCCTAATCCTAACCCGTACGCTCACACTAACCCGCCCCCTCACACGTACGCTCCCCCTAAACCGTTGTCGTACCCTCACCTGGACCCTAAACCGTCCCCGTCCCCTAACCCTAAACCTAGCCCGAACCCTAACCCTAACCCTTCCCCGAAGCCTTCCCCTCACCCGTCCCCTAATCCTAACCCGTACGCCCACACTAACCCGCGCCCTCACACGTACGCTCCCCGTAAACCGTTGTCGTACCCTCACCTGGACCCTAAACCGTCCCCATCCCCTAACCCTAACCCTAGCCCGAACCCTAACCCTAAACCTTCGCCGAAGCCTTCCCCTCACCCGTCCCCTAATCCTAACCCGTACGCTCACACTAACCCGCGCCCTCACACGTACGCTCCCCCTAAACCGTTGTCGTACCCACACCTGGACCCTAAACCGTCCCCGTCCCCTAACCCTAACCCTAGCCCGAACCCTAACCCTAACCCTTCCCCGAAGTCTTCCCCTCACCCGTCCCCTAATCCTAACCCGTACGCCGACACTAACCCACGCCCTCACATGTACGCTCCCCCTAAACCGTTGTCGTACACTCACCTGGACCCTAAACCGTCCCAGTCCCCTAACCCTAACCCTAGCCCGAACCCTAAACCTAACCCTTCCGCGAAGCCTTCCCCTCACCCTTCCCCTAATCCTAACCCGTACGCTCACACTAACCCGCACCCTCACACGTACGCTCCCCCTAAACCGTTTTCGTACCCTCACCTGGACCCTAAACCGTCCCCGTCCCCTAACCCTAACCCTAGCCCGAACCCTAACCCTAACACTTCCCCGAAGCCTTCCCCTCACCCGTCCCCTAATCCTAAACCGTACGCTCACACTAACCCGCGCCCTCACACGTACGCTCCCCCTAAACCGTTGTCGTACCCTCACCTGGACCCTAAACCGTCCACGTCCCATAACCCTAACCCTAGCCCGAACCCTAACCCTAACCCTTCCCCGAAGCCTTCCCCTCACCCGTCCCCTAATCCTAACCCGTACGCCCACACTAACCCGCGCCTTCACACGTACGCTCCCACTAAACCGTTGTCGTACCCTCACCTGGACCCTAAACCGTCCCCGTCCCCTAACCCTAACCCTAGCCCGAACCCTAACCCTAACACTTCGCCGAAGCCTTCCCCTCACCCGTCCCCTAATCCTAACCCGTACGCTCACACTAACCCGCGCCCTCACACGTACGCTACCCCTAAACCGTTGTCGTACCCACACCTGGACCCTAAACCGTCCCCGTCCCCTAACCCTAACCCTAGCCCGAACCCTAACCCTAACCTTTCCCCGAAGTCTTCCCCTCACCCGTCCCCTAATCCTAACCCGTACGCCCACACTGACCCGCGCCCTCACACGTACGCTCCCCCTAAAACGTTGTCGTACCCTCACCTGGACCCTAAACCGTCCCCGTCCCCTAACCCTAAACCTAGCCCGAACCGTAACCCTAACCCTTCCCCGAAGCCTTCCCCTCACCCGTCCCCTAATCCTAACCCGTACGCTCACACTAACCCGCGCCCTCACACGTACGCTCCCCCTAAACCGTTGTCGTACCCTCACCTGGACCCTAAACCGTCCCCGTCCCCTAACCCTAACCCTAGCCCGAACCCTAACCCTAACCCTTCCCCGAAGCCTTCCCCTCACCCGTCCCCTAATCCTAACCCGTACGCTCACACTAACCCGCGCCCTCACACGTATGCTCCCCCTAAACCGTTGTCGTACCCTCACCTGGACCCTAAACCGTCCCCGTCCCCTAACCCTAACCCTAGCCCGAACCCTAACCCTAACACATCCTCGAAGCCTTCCCCTCACCCGTCCCCTAATCATAACCCGTACGCCCACACTAACCCGCGCCCTCACACGTACGCTCCCCCTAAACCGTTGTCGTACCCTCACCTGGACCCTAAACCGTCCCCGTCCCCTAACCCTAACCCTAGCCCGAACCCTAACCCTAACCCTTCCCCGAAGCCTTCCCCTCACCCGTCCCCTAATCCTAACCCGTACGCCCACACTAACCCGCTCCCTCACACGTACGCTCCCCCTAAAACGTTGTCGTACCCTCACCTGGACCCTAAACCGTCCCCGTCCCCTAACCCTAACCCTAGCCCGAACCCAAACCCTAACCCTTCCCCGAAGCCTTCCCCTCACCCGTCCCCTAATCCTAACCCGTACGCCCACACTAACCCGTGCCCTCACACGTACGCTCCCCCTTAACTTTTCTCGTACCCTCACCTGGACCCTAAACCGTCCCCGTCCCCTAACCCTAACCCTAGCCCGAACCCTAACCCTAACCCTTCCCCAAAGCCTTCCCCTCACCCGTCCCCTAATCCTAACCCTTACGCTCACACTAACCCGCGCCCTCACACGTACGCTCCCCCTAAACCGTTGTCGTACCCACACCTGGACCCTAAACCGTCCCCGTCCTCTAACCCTAAACCTAGCCCGAACCCTAACCCTAACCCTTCCCCGAAGCCTTCCCCTCACCCGTCCCCTAATCCTAACCCGTACGCCCACACTGACCGGCGCCCTCACAAGTACGCTCCCCCTAAACCGTTGTCGTACCCTCACCTGGACCCTAAACCGTCCCCGTCCCCTAACCCTAAACCTAGCCTGAACCCTAACCCTAACCCTTCCCCGAAGCATTCCCCTCAACCGTCCCCTAATCCTAACCTGTACGCCCACACTGACCCGCGCCCTCACACGTACGCTCCCCCAAATCGTTGTCGTACCCTCACCTGGACCCTAAACCGTCCCCGTCCCCTAACCCTAACCCTAGCCCTAACCCTAACCCTAACCCTTCCCCGAAGGCTTCCCCTCACCCGTCCCCTAAATCTAACCCGTACGCTCACACTAACCCGCGCCCTCACACGTACGCTCCCCCTAAACCGTTGTCGTACCCTCACCTGGACCCTAAACCGTCCCCGTCCCCTAACCCTAACCCTAGCCCAAACCCTAAACCTAACCCTTCCGCGAAGCCTTCCCCTCACCCTTCCCCTAATCCTAACCCGTACGCTCACACTAACCCGCGCCCTCACACGTACGCTCCCCCTAAACCGTTGTCGTACCCTCACCTGGACCCTAAACCGTCCCCGTCCCCTAACCCTAACCCTAGCCCGAACCCTAACCCTAACCCTTCCCCGAAGCCTTCCCCTCACCCGTCCCCTAATCCTAACCCGTACGCCCACACTAACCCGTGTCCTCACACGTATGCTCCCCCTAAACCGTTGTCGTACCCTCACCTGGACCCTAAACAGTCCCCGTCCCCTAACCCTAACCCTAGCCCAAACCCTAACCCTAACACTTCCCCGAAGCCTTCCCCTCACCCGTCCCCTAATCCTAACCCGTACGCTCACAGTAACCCGCGCCCTCACACGTACGCTCCCCCTAAACCGTTGTCGTACCCTCACCTGGACTCTAAACCGTCCCCGTCCCCTAACCCTAACCCTAGCCCGAACCCTAACCCTAACACTTCCCCGAAGCCTTCCCCTCACCCTTCCCCTAATCCTAACCCATACGCTCACACTAACCCGCGCCCTCACACGTACGGTCCCCCTAAACCGTTGTCGTACCCTCACCTGGACCCTAAACCGTCCCCGTCCCCTAATCCTTACCCTAGACCGAACCCTAACCCTAACCCTTCCCCGAAGCCTTCCCCTCACCCGTCCCCTAATCCTAACCCGTACGCCCACACTAACACGCGCCCTCACACGTACGCTCCCCCTAAACCGTTGTCGCACCCTCACCTGGACCCTAAACCGTCCCCGTCCCCTAACCCTAACCCTAGCCGGAACCCTAACCCTAACCCTTCGCCGAAGCCTTCCCCTCACCCGTCCCCTAATCCTAACCCGTACGCTCACACTAACCCGCGCCCTCACACGTATGCTCCCCCTAAACCGTTGACGTACCCTCACCTGGACCCTAAACCGTCCCCGTCCCCTAAACCTAACCCTAGCCCGAACCCTAACCTTAACCGTTCCCCGAAGCCTTCCCCTCACCCGTCCCCTAATCCTAACCCGTACGCTCACACTAACCCGCACCCTCACACGTACGCTCCCCCTAAACCGTTGTCTTAACCTCACCTGGACCCTAAACCGTCCCCGTCCCCTAACCCTAACCCTAGCCCGAACCCTAACCCTAACCCTTCCCCGAAGCCTTCCCCTCACCCTTCCCCTAATCCTAACCCGTACGCTGACACTAACCCGCGCCCTCACACGTACGCTCCCCCTAAACCGTTGTCGTACCCTCACCTGGACCCTAAACCGTCCACGTCCCCTAACCCTAACCCTAGCCCGAACCCTAACCCTAACCCTTCCCCGAAGCCTTCCCCTCACCCGTCCCCTAATCCTAACCCGTACGCCCACACTAACCCGCGCCTTCACACGTACGCTCCCACTAAACCGTTGTCGTACCCTCACCTGGACCCTAAACCGTCCCCGTCCCCTAACCCTAACCCTAGCCCGAACCCTAACCCTAACACATCGCCCAAGCCTTCCCCTCACCCGTCCCCTAAATCTAACCCGTACGCTCACACTAACCCGCGCCCTCACACGTACGCTCCCCCTAAACCGTTGTCGTACCCACACCTGGACCCTAAACCGTCCCCGTCCCCTAACCCTAACCCTAGCCCGAACCCTAACCCTAACCCTTCCCCGAAGCCTTCCCCCCACCCGTCCCCTAATCCTAATCCGTACGCGCACACTAACCCGCGCACTCACACGTACGCTCCCCCTAAACCGTTGTCGTACCCACACCTGGACCCTAAAGCGTCCCGGGCCCCTAATCCTAACCCTAGCCCGAACCCTAACCCTAACCCTTCCCCGAAGCCTTCCCATCACCCGTCCCCTAATCCTAACCCGTACGGTCACACTAACCCACACCCTCACACGTACGCTCCCCCTAAACCGTTGTCGTACCCTCACCTGGACCCTAAACTGTCCCCGTCCCCTAACCCTATCCTTGGCCCGAACCCTAACACTAACCCTTCCCCGAAGCCTTCCCCTCACCCGTCCCCTAATCCTAACCGGTACGCCCACACTAACCCGCGCCCTCACACGTACGCTCCCCCTAAACCGTTGTCGTACCCTCACCTGGACCCTAAACCGTCCCCGTCCCCTAACCCAACCCTAGCCCAAACCCTAACCCTAACCCTTCCCCGAAGCCTTCCCCTCACCCGTCCCCTAATCCTAACCCGTACGCTCACACTAACCTGCGCCCTCACACGTACGCTCCCCCTCAACCGTTGTCGTACCCTCACCTGGACCCTAAACCATCCCCGTCCCCTAACCCTAACCCTATCCCGAACCCTAACCCTAACCCTTCCCCGAAGCCTTCCCCTCACCCGTTCCCTAATCCTAATCCGTACACTCACACTAACCTGCGCCCTCACACGTACGCTCCCCCTAAACCGTTGATGTACCCTCACCTGGACCCTAAACCGTCCCCGTCCCCTAACCCTAACCCTAGCCCGAACCCTAACACTAGACCTTCCCCGAAGCCTTCCCCTCACCCGTCCCCTAATCCTAACCCGTACGCTCACACTAACCCGCGCCCTCACACGTACGCTCCCCCTAAACCGTTGTCGTACCCTCACCTGGACCCTAAACCGTCCCCGTCCCCTAACCCTAACCCTAGCCCGAACCCTAACCCTAACCCTTCCCCGAAGCCTTCCCCTCACCCGTCCCCTAATCCTAACCCGTACGCTCACACTAACCCGCGCCCTCACACGTATGCTCCCCCTAAACCGTTGTCGTACCCTCACCTGGACCCTAAACCGTCCCCGTCCCCTAACCCTAACCCTAGCCCGAACCCTAACCCTAACACATCCTCGAAGCCTTCCCCTCACCCGTCCCCTAATCATAACCCGTACGCCCACACTAACCCGCGCCCTCACACGTACGCTCCCCCTAAACCGTTGTCGTACCCTCACCTGGACCCTAAACCGTCCCCGTCCCCTAACCCTAACCCTAGCCCGAACCCTAACCCTAACCCTTCCCCGAAGCCTTCCCCTCACCCGTCCCCTAATCCTAACCCGTACGCCCACACTAACCCGCTCCCTCACACGTACGCTCCCCCTAAAACGTTGTCGTACCCTCACCTGGACCCTAAACCGTCCCCGTCCCCTAACCCTAACCCTAGCCCGAACCCTAACCCTAACCCTTCCCCGAAGCCTTCCCCTCACCCGTCCCCTAATCCTAACCCGTACGCCCACACTAACCCGTGCCCTCACACGTACGCTCCCCCTTAACTTTTCTCGTACCCTCACCTGGACCCTAAACCGTCCCCGTCCCCTAACCCTAACCCTAGCCCGAACCCTAACCCTAACCCTTCCCCAAAGCCTTCCCCTCACCCGTCCCCTAATCCTAACCCTTACGCTCACACTAACCCGCGCCCTCACACGTACGCTCCCCCTAAACCGTTGTCGTACCCACACCTGGACCCTAAACCGTCCCCGTCCCCTAACCCTAAACCTAGCCCGAACCCTAACCCTAACCCTTCCCCGAAGCCTTCCCCTCACCCGTCCCCTAATCCTAACCCGTACGCCCACACTGACCGGCGCCCTCACAAGTACGCTCCCCCTAAACCGTTGTCGTACCCTCACCTGGACCCTAAACCGTCCCCGTCCCCTAACCCTAACCCTAGCCTGAACCCTAACCCTAACCCTTCCCCGAAGCATTCCCCTCAACCGTCCCCTAATCCTAACCTGTACGCCCACACTGACCCGCGCCCTCACACGTACGCTCCCCCAAATCGTTGTCGTACCCTCACCTGGACCCTAAACCGTCCCCGTCCCCTAACCCTAACCCTAGCCCTAACCCTAACCCTAACCCTTCCCCGAAGGCTTCCCCTCACCCGTCCCCTAAATCTAACCCGTACGCTCACACTAACCCGCGCCCTCACACGTACGCTCCCCCTAAACCGTTGTCGTACCCTCACCTGGACCCTAAACCGTCCCCGTCCCCTAACCCTAACCCTAGCCCAAACCCTAAACCTAACCCTTCCGCGAAGCCTTCCCCTCACCCTTCCCCTAATCCTAACCCGTACGCTCACACTAACCCGCGCCCTCACACGTACGCTCCCCCTAAACCGTTGTCGTACCCTCACCTGGACCCTAAACCGTCCCCGTCCCCTAACCCTAACCCTAGCCCGAACCCTAACCCTAACCCTTCCCCGAAGCCTTCCCCTCACCCGTCCCCTAATCCTAACCCGTACGCCCACACTAACCCGTGTCCTCACACGTACGCTCCCCCTAAACCGTTGTCGTACCCTCACCTGGACCCTAAACAGTCCCCGTCCCCTAACCCTAACCCTAGCCCAAACCCTAACCCTAACACTTCCCCGAAGCCTTCCCCTCACCCGTCCCCTAATCCTAACCCGTACGCTCACAGTAACCCGCGCCCTCACACGTACGCTCCCCCTAAACCGTTGTCGTACCCTCACCTGGACTCTAAACCGTCCCCGTCCCCTAACCCTAACCCTAGCCCGAACCCTAACCCTAACACTTCCCCGAAGCCTTCCCCTCACCCTTCCCCTAATCCTAACCCATACGCTCACACTAACCCGCGCCCTCACACGTACGGTCCCCCTAAACCGTTGTCGTACCCTCACCTGGACCCTAAACCGTCCCCGTCCCCTAATCCTTACCCTAGACCGAACCCTAACCCTAACCCTTCCCCGAAGCCTTCCCCTCACCCGTCCCCTAATCCTAACCCGTACGCCCACACTAACACGCGCCCTCACACGTACGCTCCCCCTAAACCGTTGTCGCACCCTCACCTGGACCCTAAACCGTCCCCGTCCCCTAACCCTAACCCTAGCCGGAACCCTAACCCTAACCCTTCGCCGAAGCCTTCCCCTCACCCGTCCCCTAATCCTAACCCGTACGCTCACACTAACCCGCGCCCTCACACGTATGCTCCCCCTAAACCGTTGACGTACCCTCACCTGGACCCTAAACCGTCCCCGTCCCCTAAACCTAACCCTAGCCCGAACCCTAACCTTAACCGTTCCCCGAAGCCTTCCCCTCACCCGTCCCCTAATCCTAACCCGTACGCTCACACTAACCCGCACCCTCACACGTACGCTCCCCCTAAACCGTTGTCTTAACCTCACCTGGACCCTAAACCGTCCCCGTCCCCTAACCCTAACCCTAGCCCGAACCCTAACCCTAACCCTTCCCCGAAGCCTTCCCCTCACCCTTCCCCTAATCCTAACCCGTACGCTGACACTAACCCGCGCCCTCACACGTACGCTCCCCCTAAACCGTTGTCGTACCCTCACCTGGACCCTAAACCGTCCACGTCCCCTAACCCTAACCCTAGCCCGAACCCTAACCCTAACCCTTCCCCGAAGCCTTCCCCTCACCCGTCCCCTAATCCTAACCCGTACGCCCACACTAACCCGCGCCTTCACACGTACGCTCCCACTAAACCGTTGTCGTACCCTCACCTGGACCCTAAACCGTCCCCGTCCCCTAACCCTAACCCTAGCCCGAACCCTAACCCTAACACATCGCCCAAGCCTTCCCCTCACCCGTCCCCTAAATCTAACCCGTACGCTCACACTAACCCGCGCCCTCACACGTACGCTCCCCCTAAACCGTTGTCGTACCCACACCTGGACCCTAAACCGTCCCCGTCCCCTAACCCTAACCCTAGCCCGAACCCTAACCCTAACCCTTCCCCGAAGCCTTCCCCCCACCCGTCCCCTAATCCTAATCCGTACGCGCACACTAACCCGCGCACTCACACGTACGCTCCCCCTAAACCGTTGTCGTACCCACACCTGGACCCTAAAGCGTCCCGGGCCCCTAATCCTAACCCTAGCCCGAACCCTAACCCTAACCCTTCCCCGAAGCCTTCCCATCACCCGTCCCCTAATCCTAACCCGTACGGTCACACTAACCCACACCCTCACACGTACGCTCCCCCTAAACCGTTGTCGTACCCTCACCTGGACCCTAAACTGTCCCCGTCCCCTAACCCTATCCTTGGCCCGAACCCTAACACTAACCCTTCCCCGAAGCCTTCCCCTCACCCGTCCCCTAATCCTAACCGGTACGCCCACACTAACCCGCGCCCTCACACGTACGCTCCCCCTAAACCGTTGTCGTACCCTCACCTTGACCCTAAACCGTCCCCGTCCCCTAACCCAACCCTAGCCCAAACCCTAACCCTAACCCTTCCCCGAAGCCTTCCCCTCACCCGTCCCCTAATCCTAACCCGTACGCTCACACTAACCTGCGCCCTCACACGTACGCTCCCCCTCAACCGTTGTCGTACCCTCACCTGGACCCTAAACCATCCCCGTCCCCTAACCCTAACCCTATCCCGAACCCTAACCCTAACCCTTCCCCGAAGCCTTCCCCTCACCCGTTCCCTAATCCTAATCCGTACACTCACACTAACCTGCGCCCTCACACGTACGCTCCCCCTAAACCGTTGATGTACCCTCACCTGGACCCTAAACCGTCCCCGTCCCCTAACCCTAACCCTAGCCCGAACCCTAACACTAGACCTTCCCCGAAGCCTTCCCCTCACCCGTCCCCTAATCCTAACCCGTACGCTCACACTAACCCGCGCCCTCACACGTACGCTCCCCCTAAACCGTTGTCGTACCCTCACCTGGACCCTAAACCGTCCCCGTCCCCTAACCCTAACCCTAGCCCGAACCCTAACCCTAACCCTTCCCCGAAGCCTTCCCCTCACCCGTCCCCTAATCCTAACCCTTACGCTCACACTAACCCGCGCCCTCACACGTACGCTCCCCCTAAACCGTTGTCGTACCCACACCTGGACCCTAAACCGTCCCCGTCACCTAACCCTAACCCTAGCCCGAACCCTAACCCTAACCCTTCCCCGAAGCCTTCCCCTCACCCGTCCCCTAATCCTAACCCGTACGCTCACACTGACCCGCGCCCTCACACGTACACTCCCCCTAAACCGTTGTCGTACCCTCACCTGGACCCTAAACCGTCCCCGTCCGCTAACCCTAACCCTAGCCCGAACCCTAACCCTAACCCTTCCCGAAGCATTCCCCTCACCCGTCCCCTAATCCTAACCCGTACGCCCACACTGACCCGCGCCCTCACACGTACGCTCCCCCTAAATCGTTGTCGTACCCTCACCTGGACCCTAAACCGTCCCCGTCCCCTAACCCTAACCCTAGCCCGAACCCTAACCCTAACCCTTCCCCGAAGCCTTTCCCTCACCCGTCCCCTAAATCTAACCCGTACGCTCACACTAACCCGCGCCCTCACACGTACGCTCCCCCTAAACCGTTGTCGTACCCACACCTGGACGCTAAACCGTCCCCGTCCCCTAACCCTAACCCTAGCCCGAACCCTAACCCTAACACTTCCCCGAAGCCTTCCCCTCACCCGTCCCCTAATCCTAATCCGTACGCCCACACTAACCCGCGCCCTCACACGTACGCTCCCCCTAAACCGTTGTCGTACCCACACCTGAACCCTAAACCGTCCCCAGCCCCTAACCCTAACCCTAGCCCGAACCCTAAACCTAACCCTTCCCCGAAGCCTTCCCATCACCCGTCCCCTAATCCTAACCCGTACGCTCACACTAACCCACGCCCTCACACGTACGCTCCCCCTAAACCGTTGTCGTACCCTCACCTGGACCCTAAACCGTCCCCGTCCCCTAACCCTAACCTTGGCCCGAACCCTAACCCTAACCCTTCCCCGAAGCCTTCCCCTCACCCGTCCCCTAATCCTAACCGGTACGCCCACACTAACCCGCACCCTCACACGTACGCTCCCCCTAAACCGTTGTCGTACCCTCACCGGGACCCTAAACCGTCCCCGTCCCCTAACCCAACCCTAGCCCAAACCCTAACCCTAACCCTTCCCCGAAGCCTTCCACTCACCGTCCCCTAATCCTAACCCGTCCGCTCACACTAACCTGCGCCCTCACACGTACGCTCCCCCTAAACCGTTGTCGTACCCTCACCTGGACCCTAAACCGTCCCCGTCCCCTAACCCTAACCCTAGCCCGAACCCTAACCGTAACCCTTCCCCGAAGCCTTCCCCTCACCCGTCCCCTAATCCTAACCCGTAGGCCCACACTAACCCACGCCCTCACACGTACGCTCCCCCTAAACCGTTGTCGTACCCTCACCTTGACCCTAAACCGTCCCCGTCCCCTAACCCTAACCCTAGCCCGAACCCTAACCCTAATCCTTCCCCGAAGCCTTCCCCTCACACGTCCCCTAATCCTAACCCGTACGCCCACACTAACCCGCGCCCTCACACGTACGCTCCCCCTAAACCGTTGTCGTACCCTCACCTGGACCCTAAACCGTCCCCGTCCCCTAACCCTAACCCTAGCCCGAACCCTAACCCTAACCCTTCCCCGAAGCCTTCCCCTCACCCGTCCCCTAATCCTAACCCGTACGCTCACACTAACCCGCGCCCTCACACGTACGCTCTCCCTAAACGGTTGTCGTACACTCACCTGGACCCTAAACCGTCCCCGTCCCCTAACCCTAACCCTAACCCGAACCCTAACCCTAACCCTTCCCCGAAGCCTTCCCCTCACCCGTCCCCTAATCCTAACCCGTACGCTCACACTAACCCGCGCCCTCACACGTACGCTCCCCCTAAACCGTTGTCGTACCCTCACCTGGACCCTAAACCGTCCCCGTCCCCTAACCCTAACCCTAGCCCGAACCCTAACCCTAACCCTTCCCCGAAGCCTTCCCCTCACCCTTCCCCTAATCCTAACCCGTACGCTCACACTAACCCGCGCCCTCACACGTACGCTCCCCCTAAACCGTTGTCGTACCCTCACCTGGACCCTAAACCGTCCCCGTCCCCTAATCCTTACCCTAGACCGAACCCTAACCCTAACCCTTCCCCGAAGCCTTCCCCTCACCCGTCCCCTAATCCTAACCCGTACGCCCACAGTAACACGCGCCCTCACACGTACGCTCCCCCTAAACAGTTGTCGCACCCTCACCTGGACCCTAAACCGTCCCCGTCCCCTAACCCTAACCCTAGCCCGAACCCTAACCCTAACCCTTCCCCGAAGCCTTCCCCTCACCCGTCCCCTAATCCTAACCCGTACGCCCACACTGACCCGCGCCCTCACACGTACGCTCCCCCTAAAACGTTGTCGTACCCTCACCTGGACCCTAAACCGTCCTCGTCCCGTAACCCTAATCCTAGCCCGAACCTTAACCCTAACCCTTCCCCGAAGCCTTCCCCTCACCCGTCCCCTAATCCTAACCCGTACGCTCACACTAACCCGCGCCCTCACACGTACGCTCCCCCTAAACCGTTGTCGTACCCTCACCTGGATCCTAAACCGTCCCCATCCCCTAACCCTAACCCTAGCCCGAACCCTAACCCTAACCCTTCTCCAAAGCCTTCCCCTCACCCGTCCCCTAACCCTAACCCGTACGACCACACTAACCCGCACCCTCACACGTACGCTCTCCCTAAAACGTTGTCGTACCCTCACCTGGACCCTAAACCGTCCCCGTCCCCTAACCCTAACCCTAGCCCGAACCCTAACCCTAACCCTTCCCCGAAGCCTTCCCCTCACCCGTCCCCTAATCCTAACCCGTACGCCCACACTAACCCGTGCCCTCACACGTACGCTCCCCCTTAACTTTTCTCGTACCCTCACCTGGACCCTAAACCGTCCCCGTCCCCTAACCCTAACCCTAGCCCGAACCCTAACCCTAACCCTTCCCCGAAGCCTTCCCCTCACCCTTCCCCTAATCCTAAACCGTACGCTCACACTAACCCGCGCCCTCACACGTACGCTCCCCCTAAACCGTTGTCGTACCCTCACCTGGACCCTAAACCGTCCCCGTCCCCTAACCCTAACCCTAGCCCGAACCCTAACCCTAACCCTTCCCCGAAGCCTTCCCCTCACCCGTCCCCTAATCCTAACCCTTACGCTCACACTAACCCACGCCCTCACACGTACGCTCCCCCTAAACCGTTGTCGTACCCACACCTGGACCCTAAACCGTCCCCGTCCCCTAACCCTAACCCTAGCCCGAACCCTAACCCTAACCCTTCCCCGAAGCCTTCCCCTCACCCGTCTCCTAATCCTAACCCGTACGCCCACACTGACCCGCGCCCTCACACGTACACTCCCCCTAAACCGTTGTCATACCCTCACCTGGACCCTAAACCGTCCCCGTCCCCTAACCCTAACCCTAGCTCGAACCCTAACCCTAACCCTTCCCCGAAGCATTCCCCTCACCCGTCCCCTAATCCTAACCCGTACGCCCACACTGACCCGCGCCCTCACACGTACGCTCCCTCTAAATCGTTGTCGTACCCTCACCTGGACCCTAAACCGTCCCCGTCCCCTAACCCTAACCCTAGCCCGAACCCTAACCCTAAACCTTCCCCGAAGCCTTCCCCTCACCCGTCCCCTAAATCTAACCCGTACGCTCACACTAACCCGCGCCCTCACACGTACGCTCCCCCTAAACCGTTGTCGTACCCACACCTGGACCCTAAACCGTCCCCGTCCCCTAACCCTAACCCTAGCCCGAACCCTAACCCTAACCCTTCCCCGAAGCCTTCCCCTCACCCGTCCCCTAATCCTAATCCGTACGCCCACACTAACCCGCGACCTCACACGTACGCTCCCCCTAAACCGTTGTCGTACCCACACCTGGACCCTAAACCGTCCCCGGCCCCTAACCCTAACCCTAGCCCGAACCCTAACCCTAACCCTTCCCCGAAGCCTTCCCATCACCTGTCCCCTAATCCTAACCCGTTCGCTCACACTAACCCACGCCCTCACACGTACGCTCCCCCTAAACCGTTGTCGTACCCTCACCTGGACCCTAAACCGTCCCCGTCCCCTAACCCTAACCTTGGCCCGAACCCTAACCCTAACCCTTCCCCGAAGCCTTCCCCTCACCCGTCCCCTAATCCTAACCGGTACGCCCACACTAACCCGCGCCCTCACACGTACGCTCCCCCTAAACCGTTGTCGTACCCTCACCTGGACCCTAAACCGTCCCCGTCACCTAACCGAACCCTAGCCCAAACCCTAACCCTAACCATTCCCCGAAGCCTTCCCCTCACCCGTCCCCTAATCCTAACCCGTACGCCCACACTAACCCGCGCCCTCACCCATACGCTCCCCCTAAACCGTTGTCGTAACCTCACCTGGACCCTAAACCGTCCCCGTCCCCTAACCCTAACCCTAGCCCGAACCCTAACCCTAACCCTTCCCCGAAGCCTTCCCCTCACCCGTCCCCTAATCCTAACCCGTACGCCCACACTAACCCGCGCCCTCACACGTACGCTCCCCCTAAACCGTTGTCGTACCCTCACCTGGACCCTAAACCGTCCCCGTCCCCTAACCCTAACCCTAGCCCGAACCGTAACCCTAACCCTTCCCCGAAGCCTTCCCCTCACCCGTCCCCTAATCCTAACCCATACGCTCACACTAACCCGCGCCCTCACACGTACATTCCCCCTAAACCGTTGTCGTACCCTCACCTGGACCCTAAACCGTCCCCGTCCCCTAACCCTGACCCTAGCCTGAACCCTAACCCTAACCCTTCCCCGAAGCCTTCCCCTCACCCGTCCCCTAATCCTAACCCGTACGCCCACACTAACCCGCGCCCTCACACGTACGCTCCCCCTACACGGTTGTCGTACCCTCACCTGGACCCTAAACCGTCCCCGTCCCCTAACCCTAACCCTAGCCCGAACCCTAACCCTAACACTTCCCCGAAGCCTTCCCCTCACCCGTCCCCTAATCCTAACCCGTACGCTCACACTAACCCGCGCCCTCACACGTACGCTCTCCCTAAACCGTTGTCGTACCCTCACCTGGACCCTAAACCGTCCCTGTCCCCTAACCCTAACCCTAGGCCGAACCCTAACCCTAACCCTTCCCCGAAGCCTTCCCCTCACCCATTCCCTAATCCTAACCCGTACGCTCACACTATCCCACGCCCTCAGACGTACGCTCCCCCTAAACCGTTGTCGTACCCTCACCTGGACCCTAAACCGTCCCCGTCCCCTAACCCTAACCCTAGCCCGAACCCTAACCCTAACTCTTCCCCGAAGCCTTCCGCTCACCCGTCCCCTAATCCTAACCCGTACGCTCACACTAACCCGCGCCCTCACACGTACGCTCCCCCTAAACCGTTGTCGTACCCTCACCTGGACCCTAAACCGTCCCCGTCCCCTAACCCTAACCCTAGCCCGAACCCTAACCCTAACCCTTCCCCGAAACCTTCCCCTCACCCGTCCCCTAATCCTAACCTGTACGCTCACAGTAACCCGCGCCCTCACACGTACGCTCCACTTAAACCGTTGTCGTACCCTCACCTGGACCCTAAACCGTCCCCGTCCCCTAACCCTAACCCTAGCCCGAACCCTAAAACTAACCCTTCCCCAAAGCCTTCCCTTCACCCTTCCCCTAATCCTAACCCGTACGCTCACACTAACCCGCGCCCTCACACGTACTCTCCCCCTAAACTGTTGTCGTACCCTCACCTGGACCCTAAACCGTCCCCGTCCCCTAACCCTAACCCTAGCCCGAACCCTAACCCTAACCCTTCCCCGAAGCCTTCCCCTCACCCGTCCCCTAATCCTAACCCGTACGCCCACACTAACCCGCGCCCTCACACGTACGCTCCCCCTAAACCGTTGTCGTACCCTCACCTGGACCCTAAACCGTCCCCGTCCCCTAACCCTAACCCTAGCCCGAACCCTAACCCTAACCCTTCGCCGAAGCCTTCCCCTCACCCGTCCCCTAATCCTAACCCGTACGCTCACACTAACCCACGCCCTCACACGTACGCTCCCCCTAAACCGTTGTCGTACCCACACCTGGACCCTAAACCGTCCCCGTCCCCTAACCCTAACCCTAGCCCGAACCCTAACCCTAACCCTTCGCCGAAGCCTTCCCCTCACCCGTCCCCTAATCCTAACCCGTACGCTCACACTAACCCGCGCCCTCACACGTACGCTCCCCCTAAACCGTAGTCGTACCCACACCTGGACCCTAAACCGTCCCCGTCCCCTAACCCTAACCCTAGCCCGAACCCTAACCCTAACCCTTCCCCGAAGCCTTCCCCTCACCCGTCCCCTAATCCTAACCCGTACGCCCACACTGACCCGCGCCCTCACACGTACGCTCCTCCTAAACCGTTGTCGTACCCTCACCTGGACCCTAAACCGTCCCCGTCCCCGTCCCCTAACCCTAGCCCGAACCCTAACCCTAACCCTTCCCCGAAGCCTTCCCCTCACCCGTCCCCTAATCCTAACCCGTACGCCCACACTAACCCGCGCCCTCACACGTACGCTCCCCCTAAACGGTTGTCGTACCCTCACCTGGACCCTAAACCGTCCCCGTCCCCTAACCCTAACCCTAGCCCGAACCCTAACCCTAACACTTCCCCGAAGCCTTCCCTCACCCGTCCCCTAATCCTAAACCGTACGCTCACACTAACCCGCGCCCTCACACGTACGCTCCCCCTAAACCGTTGTCGTACCCTCACCTGGACCCTAAACCGTCCCCGTCCCCTAACCCTAACCCTAGGCCGAACCCTAACCCTAACCCTTCCCCGAAGCCTTCCCCTCACCCATCCCCTAATCCTAACCCGTACGCTCACACTAACCCGCGCCCTCAGACGTACGCACCCCCTAAACCGTTGTCGTACCCTCACCTGGACCCTAAACCGTCCCCGTCCCCTAACCCTAACCCTAGCCCGAACCCTAACCCTAACTCTTCCCCGAAGCCTTCCCCTCACCCGTCCCCTAATCCTAACCCGTACGCTCACACTAACCCGCGCCCTCACACGTACGCTCCCCCTAAACCGTTGTCGTACCCTCACCTGGACCCTAAACCGTCCCCGTCCCCTAACCCTAACCCTAGCCCGAACCCTAACCCTAACCCTTCCCCAAAACCTTCCCCTCACCCGTCCCCTAATCCTAACCTGTACGCTCACAGTAACCCGCGCCCTCACACGTACGCTCCACTTAAACCGTTGTCGTATCCTCACCTGGACCCTAAACCGTCCCCGTCCCCTAACCCTAACCCTAGCCCGAACCCTAAAACTGACCCTTCCCCAAAGCCTTCCCCTCACCCTTCCCCTAATCCTAACCCGTACGCTCACACTAACCCGCGCCCTCACACGTACTCTCCCCCTAAACCGTTGTCGTACCCTCACCTGGACCCTAAACCGTCCCCGTCCCCTAACCCTAACCCTAGCCCGAACCCTAACCCTAACCCTTCCCCGAAGCCTTCCCCTCACCCGTCCCCTAATCCTAACCCGTACGCCCACACTAACCCGCGCCCTCACACGTACGCTCCCCCTAAACCGTTGTCGTACCCTCACCTGGACCCTAAACCTTCCCCGTCCCCTATTCCTAACCCTAGCCCGAACCCTAACCCTAACCCTTCCCCGAAGCCTTCCCCTCACCCGTCCCCTAATCCTAACCCGTAAGCTCACACTAACCCGCGCCCTCACACGTACGCTCCACCTAAACCGTTGTTGTACCCTCACCTGGACCCTAAACCGTCCCCGTCCCCTAACCCTATCCCTAGCCCGAACCCTAACCCTAACCCTTCCCCGAAGCCTTCCCCTAACCCTTCCCCTAATCCTAACCCGTACGCTCACACTAACCTGCGCCCTAACACGTACGCTCCCCCTAAACCGTTGTCGTACCCTCACCTGGACCCTAAACCGTCCCCGTCCCCTAACCCTAACCCTAGCCCGAACCCTAACCCTAACCCTTCCCCGAAGCCTTCCCCTCACCCGTCCCCTAATCCTAACCCGTACGCCCACACTAACCCGCGCCCTCACACGTACGCTCCCCCTAAACCGTTGTCGTACCCTCACCTGGACCCTAAACCGTCCCCGTCCCCTAACCCTAACCCTAGCCCGAACCCTAACCCTAACCCTTCGCCGAAGCCTTCCCCTCACCCGTCCCCTAATCCTAACCCGTACGCTCACACTAACCCACGCCCTCACACGTACGCTCCCCCTAAACCGTTGTCGGACCCACACCTGGACCCTAAACCGTCCCCGTCCCCTAACCCTAACCCTAGCCCGAACCCTAACCCTAACCCTTCGCCGAAGCCTTCCCCTCACCCGTCCCCTAATCCTAACCCGTACGCTCACACTAACCCGCGCCCTCACACGTACGCTCCCCCTAAACCGTTGTCGTACCCACACCTGGACCCTAAACCGTCCCCGTCCCCTAACCCTAACCCTAGCCCGAACCCTAACCCTAACCCTTCCCCGAAGCCTTCCCCTCACCCGTCCCCTAATCCTAACCCGTACGACCACACTGACCCGCGCCCTCACACGTACGCTCCCCCTAAACCGTTGTCGTACCCTCACCTGGACCCTAAACCGTCCCCGTCCCGTAACCCTAACCCTAGCCCGAACCCTAACCCTAACCCTTCCCCGAAGCCTTCCCCTCACCCTTCCCCTAATCCTAAACCGTACGCTCACACTAACCCACGCCCTCACACGTACGCTCCCCCTAAACCGTTGTCATACCCTCACCTGGACCCTAAACCGTCCCCGTCCCCTAACCCTAACCCTAGCCCGAACCCTAACCCTATCCCTTCCCCGAAGCCTTCCCCTCACCCGTCCCCTAATCCTAACCCGTACGCCCACACTAAACCGCGCCCTCACACGTAAGCTCCCCCTAAACAGTTGTCGTACACTCACCTGGACCCTAAACCGTCCCCGTCCCCTAACACTAACCCTAGCCCGAACCCTAACCTAACCCTTCCCCGAAGCCTTCCCCTCACCCGTCCCCTAATCCTAACCCATACGCTCACACTAACCCGCGCCCTCACACGTACGCTCCCCCTAAACCGTTGTCGTACCCTCACCTGGACCCTAAACCGTCCCCTTCCCATAACCCTAACCCTAGCCCGAACCCTAACCCTAACCCTTCGCCGAAGCCTTCCCCTCACCCGTCACCTAATCCTAACCCGTACGCTCACACTAACCTGCGCCCTCACACGTACGCTCCCCCTAAACCGTTGTCGTACCCTCACCTGGACCCTAAACCGTCCCCGTCCCCTAAAGCTAACCCTAGCCCGAACCCTAACCCTAACACTTCGCCGAAGCCTTCCCCTCACCCGTCCCCTAATCCTAACCCGTACGCTCACACTAACCCGCGCCCTCACATGTACGCTCCCCCTAAACCGTTGTCGTACCCACACCTGGACCCTAAACCGTCCCCGTCCCCTAACCCTAACCCTAGCCCGAACCCTAACCCTAACCCTTCCCTGAAGCCTTCCCCTCACCCGTCCCCTAATCCTAACCCGTACGCCCACACTAACCCGCGCCCTCACACGTACGCTCCACCTAAACCGTTGTCGTACCCTCACCTGGACCCTAAACCGTCCCCGTCCCCTAACCCTAACCCTAGCCCGAACCCTAACCCTAACCCTTCCCCGAAGCCTTCCCCTCACCCGTCCCCTAATCCTAACCCGTACGCTCACACTAACCCGCGCCCTCACACGTACGCTACCCCTAAACCGTTGTTGTACCCTCACCTGGACCCTAAACCGTCCCCGTCCCCTAACCCTAACCCTACCCCGAACCCTAACCCTAACCCATCCCCGAAGCCTTCCCCTCACCCTTACCCTAATCCTAACCCGTATGCTCACACTAACCCGCGCCCTCACACGTACGCTCCCCCTAAACCGTTGTCGTACCCTCACCTGGACCCTAAACCGTCCCCGTCCCCTATCCCTAACCCTAGCCTGAACCCTAACCCTAACCCTTCCCCGAAGCCTTCCCCTCACCCGTCCCCTAATCCTAACCCGTACGCCCACACTAACCCATGCCCTCACACGTACGCTCCCCCTAAACCGTTGTCGTACCCTCACCTGGACCCTAAACCGTCCCCGTCCCGTAACCCTAACCCTAGCCCGAACCCTAACCCTAACCCATCCCCGAAGCCTTCCCCTCACCCTTCCCCTAATCCTAACCCGTACGCTCACACTAACCCGCGCCCTCACACGTACGCTCCCCCTAAACCGTTGTCGTACCCTCACCTGGACCCTAAACCGTCCCCGTCCCCTAAACCTAACCCTAGCCCGAACCCTAACCCTAACACTTCCCCGAAGCCTTCCCCTCACCCGTCCCCTAATCCTAACCCGTACGCCCACACTAACCCGCGCCCTCACACGTACGCTCCCCCTAAACCGTTGTCGTACCCTCACCTGGACCCTAAACCGTCCCCGTCCCCTAACCCTAACCCTAGCCCGAACCCTAACCCTAACCCTTCCCCGAAGCCTTCCCCTCACCCGTCCCCTAATCCTACCCCGTACGCCCACACTGACCCGCGCCCTCACACGTACGCTCCCCCTAAACCGTTGTCGTACCCTCACATGGACCCTAAACCGTCCCCGTCCCCTAACCCTAACCCTAGCCCGAACCCTAACCCTAACGCTTCCCCGAAGCATTCACCTCACACGTCCCCTAATCCTAACCCGTACGCCCACACTAACCCGCGCCCTCACACGTACGCTCCCCCTAAACCGTTGTCGTACCCTCACCTGGACCCTAAACCGTCCCCGTCCCCTAACCCTGACCCTAGCCCGAACCCTAACCCTAACCCTTCCCCGAAGCCTTCCCCTCACCCGTCCCCTAATCCTAACCCGTACGCTCACACTAACCCGCGCCCTCACACGTACGCTCCCCCTCAACCGTTGTCGTACCCTCACCTGGACCCTAAACCGTCCCCGTCCCCTAACCCTAACCCTAGCCCGAACCCTAACCCTAACCCTTCCCAGAAGCCTTCCCCTCACCCGTCCCCTAATCCTAACCCGTACGCTCACACTAACCCGCGCCCTCACACGTACGCTCCCCCTAAACCGTTGTCGTACCCTCACCTGGACCCTAAACCGTCCCCGTCCCCTAACCCTAACCCTAGCCCGAACCCTAACCCTAACCCTTCCCCGAAGCCTTCCCCTCACCCGTCCCCTAATCCTAACCCGTACACTCACACTAACCCGCGCCCTCACACGTACGCTCCCCCTAAACCGTTGTCGTACCCTCACCTGGACCCTAAACCGTCCCCGTCCCCTAACACTAACCCTAGCCCGAACCCTAACCCTAACCCTTCCCCGAAGCCTTCCCCTCACCCGTCCCCTAATCCTAACCCGTAAGCTAACACTAACCCACGCCCTCACACGTACGCTCCCCCTAAACCGTTGTCGTACCCTCACCTGGACCCTAAACCGTCCCCGTCCCCTAACCCTAACCCTAGCCCGAACCCTAACCCTAACCCTTCCCCGAAGCCTTCCCCTCACCCGTCCCCTAATCCTAACCCGTACGCTCACACTAACCCGCGCCCTCACACGTATGCTCCCCCTAAACCGTTGTCGTAACCTCACCTGGACCCTAAACCGTCCCCGTCCCCTAACACTAACCCTAGCCCGAACCCTAACCCTAACCCTTCCCCGAAGCCTGCCCCTCACCCTTCCCCTAATCCTAACCCGTACGCTCACACTAACCCGCGCCCTCACACGTACGCTCCCCCTAAACCGTTGTCGTACCCTCACCTGGACCCTAAACCGTCCCCGTCCCCTAACCCTAACCCTAGCCCGAACCCTAACCCTAACCCTTCCCCGAAGCCTTCCCCTCACCCGTCCCCTAATCCTAACGCGTACGCCCACACTAAACCGCGCCCTCACACGTACGCTCCCCCTAAGCCGTTGTCGTACCCTCACCTGGACCCTAAACCGTCCCCGTCCCCTAAACCTAACCCTAACCCTAGCCCGAACGCTAAACCTAACCCTTCCCCGAAGCCTTCCCCTCACCCGTCCCCTAATCCTAACCCGTACGCCCACACTGACCCGCGCCCTCACACGTACGCTCCCCCTAAACCGTTGTCGTACCCTCACCTGGACCCTAAACCGTCCCCGTCCCCTAACCCTAACCCTAGCCCGAACCCTAACCCTAACCCTTCCCCGAAGCCTTCCCCTCACCCGTCCCCTAATCCTAACCCTTACGCTCACACTAACCCGCGCCCTCACACGTACGCTCCCCCTAAACCGTTGTCGTACCCTCACCTGGACCCTAAACCGTCCCCGTCCCCTAACCCTAACCCTAGCCCGAACCCTAACCCTAACCCTTCCCCGAAGCCTTCCCCTCACCCTTCCCCTAATCCTAACCCGTACGCTCACACTAACCCGCGCCCTCACACGTACGCTCCCCCTAAACCGTTGTCGTACCCTCACCTGGACCCTAAACCGTCCCCGTCCCCTAACCCTAACCCTAGCCCGAACCCTAACCGTAACCCTTTCCCGAAGCCTTCCCCTCACCCGTCCCCTAATCCTAACCCGTACGCCCACACTAACACGCGCCCTCACACGTACGCTCCCCCTAAACCGTTGTCGTACCCTCACCTGGACCCTAAACCGTCCCCGTCCCCTAACCCTAACCCTAGCCCGAACCCTAACCCTAACCCTTCGCCGAAGCCTTCCCCTCACCCGTCCCCTAATCCTAACCCGTACGCTCACACTAACCCGCGCCCTCACACGTACGCTCCCCCTAAACCGTTGTCGTACCCTCACCTGGACCCTAAACCGTCCCCTTCCCCTAACGCTAACCCTAGCCCGAACCCTGACCCTAACCCTTCCGCGAAGCCTTCCCCTCACCCGTCCCCTAATCCTAACCCGTACGCCCACACTAACCCGCGTCCTCACACGTACGCTCCCCCTAAACCGTTGTCGTACCCTCACCTGGACCCTAAACCATCCCCGTCCCCTAACCCTAACCCTAGCCCGAACCCTAACCCTAACCCTTCTCCGAAGCCTTCCCCTCACCCGTCCCCTAACCCTAACCCGTTCGACCACACTAACCCGCGCCCTCACACGTACGCTCCCCCTAAAACGTTGTCGTACCCTCACCTGGACCCTAAACCGTCCCCGTCCCCTAACCCTAACCCTAGCCCGAACCCTAACCCTAACCCTTCCCCGAAGGCTTCCCCTCACCCGTCCCCTAATCCTAAACCGTACGCCCACACTAACACGTGCCCTCACACGTACGCTCCCCCTTAACTTTTCTCGTACCCTCACCTGGACCCTAAACCGTCCCCGTCCCCTAACTCTAACCCTAGCCCGAACCCTAACCCTAACCCTTCGCCGAAGCCTTCCCCTCACCCGTCCCCTAATCCTAACCCGTACGCTCACACTAACCCGCGCCCTCACACGTATGCTCCCCCTAAACCGTTGTCGTACCCACACCTGGACCCTAAACCGTCCCCGTCCCCTAACCCTAACCCTAGCCCGAACCCTAACCCTAACCCTTCCCCGAAGCCTTCCCCTCACCCGTCCCCTAATCCTAACCCGTACACTCACTCTAACCCGCGCCCTCACACGTACGCTACCCCTAAACCGTTGTCGTACCCTCACCTGGACCCTAAACCGTCCCCGTCCCCTAACCCTAACCCTACCCCGAACCCTAAACCTAACCCATCCCCGAAGCCTTCCCCTCACCCTTACCCTAATCCTAACCCGTACGCTCACACTAACCCGCGCCCTCACACGTACGCTCCCCCTAAACCGTTGTTGTACCCTCTCCTGTACCCTAAACTGTCCCCGTCCCCTAACCCTAACCCTAGCCCGAACCCTAACCCTAACCCTTCCCCGAAGCCTTCCCCTCACCCGTCCCCTAATCCTAACCCGTACGCCCACACTAACCCGCGCCCTCACACGTACGCTCCCCCTAAACCGTTGTCGTACCCTCACCTGGACCCTAAACCGTCCCCGTCCCCTAACCCTAACCCTAGCCCGAACCCTAACCCTAACCCATCCCCGAAGCCTTCCCCTCACCCTTCCCCTAATCCTAACCCGTACGCTCACACTAACCCGCGCCCTCACACGTACGCTCCCCCTAAACCGTTGTCGTACCCTCACCTGGACCCTAAACTGTCCCCGTCCCCTAACCCAAACCCTAGCCCGAACCCTAACCCTAACCCTTCCCCGAAGCCTTCCCCTCACCCGTCCCCTAATCCTAATCCGTTCGCCCACACTAACCCGCGCCCTCACACGTACGCTCCCCTTAAACCGTTGTCGTACCCTCACCTGGACCCTAAACCGTTCCCGTCCCCTAACCCTAACCCTAGCCCGAACCCTAACCCTAACCCTTCCCGGAAGCATTCCCCTCACCCGTCCCCTAATCCTAACCTGTACGCCCACACTAACCCGCGCACTCACATGTACGCTCCCCCTAAACCGTTGTCGTACCCTCACCTGGACCCTAAACCGTCCCCGTCCCCTAACCCTAACCCTTCCCCGAAACCTGCCCCTCACCCGTCCCCTAATCCTAACCCGTACGCCCACACTAACCCGTGCCCTCACACGTACACTCCCCCTTAACTTTTCTCGTACCCTCACCTGGACCCTAAACCGTCCCCGTCCCCTAACCCTAACCCTAGCCCGAACCCTAACCCTAACCCTTCCCCGAAGCCTTCCCCTCACCCGTCCCCTAATCCTAACCCGTACGCTCACACTAACCCGCGCCCTCACACGTACGCTCCCCCTAAACCGTTGTCGTACCCTCACCTGGACCCTAAACCGTCGCCGTCCCCTAACACTAACCCTAGCCCGAACCCTAACCCTAACACTTCCCCGAAGCCTTCCCCTCACCCGTCCCCTAATCCTAACCCGTACGCTCACACTAACCCGCGCCCTCACACGTACGCTCCCCCTAAACTGTTGTCGTACCCACACCTGGACCCTAAACCGTCCCCGTCCCCTAACCCTAACCCTAGCCCGAACCCTAACCCTAACCCTTCCCCGAAGCCTTCCCCTAACCCGTCCCCTAATCCTAACCCGTACGCCCACACTGACCCGCGCCCTCACACGTACGCTCCCCCTAAACCGTTGTCGTACCCACACGTGGACCCTAAACCGTCCCCGTCCCCTAACCCTAACCCTAGCCCGAACCCTAACCCTAACCCTTCCCCGAAGCCTTCCCATCACCCGTCCCCTAATCCTAACCCGTACGCTGACACTAACCCACGCCCTCATACGTACGCTCCCCCTAAACCGTTGTCGTACCCTCATCTGGACCCTAAACCGTCCCCGTCCCCTAACCCTAACCCTATCCCGAACACTAACCCTAACCCTTCCCCGAAGCATTCCCCTCAACCGTCCCCTAATCCTAACCTGTACGCTCACACTGACCCGCGCCCTCACACGTACGCTCCCCCTAAACCGTTGTCGTACCCTCACCTGGATCCTAAACCGTCCCCGTCCCGTAACCCTAACCCTAGCCCGAACCCTAACCCTAACCCTTCCCCGAAGCCTTCCCCTCACCCGTCCCCTAATCCTAACCCGTACGCCCACACTGACCCGCGCCCTCACACGTACGCTCCCCCTAAACCGTTGTCGTACCCTCACCTGGACCCTAAACCGTCACCGTCCCCTAACCCTAACACTAGCCCAAACCCTAACCCTAGCCCTTCCCCGAAGCCTTCCCCTCACCCGTCCCCTAATCCTAACCCGTACGCTCACACTAACCCGCGCCCTCACACGTACGCTCCCCCTAAACCGTTGTCGTACCCACACCTGGACCCTAAACCGTCCCCTTCCCCTAACCCTAACCCTAGCCCGAACCCTAACCCTAACCCTTCCCGGAAGCCTTCCCCTCACCCGTCCCCTAATCCTAACCCGTACGCCCACACTGACCCGCGCCCTCACATGTACACTCCCCCTAAACCGTTGTCGTACCCTCACCATGACCCTAAACCGTCCCCGTCCCGTAACCCTAACCCTAGCCCTCACCCTCACCCTAACACTTCCCCGAAGCCTTCCCCTCACCCGTCCCCTAATCCTAACCCGTACGCCCACACTAACCCGGGCCCTCACACGTACGCTCCCCCTAAACCGTTGTCGTACCCTCACCTGGACCCTAAACCGTCCCCGTCCCCTAACCCTAACACTAGCCCAAACCCTAACCCTAGCCCTTCCCCGAAGCCTTCCCCTCACCCGTCCCCTAATCCTAACCCGTTGGCTCACACTAACCCGCGCCCTCACACGTACGCTCCCCCTAAACCGTTGTCGTACCCTCACCTGGACCCTAAACCGTCCCCGTCCCCTAACCCTAACCCTAGCCCGAACTCTAACCCTAACCCTTCCCCGAAGCCTTCCCCTCACCCGTCCCCTAATCCTAACCCGTACTCTCACACTAACCCGCGCCCTCACACGTACGCTCCCCCTATACCGTTGTCGTACCCTCACCTGGACCCTAAACCGTCCCCTTCCCCTAACCCTAACCCTAGCCCGAACCCTAACCCTAACCCTTCCCCGAAGCCTTCCCCTCACCCGTCCCCTAATCCTAACCCGTACGCCCACACTAACGCGCGCCCTCACACGTACGTTCCCCCTAAACCGTTGTCGTACCCTCACCTGGACCCTAAACCGTCCCCATCCCCTAACCCTAACCCTAGCCCGAACCCTAACCCTAACCCTTCCCCGAAGCATTCCCCTCACCCGTCCCCTAATCCTAACCCGTACGCCCACACTAACCCGCGCACTCACATGTACGCTCCCCCTAAACCGTTGTCGTACCCTCACCTGGACCCTAAACCGTCCCCGTCCCCTAACCCTAACCCTAGCCCGAACCCTAACGCTAACCCTTCCCCGAAGCCTTCCCCTCACCCGTCCCCTAATCCTAATCCGTACGCCAACACTAACCCGCGCCCTCACACGTACGTTCCCCCTTAACCGTTGTCGTACCCACACCTGGACCCTAAACCGTCCCCGTCCCCTAACCCTAACCCTAGCCCGAACCCTAATCCTAACCCTTCCCCGAAGCCTTCCCATCACCCGTCCCCTAATCCTAACCCGTACGCTGACACTAACCCACGCCCTCACACGTACGCTCCCCTTAAACCGTTGTCGTACACTCACCTGGACCCTAAACCGTTCCCGTCCCCTAACCCTAACCCTAGCCCGAACCCTAACCCTAACCCTTCCCCGAAGCATTCCCCTCACCCGTCCCCTAATCCTAACCTGTACGCCCACACTAACCCGCGCACTCACATGTACGCTCCCCCTAAACCGTTGTCGTACCCTCACCTGGACCCTAAACCGTCCCCGTCCCCTAACCCTAACCCTAGCCCGAACCCTAACCCTAACCCTTCCCCGAAGCCTTCCCCTCACCCGTCCCCTAATCCTAACCCGTACGCTCACACTAACCCGCGCCCTCACACGTACGCTCCCCCTAAACCGTTGAAGTACCCTCACGTGGACCCTAAAACGTCCCCGTCCCCTAACCCTAACCCTAGCCCGAACTCTAACCCTAACCCTTCCCCGAAGCCTTCCCCTCACCCGTCCCCTAATCCTAACCCGTACGCCCACACTAACCCGCGCCCTCACACGTACGTTCCCCCTAAACCGTTGTCGTACCCTCACCTGGACCCTAAACCGTCCCCGTCCCCTAACCCTAACCGTAGCCCGAACCCTAACCCTAACCCTTCTCCGAAGCATTCCCCTCACCCGTCCCCTAATCCTAACCCGTACGCCCACACTAACCCGCGCAGTCACATGTACGCTCCCCCTAAACCGTTGTCGTACCCTCACCTGGACCCTAGACCGTCCCCGTCCCCTAACCCTAACCCTAGCCCGAACCCTAACCCTAACCCTTCCCCGAAGCCTTCCCCTCACCCGTCCCCTAATCCTAACCCGTACGCTCACACTAACCCGCGCCCTCACACGTACGCTCCCCCTAAACCGTTGTCGTACCCACACCTGGACCCTAAACCGTCCCCGTCCCCTAACCCTAACCCTAGCCCTAACCCTAACCCTAACCCTTCCCCGAAGCCTTCCCATCACCCGTCCCCTAATCCTAACCCCTACGCTCACACTAACCCACGCCCTCACACGTACGCTCCCCCTAAACCGTTGTCATACCCTCACCTGGACCCTAAACCGTCCCCGTCCCGTAACCCTAACACTAGCCCAAACCCTAACCCTAGGCCTTCCCCGAAGCCTTCCCCTCACCCGTCCCCTAATCCTAACCCGTAGGCTCACACTAACCCGCACCCTCACACGTACGCTCCCCCTAAACCGTTGTCGTACCCTTACCTGGACCCTAAACCGTCACCGTCCCCTAACCCTAACCCTAGCCCGAACTCTAACCCTAACCCTTCCCCGAAGCCTTCCCCTCACCCGTCCCCTAATCCTAACCCGTACGCTCACACTAACCCGCGCCCTCACACGTACGCTCCCCCTAAACCGTTGTCGTACCCTCACCTGGACCCTAAACCGTCCCCTTCCCCTAATCCTAACCCTAGCCCGAACCCTAACCCTAACCCTTCCCCGAAGCCTTCCCCTCACCCGTCCCCTAATCCTAACCCGTACGCCCACACTAACCCACGCCCTCACACGTACGTTCCCACTAAACCGTTGTCGTACCCTCACCTGGACCCTAAACCGTCCCCGTCCCCTAACCCTAACCCTAGCCCGAATCCTAACCCTAACCCTTCCCCGAAGACTTCCCCTCACCCGTCCCCTAATCCTAACCCGTACGCCCACACTGACCCGCGCCCTCACACGTACGCTCCCCCTAAACCGTTGTCGTACCCTCACCTGGATCCTAAACCGTCCCCGTCCCGTAACCCTAACCCTAGCCCGAACCCTAACCCTAACCCTTCCCCGAAGCCTTCCCCTCACCCGTCCCCTAATCCTAACCCGTACGCCCACACTGACCCGCGCCCTCACACGTACGCTCCCCCTAAACCGTTGTCGTACCCTCACCTGGACCCTAAACCGTCCCCGTCCCCTAACCCTAACACTAGCCCAAACCCTAACCCTAGCCCTTCCCCGAAGCCTTCCCCTCACCCGTCCCCTAATCCTAACCCGTACGCTCACACTAACCCGCGCCCTCACACGTACGCTCCCCCTAAACCGTTGTCGTACCCACACCTGGACCCTAAACCGTCCCCTTCCCCTAACCCTAACCCTAGCCCGAACCCTAACCCTAACCCTTCCCGGAAGCGTTCCCCTCACCCGTCCCCTAATCCTAACCCGTACGCCCACACTGACCCGCGCCCTCACACGTACACTCCCCCTAAACCGTTGTCGTACCCTCACCTGGACCCTAAACCGTCCCCGTCCCGTAACCCTAACCCTAGCCCGAACCCTAACCCTAACACTTCCCCGAAGCCTTCCCCTCACCCGTCTCCTAATCCTAACCCGTACGCCCACACTAACCCGGGCCCTCACACGTACGCTCCCCCTAAACCGTTGTCGTACCCTCACCTGGACCCTAAACCGTCCCCATCCCCTAACCCTAACACTAGCCCAAACCCTAACCCTAGCCCTTCCCCGAAGCCTTCCCCTCACCCGTCCCCTAATCCTAACCCGTTGGCTCACACTAACCCGCGCCCTCACACGTACGCTCCCCCTAAACCGTTGTCGTACCCTCACCTGGACCCTAAACCGTCCCCGTCCCCTAACCCTAACCCTAGCCCGAACTCTAACCCTAACCCTTCCCCGAAGCCTTCCCCTCACCCGTCCCCTAATCCTAACCCGTACGCTCACACTAACCCGCGCCCTCACACGTACGCTCCCCCTAAACCGTTGTCGTACCCTCACCTGGACCCTAAACCGTCCCCTTCCCCTAACCCTAACCCTAGCCCGAACCCTAACCCTAACCCTTCCCCGAAGCCTCCCCCTCACCCGTCCCCTAATCCTAACCCGTACGCCCACACTAACGCGCGCCCTCACACGTACGTTCCCCCTAAACCGTTGTCGTACCCTCAGCTGGACCCTAAACCGTTCCCATCCCCTAACCCTAACCCTAGCCCGAACCCTAACCCTAACCCTTCTCCGAAGCCTTCCCCTCACCCGTCCCCTAACCCTAACCCGTACGACCACACTAACCCGCGCCCTCACACGTACGCTCCCCCTAAAACGTTGTCGTACCCTCACCTGGACCCTAAACCGTCCCCGTCCCCTAACCCTAACCCTAGCCCGAACCCTAACCCTAACCCTTCCCCGAAGGCTTCCCCTCACCCGTCCCCTAATCCTAACCCGTACGCCCACACTAACACGTGCCCTCACACGTACGCTCCCCCTTAACTTTTCTCGTACACTCACCTGGACCCTAAACCGTCCCCGTCCCCTAACTCTAACCCTAGCCCGAACCCTAACCCTAACCCTTCGCCGAAGCCTTCCCCTCACCCGTCCCCTAATCCTAACCCGTACGCTCACACTAACCCGCGCCCTCACACGTACGCTCCCCCTAAACCGTTGTCGTACCCACACCTGGACCCTAAACCGTCCCCGTCCCCTAACCCTAACCCTAGCCCGAACCCTAACCCTAACCCTTCCCCGAAGCCTTCCCCTCACCCGTCCCCTAATCCTAACCCGTACACTCACTCTAACCCGCGCCCTCACACGTACGCTACCCCTAAACCGTTGTCGTACCCTCACCTGGACCCTAAACCGTCCCCGTCCCCTAACCCTAACCTTACCCCGAACCCTAAACCTAACCCATCCCCGAAGCCTTCCCCTCACCCTTACCCTAATCCTAACCCGAACGCTCACACTAACCCGCGCCCGCACACGTACGCTCCCCCTAAACCGTTGTTGTACCCTCTCCTGTACCCTAAACTGTCCCCGTCCCCTAACCCTAACCCTAGCCCGAACCCTAACCCTAACCCTTCCCCGAAGCCTTCCCCTCACCCGTCCCCTAATCCTAACCCGTACGCCCACACTAACCCGCGCCCTCACACGTACGCTCCCCATAAACCGTTGTCGTACCCTCACCTGGACCCTAAACCGTCCCCGTCCCCTAACCCTAACCCTAGCCCGAACCCTAACCCTAACCCATCCCCGAAGCCTTCCCCTCACCCTTCCCCTAATCCTAACCCGTACGCTCACACTAACCCGCGCCCTCACACGTACGCTCCCCCTAAACCGTTGTCGTACCCTCACCTGGACCCTAAACTGTCCCCGTCCCCTAACCCTAACCCTAGCCCGAACCCTAACCCTAACCCTTCCCCGAAGCCTTCCCCTCACCCGTCCCCTAATCCTAATCCGTTCGCCCACACTAACCCGCGCCCTCACACGTACGTTCCCCCTTAACCGTTGTCGTACCCACACCTGGACCCTAAACCGTCCCCGTCCCCTAACCCTAACCCTAGCCCGAACCCTAATCCTAACCCTTCCCCGAAGCCTTCCCATCACCCGTCTCCTAATCCTAACCCGTACGCTGACACTAACCCACGCCCTCACATGTACGCTCCCCTTAAACCGTTGTCGTACCCTCACCTGGACCCTAAACCGTTCCCGTCCCCTAACCCTAACCCTAGCCCGAACCCTAACCCTAACCCTTCCCGGAAGCATTCCCCTCACCCGTCCCCTAATCCTAACCTGTACGCCCACACTAACCCGCGCACTCACATGTACGCTCCCCCTAAACCGTTGTCGTACCCTCACCTGGACCCTAAACCGTCCCCGTCCCCTAAACCTAACCCTTCCCCGAAACCTGCCCCTCACCCGTCCCCTAATCCTAACCCGTACGCCCACACTAACCCGTGCCCTCACACGTACACTCCCCCTTAACTTTTCTCGTACCCTCACCTGGACCCTAAACCGTCCCCGTCCCCTAACCCTAACCCTAGCCCGAACCCTAACCCTAACCCTTCCCCGAAGCCTTCCCCTCACCCGTCCCCTAATCCTAACCCGTACGCTCACACTAACCCGCGCCCTCACACGTACGCTCCCCCTAAACCGTTGTCGTACCCTCACCTGGACCCTAAACCGTCGCCGTCCCCTAACACTAACCCTAGCCCGAACCCTAACCCTAACAGTTCCCCGAAGCCTTCCCCTCACCCGTCCCCTAATCCTAACCCGTACGCTCACACTAACCCGCGCCCTCACACGTACGCTCCCCCTAAACTGTTGTCGTACCCACACCTGGACCCTAAACCGTCCCCGTCCCCTAACCCTAACCCTAGCCCGAACCCTAACCCTAACCCTTCCCCGAAGCCTTCCCCTAACCCGTCCCCTAATCCTAACCCGTACGCCCACACTGACCCGCGCCCTCACACGTACGCTCCCCCTAAACCGTTGTCGTACCCACACGTGGACCCTAAACCGTCCCCGTCCCCTAACCCTAACCCTAGCCCGAACCCTAACCCTAACCCTTCCCCGAAGCCTTCCCATCACCCGTCCCCTAATCCTAACCCGTACGCTGACACTAACCCTCGCCCTCATACGTACGCTCCCCCTAAACCGTTGTCGTACCCTCATCTGGACCCTAAACCGTCCCCGTCCCCTAACCCTAACCCTATCCCGAACACTAACCCTAACCCTTCCCCGAAGCATTCCCCTCAACCGTCCCCTAATCCTAACCTGTACGCTCACACTAACCCGCGCCCTCACACGTACGCTCCCCCTAAACCGTTGTCGTACCCTCACCTGGACCCTAAAACGTCCCCGTCCCCTAACCCTAACCCTAGCCCGAACTCTAACCCTAACCCTTCCCCGAAGCCTTCCCCTCACCCGTCCCCTAATCCTAACCCGTACGCTCACACTAACCCGCGCCCTCACACGTACGCTCCCTCTAAACCGTTGTCGTACCCTCACCTGGACCCTAAACCATCCCCTTCCCCTAACCCTAACCCTAGCCCGAACCCTAACCCTAACCCTTCCCCGAAGCCTTCCCCTCACCCGTCCCCTAATCCTAACCCGTACGCCCACACTAACCCGCGCCCTCACATGTACGATCCCCCTAAACCGTTGTCGTACCCTCACCTGGACCCTAAACCGTCCCCGTCCCCTAACCCTAACCCTAGCCCGAACCCTAACCCTAACCCTTCCCCGAAGCATTCCCCTCACCCGTCCCCTAATCCTAACCCGTACGCCCACACTAACCCGCGCAGTCACATGTACGCTCCCCCTAAACCGTTGTCGTACCCTCACCTGGACCCTAGACCGTCCCCGTCCCCTAACCCTAACCCTAGCCCGAACCCTAACCCTAACCCTTCCCCGAAGCCTTCCCCTCACCCGTCCCCTAATCCTAACCCGTATGCTCACACTAACCCGCGCCCTCACACGTACGCTCCCCCTAAACCGTTGTCGTACCCACACCTGGACCCTAAACCGTCCCCGTCCCCTAACCCTAACCCTAGCCCTGACCCTAACCCTAACCCTTCCCCGAAGCCTTCCCATCACCCGTCCCCTAATCCTAACCCCTACGCTCACACTAACCCACGCCCTCACACGTACGCTCCCCCTAAACCGTTGTCATACCCTCACCTGGACCCTAAACCGTCCCCGTACCGTAACCCTAACACTAGCCCAAACCCTAACCCTAGCCCTTCCCCGAAGCCTTCCCCTCACCCGTCCCCTAATCCTAACCCGTAGGCTCACACTAACCCGCACCCTCACTCGTACGCTCCCCCTAAACCGTTGTCGTACCCTCACCTGGACCCTAAACCGTCACCGTCCCCTAACCCTAACCCTAGCCCGAACTCTAACCCTAACCCTTCCCCGAAGCCTTCCCCTCACCCGTCCCCTAATCCTAACCCGTACGCTCACACTAACCCGCGCACTCACATGTACGCTCCCCCTAAACCTTTGTCGTACCCTCACCTGGACCCTAAACCGTCCCCGTCCCCTAACCCTAACCCTAGCCCGAACCCTAACGCTAACACTTCCCCGAAGCCTTCCCCTCACCCGTCCCCTAATCCTAATCCGTACGTCAACACTAACCCGCGCCCTCACACGTACGTTCCCCCTTAACCGTTGTCGTACCCACACCTGGACCCTAAACCGTCCCCGTCCCCTAACCCTAACCCTAGCCCGAACCCTAATCCTAACCCTTCCCCGAAGCCTTCCCATCACCCGTCCCCTAATCCTAACCCGTACGCTGACACTAACCCACGCCCTCACACGTACGCTCCCCTTAAACCGTTGTCGTACACTCACCTGGACCCTAAACCGTTCCGGTCCCCTAACCCTAACCCTAGCCCGAACCCTAACCCTAACCCTTCCCCGAAGCATTCCCCTCACCCGTCCCCTAATCCTAACCTGTACGCCCACACTAACCCGCGCACTCACATGTACGCTCCCCCTAAACCGTTGTCGTACCCTCACCTGGACCCTAAACCGTCCCCGTCCCCTAACCCTAACACTAGCCCGAACCCTAACCCTAACCCTTCCCCGAAGCCTTCCCCTCACCCGTCCCCTAATCCTAACCCGTACGCTCACACTAACCCGCGCCCTCACACGTACGCTCCCCCTAAACCGTTGTCGTACCCTCACGTGGACCCTAAAACGTCCCCGTCCCCTAACCCTAACCCTAGCCCGAACTCTAACCCTAACCCTTCCCCGAAGCCTTCCCCTCACCCGTCCCCTAATCCTAACCCGTACGCCCACACTAACCCGCGCCCTCACACGTACGTTCCCCCTAAACCGTTGTCGTACCCTCACCTGGACCCTAGACCGTCCCCGTCCCCTAACCCTAACCCTAGCCCGAACCCTAACCCTAACCCTTCCCCGAAGCCTTCCCCTCACCCGTCCCCTAATCCTAACCCGTACGCTCACACTAACCCGCGCCCTCACACGTACGCTCCCCCTAAACCGTTGTCGTACCCACACCTGGACCCTAAACCGTCCCCGTCCCCTAACCCTAACCCTAGCCCTAACCCTAACCCTAACCCTTCCCCGAAGCCTTCCCATCACCCGTCCCCTAATCCTAACCCCTACGCTCACACTAACCCACGCCCTCACACGTACGCTCCCCCTAAACCGTTGTCATACCCTCACCTGGACCCTAAACCGTCCCCGTCCCGTAACCCTAACACTAGCCCAAACCCTAACCCTAGCCCTTCCCCGAAGCCTTCCCCTCACCCGTCCCCTAATCCTAACCCGTAGGCTCACACTAACCCGCACCCTCACACGTACGCTCCCCCTAAACCGTTGTCGTACCCTCACCTGGACCCTAAACCGTCACCGTCCCCTAACCCTAACCCTAGCCCGAACTCTAACCCTAACCCTTCCCCGAAGCCTTCCCCTCACCCGTCCCCTAATCCTAACCCGTACGCTCACACTAACCCGCGCCCTCACACGTACGCTCCCCCTAAACCGTTGTCGTACCCTCACCTGGACCCTAAACCGTCCCCTTCCCCTAATCCTAACCCTAGCCCGAACCCTAACCCTAACCCTTCCCCGAAGCCTTCCCCTCACCCGTCCCCTAATCCTAACCCGTACGCCCACACTAACCCACGCCCTCACACGTACGTTCCCACTAAACCGTTGTCGTATCCTCACCTGGACCCTAAACCGTCCCCATCCCCTAACCCTAACCCTAGCCCGAATCCTAACCCTAACCCTTCCCCGAAGACTTCCCCTCACCCGTCCCCTAATCCTAACCCGTACGCCCACACTGACCCGCGCCCTCACACGAACGCTCCCCCTAAACCGTTGTCGTACCCTCACCTGGATCCTAAACCGTCCCCGTCCCGTAACCCTAACCCTAGCCCGAACCCTAACCCTAACCCTTCCCCGAAGCCTTCCCCTCACCCGTCCCCTAATCCTAACCCGTACGCCCACACTGACCCGCGCCCTCACACGTACGCTCCCCCTAAACCGTTGTCGTACCCTCACCTGGACCCTAAACCGTCGCCGTCCCCTAACCCTAACACTAGCCCAAACCCTAACCCTAGCCCTTGCCCGAAGCCTTCCCCTCACCCGTCCCCTAATCCTAACCCGTACGCTCACACTAACCCGCGCCCTCACACGTACGCTCCCCCTAAACCGTTGTCGTACCCACACCTGGACCCTAAACCGTCCCCTTCCCCTAACCCTAACCCTAGCCCGAACCCTAACCCTAACCCTTCCCGGAAGCGTTCCCCTCACCCGTCCCCTAATCCTAACCCGTACGCCCACACTGACCCGCGCCCTCACACGTACACTCCCCCTAAACCGTTGTCGTACCCTCACCTGGACCCTAAACCGTCCCCGTCCCGTAACCCTAACCCTAGCCCGAACCCTAACCCTAACACTTCCCCGAAGCCTTCCCTTCACCCGTCTCCTAATCCTAACCCGTACGCCCACACTAACCCGGGCCCTCACACGTACGCTCCCCCTAAACCGTTGTCGTACCCTCACCTGGACCCTAAACCGTCCCCGTCCCCTAACCCTAACACTAGCCCAAACCCTAACCCTAGCCCTTCCCCGAAGCCTTCCCCTCACCCGTCCCCTAATCCTAACCCGTTGGCTCACACTAACCCGCGCCCTCACACGTACGCTCCCCCTAAACCGTTGTCGTACCCTCACCTGGACCCTAAACCGTCCCCGTCCCCTAACCCTAACCCTACCCCGAACTCTAACCCTAACCCTTCCCCGAAGCCTTCCCCTCACCCGTCCCCTAATCCTAACCCGTACGCTCACACTAACCCGCGCCCTCACACGTACGCTCCCCCTAAACCGTTGTCGTACCCTCACCTGGACCCTAAACCGTCCCCTTCCCCTAACCCTAACCCTAGCCCGAACCCTAACCCTAACCCTTCCCCGAAGCCTCCCCCTCACCCGTCCCCTAATCCTAACCCGTACGCCCACACTAACGCGCGCCCTCACACGTACGTTCCCCCTAAACCGTTGTCGTACCCTCAGCTGGACCCTAAACCGTTCCCATCCCCTAACCCTAACCCTAGCCCGAACCCTAACCCTAACCCTTCTCCGAAGCCTTCCCCTCACCCGTCCCCTAACCCTAACCCGTACGACCACACTAACCCGCGCCCTCACACGTACGCTCCCCCTAAAACGTTGTCGTACCCTCACCTGGACCCTAAACCATCCCCGTCCCCTAATCCTAACCCTAGCCCGAACCCTAACGCTAACCCTTCCCCGAAGCCTTCCCCTCACCCGTCCCCTAATCCTAACCCGTACGCCCACACTAACCCGTGCCCTCACACGTACGCTCCCCCTTAACTTTTCTCGTACCCTCACCTGGACCCTAAACCGTCCCCGTCCACTAACCATAACCCTAGCCCGAACCCTAACCCTAACCCTTCCCCGAAGCCTTCCCCTCACCCGTCCCCTAATCCTAACCCGTACGCTCACACTAACCCGCGCCCTCACACGTACGCTCCCCCTAAACCGTTGTCGTACCCTCACCTGGACCCTAAACCGTCCCCGTCCCCTAACCCTAACCCTAGCCCGAACCCTAACCCTAACCCTTCCCCGAAGCCTTCCCCTCACCCGTCCCCTAATCCTAACCCTTACGCTCACACTAACCCGCGCCCTCACACGTACGCTCCCCCTAAACCGTTGTCGTACCCTCACCTGGACCCTAAACCGTCCCCGTCCCCTAACCCTAACCCTAGCCCGAACCCTAACCCTAACCCTTCCCCGAAGCCTTCCTCTCACCCGTCCCCTAATCCTAACCCGTACGCCCACACTGACCCGCCCCCTCACACGTACGCTCCCCTTAAACCGTTGTCGTACCCTCACCTGGACCCTAAACCGTCCCCATCCCCTAACACAAACCCTAGCTCGAACCCTAACACTAACCCTTCCCCGAAGCCTTCCCCTCACCCGTCCCCTAATCCTAACCCGTACGCCCACACTGACCCGCGCCCTCACACGTACGCTCCCCCTAAACGGTTGTCGTACCCTCACCTGGACCCTAAACCGTCCCCGTCCCCGTCCCCTAACCCTAGCCCGAACCCTAACCCTAACCCTTCCCCGAAGCCTTCCACTCACCCGTCCCCGAATCCTAACCCGTACGCCCACACTAACCGGCGCCCTCACACGTACGCTCCCCCTAAACCGCTGTCGTATCCTCACCTGGACCCTAAACCGTCCCCGTCCCCTAACCCTAACCCTAGCCCGAACCCTAACCCTAACCCTTCCCCGAAGCCTTCCCCTCACCCGTCCCCTAATCCTAACCCGTACGCCCACACTAACCCGCGCCCTCACACGTACGCTCCCCCTAAACCGTTGTCGTACCCTCACCTGGACCCTAAACCGTCCCCGTCCCCTAACCCTAACCCTAGCCCGAACCCTAACCCTAACACTTCCCCGAAGCCTTCCTGTCACCTGTCCCCTAATCCTAACCCGTACGTCCACACTGACCCGCGCCCTCACACGTACGCTCCCCCTAAACCGTTGGCGTACCCTCACCTGGACCCTAAACCGTCCCCGTCCCCTAACCCTAACCCTAGCCCGAACCCTAACCCTAACCTTCCCCGAAGCCTTCCCCTCACCCGTCCCCTAATCCTAACCCGTACGCCCACACTAACCCGCGCCCTCACACGTACCATCCCCCTGAACCGTTGTCGTACCCTCACCTGGACCCTAAACCGTCCCCGACCCCTAACCCTAACCCTATCCCGAACCCTAACCCTAACCCTTCCCCGAAGCCTTCCCCTCACCCGTCCCCTAATCCTAACCCGTACGCTCACACTAACCTGCGCCCTCACACGTATGCTCCCCCTAAACCGTTGACGTACCCTCACCTGGACCCTAAACCGTCCCCGTCCCCTAACCATAACCCTAGCCCGAACCCTAACCCTAACACTTCCCCGAAGCCTTCCTGTCACCTGTCCCCTAATCCTAACCCGTACGTCCACACTGACCCGCGCCCTCACACGTACGCTCCCCCTAAACCGTTGGCGTACCCTCACCTGGACCCTAAACCGTCCCCGTCCCCTAACCCTAACCCTAACCCGAACCCTAACCCTAACCCTTCCCCGAAGCCTTCCCCTCACCCGTCCCCTAGTCCTAACCCGTACGCCCACACTAACCCGCGCCCTCACACGTACGCTCCCCCTAAACCGTTGTCGTACCCTCACCTGGACCCTAAACCGTCCCCGTCCCCTAACCCTAACCCTAGCCCGAACCCTAACCCTAAACCTTCCCCGAAGCCTTCCCCTCACCCGTCCCCTAATCCTAACCCGTACGCTCACACTAACCCGCGCCCTCACACGTACGCTCCCCCTAAACCGTTCTCGTACCCTCACCTGGACCCTAAACCGTCCCCATCCCCTAACCCTAACCCTAGCCCGAACCCTAACCCTAACCCTTCCCCGAAGCCTTCCCCTCACCCGTCCCCTAATCCTAACCCGTACGCTCACACTAACCCGCGCCCTCACGCGTACGCTCCCCCTAAACCGTTGTCGTACCCTCACCTGGACCCTAAACCGTCCCCGTCCCCTAACCCTAACCCTAGCCCGAACCCTAACCCTAACCCTTCTCCGAAGCCTTCCCCTCACCCGGCCCCTAATCCTAACCCGTACGCTCACACTAACCCGCGCCCTCACACGTACGCTCGCCCTAAACCGTTGTCGTACCCTCACCTGGACCCTAAACCGTCCCCGTCCCCTAAACCTAACCCTAGTACGAACCCTAACCCTAACTCTTCCCCGAAGCCTTCCCCTCACCCGTCCCCTAATCCTAACCCGTACGCTCACACTAACCCGCGCCCTCACACGTACGCTCCCCCTAAACCGTTGTCGTACCCTCACCTGGACCCTAAACCGTCCCCGTCCCCTAACCCTAACCTTGGCCCGAACCCTAACCCTAACCCTTCCCCGAAGCCTTCCCCTCACCCGTCCCCTAATCCTAACGGGTACGCCCACACTAACCCGCGCCCTCACACGTACGCTCCCCCTAAACCGTTGTCGTACCCTCACCTGGACCCTAAACCGTCCCCGTCCCCTAACCCAACCCTAGCCCAAACCCTAACCCTAACCCTTCCCCGAAGCCTTCCCCTCACCCGTCCCCTAATCCTAACCCGTATGCTCACACTAACCCGCGCCCTCACACGTACGCTCCCACTAAACCGTTGTCGTACCCTCACCTGGACCCTAAACCGTCCCCATCCCCTAACCCTAACCCTAGCCCGAACCCTAACCCTAACCCTTCCCCGAAGCCTTCCCCTCACCCGTCCCCTAATCCTAACCCGTACGCTCACACTAACCCGCGCCCTCACACGTACGCTCCCCCTCAACCGTTGTCGTACCCTCACCTGGACCCTAAACCGTCCCCGTCCCCTAACCCGAACCCTAGCCCGAACCCTAACCCTAACCCTTCCCCGAAGCCTTCCCGTCACCCGTCCCCTAATCCTAACCCGTACGCCCACACTAACCCTCGCCCTCACACGTACGCTCCGCCTAAACCGTTGTCGTACCCTCACCTGGACCCTAAACCGTCCCCATCCCCTAACACTAACCCTAGCTCGAACCCTAACCCTAACCCTTCCCCGAAGCCTTCCCCTCTCCCGTCCCCTAATCCTAACCCGTACGCCCACACTGACCCGCGCCCTCACACGTACACTCCCCCTAAACGGTTGTCGTACCCTCACCTGGACCCTAAACCGTCCCCGTCCCCGTCCCCTAACCCTAGCCCGAACCCTAACCCTAACCCTTCCCCGAAGCCTTCCACTCACCCGTCCCCGAATCCTAACCCGTACGCCCACACTAACCGGCGCCCTCACACGTACGCTCCCCCTAAACCGCTGTCGTATCCTCACCTGGACCCTAAACCGTCCCCGTCCCCTAACCCTAACCCTAGCCCGAACCCTAACCCTAACCCTTCCCCGAAGCCTTCCCCTCACCCGTCCCCTAATCCTAACCCGTACGCCCACACTAACCCGCGCCCTCACACGTACGCTCCCCCTAAACCGTTGTCGTACCCTCACCTGGACCCTAAACCGTCCCCGTCCCCTAACCCTAACCCTAGCCCGAACCCTAACCCTAACACTTCCCCGAAGCCTTCCTGTCACCTGTCCCCTAATCCTAACCCGTACGTCCACACTGACCCGCGCCCTCACACGTACGCTCCCCCTAAACCGTTGGCGTACCCTCACCTGGATCCTAAACCGTCCCCGTCCCCTAACCCTAACCCTAGCCCGAACCCTAACCCTAACCTTCCCCGAAGCCTTCCCCTCACCCGTCCCCTAATCCTAACCCGTACGCCCACACTAACCCGCGCCCTCACACGTACCATCCCCCTGAACCGTTGTCGTACCCTCACCTGGACCCTAAACCGTCCCCGACCCCTAACCCTAACCCTATCCCGAACCCTAACCCTAACCCTTCCCCGAAGCCTTCCCCTCACCCGTCCCCTAATCCTAACCCGTACGCTCACACTAACCTGCGCCCTCACACGTATGCTCCCCCTAAACCGTTGACGTACCCTCACCTGGACCCTAAACCGTCCCCGTCCCCTAACCATAACCCTAGCCCGAACCCTAACCCTAACACTTCCCCGAAGCCTTCCTGTCACCTGTCCCCTAATCCTAACCCGTACGTCCACACTGACCCGCGCCCTCACACGTACGCTCCCCCTAAACCGTTGGCGTACCCTCACCTGGACCCTAAACCGTCCCCGTCCCCTAACCCTAACCCTAACCCGAACCCTAACCCTAACCCTTCCCCGAAGCCTTCCCCTCACCCGTCCCCTAGTCCTAACCCGTATGCCCACACTAACCCGCGCCCTCACACGTACGCTCCCCCTAAACCGTTGTCGTACCCTCACCTGGACCCTAAACCGTCCCCGTCCCCTAACCCTAACCCTAGCCCGAACCCTAACCCTAAACCTTCCCCGAAGCCTTCCCCTCACCCGTCCCCTAATCCTAACCCGTACGCTCACACTAACCCGCGCCCTCACACGTACCCTCCCCCTAAACCGTTCTCGTACCCTCACCTGGACCCTAAACCGTCCCCATCCCCTAACCCTATCCCTAGCCCGAACCCTAACCCTAATCCTTCCCCGAAGCCTTCCCCTCACCCGTCCCCTAATCCTAACCCGTACGCTCACACTAACCCGCGCCCTCACGCGTACGCTCCCCCTAAACCGTTGTCGTACCCTCACCTGGACCCTAAACCGTCCCCGTCCCCTAACCCTAACCCTAGCCCGAACCCTAACCCTAACCCTTCCCCGAAGCCTTCCCCTCACCCGGCCCCTAATCCTAACCCGTACGCTCACACTAACCCGCGCCCTCACACGTACGCTCGCCCTAAACCGCTGTCGTACCCTCACCTGGACCCTAAACCGTCCCCGTCCCCTAAACCTAACCCTAGTACGAACCCTAACCCTAACTCTTCCCCGAAGCCTTCCCCTCACCCGTCCCCTAATCCTAACCCGTACGCTCACACTAACCCGCGCCCTCACACGTACGCTCCCCCTAAACCGTTGTCGTACCCTCACCTGGACCCTAAACCGTCCCCGTCCCCTAACCCTAACCTTGGCCCGAACCCTAACCCTAACCCTTCCCCGAAGCCTTCCCCTCACCCGTCCCCTAATCCTAACGGGTACGCCCACACTAACCCGCGCCCTCACACGTACGCTCCCCCTAAACCGTTGTCGTACCCTCACCTGGACCCTAAACCGTCCCCGTCCCCTAACCCAACCCTAGCCCAAACCCTAACCCTAACCCTTCCCCGAAGCCTTCCCCTCACCCGTCCCCTAATCCTAACCCGTATGCTCACACTAACCCGCGCCCTCACACGTACGCTCCCACTAAACCGTTGTCGTACCCTCACCTGGACCCTAAACCGTCCCCGTCCCCTAACCCTAACCCTAGCCCGAACCCTAACCCTAACCCTTCCCCGAAGCCTTCCCCTCACCCGTCCCCTAATCCTAACCCGTACGCTCACACTAACCCGCGCCCTCACACGTACGCTCCCCCTCAACCGTTGTCGTACCCTCACCTGGACCCTAAACCGTCCCCGTCCCCTAACCCGAACCCTAGCCCGAACCCTAACCCTAACCCTTCCCCAAAGCCTTCCCGTCACCCGTCCCCTAATCCTAACCCGTACGCCCACACTAACCCTCGCCCTCACACGTACGCTCCGCCTAAACCGTTGTCGTACCCTCACCTGGACCCTAAACCGTCCCCGTCCCCTAACCCTAACCCTAGCCCGAACCCTAACCCTAACCCTTCCCCGAAGCCTTCCCCTCACCCTTCCCCTAATCCTAACCCGTACGCCCACACTAACCCGCGCCCTCACACGTACGCTCCCCCTAAACCGTTGTCGTACCCTCACCTGGACCCTAAACCGTCCCCGTCCCCTAACCCTTACCCTAGACCGAACCCTAACCCTAACCCTTCCCCGAAGCCTTCCCCTCACCCGTCCCCTAATCCTAACCCGTACGCCCACACTGACCAGCGCCCTCACACGTACGCTCCCCCTAAACCGTTGTCGTACCCTCACCTGGACCCTAAACCGTCCCTGTCCCCTAACCCTAACCCTAGCCCGAACCCTAACCCTAACCCTTCCCCGAAGCCTTCCCCTCACCAGTCCCCTAATCCTAACCCGTACGCTCACACTAACCCGCGCCCTCACACGTACGCTACCCCTAAACCGTTGTCGTACCCTCACCTGGACCCTAAACCGTCCCCGTCCCCTAACCCTAACCCTATCCCGAACCCTAACTCTAACCCTTCCCCGAAGCCTTCCCCTCACCCGTCCCCTAATCCTAACCCGTACGCTCACACTAACCCGCGCCCTCACACGTACGCTTCCCCTAAACCGTTGTCGTACCCTCACCTAGACCCTCAACCGACCCCGTCCCCTAACCCTAACCCTAGCCCTAACCCTAACCCTAAACCTTCCCCGAAGCCTTCCCCTCACACTTCCCCTAATCCTAACCCGTACGCTCACACTAACCCGCGCCCTCACACATACGCTCCCCCTAAACCGTTGTCGTACCCTCACCTGGACCCTAAACCGTCCCCGTCCCCTAACCCTAACCGTAGCCCGAACCCTAACCCTAACACTTCCCCGAAGCCTTCCCCTCACCCGTCCCCTAATCCTAACCCGTACGCCCACACTAAACCGCGCCCTCAAACATACGCTCCCCCTAAACCATTGTCGTACCCTCACCTGGACCCTAAACCGTCCCCGTCACCTAACCCTAACCCTAGCCCGAACCCTAACCCTAACCCTTCCCCGAAGCCTTCCCCTCACCCGTCCCCTAATCCTAACCCGTACGCCCACACTAAACCGCGCCCTCACACGTACGCTCCCCCTAAACCGTTGTGGTACCCTCACCTGGACCCTAAACCGTCCCCGTCCCCTAACCCTAACCCTAGCCCGAACCCTAACCCTAACACTTCCCCGAAGCCTTCCCCTCACCCGTCCCCTAATCCTAACCCGTACGCCCACGCTGACCCGCGCCCTCACACGTACGCTCCCCCTAAACCGTTGTCGTACCCTCACCTGGACCCTAAACCGTCCCCGTCCCCTAACCCTAACCCTAGCCCGAACCCTAACCCTAACCCTTCCCCGAAGCCTTCCCCTCACCCGTCCCCTAATCCTAACCCGTACGCTCACACTAACACGCGCCCTCACACGTACGCTCCCCCTAAACCGTTGTCGTACCCTCACCTGGACCCTAAACCGTCCCCGTCCCCTAACCCTAACCCTAGCCCGAACCCTAACCCTAACCCATCCCCGAAGCCTTCCCCTCACCCGTCCCCTAATCCTAACCCGAACGCTCACAATAACCCGCGCCCTCACACGTACGCTCCCCCTAAACCGTTGTCGTACCCTCACCTGGACCCTAAACCGTCCCCGTCCCCTAACCCTAACCCTAGCCCGAACCCTAACCCTAACCCTTCCCCGAAGCCTTCCCCTCACCTGTCCCCTAATCCTAACCCGTACGCTCACACTAACCCGCGCCCTCACACGTACGCTACCCCTAAACCGTTGTCGTACCCTCACCTGGACCCTAAACCGTCCCCGTCCCCTAACCCTAACCCTACCCCGAACCCTAACCCTAACCCATCCCCGAAGCCTTCCCCTCACCCTTACCCTAATCCTAACCCGTACGCTCACACTAACCCGCGCCCTCACACGTACGCTCCCCCTAAACCGTTGTCGTAACCTCACCTGGACCCTAAACCGTCCCCTTCCCCTAACGCTAACCCTAGCCCGAACCCTGACCCTAACCCTTCCCCGAAGCCTTCCCCTCACCCGTCCCCTAATCCTAACCCGTACGCCCACACTAACCCGCGCCCTCACACGTACGCTCCCCCTAAACCGTTGTCGTACCCTCACCTGGACCCTAAACCGTCCCCGTCCCCTAACCCTAACCCTAGCCCGAACCCTAACCCTAACCCTTCTCCGAAGCCTTCCCCTCACCCGTCCCCTAACCCTAACCCGTACGACCACACTAAGCCGCGCCCTCACACGTACGCTCCCCCTAAAACGTTGTCGTACCCTCACCTGGACCCTAAGCCGTCCCCGTCCCCTAACCCTAACCCTAGCCCGAAGCCTAACCCTAACCCTTCGCCGAAGCCTTCCCCTCACCCGTCCCCTAATCCTAACCCGTACGCTCACACTAACCCGCGCCCTCACACGTACGCTCCCCCTAAACCGTTGTCGTACCCACACCTGGACCCTAAACCGTGCCCGTCCCCTAACCCTAACCCTAGCCCGAACCCTAACCCTAACCCTTCCCCGAAGCCTTCCCATCACCCGTCCCCTAATCCTAACCCGTACGCCCACACTAAACCGCGCCCTCACACGTACGCTCCCCCTAAACCGTTGTCGTACCCTCACCTGGACCCTAAACCGTCCCCGTCCCCTAACCCTAACCCTAGCCCGAACCCTAACCCTAACACTTCCCCGAAGCCTTCCCCTCACCCGTCCCCTAATCCTAACCCGTACGCCCACGCTGACCCGCGCCCTCACACGTACGCTCCCCCTAAACCGTTGTCGTACCCTCACCTGGACCCTAAACCGTCCCCGTCCCCTAACCCTAACCCTAGCCCGAACCCTAACCCTAACCCTTCCCCGAAGCCTTCCCCTCACCCGTCCCCTAATCCTAACCCGTACGCTCACACTAACACGCGCCCTCACACGTACGCTCCCCCTAAACCGTTGTCGTACCCTCACCTGGACCCTAAACCGTCCCCGTCCCCTAACCCTAACCCTAGCCCGAACCCTAACCCTAACCCTTCCCCGAAGCCTTCCCCTCACCCGTCCCCTAATCCTAACCCGTACGCTCACACTAAACCGCGCCCTCACACGTACGCTCCTCCTAAACCATTGTCGTACCCTCACCTGGACCCTAAACCGTCCCCGTCCCCTAACCCTAACCCTAGCCCGAACCCTAACCCTAACCCTTCCCCGAAGCCTTCCCCTCACCCGTCCCGTAATCCTAACCCGTACGCTCACACTAACCCGCGTCCTCACACGTACGCTCCCCCTAAACCGTTGTCGTACACTCACCTGGACCCTAAACCGTCCCCGTCCCCTAACCCTAACCCTAGCCCGAACCCTAACCCTAACCCTTCCCCGAAGCCTTCCCCTCACCCGTCCCCTAATCCTAACCCGTACGCTCACACTAACCCACGCCCTCACACGTACACTCCCCCTAAATCGTTGTCGTACCCTCACCTGGACCCTAAACCGTCCCCGTCCCCTAACCCTAACCCTAGCCCGAACCCTAACCCTAACCCTTGCCCGAAGCCTTCCCCTCACCCGTCCCCTAATCCTAACCCGAACGCTCACACTAACCCGCGCCCTCACACGTACGCTCCCCCTAAACCGTTGTCGTACCCTCACCTGGACCCTAAACCGTCCCCGTCCCCTAACCCTAACCCTAGCCCGAACCCTAACCCTAACCCTTCCCCGAAGCCTTCCCCTCACCCGTCCCCTAATCCTAACCCGTACGCTCACACTAACCCGCGCCCTCACACGTACGCTACCCCTAAACCGTTGTCGTACCCTCACCTGGACCCTAAACCGTCCCCGTCCCCTAACCCTAACCCTACCCCGAACCCTAACCCTAACCCATCCCCGAAGCCTTCCCCTCACCCTTACCCTAATCCTAACCCGTACGCTCACACTAACCCGCGCCCTCACACGTACGCTCCCCCTAAACCGTTGTCGTACCCTCACCTGGACCCTAAACCGTCCCCGTCCCCTAACCCTAACCCTAGCCCGAACCCTAACCCTAACCCTTCCCCGAAGCCTTCCCCTCACCCGTCCCCTAATCCTAACCCGTACGCTCACACTAACCCGCGCCCTCACACATACGCTCCCCCTAAACCGTTGTTGTACCCTCACCTGGACCCTAAACCGTCCCCGTCCCCTAACCCTATCCCTAGCCCGAACCCTAACCCTAACCCTTCCCCGAAGCCTTCCCCTAACCCTTCCCCTAATCCTAACCCGTACGCTCACACTAACCCGCGCCCTCACACGTACGCTCCCCCTAAACCGTTGTCGTACCCTCACCTGGACCCTAAACCGTCCCCGTCCCCTAATCCTTACCCTAGACCGAACCCTAACCCTAACCCTTCCCCGAAGCCTTCCCCTCACCCGTCCACTAATCCTAACCCGTAAGCCCACACTAACACGCGCCCTCACACGTACGCTCCCCCTAAACCGTTGTCGCACCCTCACCTGGACCCTAAACCGTCCCCGTCCCCTAACCCTAACCCTAGCCCGAACCCTAAACCTAACCCTTCCCCGAAGCCTTCCCCTCACCCGTCCCCTAATCCTAACACGTACGCCCACACTAAACCGCGCCCTCACACGTACGCTCCCCCTAAGCCATTGTCGTACCCTCACCTGGACCCTAAACCGTCCCCGTCCCCTAAACCTAACCTAACCCTAGCCCGAACGCTAACCCTAACCCTTCCCCGAAGCCTTCCCCTCACCCGTCCCCTAATCCTAACCCGTACGCCCACACTGACCCGCGCCCTCACACGTACGCTCCCCCTAAACCATTGTCGTACCCTCACCTGGACCCTAAACCGTCCCCGTCCCGTAACCCTAACCCTAGCCCGAACCCTAACCCTAACCCTTCCCCGAAGCCTTCCCCTCACCCGTCCCCTAACCCTAACCCGTACGACCACACTAACCCGCGCCCTCACACGTACGCTCCCCCTAAACCGTTGTCGTACCCACACCTGGACCCTAAACCGTGCCCGTCCCCTAACCCTAACCCTAGCCCGAACCCTAACCCTAACCCTTCCCCGAAGCCTTCCCCTCACCCGTCCCCTAATCCTAACCCGTACACTCACTCTAACCCGCGCCCTCACACGTACGCTACCCCTAAACCGTTGTCGTACCCTCACCTGGACCCTAAACCGTCCCCGTCCCCTAACCCTAACCCTACCCCGAACCCTAACCCTAACCCATCCCCGAAGCCTTCCCTCACCCTTACCCTAATCCTAACCCGTACGCTCACACTAACCCGCGCCCTCACACGTACGCTCCCCCTAAACCGTTGTTGTACCCTCTCCTGTACCCTAAACTCTCCCCGTCCCCTAACCCTAAACCTAGCCCGAACCCTAACCCTAACCCTTCCCCGAAGCCTTCCCCTCACCCGTCCCCTAATCCTAACCCGTACGCCCACACTAACCCGCGCCCTCACACGTACGCTCCCCCTAAACCGTTGTCGTACCCTCACCTGGACCCTAAACCGTCCCCGTCCCCTAACCCTAACCCTAGCCCGAACCCTAACCCTAACCCATCCCCGAAGCCTTCCCCTCACCCTTCCCCTAATCCTAACCCGTACGCTCACACTAACCCGCGCCCTCACACGTACGCTCCCCCTAAACCGTTGTCGTACCCTCACCTGGACCCTAAACCGTCCCCGTCCCCTAACCCTAACCCTAGCCCGAACCCTAACCCTAACCCTTCCCCGAAGCCTTCCCGTCACCCGTCCCCTAATCCTAATCCGTACGCCCACACTAACCCGCGCCCTCACACGTACGTTCCCCCTTAACCGTTGTCGTACCCACACCTGGACCCTAAACCGTCCCCATCCCCTAACCCTAACCCTAGCCCGAACCCTAATCCTAACCCTTCCCCGAAGCCTTCCCATCACCCGTCCCCTAATCCTAACCCGTACGCTGACACTAACCCACGCCCTCACACGTACGCTCCCCTTAAACCGTTGTCGTACCCTCACCTGGACCCTAAACCGTTCCCGTCCCCTAACCCTAACCCTAGCCCGAACCCTAACCCTAACCCTTCCCCGAAGCATTCCCCTCACCCGTCCCCTAATCCTAACCTGTACGCCCACACTAACCCGCGCACTCACATGTACGCTCCCCCTAAACCGTTGTCGTACCCTCACCTGGACCCTAAACCGTCCCCGTCCCCTAACCCTAACCCTTCCCCGAAACCTGCCCCTCACCCGTCCCCTAATCCTAACCCGTACGCCCACAATAACCCGTGCCCTCAAACGTACGCTCCCCCTTAACTTTTCTCGTACCCTCACCTGGACCCTAAACCGTCCCCGTCCCCTAACCCTAACCCTAGCCCGAACCCTAACCCTAACCCTTCCCCGAAGCCTTCCCCTCACCCGTCCCCTAATCCTAACCCGTACGCTCACACTAACCCGCGCCCTCACACGTACGCTCCCCCTAAACCGTTGTCGTACCCTCACCTGGACCCTAAACCGTCCCCGTCCCCTAACCCTAACCCTAGCCCGAACCCTAACCCTAACCCTTCCCCGAAGCCTTCCCCTCACCCGTCCCCTAATCCTAACCCGTACGCTGACACTAACCCACGCCCTCATACGTACGCTCCCCCTAAACCGTTGTCGTACCCTCATCTGGACCCTAAACCGTCCCCGTCCCCTAACCCTAACCCTATCCCGAACACTAACCCTAACCCTTCCCCGAAGCATTCCCCTCAACCGTCCCCTAATCCTAACCTGTACGCCCACACTAACCCGCGCACTCACATGTACGCTCCCCCTAAACCGTTGTCGTACCCTCACCTAGACCCTAAACCGTCCCCGTCCCCTAACCCTAACCCTAGCCCTAACACTAACCCTAACCCTTCCCCGAAGCATTCCCCTCAACCGTCCCCTAATCCTAACCTGTACGCCCACACTAACCCACGCACTCACATGAACGCTCCCCCTAAACCGTTGTCGTACCCACACCTGGACCCTAAACCGTCCCCGTCCCCTAACCCTAACCCTAGCCCGAACCCTAACCCTAACCCATCCCCGAAGCCTTCCCCTCACCCTTCCCCTAATCCTAACCCGTACGCTCACACTAACCCGCGCCCTCACACGTACGCTCCCCCTAAACCGTTGTCGTACCCTCACCTGGACCCTAAACCGTCCCCGTCCCCTAACCCTAACCCTAGCCCGAACCCTAACACTAACCCTTCCCCGAAGCCTTCCCCTCACCCGTCCCCTAATCCTAACCCTTACGCTCACACTAACCCGCGCCCTCACACGTACGCTCCCCCTAAACCGTTGTCGTACCCACACCTGGAGCCTAAACCGTCCCCGTCCCCTAACCCTAACCCTAGCCCGAACCCTAACCCTAACCCTTCCCCGAAGCCTTCCCCTCACCCGTCCCCTAATCCTAACCCGTACGCCCACACTAACCCGCGCCCTCACACGTACGCTCCCCCTAAACCGTTGTCGTACCCTCACCTGGACCCTAAACCGTCCCCGTCCCCTAACCCTAACCCTAGCCCGAACCCTAACCCTAACACTTCCCCGAAGCCTTCCTCTCACCCGTCCCCTAATCCTAACCCGTACGCCCACACTGACCCGCGCCATCACACGTACGCTCCCCTTAAACCGTTGTCGTACCCTCACCTGGACCCTAAACCGTCCCCGTCCCCTAACCCTAACCCTAGCCCGAACCCTAACCCTAACCCTTCCCCGAAGCCTTCCCCTCACCCGTCCCCTAATGTTAACCCGTACGCCCACACTAACCCGCGCCCTCACACGTACCATCCCCCTGAACCGTTGTCGTACCCTCACCTGGACCCTAAACCGTCCCCGTCCCCTAACCCTAACCCTATCCCGAACCCTAACCCTAACCCTTCCCCGAAGCCTTCCTCTCACCCGTCCCCTAATCCTAACCCGTACGCTCACACTAACCTGCGCCCTCACACGTATGCTCCCCCTAAACCGTTGTCGTACCCTCACCTGGACCCTAAACCGTCCCCGTCCCCTAACCATAACCCTAGCCCGAACCCTAACCCTAGCCCTTCCCCGAAGCCTTCCCCTCACCCGTCCCCTAATCCTAACCCGTACGCTCACACTAACCCGCGCCCTCACACGTACGCTCCCCCTAAACCATTGTCGTACCCTCACCTGGACCCTAAACCGTCCCCGTACCCTAACCCTAACCCTAGCCCGAACCCTAACCCTAACCCTTCCCCGAAGCCTTCCCATCACCCGTCCCCTAATCCTAACCCGTACGCTCACACTAACCCGCGCCCTCACACGTACGCTCCCCCGAAAACGTTGTCGTACCCTCACCTGGACCCTAAACCGTCCCCGTCCCCTGAACCTAACCCTAGCCCGAACCCTAACCCTAACCCTTCCCCGAAGCCTTCCCCTCACCCGTCCCCTAATCCTAACCCGTACACCCACACTAACCCGCGCCCTCACACGTACGCTCCCCCTAAACCGTTGTCGTACACTCACCTGGACCCTAAACCGTCCCCGTCCCCTAACCCTAGCCCGAACCCTAACCCTAAACCTTCCCCGAAGCCTTCCCCTCACCCGTCCCCTAATCCTAACCCGTACGCTCACACGAACCCGCGCCCTCATACGTACGCTCCCCCTAAACCGTTCTCGTACCCTCACCTGGACCCTAAACCGTCCCCATCCCCTAACCCTAACCCTAGCCCGAACCCTAACCCTAACACTTCCCCGAAGCCTTCCCCTCACCCGTCCCCTAATCCTAACCCGTACGCTCACACTAACCCGCGCCCTCACACGTACGCTCCCCCTAAACCGTTGTCGTACCCTCACCTGGACCCTAAACCGTCCCCGTCCCCTAACCCTAACCCTAACCCGAACCCTAACCCTAACCCTTCCCCGAAGCCTTCCCCTCACCCGTCCCCTAATCCTAACCCGTACGCTCACACTAACCCGCGCCCTCACACGTACGCTCGCCCTATACCGTTGTCGTACCCTCACCTGGACCCTAAACCGTCCCCGTCCCCTAAACCTAACCCTAGCACGAACCCTAACCCTAACCCTTCCCCGAAGCCTTCCCCTCACCCGTCCCCTAATCCTAACCCGTACGCCCACACTAACCCGCGCCCTCACACGTACGCTCCCCCTAAACCGTTGTCGTACCCTCACTTGGACCCTAAACCGTCCCTGTCCCCTAACACTAACCCTAGCCCGAACGCTAACCCTAAACCTTCCCCGAAGCCTTCCCCTCACCCGTCCCCTAATCCTAACCCGTACGCCCACACTGACCCGCGCCCTCACACGTACGCTCCCCCTAAACCGTTGTCGTACCCTCACCTAGACCCTAAACCGTCCCCGTCCCCTAACCCTAACCCTAGCCCGAACCCTAACCCTAACACTTCCCCGAAGCATTCCCCTCACCCGTCCCCTAATCCTAACCCGTAGGCCCACACTAACCTGCAACCTCACACGTACGCTCCCCCTAAACCGTTGTCGTACCCTCACCTAGACCCTAAACCGTCCCCGTCCCCTAACCCTAACCCTAGCCCTAACCCTAACCCTTACACTTCCCCGAAGCCTTCCCGTCACCCGTCCCCTAATCCTAACCCGTACGCCCACACTAACCATCGCCCTCACACGTACGCTCCGCCTAAACCGTTGTCGTACCCTCACCTGGACCCTAAACCGTCCCCGTCCCCTAACCCTAACCCTAGCCCGAACCCTAACCCTAACCCTTCCCCGAAGCCTTCCCCTCACCCGTCCCCTAATCCTAACCCGTACGCTCACAGTAACCCGCACCCTCACACGTACGCTCCCCCTAAACTGTTGTCGTACCGTCACCTGGACCCTAAACCGTCCCCATCCCCTAACCCTAACCCTAGCCCGAACCCTAACCCTAACCCTTCCCCGAAGCCTTCCCCTCACCCGTCCCCTAATCCTAACCCGTACGCTCACACTAACACGCGCCCTCACACCTACGCTCCCCCTAAACCGTTGTCGTACCCTCACCTGGACCCTAAACCGTCCCCGTCCCCTAACCCTAACCCTAGCCCGAACCCTAACCCTAACCCTTCCCCGAAGCCTTCCCTTCACCAATCCCCTAATCCTAACCCGTACGCTCACACTAACCCGCGCCCTCACACGTACGCACCCCATAAACCGTTGTCGTACCCTCACCTGGACCCTAAACCGTCCCCGTCCCGTAACCCTAACCCTAGGCCGAACCATAACCCTAACCCTTCCCCGAAGCCTTCCCCTCACCCGTCCCCTAATCCTAACCCGTACGCTCACACTAACCCACGCCCTCACACGTACGCTCCCCCTAAACCGTTGTCGTACCCTCACCTGGACCCTAAACTGTCCCCGTCCCCTAACCCTAACCCTAGCCCGAACCCTAACCCTAACCCTTCCCCGAAGCCTTCCCCTCACCCGTCCCCTAATCCTAACCCGTACGCTCACACTAACCCGCGCCCTCACACGTACGCTCCCCCTAAACCGTTGTCGTACCCTCACCTGGACCCTAAACCGTCCCCGTCCCCTAACCCTAACCCTAGCCCGAACCCTAACCCTAACCCTTCCCCGAAGCCTTCCCCTCACACGTCCCCTAATCCTAACCCGTACGCTCACACTAACCAACGCCCTCACAAGTACGCTCCCCCTAAACCGTTGTCGTACCCTCAAGTGGACCCTAAACCGTCCCCGTCCCCTAACCCTAACCCTAGCCCGAACCCTAACCCTAACCCTTCCCCGAAGCCTTCCCCTCACCCGTCCCCTAATCCTAACCCGTACGCTCACACTAACCCGCACCCTCACACGTATGCTCCCCCTAAACCGTTGTCGTACCCTCACCTGGACCCTAAACCGTCCCCGTCCCCTAACCCTAACCCTAGCCCGAACCCTAACCCTAACCCTTCCCCGAAGCCTTCCCCTCACCCGTCCCCTAATCCTAACCCGTACGCTCACACTAACCCGCGCCCTCACACGTACGCTCCCCCTAAACCGTTGTCGTACCCTCACCTGGACCCTAAACCGTCCCCGTCCCCTAATCCTTACCCTAGACCGAACCCTAACCCTAACCCTTCCCCGAAGCCTTCCCCTCACCCGTCCCCTAATCCTAACCCGTACGCCCACACTAACACGCGCCCTCACACGTACGCTCCCCCTAAACTGTTGTCGCACCCTCACCTGGACCCTAAACCGTCACCGTCCCCTAACCCTAACCCTAGCCCGAACCCTAACCCTAACCCTTCGCCGAAGCCTTCCCCTCACCCGTCCCCTAATCCTAACCCGTATGCTCACACTAAACCGCGCCCTCACACGTATGCTCCCCCTAAACCGTTGTCGTACCCTCACCTGGACCCTAAACCGTCCCCGTCCCCTAACCCTAACCCTAGCCCGAACCCTAACCCTAACCGTTCCCCGAAGCCTTTCCCTCACCCGTCCCCTAATCCTAACCCGTACGCTCACACTAACCCGCACCCTCACACGTACGCTCCCCCTAAACCGTTGTCGTACCCTCACCTGGACCCTAAACCGTCCCCGTCCCCTAACCCTAACCCTAGCCCGAACCCTAACCCTAACCCTTCCCCGAAGCCTTCCCCTCACCCGTCCCCTAATCCTAACACGTACGCCCACACTAACCCGCGCCCTCACACGTACGCTTCCCCTAAACCGTTGTCGTACCCTCACCTGGACCCTAAACCGTCCCCGTCCCCTAACCCTAACCCTAGCCCGAACCCTAACCCTAACCCTTCGCCGAGGCCTTCCCCTCACCCTTCCCCTAACCCTAACCCGTACGCTTACACTAACCCGCGCCCTCACACGTACGCTCCCCCTAAACCGTTGTCATACCCACAGCTGGACCCTAAACCGTCCCCGTCCCCTAACCCTAACCCTAGCCCGAACCCTAACCCTAACCCTTCCCCGAAGTCTTCCCCTCACCCGTCCCCTAATCCTAACCCGTACGCCCACACTGACCCGCGCCCTCACACGTACGCTCCCCCTAAAACGTTGTCGTACCCTCACCTGGACCCTAAACCGTCCCCGTCCCGTAACCCTAACCCTAGCCCGAACCCTAACCCTAATCCTTCCCCGAAGCCTTCCCCTCACCCGTCCCCTAATCCTAACCCGTACGCTCACAGTAACCCGCGCCCTCACACGTACGCTCCCCCTAAACCGTTGTCGTACCCTCACCTGGACCCTAAACCGTCCCCTTCCCCTAACGCTAACCCTAGCCCGAACCCTAACCCTAACCCTTCCCCGAAGACTTCCCCTCACCCGTCCCCTAATCCTAACCCGTACGCCCACACTAACCCGCGCCCTCACACGTACGCTCCCCCTAAACCGTTGCCGTACCCTCACCTGGACCCTAAACCGTCCCCATCCTCTAACCCTAACCCTAGCCCGAACCCTAACCCTAACCCTTCTCAGAAGCCTTCCCCTCACCCGTCCCCTAACCCTAACCCGTACGACCACACTAACCCACGCCCTCACACGTACGCTCCCCCTAAAACGTTGTCGTACCCTCACCTGGACGCTAAACCGTCCCCGTCCCCTAACCCTAACCCTAGCCCGAACCCTAACCCTAACCCTTCCCCGAAGCCTTCCCCTCACCCGTCCCCTAATCCTAACCCGTACGCCCACACTAACACGTGCCCTCACACGTACGCTCCCCCTTAACTTTTCTCGTACCCTCACCTGGACCCTAAACCGTCCCCGTCCCCTAACCCTAACCCTAGCCCGAACCCTAACCCTAACCCTTCCCCGAAGCCTTTCCCTCACCCGTCCCCTAATCCTAACCCGTACGCCCACACTGACCCGCAACCTCACACGTACGCTCCCCCTAAACCGTTGTCGTACCCTCACCTGGACCCTAAACCGTCCCCGTCCCCTAACCCTAACCCTAGCCCGAACCCTAACCCTAACCCTTCCCCGAAGCCTTCCCCTCACCCGTCCCCTAATCCTAACCCGTACGCTCAAACTAACCCGCGCCCTCACATGTACGCTCCCCCTAAACCGTTGTCGTACCCTCACCTGGACCCTAAACCGTCCCCGTCCCCTAACCCTAACCCTAGCCCGAACCCTAACCCTAACCCTTCCCCGAAGCCTTCCCCTCACCCGTCCCCTAAACCTAACCCGTACGCCCACACTAACCCGCGCCCTCACACGTACACTCCCCCTAAACCGTTGTCTTACCCTCACCTGGACCCTAAACCGTCCCCGTCCCCTAACCCTAACCCTAGCCCGAAACCTAACCCTAACCCTTCCCCGAAGCCTTCCCCTCACCCGTCCCCTAATCCTAACCCGTACGCCCACACTAACCCGCGCCCTCACACGTACGCTCCCCCTAAACCGTTGTCGTACACTCACCTGGACCCTAAACCATCCCCGTCCCCTAACCCTAACCCTAGCCCGAACCCTAACCCTAATCCTACCCCGAAGCCTTCCCCTCACCCGTCCCCTAATCCTAACCCGTACGCCCACACTAACCCGTGCCCTCACACGTACGCTCCCCCTAAACCGTTGTCGTACACTCACGTGGACCCTAAACCGTCCCCGTCCCCTAACCCTAACCCTAGCCCGAACCCTAACCCTAACCCTTCCCCGAAGCCTTCCCCTCACCCGTCCCCTAATCCTAACCCGTACGCTCACACTAACCCGCGCCCTCACACGTACGCTCCCCCTAAACCGTTGTCGTACCCTCACCTGGACCCTAAACCGTCCCCGTCCCCTAACCCTAACCCTAGCCCGAACCCTAACCCTAAACCTTCCCCGAAGCCTTCCCCTCACACGTCCCCTAATCCTAACCCGTACGCTCACACTAACCCGCGCCCCCACACGTACGCTCCCCCTAAACCGTTGTCGTACCCTCAACTGGACCCTAAACCGTCCCCGTCCCCTAACCCTAACCCTAGCCCGAACCCTAACCCTAACCCTTCCCCGAAGCCTTCCCCTCACACGTCCCCTAATCCTAACCCGTACGCTCACACTAACCCGCGCCCTCACACGTATGCCCCTCCTAAACCGTTGTCGTACCCTCACCTGGACCCTAAACCGTCCCCGTCCCCTAACCCTAACCCTAGCCCGAAACCTAATCCTAACACTTCCCCGAAGCCTTCCCCTCACCCGTCCCCTAATCCTAACCCGTACGCCCACACTGACCCGCGCCCTCACACGTACGCTCCCCCTAAACCGTTGTCGTACCCTCACCTGGACCCTAAACCGTCCCCGTCCCCTAACCCTAACCCTAGCCCGAACCCTAACCCTAACCCTTCCCCGAAGCCTTCCCCTCACCCGTCCCCTAAACCTAACCCTTACGCCCACACTAACCCGCGCCCTCACACGTACGCTCCCCCTAAACCGTTGTCGTACCCTCACCTGGACCCTAAACCGTCCCCATCCCCTAACCCTAACCCTAGCCCGAAACCTAACCCTAACCCTTCCCCGAAGCCTTCCCCTCACCCGTCCCCTAATCCTAACCCGTACGCCCACACTAACCCGCGCCCTCACACGTACGCTCCCCCTAAACCGTTGTCGTACCCTCACCTGGACCCTAAACCGTCCCCGTCCCCTAACCCTAACCCTAGCCCGAACCCTAACCCTAATCCTACCCCGAAGCCTTCCCCTCACCCGTCCCCTAATCCTAACCCGTACGCCCACACTAACCCGTGCCCTCACACGTACGCTCCCCCTAAACCGTTGTCGTACCCTCACGTGGACCCTAAACCGTCCCCGTCCCCTAACCCTAACCCTAGCCCGAACCCTAACCCTAACCCTTCCCCGAAGCCTTCCCCTCACCCGTCCCCTAATCCTAACCCGTACACTCACACTAACCCGCGCCCTCACACGTACGCTCCCCGTAAACCGTTGTCGTACCCTCACCTGGACCCTAAACCGTCCCCGTCCCCTAACCCTAACCCTAGCCCGAACCCTAACCCTAACCCTTCCCCGAAGCCTTCCCCTCACCCGTCCCCTAATCCTAACCCGTACGCCCACACTAACCCGCGCCCTCACACGTACGCTCCCCCTAAACCGTTGTCGTACCCTCACTTGGACCCTAAACCGTCCCTGTCCCCTAACACTAACCCTAGCCCGAACGCTAACCCTAAACCTTCCCCGAAGCCTTCCCCTCACCCGTCCCCTAATCCTAACCCGTACGCCCACACTGACCCGCGCCCTCACACGTACGCTCCCCCTAAACCGTTGTCGTACCCTCACCTAGACCCTAAACCGTCCCCGTCCCCTAACCCTAACCCTAGCCCGAACCCTAACCCTAACACTTCCCCGAAGCATTCCCCTCACCCGTCCCCTAATCCTAACCCGTAGGCCCACACTAACCTGCAACCTCACACGTACGCTCCCCCTAAACCGTTGTCGTACCCTCACCTAGACCCTAAACCGTCCCCGTCCCCTAACCCTAACCCTAGCCCTAACCCTAACCCTTACACTTCCCCGAAGCCTTCCCGTCACCCGTCCCCTAATCCTAACCCGTACGCCCACACTAACCATCGCCCTCACACGTACGCTCCGCCTAAACCGTTGTCGTACCCTCACCTGGACCCTAAACCGTCCCCGTCCCCTAACCCTAACCCTAGCCCGAACCCTAACCCTAACCCTTCCCCGAAGCCTTCCCCTCACCCGTCCCCTAATCCTAACCCGTACGCTCACAGTAACCCGCACCCTCACACGTACGCTCCCCCTAAACTGTTGTCGTACCGTCACCTGGACCCTAAACCGTCCCCATCCCCTAACCCTAACCCTAGCCCGAACCCTAACCCTAACCCTTCCCCGAAGCCTTCCCCTCACCCGTCCCCTAATCCTAACCCGTACGCTCACACTAACACGCGCCCTCACACCTACGCTCCCCCTAAACCGTTGTCGTACCCTCACCTGGACCCTAAACCGTCCCCGTCCCCTAACCCTAACCCTAGCCCGAACCCTAACCCTAACCCTTCCCCGAAGCCTTCCCTTCACCAATCCCCTAATCCTAACCCGTACGCTCACACTAACCCGCGCCCTCACACGTACGCACCCCATAAACCGTTGTCGTACCCTCACCTGGACCCTAAACCGTCCCCGTCCCGTAACCCTAACCCTAGGCCGAACCATAACCCTAACCCTTCCCCGAAGCCTTCCCCTCACCCGTCCCCTAATCCTAACCCGTACGCTCACACTAACCCACGCCCTCACACGTACGCTCCCCCTAAACCGTTGTCGTACCCTCACCTGGACCCTAAACTGTCCCCGTCCCCTAACCCTAACCCTAGCCCGAACCCTAACCCTAACCCTTCCCCGAAGCCTTCCCCTCACCCGTCCCCTAATCCTAACCCGTACGCTCACACTAACCCGCGCCCTCACACGTACGCTCCCCCTAAACCGTTGTCGTACCCTCACCTGGACCCTAAACCGTCCCCGTCCCCTAACCCTAACCCTAGCCCGAACCCTAACCCTAACCCTTCCCCGAAGCCTTCCCCTCACACGTCCCCTAATCCTAACCCGTACGCTCACACTAACCAACGCCCTCACAAGTACGCTCCCCCTAAACCGTTGTCGTACCCTCAAGTGGACCCTAAACCGTCCCCGTCCCCTAACCCTAACCCTAGCCCGAACCCTAACCCTAACCCTTCCCCGAAGCCTTCCCCTCACCCGTCCCCTAATCCTAACCCGTACGCTCACACTAACCCGCACCCTCACACGTATGCTCCCCCTAAACCGTTGTCGTACCCTCACCTGGACCCTAAACCGTCCCCGTCCCCTAACCCTAACCCTAGCCCGAACCCTAACCCTAACCCTTCCCCGAAGCCTTCCCCTCACCCGTCCCCTAATCCTAACCCGTACGCTCACACTAACCCGCGCCCTCACACGTACGCTCCCCCTAAACCGTTGTCGTACCCTCACCTGGACCCTAAACCGTCCCCGTCCCCTAATCCTTACCCTAGACCGAACCCTAACCCTAACCCTTCCCCGAAGCCTTCCCCTCACCCGTCCCCTAATCCTAACCCGTACGCCCACACTAACACGCGCCCTCACACGTACGCTCCCCCTAAACTGTTGTCGCACCCTCACCTGGACCCTAAACCGTCACCGTCCCCTAACCCTAACCCTAGCCCGAACCCTAACCCTAACCCTTCGCCGAAGCCTTCCCCTCACCCGTCCCCTAATCCTAACCCGTATGCTCACACTAAACCGCGCCCTCACACGTATGCTCCCCCTAAACCGTTGTCGTACCCTCACCTGGACCCTAAACCGTCCCCGTCCCCTAACCCTAACCCTAGCCCGAACCCTAACCCTAACCGTTCCCCGAAGCCTTTCCCTCACCCGTCCCCTAATCCTAACCCGTACGCTCACACTAACCCGCACCCTCACACGTACGCTCCCCCTAAACCGTTGTCGTACCCTCACCTGGACCCTAAACCGTCCCCGTCCCCTAACCCTAACCCTAGCCCGAACCCTAACCCTAACCCTTCCCCGAAGCCTTCCCCTCACCCGTCCCCTAATCCTAACACGTACGCCCACACTAACCCGCGCCCTCACACGTACGCTTCCCCTAAACCGTTGTCGTACCCTCACCTGGACCCTAAACCGTCCCCGTCCCCTAACCCTAACCCTAGCCCGAACCCTAACCCTAACCCTTCGCCGAGGCCTTCCCCTCACCCTTCCCCTAACCCTAACCCGTACGCTTACACTAACCCGCGCCCTCACACGTACGCTCCCCCTAAACCGTTGTCATACCCACAGCTGGACCCTAAACCGTCCCCGTCCCCTAACCCTAACCCTAGCCCGAACCCTAACCCTAACCCTTCCCCGAAGTCTTCCCCTCACCCGTCCCCTAATCCTAACCCGTACGCCCACACTGACCCGCGCCCTCACACGTACGCTCCCCCTAAAACGTTGTCGTACCCTCACCTGGACCCTAAACCGTCCCCGTCCCGTAACCCTAACCCTAGCCCGAACCCTAACCCTAATCCTTCCCCGAAGCCTTCCCCTCACCCGTCCCCTAATCCTAACCCGTACGCTCACAGTAACCCGCGCCCTCACACGTACGCTCCCCCTAAACCGTTGTCGTACCCTCACCTGGACCCTAAACCGTCCCCTTCCCCTAACGCTAACCCTAGCCCGAACCCTAACCCTAACCCTTCCCCGAAGACTTCCCCTCACCCGTCCCCTAATCCTAACCCGTACGCCCACACTAACCCGCGCCCTCACACGTACGCTCCCCCTAAACCGTTGCCGTACCCTCACCTGGACCCTAAACCGTCCCCATCCTCTAACCCTAACCCTAGCCCGAACCCTAACCCTAACCCTTCTCAGAAGCCTTCCCCTCACCCGTCCCCTAACCCTAACCCGTACGACCACACTAACCCACGCCCTCACACGTACGCTCCCCCTAAAACGTTGTCGTACCCTCACCTGGACGCTAAACCGTCCCCGTCCCCTAACCCTAACCCTAGCCCGAACCCTAACCCTAACCCTTCCCCGAAGCCTTCCCCTCACCCGTCCCCTAATCCTAACCCGTACGCCCACACTAACACGTGCCCTCACACGTACGCTCCCCCTTAACTTTTCTCGTACCCTCACCTGGACCCTAAACCGTCCCCGTCCCCTAACCCTAACCCTAGCCCGAACCCTAACCCTAACCCTTCCCCGAAGCCTTTCCCTCACCCGTCCCCTAATCCTAACCCGTACGCCCACACTGACCCGCAACCTCACACGTACGCTCCCCCTAAACCGTTGTCGTACCCTCACCTGGACCCTAAACCGTCCCCGTCCCCTAACCCTAACCCTAGCCCGAACCCTAACCCTAACCCTTCCCCGAAGCCTTCCCCTCACCCGTCCCCTAATCCTAACCCGTACGCTCAAACTAACCCGCGCCCTCACATGTACGCTCCCCCTAAACCGTTGTCGTACCCTCACCTGGACCCTAAACCGTCCCCGTCCCCTAACCCTAACCCTAGCCCGAACCCTAACCCTAACCCTTCCCCGAAGCCTTCCCCTCACCCGTCCCCTAAACCTAACCCGTACGCCCACACTAACCCGCGCCCTCACACGTACACTCCCCCTAAACCGTTGTCTTACCCTCACCTGGACCCTAAACCGTCCCCGTCCCCTAACCCTAACCCTAGCCCGAAACCTAACCCTAACCCTTCCCCGAAGCCTTCCCCTCACCCGTCCCCTAATCCTAACCCGTACGCCCACACTAACCCGCGCCCTCACACGTACGCTCCCCCTAAACCGTTGTCGTACACTCACCTGGACCCTAAACCATCCCCGTCCCCTAACCCTAACCCTAGCCCGAACCCTAACCCTAATCCTACCCCGAAGCCTTCCCCTCACCCGTCCCCTAATCCTAACCCGTACGCCCACACTAACCCGTGCCCTCACACGTACGCTCCCCCTAAACCGTTGTCGTACACTCACGTGGACCCTAAACCGTCCCCGTCCCCTAACCCTAACCCTAGCCCGAACCCTAACCCTAACCCTTCCCCGAAGCCTTCCCCTCACCCGTCCCCTAATCCTAACCCGTACGCTCACACTAACCCGCGCCCTCACACGTACGCTCCCCCTAAACCGTTGTCGTACCCTCACCTGGACCCTAAACCGTCCCCGTCCCCTAACCCTAACCCTAGCCCGAACCCTAACCCTAAACCTTCCCCGAAGCCTTCCCCTCACACGTCCCCTAATCCTAACCCGTACGCTCACACTAACCCGCGCCCCCACACGTACGCTCCCCCTAAACCGTTGTCGTACCCTCAACTGGACCCTAAACCGTCCCCGTCCCCTAACCCTAACCCTAGCCCGAACCCTAACCCTAACCCTTCCCCGAAGCCTTCCCCTCACACGTCCCCTAATCCTAACCCGTACGCTCACACTAACCCGCGCCCTCACACGTATGCCCCTCCTAAACCGTTGTCGTACCCTCACCTGGACCCTAAACCGTCCCCGTCCCCTAACCCTAACCCTAGCCCGAAACCTAATCCTAACACTTCCCCGAAGCCTTCCCCTCACCCGTCCCCTAATCCTAACCCGTACGCCCACACTGACCCGCGCCCTCACACGTACGCTCCCCCTAAACCGTTGTCGTACCCTCACCTGGACCCTAAACCGTCCCCGTCCCCTAACCCTAACCCTAGCCCGAACCCTAACCCTAACCCTTCCCCGAAGCCTTCCCCTCACCCGTCCCCTAAACCTAACCCTTACGCCCACACTAACCCGCGCCCTCACACGTACGCTCCCCCTAAACCGTTGTCGTACCCTCACCTGGACCCTAAACCGTCCCCATCCCCTAACCCTAACCCTAGCCCGAAACCTAACCCTAACCCTTCCCCGAAGCCTTCCCCTCACCCGTCCCCTAATCCTAACCCGTACGCCCACACTAACCCGCGCCCTCACACGTACGCTCCCCCTAAACCGTTGTCGTACCCTCACCTGGACCCTAAACCGTCCCCGTCCCCTAACCCTAACCCTAGCCCGAACCCTAACCCTAATCCTACCCCGAAGCCTTCCCCTCACCCGTCCCCTAATCCTAACCCGTACGCCCACACTAACCCGTGCCCTCACACGTACGCTCCCCCTAAACCGTTGTCGTACCCTCACGTGGACCCTAAACCGTCCCCGTCCCCTAACCCTAACCCTAGCCCGAACCCTAACCCTAACCCTTCCCCGAAGCCTTCCCCTCACCCGTCCCCTAATCCTAACCCGTACACTCACACTAACCCGCGCCCTCACACGTACGCTCCCCGTAAACCGTTGTCGTACCCTCACCTGGACCCTAAACCGTCCCCGTCCCCTAACCCTAACCCTAGCCCGAACCCTAACCCTAAACCTTCCCCGAAGCCTTCCCCTCACACGTCCCCTAATCCTAACCCGTACGCTCACACTAACCCGCGCCCTCACACGTACGCTCCCCCTAAACCGTTGTCGTACCCTCAACTGGACCCTAAACCGTCCCCGTCCCCTAACCCTAACCCTAGCCCGAACCCTAACCCTAACCCTTTCCCGAAGCCTTCCCCTCACCCGTCCCCTAATCCTAACACGTACGCTCACACTAACCCGCGCCCTCACACGTACGCTCCCCCTAAACCGTTGTCGTACCCTCACCTGGACCCTAAACCGTCCCCGTCCCCGTCCCCTAACCCTAGCCCGAACCCTAACCCTAACCCTTCCCCGAAGCCTTCCCCTCACCCGTCCCCGAATCCTAACCCGTACGCTCACACTAACCGGCGCCCTCACACGTACGCTCCCCCTAAACCGTTGTCGTACCCTCACCTGGACCCTAAACCGTCCCCGTCCCCTAACCCTAACCCTAGCCCGAACCCTAACCCTAACACTTCCCCGAAGCCTTCCTGTCACCTGTCCCCTAATCCTAACCCGTACGTCCACACTGACCCGCGCCCTCACACGTACGCTCCCCCTAAACCGTTGGCGTACCCTCACCTGGACCCTAAACCGTCCCCGTCCCCTAACCCTAACCCTAGCCCGAACCCTAACCCTAACCCATCCCCGAAGCCTTCCCCTCACCCGTCCCCTAATGTTAAACCGTACGCCCACACTAACCCGCGCCCTCACACGTACCATCTCCCTGAACCGTTGTCGTACCCTCACCTGGACCCTAAACCGTCCCCGTCCCCTAACCCTAACCCTATCCCGAACCCTAACCCTAACCCTTCCCCGAAGCCTTCCCCTCACCCGTCCCCTAATCCTAACCCGTACGCTCACACTAACCTGCGCCCTCACACGTATGCTCCCCCTAAACCGTTGACGTACCCTCACCTGGACCCTAAACCGTCCCCGTCCCCTAACCATAACCCTAGCCCGAACCCTAACCCTAGCCCTTCCCCGAAGCCTTCCCCTCACCCGTCCCCTAATCCTAACCCGTACGCTCACACTAACCCGCGCCCTCACACGTACGCTCCCCCTAAACCATTGTCGTACCCTCACCTGGACCCTAAACCGTCCCCGTACCCTAACCCTAACCCTAGCCCGAACCCTAACCCTAACCCTTCCCCGAAGCCTTCCCCTCACCCGTCCCCTAATCCTAACCCGTACGCTCACACTAACCCGCGCCCTCACACGTACGCTCCCCCGAAAACGTTGTCGTACCCTCACCTGGACCCTAAACCGTCCCCGTCCCCTGAACCTAACCCTAGCCCGAACCCTAACCCTAACCCTTCCCCGAAGCCTTCCCCTCACCCGTCCCCTAATCCTAACCCGTAGGCCCACACTAACCCGCGACCTCACACGTACGCTCCCCCTAAACCGTTGTCGTACCCTCACCTAGACCCTAAACCGTCCCCGTCCCCTAACCCTAACCCTAGCCCTAACCCTAACCCTTACACTTCCCCGAAGCCTTCCCGTCACCCGTCCCCTAATCCTAACCCGTACGCCCACACTAACCCTCGCCCTCACACGTACGCTCCGCCTAAACCGTTGTCGTACCCTCACCTGGACCCTAAACCGTCCCCGTCCCCTAACCCTAACCCTAGCCCGAACCCTAACCCTAACCCTTCCCCGAAGCCTTCCCCTCACCCGTCCCCTAATCCTAACCCGTACGCTCACAGTAACCCGCACCCTCACACGTACGCTCCCCCTAAACTGTTGTCGTACCGTCACCTGGACCCTAAACCGTCCCCATCCCCTAACCCTAACCCTAGCCCGAACCCTAACCCTAACCCTTCCCCGAAGCCTTCCCCTCACCCGTCCCCTAATCCTAACCCGTACGCTCACACTAACACGCGCCTTCACACGTACGCTCCCCCTAAACCGTTGTCGTACCCTCACCTGGACCCTAAACCGACCCCGTCCCCTAACCCTAACCCTAGCCCGAACCCTAACCCTAACCCTTCCCCGAAGCCTTCCCTTCACCCATCCCCTAATCCTAACCCGTACGCTCACACTAACACGCGCCCTCACACGTACGCTCCCCATAAACCGTTGTCGTACCCTCACCTGGACCCTAAACCGTCCCCGTCCCGTAACCCTAACCCTAGGCCGAACCATAACCCTAACCCTTCCCCGAAGCCTTCCCCTCACCCGTCCCCTAATCCTAACCCGTACGCTCACACTAACCCACGCCCTCACACGTACGCTCCCCCTAAACCGTTGTCGTACCCTCACCTGGACCCTAAACCGTCCCCGTCCCCTAACCCTAACCCTAGCCCGAACCCTAACCCTAACCCTTCCCCGAAGCCTTCCCCTCACCCGTCCCCTAATCCTAACCCGTACGCTCACACTAACCCGCGCCCTCACACGTACGCTCCCCCTAAACCGTTGTCGTACCCTCACCTGGACCCTAAACCGTCCCCGTCCCCTAACCCTAACCCTAGCCCGAACCCTAACCCTAACCCTTCCCCGAAGCCTTTCCCTCACACGTCCCCTAATCCTAACCCGTACGCTCACACTAACCAACGCCCTCACAAGTACGCTCCCCCTAAACCGTTGTCGTACCCTCAAGTAGACCCTAAACCGTCCCCGTCCCCTAACCCTAACCCTAGCCCGAACCCTAACCCTAACCCTTCCCCGAAGCCTTCCCCTCACCCGTCCCCTAATCCTAACCCGTACGCTCACACTAACCCGCACCCTCACACGTATGCTCCCCCTAAACCGTTGTCGTACCCTCACCTGGACCCTAAACCGTCCCCGTCCCCTAACCCTAACCCTAGCCCGAACCCTAACCCTAACCCTTCCCCGAAGCCTTCCCCTCACCCGTCCCCTAATCCTAACCCGTACGCTCACACTAACCCGCGCCCTCACACCTACACTCCCCCTAAACCGTTGTCGTACCCTCACCTGGACCCTAAACCGTCCCCGTCCCCTAATCATTACCCTAGACCGAACCCTAACCCTAACCCTTCCCCGTAGCCTTCCCCTCACCCGTCCCCTAATCCTAACCCGTACGCCCACACTAACACGCGCCCTCACACGTACGCTCCCCCTAAACCGTTGTCGCACCCTCACCTGGACCCTAAACCGTCACCGTCCCCTAACCCTAACCCTAGCCCGAACCCTAACCCTAACCCTTCGCCGAAGCCTTCCCCTCACCCATCCCCTAATCCTAACCCGTATGCTCACACTAACCCGCGCCCTCACACGTATGCTCCCCCTAAACCGTTGTCGTACCCTCACCTGTACCCTAAACCGTCCCCGTCCCCTAACCCTAACCCTAGCCCGAACCCTAACCCTAACCGTTCCCCGAAGCCTTTCCCTCACCCGTCCCCTAATCCTAACCCGTACGCTCACACTAACCCGCACCCTCACACGTACGCTCCCCCTAAACCGTTGTCGTACCCTCACCTGGACCCTAAACCGTCCCCGTCCCCTAACCCTAACCCTAGCCCGAACCCTAACCCTAACCCTTCCCCGAAGCCTTCCCCTCACCCGTCCCCTAATCCTAACACGTACGCCCACACTAACCCGCGCCCTCACACGTACGCTTCCCCTAAACCGTTGTCGTACCCTCACCTGGACCCTAAACCGTCCCCGTCCCCTAACCCTAACCCTAGCCCGAACCCTAACCCTAACCCTTCGCCGAGGCCTTCCCCTCACCCTTCCCCTAACCCTAACCCGTACGCTTACACTAACCCGCGCCCTCACACTTACGCTCCCCCTAAACCGTTGTCATACCGACAGCTGGACCCTAAACCGTCCCCGTCCCCTAACCCTAACCCTAGCCCGAACCCTAACCCTAACCCTTCCCCGAAGTCTTCCCCTCACCCGTCCCCTAATCCTAACCCGTACGCCCACACTGACCCGCGCCCTCACACGTACGCTCCCCCTAAAACGTTGTCGTACCCTCACCTGGACCCTAAACCGTCCCCGTCCCGTAACCCTAACCCTAGCCCGAACCCTAACCCTAATCCTTCCCCGAAGCCTTCCCCTCACCCGTCCCCTAATCCTAACCCGTACGCTCACAGTAACCCGCGCCCTCACACGTACGCTCCCCCTAAACCGTTGTCGTACCCTCACCTGGACCCTAAACCGTCCCCTTCCCCTAACGCTAACCCTAGCCCGAACCCTAACCCTAACCCTTCCCCGAAAACTTCCCCTCACCCGTCCCCTAATCCTAACCCGTACGCCCACACTAACCCACGCCCTCACACGTACGCTCCCCCTAAACCGTTGTCGTACCCTCACCTGGACCCTAAACCGTCCCCATCCCCTAACCCTAACCCTAGCCCGAACCCTAACCCTAACCCTTCTCAGAAGCCTTCCCCTCACCCGTCCCCTAACCCTAACCCGTACGACCACACTAACCCACGCCCTCACACGTACGCTCCCCCTAAAACGTTGTCGTACCCTCACCTGGACGCTAAACCGTCCCCGTCCCCTAACCCTAACCCTAGCCCGAACCCTAACCCTAACCCTTCCCCGAAGCCTTCCCCTCACCCGTCCCCTAATCCTAACCCGTACGCCCACACTAACACGTGCCCTCACACGTACGCTCCCCCTTAACTTTTCTCGTACCCTCACCTGGACCCTAAACCGTCCCCGTCCCCTAACCCTAACCCTAGCCCGAACCCTAACCCTAACCCTTCCCCGAAGCCTTCCCCTCACCCGTCCCCTAATCCTAACCCGTACGCCCACACTGACCCGCAACCTCACACGTACGCTCCCCCTAAACCGTTGTCGTACCCTCACCTGGACCCTAAACCGTCCCCGTCCCCTAACCCTAACCCTAGCCCGAACCCTAACCCTAACCCTTCCCCGAAGCCTTCCCCTCACCCGTCCCCTAATCCTAACCCGTACGCTCACACTAACCCGCGCCCTCACATGTACGCTCCCCCTAAACCGTTGTCGTACCCTCACCTGGACCCTAAACCGTCCCCGTCCCCTAACCCTAACCCTAGCCCGAACCCTAACCCTAACCCTTCCCCGAAGCCTTCCCCTCACCCGTCCCCTAAACCTAACCCGTACGCCCACACTAACCCGCGCCCTCACACGTACGCTCCCCCTAAACCGTTGTCGTACCCTCACCTGGACCCTAAACCGTCCCCGTCCCCTAACCCTAACCCTAGCCCGAAACCTAACCCTAACACTTCCCCGAAGCCTTCCCCTCACCCGTCCCCTAATCCTAACCCGTACACCCACACTAACCCGCGCCCTCACACGTACGCTCCCCCTAAACCGTTGTCGTACCCTCACCTGGACCCTAAACCATCCCCGTCCCCTAACCCTAACCCTAGCCCGAACCCTAACCCTAATCCTACCCCGAAGCCTTCCCCTCACCCGTCCCCTAATCCTAACCCGTACGCCCACACTAACCCGTGCCCTCACACGTACGCTCCCCCTAAACCGTTGTCGTACACTCACGTGGAACCTAAACCGTCCCCGTCCCCTAACCCTAACCCTAGCCCGAACCCTAACCCTAACCCTTCCCCGAAGCCTTCCCCTCACCCGTCCCCTAATCCTAACCCGTACGCTCACACTAACCCGCGCCCTCACACGTACGCTCCCCCTAAACCGTTGTCGTACCCTCACCTGGACCCTAAACCGTCCCCGTCCCCTAACCCTAACGCTAGCCCGAACCCTAACTCTAAACCTTCCCCGAAGCCTTCCCCTCACACGTCCCCTAATCCTAACCCGTACGCTCACACTAACCCGCGCCCCCACACGTACGCTCCCGCTAAACCGTTGTCGTACCCTCAACTGGACCCTAAACCGTCCCCGTCCCCTAACCCTAACCCTAGCCCGAACCCTAACCCTAACCCTTCCCCGAAGCCTTCCCCTCACACGTCCCCTAATCCTAACCCGTACGCTCACACTAACCCGCGCCCTCACACGTATGCCCCTCCTAAACCGTTGTCGTACCCTCACCTGGACCCTAAACCGTCCCCGTCCCCTAACCCTAACCCTAGCCCGAACCCTAACCCTAAAACTTCCCCGAAGCCTTCCCCTCACCCGTCCCCTAATCCTAACCCGTACGCCCACACTGACCCGCGCCCTCACACGTACGCTCCCCCTAAACCGTTGTCGTACCCTCACCTGGACCCTAAACCGTCCCCGTCCCCTAACCCTAACCCTAGCCCGAACCCTAACCCTAACCCTTCCCCGAAGCCTTCCCCTCACCCGTCCCCTAATCCTAACCCGTACGCTCACACTAACCCGCGCCCTCACACGTACGCTGCCCCTAAACCGTTGTCGTACCCTCACCTGGACCCTAAACCGTCCCCGTCCCCTAACCGTAACCCTAGCCCGAACCCTAACCCTAACCCTTCCCCGAAGCCTTCCCCTCACCCGTCCCCTAATCCTAACCCGTACGCCCACACTAACCCGCGCCCTCACACGTACGCTCCCCCTAAACCGTTGTCGTACCCTCACCTGGACCCTAAACCGTCCCCATCCCCTAACCCTAACCCTAGCCCGAAACCTAACCCTAACCCTTCCCCGAAGCCTTCCCCTCACCCGTCCCCTAATCCTAACCCGTACGCCCACACTAACCCGCGCCCTCACACGTACGCTCCCCCTAAACCGTTGTCGTACCCTCACCTGGACCCTAAACCGTCCCCGTCCCCTAACCCTAACCCTAGCCCGAACCCTAACCCTAATCCTACCCCGAAGCCTTCCCCTCACCCGTCCCCTAATCCTAACCCGTACGCCCACACTAACCCGTGCCCTCACACGTACGCTCCCCCTAAACCGTTGTCGTACCCTCACGTGGACCCTAAACCGTCCCCGTCCCCTAACCCTAACCCTAGCCCGAACCCTAACCCTAACCCTTCCCCGAAGCCTTCCCCTCACCCGTCCCCTAATCCTAACCCGTACACTCACACTAACCCGCACCCTCACACGTACGCTCCCCGTAAACCGTTGTCGTACCCTCACCTGGACCCTAAACCGTCCCCGTCCCCTAACCCTAACCCTAGCCCGAACCCTAACCCTAAACCTTCCCCGAAGCCTTCCCCTCACACGTCCCCTAATCCTAACCAGTACGCTCACACTAACCCGCGCCCTCACACGTACGCTCCCCCTAAACCGTTGTCGTACCCTCAAGTGGACCCTAAACCGTCCCCGTCCCCTAACCCTAACCCTAGCCCGAACCCTAACCCTAACCCTTTCCCGAAGCCTTCCCCTCACCCGTCCCCTAATCCTAACACGTACGCTCACACTAACCCGCGCCCTCACACGTACGCTCCCCCTAAACCGTTGTCGTACCCTCACCTGGACCCTAAACCGTCCCCGTCCCCGTCCCCTAACCCTAGCCCGAACCCTAACCCTAACCCTTCCCCGAAGCCTTCCCCTCACCCGTCCCCTAATCCTAACCCGTACGCCCACACTAAGCCGCGCCCTCACACGTACGCTCCCCCTAAACCGTTGTCGTACCCTCACCTGGACCCTAAACCGTCCCCGTCCCCTAACCCTAACCCTAGCCCGAACCCTAACCCTAACACTTCCCCGAAGCCTTCCTGTCACCTGTCCCCTAATCCTAACCCGTACGTCCACACTGACCCGCGCCCTCACACGTACGCTCCCCCTAAACCGTTGGCGTACCCTCACCTGGACCCTAAACCGTCCCCGTCCCCTAACCCTAACCCTAGCCCGAACCCTAACCCTAACCCATCCCCGAAGCCTTCCCCTCACCCGTCCCCTAATGTTAACCCGTACGCCCACACTAACCCGCGCCCTCACACGTACCATCCCCCTGAACCGTTGTCGTACCCTCACCTGGACCCTAAACCGTCCCCGTCCCCTAACCCTAACCCTATCCCGAACCCTAACCCTAACCCTTCCCCGAAGCCTTCCCCTCACCCTTCCCCTAATCCTAACCCGTACGCTCACACTAACCTGCGCCCTCACACGTATGCTCCCCCTAAACCGTTGACGTACCCTCACCTGGACCCTAAACCGTCCCCGTCCCCTAACCATAACCCTAGCCCGAACCCTAACCCTAGCCCTTCCCCGAAGCCTTCCCCTCACCCGTCCCCTAATCCTAACCCGTACGCTCACACTAACCCGCGCCCTCACACGTACGCTCCCCCTAAACCATTGTCGTACCCTCACCTGGACCCTAAACCGTCCCCGTACCCTAACCCTAACCCTAGCCCGAACCCTAACCCTAACCCTTCCCCGAAGCCTTCCCCTCACCCGTCCCCTAATCCTAACCCGTACGCTCACACTAACCCGCGCCCTCACACGTACGCTCCCCCGAAAACGTTGTCGTACCCTCACCTGGACCCTAAACCGTCCCCGTCCCCTGAACCTAACCCTAGCCCGAACCCTAACCCTAATCCTACCCCGAAGCCTTCCCCTCACCCGTCCCCTAATCCTAACCCGTACGCCCACACTAACCCGTGCCCTCACACGTACGCTCCCCCTAAACCGTTGTCGTACACTCACGTGGACCCTAAACCGTCCCCGTCCCCTAACCCTAACCCTAGCCCGAACCCTAACCCTAACCCTTCCCCGAAGCCTTCCCCTCACCCGTCCCCTAATCCTAACCCGTACGCTCACACTAACCCGCGCCCTCACACGTACGCTCCCCCTAAACCGTTGTCGTACCCTCACCTGGACCCTAAACCGTCCCCGTCCCCTAACCCTAACGCTAGCCCGAACCCTAACTCTAAACCTTCCCCGAAGCCTTCCCCTCACACGTCCCCTAATCCTAACCCGTACGCTCACACTAACCCGCGCCCCCACACGTACGCTCCCGCTAAACCGTTGTCGTACCCTCAACTGGACCCTAAACCGTCCCCGTCCCCTAACCCTAACCCTAGCCCGAACCCTAACCCTAACCCTTCCCCGAAGCCTTCCCCTCACACGTCCCCTAATCCTAACCCGTACGCTCACACTAACCCGCGCCCTCACACGTATGCCCCTCCTAAACCGTTGTCGTACCCTCACCTGGACCCTAAACCGTCCCCGTCCCCTAACCCTAACCCTAGCCCGAACCCTAACCCTAAAACTTCCCCGAAGCCTTCCCCTCACCCGTCCCCTAATCCTAACCCGTACGCCCACACTGACCCGCGCCCTCACACGTACGCTCCCCCTAAACCGTTGTCGTACCCTCACCTGGACCCTAAACCGTCCCCGTCCCCTAACCCTAACCCTAGCCCGAACCCTAACCCTAACCCTTCCCCGAAGCCTTCCCCTCACCCGTCCCCTAATCCTAACCCGTACGCTCACACTAACCCGCGCCCTCACACGTACGCTGCCCCTAAACCGTTGTCGTACCCTCACCTGGACCCTAAACCGTCCCCGTCCCCTAACCGTAACCCTAGCCCGAACCCTAACCCTAACCCTTCCCCGAAGCCTTCCCCTCACCCGTCCCCTAAACCTAACCCGTACGCCCACACTAACCCGCGCCCTCACACGTACGCTCCCCCTAAACCGTTGTCGTACCCTCACCTGGACCCTAAACCGTCCCCATCCCCTAACCCTAACCCTAGCCCGAAACCTAACCCTAACCCTTCCCCGAAGCCTTCCCCTCACCCGTCCCCTAATCCTAACCCGTACGCCCACACTAACCCGCGCCCTCACACGTACGCTCCCCCTAAACCGTTGTCGTACCCTCACCTGGACCCTAAACCGTCCCCGTCCCCTAACCCTAACCCTAGCCCGAACCCTAACCCTAATCCTACCCCGAAGCCTTCCCCTCACCCGTCCCCTAATCCTAACCCGTACGCCCACACTAACCCGTGCCCTCACACGTACGCTCCCCCTAAACCGTTGTCGTACCCTCACGTGGACCCTAAACCGTCCCCGTCCCCTAACCCTAACCCTAGCCCGAACCCTAACCCTAACCCTTCCCCGAAGCCTTCCCCTCACCCGTCCCCTAATCCTAACCCGTACACTCACACTAACCCGCGCCCTCACACGTACGCTCCCCGTAAACCGTTGTCGTACCCTCACCTGGACCCTAAACCGTCCCCGTCCCCTAACCCTAACCCTAGCCCGAACCCTAACCCTAAACCTTCCCCGAAGCCTTCCCCTCACACGTCCCCTAATCCTAACCCGTACGCTCACACTAACCCGCGCCCTCACACGTACGCTCCCCCTAAACCGTTGTCGTACCCTCAAGTGGACCCTAAACCGTCCCCGTCCCCTAACCCTAACCCTAGCCCGAACCCTAACCCTAACCCTTTCCCGAAGCCTTCCCCTCACCCGTCCCCTAATCCTAACACGTACGCTCACACTAACCCGCGCCCTCACACGTACGCTCCCCCTAAACCGTTGTCGTACCCTCACCTGGACCCTAAACCGTCCCCGTCCCCGTCCCCTAACCCTAGCCCGAACCCTAACCCTAACCCTTCCCCGAAGCCTTCCCCTCACCCGTCCCCTAATCCTAACCCGTACGCCCACACTAAGCCGCGCCCTCACACGTACGCTCCCCCTAAACCGTTGTCGTACCCTCACCTGGACCCTAAACCGTCCCCGTCCCCTAACCCTAACCCTAGCCCGAACCCTAACCCTAACACTTCCCCGAAGCCTTCCTGTCACCTGTCCCCTAATCCTAACCCGTACGTCCACACTGACCCGCGCCCTCACACGTACGCTCCCCCTAAACCGTTGGCGTACCCTCACCTGGACCCTAAACCGTCCCCGTCCTCTAACCCTAACCCTAGCCCGAACCCTAACCCTAACCCATCCCCGAAGCCTTCCCCTCACCCGTCCCCTAATGTTAACCCGTACGCCCACACTAACCCGCGCCCTCACACGTACCATCCCCCTGAACCGTTGTCGTACCCTCACCTGGACCCTAAACCGTCCCCGTCCCCTAACCCTAACCCTATCCCGAACCCTAACCCTAACCCTTCCCCGAAGCCTTCCCCTCACCCTTCCCCTAATCCTAACCCGTACGCTCACACTAACCTGCGCCCTCACACGTATGCTCCCCCTAAACCGTTGACGTACCCTCACCTGGACCCTAAACCGTCCCCGTCCCCTAACCATAACCCTAGCCCGAACCCTAACCCTAGCCCTTCCCCGAAGCCTTCCCCTCACCCGTCCCCTAATCCTAACCCGTACGCTCACACTAATCCGCGCCCTCACACGTACGCTCCCCCTAAACCATTGTCGTACCCTCACCTGGACCCTAAACCGTCCCCGTACCCTAACCCTAACCCTAGCCCGAACCCTAACCCTAACCCTTCCCCGAAGCCTTCCCCTCACCCGTCCCCTAATCCTAACCCGTACGCTCACACTAACCCGCGCCCTCACACGTACGCTCCCCCGAAAACGTTGTCGTACCCTCACCTGGACCCTAAACCGTCCCCGTCCCCTGAACCTAACCCTAGCCCGAACCCTAACCCTAACCCTTCCCCGAAGCCTTCCCCTCACCCGTCCCCTAATCCTAACCCGTACGCCCACACTAACCCGCGCCCTCACACGTACGCTCCCCCTAAACCGTTGTCGTACCCTCACCTGGACCCTAAACCGTCCCCGTCCCCTAACCCTAACCCTAGCCCGAACCCTAACCCTAAACCTTCCCCGAAGCCTTCCCCTCACCCGTCCCCTAATCCTAAACCGTACGCTCACACTAACCCGCGCCCTCACACGTACGCTCCCCCTAAACCGTTCTCGTACCCTCACCTGGACCCTAAACCGTCCCCATCCCCTAACCCTAACCCTAGCCCGAACCCTAACCCTAACCCTTCCCCGAAGCCTTCCCCTCACCCGTCCCCTAATCCTAACCCGTACGCTCACACTAACCCACGCCCTCATACGTACGCTCCCCCTAAACCGTTGTCGTACCCTCACCTGGACCCTAAACCGTCCCCGTCCCCTAACCCTAACCCTAGCCCGAACCCTAACCCTAACCCTTCCCCGAAGCCTTCCCCTCACCCGTCCCCTAATCCTAACCCGTACGCTCACACTAACCCGCGCCCTCACAGGTACGCTCGCCCTATACCGTTGTCGTACCCTCACCTGGACCCTAAACCGTCCCCGTCCCCTAAACCTAACCCTAGCACGAACCCTAACCCTAAACCTTCCCCGAAGCCTTCCCCTCACCCGTCCCCTAATCCTAACCCGTACGCCCACACTAACCCGCGCCCTCACACGTACGCTCCCCCTAAACCGTTGTCGTACCCTCACTTGGACCCTAAACCGTCCCTGTCCCCTAACACTAACCCTAGCCCGAACGCTAACCCTAAACCTTCCCCGAAGCCTTCCCCTCACCCGTCCCCTAATCCTAACCCGTACGCCCACACTGACCCGCGCCCTCACACGTACGCTCCCCCTAAACCGTTGTCGTACCCTCACCTAGACCCTAAACCATCCCCGTCCCCTAACCCTAACCCTAGCCCGAACCCTAACCCTAACACTTCCCCGAAGCATTCCCCTCACCCGTCCCCTAATTCTAACCCGTAGGCCCACACTAACCCGCGCCCTCACACGTACGCTCCCCCTAAACCGTTGTCGTACCCTCACCTAGACCCTAAACCGTCCCCGGCCCCTAACCCTAACCCTAACCCTAACCCTAACCCTTACACTTCCCCGAAGCCTTCCCGTCACCCGTCCCCTAATCCTAACCCGTACGCCCACACTAACCCTCGCCCTCACACGTACGCTCCGCCTAAACCGTTGTCGTACCCTCACCTGGACCCTAAACCGTCCCCGTCCCCTAACCCTAACCCTAGCCCGAACCCTAACCCTAACCCTTCCCCGAAGCCTTCCCCTCACCCGTCCCCTAATCCTAACACGTACGCTCACAGTAACCCGCACCCTCACACGTACGCTCCCCCTAAACTGTTGTCGTACCGTCACCTGGACCCTAAACCGTCCCCATCCCCTAACCCTAACCCTAGCCCGAACCCTAACCCTAACCCTTCCCCGAAGCCTTCCCCTCACCCGTCCCCTAATCCTAACCCGTACGCTCACACTAACACGCGCCCTCACACGTACGCTCCCCCTAAACCGTTGTCGTACCCTCACCTGGACCCTAAACCGTCCCCGTCCCCTAACCCTAACCCTAGTCCGAACCCTAACCCTAACCCTTCCCCGAAGCCTTCCCCTCACCCATCCCCTAATCCTAACCCGTACGCTCACACTAACCCGCGCCCTCACACGTACGCTCCCCATAAACCGTTGTCGTACCCTCACCTGGACCCTAAACCGTCCCCGTACCGTAACCCTAACCCTAGGCCGAACCATAACCCTAACCCTTCCCCGAAGCCTTCCCCTCACCCGTCCCCTAATCCTAACCCGTACGCTCACACTAACCCACGCCCTCACACGTACGCTCCCCCTAAACCGTTGTCGTACCCTCACCTGGACCCTAAACCGTCCCCGTCCCCTAACGCTAACCCTAGCCCGAACCCTAACCCTAACCCTTCCCCGAAGCCTTCCCCTCACCCGTCCCCTAATCCTAACCCGTACGCTCACACTGACCCGCGCCCTCACACGTACGCTCCCCCTAAACCGTTGTCGTAGCCTCACCTGGACCCTAAACCGTCCCCGTCCCCTAACCCTAACCCTAGCCCGAACCCTAACCCTAACCCTTCCCCGAAGCCTTCCCCTCACACGTCCCCTAATCCTAACCCGTACGCTCACACTAACCAACGCCCTCACAAGTACGCTCCCCCTAAACCGTTGTCGTACCCTCAAGTGGACCCTAAACCGTCCCCGTCGCCTAACCCTAACCCTAGCCCGAACCCTAACCCTAACCCTTCCCCGAAGCCTTCCCCTCACCCGTCCCCTAATCCTAACCCGTACGCTCACACTAACCCGCACCCTCACACGTATGCTCCCCCTAAACCGTTGTCGTACCCTCACCTGGACCCTAAACCGTCCCCGTCCCCTAACCCTAACCCTAGCCCGAACCCTAAACCTAACCCTTCCCCGAAGCCTTCCCCTCACCCGTCCCCTAATCCTAACCCGTACGCTCACACTAACCCGCGCCCTCACACGTACGCTCCCCCTAAACCGTTGTCGTACCCTCACCTGGACTCTAAACCGTCCCCGTCCCCTAACCCTAACCCTAGCCCGAACCCTAACCCTAACCCTTCCCGAAGCCTTCCCCTCACCCTTCCCCTAATCCTAACCCGTACGCTCACACTAACCCGCGCCCTCACACGTACGCTCCCCCTAAACCGTTGTCGTACCCTCACCTGGACCCTAAACCGTCCCCGTCCCCTAATCCTTACCCTAGACCGAACCCTAACCCTAACCCTTCCCCGAAGCCTTCCCCTCACCCGTCCCCTAATCCTAACCCGTACGCCCACACTAACACACGCCCTCACACGTACGCTCCCCCTAAACCGTTGTCGCACCCTCACCTGGACCCTAAACCGTCACCGTCCCGAACCCTAACCCGAGCCCGAACCCTAACCCTAAACCTTCGCCGAAGCCTTCCCCTCACCCGTCCCCTAATCCTAACCCGTATGCTCACACTAACCCGCGCCCTCACACGTATGCTCCCCCTAAACCGTTGTCGTACCCTCACCTGGACCCTAAACCGTCCCCGTCCCCTAACCCTAACCCTAGCCCGAACCCTAACCCTAACCGTTCCCCGAAGCCTTTCCCTCACCCGTCCCCTAATCCTAACCCGTACGCTCACACTAACCCGCACCCTCACACGTACGCTCCCCCTAAACCGTTGTCGTACCCTCACCTGGACCCTAAACCGTCCCCGTCCCCTAACCCTAACCCTAGCCCGAACCCTAACCCTAACCCTTCCCCGAAGCCTTCCCCTCACCCGTCCCCTAATCCTAACACGTACGCCCACACTAACCCGCGCCCTCACACGTACGCTTCCCCTAAACCGTTGTCGTACCCTCACCTGGACCCTAAACCGTCCCCGTCCCCTAACCCTAACCCTAGCCCGAACCCTAACCCTAACCCTTCGCCGAGGCCTTCCCCTCACCCTTCCCCTAACCCTAACCCGTACGCTTACACTAACCCGCGCCCTCACACGTACGCTCCCCCTAAACCGTTGTCATACCCACAGCTGGACCCTAAACCGTCCCCGTCCCCTAACCCTAACCCTACCCGAACCCTAACCCTAACCCTTCCCCGAAGTCTTCCCCTCACCCGTCCCCTAATCCTAACCCGTACGCCCACACTGACCCGCGCCCTCACACGTACGCTCCCCCTAAAACGTTGTCGTACCCTCACCTGGACCCTAAACCGTCCCCGTCCCGTAACCCTAACCCTAGCCCGAACCCTAACCCTAATCCTTCCCCGAAGCCTTCCCCTCACCCGTCCCCTAATCCTAACCCGTACGCTCACAGTAACCCGCGCCCTCACACGTACGCTCCCCCTAAACCGTTGTCGTACCCTCACCTGGACCCTAAACCGTCCCCTTCCCCTAACGCTAACCCTAGCCCGAACCCTAACCCTAACCCTTCCCCGAAGACTTCCCCTCACCCGTCCCCTAATCCTAACCCGTACGCCCACACTAACCCGCGCCCTCACACGTACGCTCCCCCTAAACCGTTGCCGTACCCTCACCTGGACCCTAAACCGTCCCCATCCTCTAACCCTAACCCTAGCCCGAACCCTAACCCTAACCCTTCTCAGAAGCCTTCCCCTCACCCGTCCCCTAACCCTAACCCGTACGACCACACTAACCCACGCCCTCACACGTACGCTCCCCCTAAAACGTTGTCGTACCCTCACCTGGACGCTAAACCGTCCCCGTCCCCTAACCCTAACCCTAGCCCGAACCCTAACCCTAACCCTTCCCCGAAGCCTTCCCCTCACCCGTCCCCTAATCCTAACCCGTACGCCCACACTAACACGTGCCCTCACACGTACGCTCCCCCTTAACTTTTCTCGTACCCTCACCTGGACCCTAAACCGTCCCCGTCCCCTAACCCTAACCCTAGCCCGAACCCTAACCCTAACCCTTCCCCGAAGCCTTTCCCTCACCCGTCCCCTAATCCTAACCCGTACGCCCACACTGACCCGCAACCTCACACGTACGCTCCCCCTAAACCGTTGTCGTACCCTCACCTGGACCCTAAACCGTCCCCGTCCCCTAACCCTAACCCTAGCCCGAACCCTAACCCTAACCCTTCCCCGAAGCCTTCCCCTCACCCGTCCCCTAATCCTAACCCGTACGCTCAAACTAACCCGCGCCCTCACATGTACGCTCCCCCTAAACCGTTGTCGTACCCTCACCTGGACCCTAAACCGTCCCCGTCCCCTAACCCTAACCCTAGCCCGAACCCTAACCCTAACCCTTCCCCGAAGCCTTCCCCTCACCCGTCCCCTAAACCTAACCCGTACGCCCACACTAACCCGCGCCCTCACACGTACACTCCCCCTAAACCGTTGTCGTACCCTCACCTGGACCCTAAACCGTCCCCGTCCCCTAACCCTAACCCTAGCCCGAAACCTAACCCTAACCCTTCCCCGAAGCCTTCCCCTCACCCGTCCCCTAATCCTAACCCGTACGCCCACACTAACCCGCGCCCTCACACGTACGCTCCCCCTAAACCGTTGTCGTACACTCACCTGGACCCTAAACCATCCCCGTCCCCTAACCCTAACCCTAGCCCGAACCCTAACCCTAATCCTACCCCGAAGCCTTCCCCTCACCCGTCCCCTAATCCTAACCCGTACGCCCACACTAACCCGTGCCCTCACACGTACGCTCCCCCTAAACCGTTGTCGTACACTCACGTGGACCCTAAACCGTCCCCGTCACCTAACCCTAACCCTAGCACAAACCCTAACCCTAACCCTTCCCCGAAGCCTTCCCCTCACCCGTCCCCTAATCCTAACCCGTACGCTCACACTAACCCGCGCCCTCACACGTACGCTCCCCCTAAACCGTTGTCGTACCCTCACCTGGACCCTAAACCGTCCCCGTCCCCTAACCCTAACCCTAGCCCGAACCCTAACCCTAAACCTTCCCCGAAGCCTTCCCCTCACACGTCCCCTAATCCTAACCCGTACGCTCACACTAACCCGCGCCCCCACACGTACGCTCCCCCTAAACCGTTGTCGTACCCTCAACTGGACCCTAAACCGTCCCCGTCCCCTAACCCTAACCCTAGCCCGAACCCTAACCCTAACCCTTCCCCGAAGCCTTCCCCTCACACGTCCCCTAATCCTAACCCGTACGCTCACACTAACCCGCGCCCTCACACGTATGCCCCTCCTAAACCGTTGTCGTACCCTCACCTGGACCCTAAACCGTCCCCGTCCCCTAACCCTAACCCTAGCCCGAAACCTAATCCTAACACTTCCCCGAAGCCTTCCCCTCACCCGTCCCCTAATCCTAACCCGTACGCCCACACTGACCCGCGCCCTCACACGTACGCTCCCCCTAAACCGTTGTCGTACCCTCACCTGGACCCTAAACCGTCCCCGTCCCCTAACCCTAACCCTAGCCCGAACCCTAACCCTAACCCTTCCCCGAAGCCTTCCCCTCACCCGTCCCCTAAACCTAACCCTTACGCCCACACTAACCCGCGCCCTCACACGTACGCTCCCCCTAAACCGTTGTCGTACCCTCACCTGGACCCTAAACCGTCCCCATCCCCTAACCCTAACCCTAGCCCGAAACCTAACCCTAACCCTTCCCCGAAGCCTTCCCCTCACCCGTCCCCTAATCCTAACCCGTACGCCCACACTAACCCGCGCCCTCACACGTACGCTCCCCCTAAACCGTTGTCGTACCCTCACCTGGACCCTAAACCGTCCCCGTCCCCTAACCCTAACCCTAGCCCGAACCCTAACCCTAATCCTACCCCGAAGCCTTCCCCTCACCCGTCCCCTAATCCTAACCCGTACGCCCACACTAACCCGTGCCCTCACACGTACGCTCCCCCTAAACCGTTGTCGTACCCTCACGTGGACCCTAAACCGTCCCCGTCCCCTAACCCTAACCCTAGCCCGAACCCTAACCCTAACCCTTCCCCGAAGCCTTCCCCTCACCCGTCCCCTAATCCTAACCCGTACACTCACACTAACCCGCGCCCTCACACGTACGCTCCCCGTAAACCGTTGTCGTACCCTCACCTGGACCCTAAACCGTCCCCGTCCCCTAACCCTAACCCTAGCCCGAACCCTAACCCTAAACCTTCCCCGAAGCCTTCCCCTCACACGTCCCCTAATCCTAACCCGTACGCTCACACTAACCCGCGCCCTCACACGTACGCTCCCCCTAAACCGTTGTCGTACCCTCAACTGGACCCTAAACCGTCCCCATCCCCTAACCCTAACCCTAGCCCGAACCCTAACCCTAACCCTTTCCCGAAGCCTTCCCCTCACCCGTCCCCTAATCCTAACACGTACGCTCACACTAACCCGCGCCCTCACACGTACGCTCCCCCTAAACCGTTGTCGTACCCTCACCTGGACCCTAAACCGTCCCCGTCCCCGTCCCCTAACCCTAGCCCGAACCCTAACCCTAACCCTTCCCCGAAGCCTTCCCCTCACCCGTCCCCGAATCCTAACCCGTACGCCCACACTAACCGGCGCCCTCACACGTACGCTCCCCCTAAACCGTTGTCGTACCCTCACCTGGACCCTAAACCGTCCCCGTCCCCTAACCCTAACCCTAGCCCGAACCCTAACCCTAACACTTCCCCGAAGCCTTCCTGTCACCTGTCCCCTAATCCTAACCCGTACGTCCACACTGACCCGCGCCCTCACACGTACGCTCCCCCTAAACCGTTGGCGTACCCTCACCTGGACCCTAAACCGTCCCCGTCCCCTAACCCTAACCCTAGCCCGAACCCTAACCCTAACCCATCCCCGAAGCCTTCCCCTCACCCGTCCCCTAATGTTAAACCGTACGCCCACACTAACCCGCGCCCTCACACGTACCATCTCCCTGAACCGTTGTCGTACCCTCACCTGGACCCTAAACCGTCCCCGTCCCCTAACCCTAACCCTATCCCGAACCCTAACCCTAACCCTTCCCCGAAGCCTTCCCCTCACCCGTCCCCTAATCCTAACCCGTACGCTCACACTAACCTGCGCCCTCACACGTATGCTCCCCCTAAACCGTTGACGTACCCTCACCTGGACCCTAAACCGTCCCCGTCACCTAACCATAACCCTAGCCCGAACCCTAACCCTAGCCCTTCCCCGAAGCCTTCCCCTCACCCGTCCCCTAATCCTAACCCGTACGCTCACACTAACCCGCGCCCTCACACGTACGCTCCCCCTAAACCATTGTCGTACCCTCACCTGGACCCTAAACCGTCCCCGTACCCTAACCCTAACCCTAGCCCGAACCCTAACCCTAACCCTTCCCCGAAGCCTTCCCCTCACCCGTCCCCTAATCCTAACCCGTACGCTCACACTAACCCGCGCCCTCACACGTACGCTCCCCCGAAAACGTTGTCGTACCCTCACCTGGACCCTAAACCGTCCCCGTCCCCTGAACCTAACCCTAGCCCGAACCCTAACCCTAACCCTTCCCCGAAGCCTTCCCCTCACCCGTCCCCTAATCCTAACCCGTAGGCCCACACTAACCCGCGACCTCACACGTACGCTCCCCCTAAACCGTTGTCGTACCCTCACCTAGACCCTAAACCGTCCCCGTCCCCTAACCCTAACCCTAGCCCTAACCCTAACCCTTACACTTCCCCGAAGCCTTCCCGTCACCCGTCCCCTAATCCTAACCCGTACGCCCACACTAACCCTCGCCCTCACACGTACGCTCCGCCTAAACCGTTGTCGTACCCTCACCTGGACCCTAAACCGTCCCCGTCCCCTAACCCTAACCCTAGCCCGAACCCTAACCCTAACCCTTCCCCGAAGCCTTCCCCTCACCCGTCCCCTAATCCTAACCCGTACGCTCACAGTAACCCGCACCCTCACACGTACGCTCCCCCTAAACTGTTGTCGTACCGTCACCTGGACCCTAAACCGTCCCCATCCCCTAACCCTAACCCTAGCCCGAACCCTAACCCTAACCCTTCCCCGAAGCCTTCCCCTCACCCGTCCCCTAATCCTAACCCGTACGCTCACACTAACACGCGCCCTCACACGTACGCTCCCCCTAAACCGTTGTCGTACCCTCACCTGGACCCTAAACCGACCCCGTCCCCTAACCCTAACCCTAGCCCGAACCCTAACCCTAACCCTTCCCCGAAGCCTTCCCTTCACCCATCCCCTAATCCTAACCCGTACGCTCACACTAACACGCGCCCTCACACGTACGCTCCCCATAAACCGTTGTCGTACCCTCACCTGGACCCTAAACCGTCCCCGTCCCGTAACCCTAACCCTAGGCCGAACCATAACCCTAACCCTTCCCCGAAGCCTTCCCCTCACCCGTCCCCTAATCCTAACCCGTACGCTCACACTAACCCACGCCCTCACACGTACGCTCCCCCTAAACCGTTGTCGTACCCTCACCTGGACCCTAAACCGTCCCCGTCCCCTAACCCTAACCCTAGCCCGAACCCTAACCCTAACCCTTCCCCGAAGCCTTCCCCTCACCCGTCCCCTAATCCTAACCCGTACGCTCACACTAACCCGCGCCCTCACACGTACGCTCCCCCTAAACCGTTGTCGTACCCTCACCTGGACCCTAAACCGTCCCCGTCCCCTAACCCTAACCCTAGCCCGAACCCTAACCCTAACCCTTCCCCGAAGCCTTTCCCTCACACGTCCCCTAATCCTAACCCGTACGCTCACACTAACCAACGCCCTCACAAGTACGCTCCCCCTAAACCGTTGTCGTACCCTCAAGTAGACCCTAAACCGTCCCCGTCCCCTAACCCTAACCCTAGCCCGAACCCTAACCCTAACCCTTCCCCGAAGCCTTCCCCTCACCCGTCCCCTAATCCTAACCCGTACGCTCACACTAACCCGCACCCTCACACGTATGCTCCCCCTAAACCGTTGTCGTACCCTCACCTGGACCCTAAACCGTCCCCGTCCCCTAACCCTAACCCTAGCCCGAACCCTAACCCTAACCCTTCCCCGAAGCCTTCCCCTCACCCGTCCCCTAATCCTAACCCGTACGCTCACACTAACCCGCGCCCTCACACGTACACTCCCCCTAAACCGTTGTCGTACCCTCACCTGGACCCTAAACCGTCCCCGTCCCCTAATCCTTACCCTAGACCGAACCCTAACCCTAACCCTTCCCCGTAGCCTTCCCCTCACCCGTCCCCTAATCCTAACCCGTACGCCCACACTAACACGCGCCCTCACACGTACGCTCCCCCTAAACCGTTGTCGCACCCTCACCTGGACCCTAAACCGTCACCGTCCCCTAACCCTAACCCTAGCCCGAAACCTAACCCTAACCCTTCGCCGAAGCCTTCCCCTCACCCATCCCCTAATCCTAACCCGTATGCTCACACTAACCCGCGCCCTCACACGTATGCTCCCCCTAAACCGTTGTCGTACCCTCACCTGTACCCTAAACCGTCCCCGTCCCCTAACCCTAACCCTAGCCCGAACCCTAACCCTAACCGTTCCCCGAAGCCTTTCCCTCACCCGTCCCCTAATCCTAACCCGTACGCTCACACTAACCCGCACCCTCACACGTACGCTCCCCCTAAACCGTTGTCGTACCCTCACCTGGACCCTAAACCGTCCCCGTCCCCTAACCCTAACCCTAGCCCGAACCCTAACCCTAACCCTTCCCCGAAGCCTTCCCCTCACCCGTCCCCTAATCCTAACACGTACGCCCACACTAACCCGCGCCCTCACACGTACGCTTCCCCTAAACCGTTGTCGTACCCTCACCTGGACCCTAAACCGTCCCCGTCCCCTAACCCTAACCCTAGCCCGAACCCTAACCCTAACCCTTCGCCGAGGCCTTCCCCTCACCCTTCCCCTAACCCTAACCCGTACGCTTACACTAACCCGCGCCCTCACACGTACGCTCCCCCTAAACCGTTGTCATACCCACAGCTGGACCCTAAACCGTCCCCGTCCCCTAACCCTAACCCTAGCCCGAACCCTAACCCTAACCCTTCCCCGAAGTCTTCCCCTCACCCGTCCCCTAATCCTAACCCGTACGCCCACACTGACCCGCGCCCTCACACGTACGCTCCCCCTAAAACGTTGTCGTACCCTCACCTGGACCCTAAACCGTCCCCGTCCCGTAACCCTAACCCTAGCCCGAACCCTAACCCTAATCCTTCCCCGAAGCCTTCCCCTCACCCGTCCCCTAATCCTAACCCGTACGCTCACAGTAACCCGCGCCCTCACACGTACGCTCCCCCTAAACCGTTGTCGTACCCTCACCTGGACCCTAAACCGTCCCCTTCCCCTAACGCTAACCCTAGCCCGAACCCTAACCCTAACCCTTCCCCGAAGACTTCCCCTCACCCGTCCCCTAATCCTAACCCGTACGCCCACACTAACCCACGCCCTCACACGTACGCTCCCCCTAAACCGTTGTCGTACCCTCACCTGGACCCTAAACCGTCCCCATCCCCTAACCCTAACCCTAGCCCGAACCCTAACCCTAACCCTTCTCAGAAGCCTTCCCCTCACCCGTCCCCTAACCCTAACCCGTACGACCACACTAACCCACGCCCTCACACGTACGCTCCCCCTAAAACGTTGTCGTACCCTCACCTGGACGCTAAACCGTCCCCGTCCCCTAACCCTAACCCTAGCCCGAACCCTAACCCTAACCCTTCCCCGAAGCCTTCCCCTCACCCGTCCCCTAATCCTAACCCGTACGCCCACACTAACACGTGCCCTCACACGTACGCTCCCCCTTAACTTTTCTCGTACCCTCACCTGGACCCTAAACCGTCCCCGTCCCCTAACCCTAACCCTAGCCCGAACCCTAACCCTAACCCTTCCCCGAAGCCTTCCCCTCACCCGTCCCCTAATCCTAACCCGTACGCCCACACTGACCCGCAACCTCACACGTACGCTCCCCCTAAACCGTTGTCGTACCCTCACCTGGACCCTAAACCGTCCCCGTCCCCTAACCCTAACCCTAGCCCGAACCCTAACCCTAACCCTTCCCCGAAGCCTTCCCCTCACCCGTCCCCTAATCCTAACCCGTACGCTCACACTAACCCGCGCCCTCACATGTACGCTCCCCCTAAACCGTTGTCGTACCCTCACCTGGACCCTAAACCGTCCCCGTCCCCTAACCCTAACCCTAGCCCGAACCCTAACCCTAACCCTTCCCCGAAGCCTTTCCCTCACACGTCCCCTAATCCTAACCCGTACGCTCACACTAACCAACGCCCTCACAAGTACGCTCCCCCTAAACCGTTGTCGTACCCTCAAGTAGACCCTAAACCGTCCCCGTCCCCTAACCCTAACCCTAGCCCGAACCCTAACCCTAACCCTTCCCCGAAGCCTTCCCCTCACCCGTCCCCTAATCCTAACCCGTACGCTCACACTAACCCGCACCCTCACACGTATGCTCCCCCTAAACCGTTGTCGTACCCTCACCTGGACCCTAAACCGTCCCCGTCCCCTAACCCTAACCCTAGCCCGAACCCTAACCCTAACCCTTCCCCGAAGCCTTCCCCTCACCCGTCCCCTAATCCTAACCCGTACGCTCACACTAACCCGCGCCCTCACACGTACACTCCCCCTAAACCGTTGTCGTACCCTCACCTGGACCCTAAACCGTCCCCGTCCCCTAATCCTTACCCTAGACCGAACCCTAACCCTAACCCTTCCCCGTAGCCTTCCCCTCACCCGTCCCCTAATCCTAACCCGTACGCCCACACTAACACGCGCCCTCACACGTACGCTCCCCCTAAACCGTTGTCGCACCCTCACCTGGACCCTAAACCGTCACCGTCCCCTAACCCTAACCCTAGCCCGAAACCTAACCCTAACCCTTCGCCGAAGCCTTCCCCTCACCCATCCCCTAATCCTAACCCGTATGCTCACACTAACCCGCGCCCTCACACGTATGCTCCCCCTAAACCGTTGTCGTACCCTCACCTGTACCCTAAACCGTCCCCGTCCCCTAACCCTAACCCTAGCCCGAACCCTAACCCTAACCGTTCCCCGAAGCCTTTCCCTCACCCGTCCCCTAATCCTAACCCGTACGCTCACACTAACCCGCACCCTCACACGTACGCTCCCCCTAAACCGTTGTCGTACCCTCACCTGGACCCTAAACCGTCCCCGTCCCCTAACCCTAACCCTAGCCCGAACCCTAACCCTAACCCTTCCCCGAAGCCTTCCCCTCACCCGTCCCCTAATCCTAACACGTACGCCCACACTAACCCGCGCCCTCACACGTACGCTTCCCCTAAACCGTTGTCGTACCCTCACCTGGACCCTAAACCGTCCCCGTCCCCTAACCCTAACCCTAGCCCGAACCCTAACCCTAACCCTTCGCCGAGGCCTTCCCCTCACCCTTCCCCTAACCCTAACCCGTACGCTTACACTAACCCGCGCCCTCACACGTACGCTCCCCCTAAACCGTTGTCATACCCACAGCTGGACCCTAAACCGTCCCCGTCCCCTAACCCTAACCCTAGCCCGAACCCTAACCCTAACCCTTCCCCGAAGTCTTCCCCTCACCCGTCCCCTAATCCTAACCCGTACGCCCACACTGACCCGCGCCCTCACACGTACGCTCCCCCTAAAACGTTGTCGTACCCTCACCTGGACCCTAAACCGTCCCCGTCCCGTAACCCTAACCCTAGCCCGAACCCTAACCCTAATCCTTCCCCGAAGCCTTCCCCTCACCCGTCCCCTAATCCTAACCCGTACGCTCACAGTAACCCGCGCCCTCACACGTACGCTCCCCCTAAACCGTTGTCGTACCCTCACCTGGACCCTAAACCGTCCCCTTCCCCTAACGCTAACCCTAGCCCGAACCCTAACCCTAACCCTTCCCCGAAGACTTCCCCTCACCCGTCCCCTAATCCTAACCCGTACGCCCACACTAACCCACGCCCTCACACGTACGCTCCCCCTAAACCGTTGTCGTACCCTCACCTGGACCCTAAACCGTCCCCATCCCCTAACCCTAACCCTAGCCCGAACCCTAACCCTAACCCTTCTCAGAAGCCTTCCCCTCACCCGTCCCCTAACCCTAACCCGTACGACCACACTAACCCACGCCCTCACACGTACGCTCCCCCTAAAACGTTGTCGTACCCTCACCTGGACGCTAAACCGTCCCCGTCCCCTAACCCTAACCCTAGCCCGAACCCTAACCCTAACCCTTCCCCGAAGCCTTCCCCTCACCCGTCCCCTAATCCTAACCCGTACGCCCACACTAACACGTGCCCTCACACGTACGCTCCCCCTTAACTTTTCTCGTACCCTCACCTGGACCCTAAACCGTCCCCGTCCCCTAACCCTAACCCTAGCCCGAACCCTAACCCTAACCCTTCCCCGAAGCCTTCCCCTCACCCGTCCCCTAATCCTAACCCGTACGCCCACACTGACCCGCAACCTCACACGTACGCTCCCCCTAAACCGTTGTCGTACCCTCACCTGGACCCTAAACCGTCCCCGTCCCCTAACCCTAACCCTAGCCCGAACCCTAACCCTAACCCTTCCCCGAAGCCTTCCCCTCACCCGTCCCCTAATCCTAACCCGTACGCTCACACTAACCCGCGCCCTCACATGTACGCTCCCCCTAAACCGTTGTCGTACCCTCACCTGGACCCTAAACCGTCCCCGTCCCCTAACCCTAACCCTAGCCCGAACCCTAACCCTAACCCTTCCCCGAAGCCTTCCCCTCACCCGTCCCCTAAACCTAACCCGTACGCCCACACTAACCCGCGCCCTCACACGTACGCTCCCCCTAAACCGTTGTCGTACCCTCACCTGGACCCTAAACCGTCCCCGTCCCCTAACCCTAACCCTAGCCCGAAACCTAACCCTAACACTTCCCCGAAGCCTTCCCCTCACCCGTCCCCTAATCCTAACCCGTACACCCACACTAACACGCGCCCTCACACGTACGCTCCCCCTAAACCGTTGTCGTACCCTCACCTGGACCCTAAACCATCCCCGTCCCCTAACCCTAACCCTAGCCCGAACCCTAACCCTAATCCTACCCCGAAGCCTTCCCCTCACCCGTCCCCTAATCCTAACCCGTACGCCCACACTAACCCGTGCCCTCACACGTACGCTCCCCCTAAACCGTTGTCGTACACTCACGTGGAACCTAAACCGTCCCCGTCCCCTAACCCTAACCCTAGCCCGAACCCTAACCCTAACCCTTCCCCGAAGCCTTCCCCTCACCCGTCCCCTAATCCTAACCCGTACGCTCACACTAACCCGCGCCCTCACACGTACGCTCCCCCTAAACCGTTGTCGTACCCTCACCTGGACCCTAAACCGTCCCCGTCCCCTAACCCTAACGCTAGCCCGAACCCTAACTCTAAACCTTCCCCGAAGCCTTCCCCTCACACGTCCCCTAATCCTAACCCGTACGCTCACACTAACCCGCGCCCCCACACGTACGCTCCCGCTAAACCGTTGTCGTACCCTCAACTGGACCCTAAACCGTCCCCGTCCCCTAACCCTAACCCTAGCCCGAACCCTAACCCTAACCCTTCCCCGAAGCCTTCCCCTCACACGTCCCCTAATCCTAACCCGTACGCTCACACTAACCCGCGCCCTCACACGTATGCCCCTCGTAAACCGTTGTCGTACCCTCACCTGGACCCTAAACCGTCCCCGTCCCCTAACCCTAACCCTAGCCCGAACCCTAACCCTAAAACTTCCCCGAAGCCTTCCCCTCACCCGTCCCCTAATCCTAACCCGTACGCCCACACTGACCCGCGCCCTCACACGTACGCTCCCCCTAAACCGTTGTCGTACCCTCACCTGGACCCTAAACCGTCCCCGTCCCCTAACCCTAACCCTAGCCCGAACCCTAACCCTAACCCTTCCCCGAAGCCTTCCCCTCACCCGTCCCCTAATCCTAACCCGTACGCTCACACTAACCCGCGCCCTCACACGTACGCTGCCCCTAAACCGTTGTCGTACCCTCACCTGGACCCTAAACCGTCCCCGTCCCCTAACCGTAACCCTAGCCCGAACCCTAACCCTAACCCTTCCCCGAAGCCTTCCCCTCACCCGTCCCCTAATCCTAACCCGTACGCCCACACTAACCCGCGCCCTCACACGTACGCTCCCCCTAAACCGTTGTCGTACCCTCACCTGGACCCTAAACCGTCCCCATCCCCTAACCCTAACCCTAGCCCGAAACCTAACCCTAACCCTTCCCCGAAGCCTTCCCCTCACCCGTCCCCTAATCCTAACCCGTACGCCCACACTAACCCGCGCCCTCACACGTACGCTCCCCCTAAACCGTTGTCGTACCCTCACCTGGACCCTAAACCGTCCCCGTCCCCTAACCCTAACCCTAGCCCGAACCCTAACCCTAATCCTACCCCGAAGCCTTCCCCTCACCCGTCCCCTAATCCTAACCCGTACGCCCACACTAACCCGTGCCCTCACACGTACGCTCCCCCTAAACCGTTGTCGTACCCTCACGTGGACCCTAAACCGTCCCCGTCCCCTAACCCTAACCCTAGCCCGAACCCTAACCCTAACCCTTCCCCGAAGCCTTCCCCTCACCCGTCCCCTAATCCTAACCCGTACACTCACACTAACCCGCGCCCTCACACGTACGCTCCCCGTAAACCGTTGTCGTACCCTCACCTGGACCCTAAACCGTCCCCGTCCCCTAACCCTAACCCTAGCCCGAACCCTAACCCTAAACCTTCCCCGAAGCCTTCCCCTCACACGTCCCCTAATCCTAACCCGTACGCTCACACTAACCCGCGCCCTCACACGTACGCTCCCCCTAAACCGTTGTCGTACCCTCAAGTGGACCCTAAACCGTCCCCGTCCCCTAACCCTAACCCTAGCCCGAACCCTAACCCTAACCCTTTCCCGAAGCCTTCCCCTCACCCGTCCCCTAATCCTAACACGTACGCTCACACTAACCCGCGCCCTCACACGTACGCTCCCCCTAAACCGTTGTCGTACCCTCACCTGGACCCTAAACCGTCCCCGTCCCCGTCCCCTAACCCTAGCCCGAACCCTAACCCTAACCCTTCCCCGAAGCCTTCCCCTCACCCGTCCCCTAATCCTAACCCGTACGCCCACACTAAGCCGCGCCCTCACACGTACGCTCCCCCTAAACCGTTGTCGTACCCTCACCTGGACCCTAAACCGTCCCCGTCCCCTAACCCTAACCCTAGCCCGAACCCTAACCCTAACACTTCCCCGAAGCCTTCCTGTCACCTGTCCCCTAATCCTAACCCGTACGTCCACACTGACCCGCGCCCTCACACGTACGCTCCCCCTAAACCGTTGGCGTACCCTCACCTGGACCCTAAACCGTCCCCGTCCCCTAACCCTAACCCTAGCCCGAACCCTAACCCTAACCCATCCCCGAAGCCTTCCCCTCACCCGTCCCCTAATGTTAACCCGTACGCCCACACTAACCCGCGCCCTCACACGTACCATCCCCCTGAACCGTTGTCGTACCCTCACCTGGACCCTAAACCGTCCCCGTCCCCTAACCCTAACCCTATCCCGAACCCTAACCCTAACCCTTCCCCGAAGCCTTCCCCTCACCCTTCCCCTAATCCTAACCCGTACGCTCACACTAACCTGCGCCCTCACACGTATGCTCCCCCTAAACCGTTGACGTACCCTCACCTGGACCCTAAACCGTCCCCGTCCCCTAACCATAACCCTAGCCCGAACCCTAACCCTAGCCCTTCCCCGAAGCCTTCCCCTCACCCGTCCCCTAATCCTAACCCGTACGCTCACACTAACCCGCGCCCTCACACGTACGCTCCCCCTAAACCATTGTCGTACCCTCACCTGGACCCTAAACCGTCCCCGTACCCTAACCCTAACCCTAGCCCGAACCCTAACCCTAACCCTTCCCCGAAGCCTTCCCCTCACCCGTCCCCTAATCCTAACCCGTACGCTCACACTAACCCGCGCCCTCACACGTACGCTCCCCCGAAAACGTTGTCGTACCCTCACCTGGACCCTAAACCGTCCCCGTCCCCTGAACCTAACCCTAGCCCGAACCCTAACCCTAATCCTACCCCGAAGCCTTCCCCTCACCCGTCCCCTAATCCTAACCCGTACGCCCACACTAACCCGTGCCCTCACACGTACGCTCCCCCTAAACCGTTGTCGTACACTCACGTGGACCCTAAACCGTCCCCGTCCCCTAACCCTAACCCTAGCCCGAACCCTAACCCTAACCCTTCCCCGAAGCCTTCCCCTCACCCGTCCCCTAATCCTAACCCGTACGCTCACACTAAACCGCGCCCTCACACGTACGCTCCCCCTAAACCGTTGTCGTACCCTCACCTGGACCCTAAACCGTCCCCGTCCCCTAACCCTAACGCTAGCCCGAACCCTAACTCTAAACCTTCCCCGAAGCCTTCCCCTCACACGTCCCCTAATCCTAACCCGTACGCTCACACTAACCCGCGCCCCCACACGTACGCTCCCGCAAAACCGTTGTCGTACCCTCAACTGGACCCTAAACCGTCCCCGTCCCCTAACCCTAACCCTAGCCCGAACCCTAACCCTAACCCTTCCCCGAAGCCTTCCCCTCACACGTCCCCTAATCCTAACCCGTACGCTCACACTAACCCGCGCCCTCACACGTATGCCCCTCCTAAACCGTTGTCGTACCCTCACCTGGACCCTAAACCGTCCCCGTCCCCTAACCCTAACCCTAGCCCGAACCCTAACCCTAAAACTTCCCCGAAGCCTTCCCCTCACCCGTCCCCTAATCCTAACCCGTACGCCCACACTGACCCGCGCCCTCACACGTACGCTCCCCCTAAACCGTTGTCGTACCCTCACCTGGACCCTAAACCGTCCCCGTCCCCTAACCCTAACCCTAGCCCGAACCCTAACCCTAACCCTTCCCCGAAGCCTTCCCCTCACCCGTCCCCTAATCCTAACCCGTACGCTCACACTAACCCGCGCCCTCACACGTACGCTGCCCCTAAACCGTTGTCGTACCCTCACCTGGACCCTAAACCGTCCCCGTCCCCTAACCGTAACCCTAGCCCGAACCCTAACCCTAACCCTTCCCCGAAGCCTTCCCCTCACCCGTCCCCTAAACCTAACCCGTACGCCCACACTAACCCGCGCCCTCACACGTACGCTCCCCCTAAACCGTTGTCGTACCCTCACCTGGACCCTAAACCGTCCCCATCCCCTAACCCTAACCCTAGCCCGAAACCTAACCCTAACCCTTCCCCGAAGCCTTCCCCTCACCCGTCCCCTAATCCTAACCCGTACGCCCACACTAACCCGCGCCCTCACACGTACGCTCCCCCTAAACCGTTGTCGTACCCTCACCTGGACCCTAAACCGTCCCCGTCCCCTAACCCTAACCCTAGCCCGAACCCTAACCCTAATCCTACCCCGAAGCCTTCCCCTCACCCGTCCCCTAATCCTAACCCGTACGCCCACACTAACCCGTGCCCTCACACGTACGCTCCCCCTAAACCGTTGTCGTACCCTCACGTGGACCCTAAACCGTCCCCGTCCCCTAACCCTAACCCTAGCCCGAACCCTAACCCTAACCCTTCCCCGAAGCCTTCCCCTCACCCGTCCCCTAATCCTAACCCGTACACTCACACTAACCCGCGCCCTCACACGTACGCTCCCCGTAAACCGTTGTCGTACCCTCACCTGGACCCTAAACCGTCCCCGTCCCCTAACCCTAACCCTAGCCCGAACCCTAACCCTAAACCTTCCCCGAAGCCTTCCCCTCACACGTCCCCTAATCCTAACCCGTACGCTCACACTAACCCGCGCCCTCACACGTACGCTCCCCCTAAACCGTTGTCGTACCCTCAAGTGGACCCTAAACCGTCCCCGTCCCCTAACCCTAACCCTAGCCCGAACCCTAACCCTAACCCTTTCCCGAAGCCTTCCCCTCACCCGTCCCCTAATCCTAACACGTACGCTCACACTAACCCGCGCCCTCACACGTACGCTCCCCCTAAACCGTTGTCGTACCCTCACCTGGACCCTAAACCGTCCCCGTCCCCGTCCCCTAACCCTAGCCCGAACCCTAACCCTAACCCTTCCCCGAAGCCTTCCCCTCACCCGTCCCCTAATCCTAACCCGTACGCCCACACTAAGCCGCGCCCTCACACGTACGCTCCCCCTAAACCGTTGTCGTACCCTCACCTGGACCCTAAACCGTCCCCGTCCCCTAACCCTAACCCTAGCCCGAACCCTAACCCTAACACTTCCCCGAAGCCTTCCTGTCACCTGTCCCCTAATCCTAACCCGTACGTCCACACTGACCCGCGCCCTCACACGTACGCTCCCCCTAAACCGTTGGCGTACCCTCACCTGGACCCTAAACCGTCCCCGTCCCCTAACCCTAAGCCTAGCCCGAACCCTAACCCTAACCCATCCCCGAAGCCTTCCCCTCACCCGTCCCCTAATGTTAACCCGTACGCCCACACTAACCCGCGCCCTCACACGTACCATCCCCCTGAACCGTTGTCGTACCCTCACCTGGACCCTAAACCGTCCCCGTCCCCTAACCCTAACCCTATCCCGAACCCTAACCCTAACCCTTCCCCGAAGCCTTCCCCTCACCCTTCCCCTAATCCTAACCCGTACGCTCACACTAACCTGCGCCCTCACACGTATGCTCCCCCTAAACCGTTGACGTACCCTCACCTGGACCCTAAACCGTCCCCGTCCCCTAACCATAACCCTAGCCCGAACCCTAACCCTAGCCCTTCCCCGAAGCCTTCCCCTCACCCGTCCCCTAATCCTAACCCGTACGCTCACACTAACCCGCGCCCTCACACGTACGCTCCCCCTAAACCATTGTCGTACCCTCACCTGGACCCTAAACCGTCCCCGTACCCTAACCCTAACCCTAGCCCGAACCCTAACCCTAACCCTTCCCCGAAGCCTTCCCCTCACCCGTCCCCTAATCCTAACCCGTACGCTCACACTAACCCGCGCCCTCACACGTACGCTCCCCCGAAAACGTTGTCGTACCCTCACCTGGACCCTAAACCGTCCCCGTCCCCTGAACCTAACCCTAGCCCGAACCCTAACCCTAACCCTTCCCCGAAGCCTTCCCCTCACCCGTCCCCTAATCCTAACCCGTACGCCCACACTAACCCGCGCCCTCACACGTACGCTCCCCCTAAACCGTTGTCGTACCCTCACCTGGACCCTAAACCGTCCCCGTCCCCTAACCCTAACCCTAGCCCGAACCCTAACCCTAAACCTTCCCCGAAGCCTTCCCCTCACCCGTCCCCTAATCCTAAACCGTACGCTCACACTAACCCGCGCCCTCACACGTACGCTCCCCCTAAACCGTTCTCGTACCCTCACCTGGACCCTAAACCGTCCCCATCCCCTAACCCTAACCCTAGCCCGAACCCTAACCCTAACCCTTCCCCGAAGCCTTCCCCTCACCCGTCCCCTAATCCTAACCCGTACGCTCACACTAACCCACGCCCTCATACGTACGCTCCCCCTAAACCGTTGTCGTACCCTCACCTGGACCCTAAACCGTCCCCGTCCCCTAACCCTAACCCTAGCCCGAACCCTAACCCTAACCCTTCCCCGAAGCCTTCCCCTCACCCGTCCCCTAATCCTAACCCGTACGCTCACACTAACCCGCGCCCTCACAGGTACGCTCGCCCTATACCGTTGTCGTACCCTCACCTGGACCCTAAACCGTCCCCGTCCCCTAAACCTAACCCTAGCACGAACCCTAACCCTAAACCTTCCCCGAAGCCTTCCCCTCACCCGTCCCCTAATCCTAACCCGTACGCCCACACTAACCCGCGCCCTCACACGTACGCTCCCCCTAAACCGTTGTCGTACCCTCACTTGGACCCTAAACCGTCCCTGTCCCCTAACACTAACCCTAGCCCGAACGCTAACCCTAAACCTTCCCCGAAGCCTTCCCCTCACCCGTCCCCTAATCCTAACCCGTACGCCCACACTGACCCGCGCCCTCACACGTACGCTCCCCCTAAACCGTTGTCGTACCCTCACCTAGACCCTAAACCATCCCCGTCCCCTAACCCTAACCCTAGCCCGAACCCTAACCCTAACACTTCCCCGAAGCATTCCCCTCACCCGTCCCCTAATTCTAACCCGTAGGCCCACACTAACCCGCGCCCTCACACGTACGCTCCCCCTAAACCGTTGTCGTACCCTCACCTAGACCCTAAACCGTCCCCGGCCCCTAACCCTAACCCTAACCCTAACCCTAACCCTTACACTTCCCCGAAGCCTTCCCGTCACCCGTCCCCTAATCCTAACCCGTACGCCCACACTAACCCTCGCCCTCACACGTACGCTCCGCCTAAACCGTTGTCGTACCCTCACCTGGACCCTAAACCGTCCCCGTCCCCTAACCCTAACCCTAGCCCGAACCCTAACCCTAACCCTTCCCCGAAGCCTTCCCCTCACCCGTCCCCTAATCCTAACACGTACGCTCACAGTAACCCGCACCCTCACACGTACGCTCCCCCTAAACTGTTGTCGTACCGTCACCTGGACCCTAAACCGTCCCCATCCCCTAACCCTAACCCTAGCCCGAACCCTAACCCTAACCCTTCCCCGAAGCCTTCCCCTCACCCGTCCCCTAATCCTAACCCGTACGCTCACACTAACACGCGCCCTCACACGTACGCTCCCCCTAAACCGTTGTCGTACCCTCACCTGGACCCTAAACCGTCCCCGTCCCCTAACCCTAACCCTAGTCCGAACCCTAACCCTAACCCTTCCCCGAAGCCTTCCCCTCACCCATCCCCTAATCCTAACCCGTACGCTCACACTAACCCGCGCCCTCACACGTACGCTCCCCATAAACCGTTGTCGTACCCTCACCTGGACCCTAAACCGTCCCCGTACCGTAACCCTAACCCTAGGCCGAACCATAACCCTAACCCTTCCCCGAAGCCTTCCCCTCACCCGTCCCCTAATCCTAACCCGTACGCTCACACTAACCCACGCCCTCACACGTACGCTCCCCCTAAACCGTTGTCGTACCCTCACCTGGACCCTAAACCGTCCCCGTCCCCTAACGCTAACCCTAGCCCGAACCCTAACCCTAACCCTTCCCCGAAGCCTTCCCCTCACCCGTCCCCTAATCCTAACCCGTACGCTCACACTGACCCGCGCCCTCACACGTACGCTCCCCCTAAACCGTTGTCGTAGCCTCACCTGGACCCTAAACCGTCCCCGTCCCCTAACCCTAACCCTAGCCCGAACCCTAACCCTAACCCTTCCCCGAAGCCTTCCCCTCACACGTCCCCTAATCCTAACCCGTACGCTCACAGTAACCAACGCCCTCACAAGTACGCTCCCCCTAAACCGTTGTCGTACCCTCAAGTGGACCCTAAACCGTCCCCGTCGCCTAACCCTAACCCTAGCCCGAACCCTAACCCTAACCCTTCCCCGAAGCCTTCCCCTCACCCGTCCCCTAATCCTAACCCGTACGCTCACACTAACCCGCACCCTCACACGTATGCTCCCCCTAAACCGTTGTCGTACCCTCACCTGGACCCTAAACCGTCCCCGTCCCCTAACCCTAACCCTAGCCCGAACCCTAAACCTAACCCTTCCCCGAAGCCTTCCCCTCACCCGTCCCCTAATCCTAACCCGTACGCTCACACTAACCCGCGCCCTCACACGTACGCTCCCCCTAAACCGTTGTCGTACCCTCACCTGGACTCTAAACCGTCCCCGTCCCCTAACCCTAACCCTAGCCCGAACCCTAACCCTAACCCTTCCCGAAGCCTTCCCCTCACCCTTCCCCTAATCCTAACCCGTACGCTCACACTAACCCGCGCCCTCACACGTACGCTCCCCCTAAACCGTTGTCGTACCCTCACCTGGACCCTAAACCGTCCCCGTCCCCTAATCCTTACCCTAGACCGAACCCTAACCCTAACCCTTCCCCGAAGCCTTCCCCTCACCCGTCCCCTAATCCTAACCCGTACGCCCACACTAACACACGCCCTCACACGTACGCTCCCCCTAAACCGTTGTCGCACCCTCACCTGGACCCTAAACCGTCACCGTCCCGAACCCTAACCCGAGCCCGAACCCTAACCCTAAACCTTCGCCGAAGCCTTCCCCTCACCCGTCCCCTAATCCTAACCCGTATGCTCACACTAACCCGCGCCCTCACACGTATGCTCCCCCTAAACCGTTGTCGTACCCTCACCTGGACCCTAAACCGTCCCCGTCCCCTAACCCTAACCCTAGCCCGAACCCTAACCCTAACCGTTCCCCGAAGCCTTTCCCTCACCCGTCCCCTAATCCTAACCCGTACGCTCACACTAACCCGCACCCTCACACGTACGCTCCCCCTAAACCGTTGTCGTACCCTCACCTGGACCCTAAACCGTCCCCGTCCCCTAACCCTAACCCTAGCCCGAACCCTAACCCTAACCCTTCCCCGAAGCCTTCCCCTCACCCGTCCCCTAATCCTAACACGTACGCCCACACTAACCCGCGCCCTCACACGTACGCTTCCCCTAAACCGTTGTCGTACCCTCACCTGGACCCTAAACCGTCCCCGTCCCCTAACCCTAACCCTAGCCCGAACCCTAACCCTAACCCTTCGCCGAGGCCTTCCCCTCACCCTTCCCCTAACCCTAACCCGTACGCTTACACTAACCCGCGCCCTCACACGTACGCTCCCCCTAAACCGTTGTCATACCCACAGCTGGACCCTAAACCGTCCCCGTCCCCTAACCCTAACCCTAGCCCGAACCCTAACCTTAACCCTTCCCCGAAGTCTTCCCCTCACCCGTCCCCTAATCCTAACCCGTACGCCCACACTGACCCGCGCCCTCACACGTACGCTCCCCCTAAAACGTTGTCGTACCCTCACCTGGACCCTAAACCGTCCCCGTCCCGTAACCCTAACCCTAGCCCGAACCCTAACCCTAATCCTTCCCCGAAGCCTTCCCCTCACCCGTCCCCTAATCCTAACCCGTACGCTCACAGTAACCCGCGCCCTCACACGTACGCTCCCCCTAAACCGTTGTCGTACCCTCACCTGGACCCTAAACCGTCCCCTTCCCCTAACGCTAACCCTAGCCCGAACCCTAACCCTAACCCTTCCCCGAAGACTTCCCCTCACCCGTCCCCTAATCCTAACCCGTACGCCCACACTAACCCGCGCCCTCACACGTACGCTCCCCCTAAACCGTTGTCGTACCCTCACCTGGACCCTAAACAGTCCCCATCCCCTAACCCTAACCCTAGCCCGAACCCTAACCCTAACCCTTCTCAGAAGCCTTCCCCTCACCCGTCCCCTAACCCTAACCCGTACGACCACACTAACCCGCGCCCTCACACGTACGCTCCCCCTAAAACGTTGTCGTACCCTCACCTGGACGCTAAACCGTCCCCGTCCCCTAACCCTAACCCTAGCCCGAACACTAACCCTAACCCTTCCCCGAAGCCTTCCCCTCACCCGTCCCCTAATCCTAACCCGTACGCCCACACTAACACGTGCCCTCACACGTACGCTCCCCCTTAACTTTTCTCGTACCCTCACCTGGACCCTAAACCGTCCCCGTCCCCTAACCCTAACCCTAGCCCGAACCCTAACCCTAACCCTTCCCCGAAGCCTTCCCCTCACCCGTCCCCTAATCCTAACCCGTACGCCCACACTGACCCGCAACCTCACACGTACGCTCCCCCTAAACCGTTGTCGTACCCTCACCTGGACCCTAAACCGTCCCCATCCCCTAACCCTAACCCTAGCCCGAGCCCTAACCCTAACCCTTCCCCGAAGCCTTCCCCTCACACGTCCCCTAATCCTAACCCGTACGCTCACACTAACCCGCGCCCTCACATGTACGCTCCCCCTAAACCGTTGTCGTACCCTCACCTGGACCCTAAACCGTCCCCGTCCCCTAACCCTAACCCTAGCCCGAACCCTAACCCTAACCCTTCCCCGAAGCCTTCCCCTCACCCGTCCCCTAAACCTAACCCGTACGCCCACACTAACCCGCGCCCTCACACGTACGCTCCCCCTAAACCGTTGTCGTACCCTCACCTGGACCCTAAACCGTCCCCGTCCCCTAACCCTAACCCTAGCCCGAAACCTAACCCTAACCCTTCACCGAAGCCTTCCCCTCACCCGTCCCCTAATCCTAACCCGTACGCCCACACTAACCCGCGCCCTCACACGTACGCTCCCCCTAAACCGTTGTCGTACCCTCACCTGGACCCTAAACCGTCCCCGTCCCCTAACCCTAACCCTAGCCCGAACCCTAACCCTAATCCTACCCCGAAGCCTTCCCCTCACCCGTCCCCTAATCCTAACCCGTACGCCCACACTAACCCGTGCCCTCACACGTACGCTCCCCCTAAACCGTTGTCGTACACTCACGTGGACCCTAAACCGTCCCCGTCCCCTAACCCTAACCCTAGCCCGAACCCTAACCCTAACCCTTCCCCGAAGCCTTCCCCTCACCCGTCCCCTAATCCTAACCCGTACGCTCACACTAACCCGCGCCCTCACACGTACGCTCCCCCTAAACCGTTGTCGTACCCTCACCTGGACCCTAAACCGTCCCCGTCCCCTAACCCTAACCCTAGCCCGAACCCTAACCCTAACCCTTCCCCGAAGCCTTCCCCTCACCCGTCCCCTAAACCTAACCCGTACGCCCACACTAACCCGCGCCCTCACACGTACGCTCCCCCTAAACCGTTGTCGTACCCTCACCTGGACCCTAAACCGTCCCCGTCCCCTAACCCTAACCCTAGCCCGAAACCTAACCCTAACCCTTCCCCGAAGCCTTCCCCTCACCCGTCCCCTAATCCTAACCCGTACGCCCACACTAACCCGCGCCCTCACACGTACGCTCCCCCTAAACCGTTGTCGTACCCTCACCTGGACCCTAAACCGTCCCCGTCCCCTAACCCTAACCCTAGCCCGAACCCTAACCCTAAACCTTCCCCGAAGCCTTCCTCTCACACGTCCCCTAATCCTAACCCGTACGCTCACACTAACCCGCGCCCTCACACGTACGCTCCCCCTAAACCGTTGTCGTACCCTCAACTGGACCCTAAACAGTCCCCGTCCCCTAACCCTAACCCTAGCCCGAACCCTAACCCTAACCCTTCCCCGAAGCCTTCCCCTCACCCTTCCCCTAATCCTAACCCGTACGCTCACACTAACCCGCGCCCTCACACGTACGCTCCCCCTAAACCGTTGTCGTACCCTCACCTGGACCCTAAACCGTCCCCGTCCCCTAATCCTTACCCTAGACCGAACCCTAACCCTAAGCCTTCCCCGAAGCCTTCCCCTCACCCGTCCCCTAATCCTAACCCGTACGCCCACACTAACCCGCGCCCTCACACGTACGCTCCCCCTAAACCGTTGTCGTACCCTCACCTGGACCCTAAACCGTCCCCGTCCCCTAAACCTAACCCTAGCCCGAACCGTAACCCTATCCCTTCGCCGAAGCCTTCCCCTCACCCGTCCCCTATTCCTAACCCGTACGCTCACACTAACCCGCGCCCTCACACGTACGCTCCCCCTAAAGCGTTGTCGTACCCACACTTGGACCCTAAACCGTCCCCGTCCCCTAACCCTAACCCTAGCCCGAACCCTAACCCTAAAACTTCCCCGAAGCCTTCCCCTCACCCGTCCCCTAATCCTAACCCGTACGCTCACACTAACCCGCGCCCTCACACGTACGCTCCCCCTAAACCGTTGTCGTACCCTCACCTGGACCCTAAACCGTCCCCGTCCCCTAACCCTAACCCTAGCCCGAACCCTAACCCTAACCCTTCCCCGAAGCCTTCCCCTCACACGTCCCCTAATCCTAACCCGTACGCTCACACTAACCAGCGCCCTCACACGTACGCTCCCCCTAAACCGTTGTCGTACCCTCAAGTAGACCCTAAACCGTCCCCGTCCCCTAACCCTAACCCTAGCCCGAACCCTAACCCTAACCCTTCCCCGAAGCCTTCCCCTCACCCGTCCCCTAATCCTAACACGTACGCCCACACTAACCCGCGCCCTCACACGTACGCTTCCCCTAAACCTTTGTCGTACCCTCACCTGGACCCTAAACCGTCCCCGTCCCCTAACCCTAACCCTAGCCCGAACCCTAACCCTAACCCTTCCCCGAAGCCTTCCCCTCACACGTCCCCTAATCCTAACCCGTACGCTCACACTAACCAGCGGCCTCACACGTACGCTCCCCCTAAACCGTTGTCGTACCCTCAAGTGGACCCTAAACCGTCCCCGTCCCCTAACCCTAACCCTAGCCCGAACCCTAACCCTAACCCTTCCCCGAAGCCTTCCCCTCACCCGTCCCCTAATCCTAACACGTACGCCCACACTAACCCGCGCCCTCACACGTACGCTTCCCCTAAACCGTTGTCGTACCCTCACCTGGACCCTAAACCGTCCCCGTCCCCTAACCCTAACCCTAGCCCGAACCCTAACCCTAACCCTTCGCCGAGGCCTTCCCCTCACCCTTCCCCTAACCCTAACCCGTACGCTTACACTAACCCACGCCCTCACACGTACGCTCCCCCTAAACCGTTGTCGTACCCACACCTGGACCCTAAACCGTCCCCGTCCCCTAACCCTAACCCTAGCCCGAACCCTAACCCTAACCCTTCCCCGAAGTCTTCCCCTCACCCGTCCCCTAATCCTAACCCGTACGCCCACACTGACCCGCGCCCTCACACGTACGCTCCCCCTAAAACGTTGTCGTACCCTCACCTGGACCCTAAACCGTCCCCGTCCCGTAACCCTAACCCTAGCCCGAACCCTAACCCTAACCCTTCCCCGAAGCCTTCCCCTCACCCGTCCCCTAATCCTAACCCGTACGCTCACAGTAACCCGCGCCCTCACACGTACGCTCCCCCTAAACCGTTGTCGTACCCTCACCTGGACCCTAAACCGTCCCCTTCCCCTAACGCTAACCCTAGCCCTAACCCTAACCCTAACCCTTCCCCGAAGACTTCCCCTCACCCGTCCCCTAATCCTAACCCGAACGCCAACACTAACCCGAGCCCTCACACGTACGCTCCCCCTAAACCGTTGTCGTACCCTCACCTGGACCCTAAACCGTCCCCATCCCCTAACCCTAACCCTAGCCCGAACCCTAACCCTAACCCTTCTCCGAAGCCTTCCCCTCACCCGTCCCCTAACCCTAATCCGTACGACCACACTAACCCGCGCCCTCACACGTACGCTCGCCCTAAAACGTTGTCGTACCCTCACCTGGACGCTAAACCGTCCCCGTCCCCTAACCCTAACCCTAGCCCGAACCCTAACCCTAACCCTTCCCCGAAGCCTTCCCCTCACCCGTCCCCTAATCCTAACCCCTACGCCCACACTAACACGTGCCCTCACACGTACGCTCCCCCTTAACTTTTCTCGTACCCTCACCTGGACCCTAAACCGTCCCCGTCCCCTAACCCTAACCCTAGCCCGCACCCTAACCCTAACCCTTCCCCGAAGCCTTCCCCTCACCCGTCCCCTAATCCTAACCCTTACGCTCACACTAAACCGCGCCCTCACACGTACGCTCCCCCTAAACCGTTGTCGTACCCACACCTGGACCCTAAACCTTCCCCGTCCCCTAACCCTAACCCTAGCCCGAACCCTAACCCTAACCCTTCCCCGAAGCCTTCCCCTCACCCGTCCCCTAATCCTAACCCGTACGCCCACACTGACCCGCGCCCTCACACGTACGCTCCCCCTAAACCGTTGTCGTACCCTCACCTGGACCCTAAACCGTCCCCGTCCCCTAACCCTAACCCTAGCCCGAACACGAACCCTAACCCTTCCCCGAAGCCTTCCCCTCACCCGTCCCCTAATCCTAACCCGTACGCTCACACTAACCCGCGCCCTCACACGTACGCTCCCCCTAAACCGTTGTCGTACCCTCACCTGGACCCTAAACCGTCCCCGTCCCCTAACCCTAACCCTAGCCCGAACCCTAACCCTAACCCTTCCCCGAAGCCTTCCCCTCACCCTTCCCCTAATCCTAACCCGTACGCTCACACTAACCCGCGCCCTCACACGTACGCTCCCCCTAAACCGTTGTCGTACCCTCACCTGGACCCTAAACCGTCCCCGTCCCCTAATCCTTACCCTAGACCGAACCCTAACCCTAACCCTTCCCCGAAGCCTTCCCCTCACCCGTCCCCTAATCCTAACCCGTACGCCCACACTAACCCGCGCCCTCACACGTACGCTCCCCCTAAACCGTTGTCGTACCCTCACCTGGACCCTAAACCGTCCCCGTCCCCTAACCCTAACCCTAGCCCGAACCCTAACCCTAACCCTTCGCCGAAGCCTTCCCCTCACCCGTCCCCTAATCCTAACCCGTACGCTCACACTAACCCGCGCCCTCACACGTATGCTCCCCCTAAACCGTTGTCGTACCCTCACCTGGACCCTAAACCGTCCCCGTCCCCTAACCCTAACCCTAGTTCGAACCCTAACCCTAACCGTTCCCCGAAACCTTCCCCTCACCCGTCCCCTAATCCTAACCCGTACGCTCACACTAACCCGCGCCCTCACACGTACGCTCCCTCTAAACCGTTGTCGTACCCTCACCTGGACCCTAAACCGTCCCCGTCCCCTAACCCTAACCCTAGCCCGAACCCTAACCCTAACCCTTCCCCGAAGCCTTCCCCTCACCTGTCCCCTAATCTTAACCCGTACGTCCACACTAACCCGCGCCCTCACACGTACGCTCCCCCTAAACCGTTGTCGTACCCTCACCTGGACCCTAAACCGTCCCCGTCCCCTAACCCTAACCCTAGCCCGAACCCTAACCCTAACACTTCGCCGAAGCCTTCCCCTCACCCGTCCCCTATTCCTAACCCGTACGCTCACACTAACCCGCGCCCTCACACGTACGCTCCCCCTAAAGCGTTGTCGTACCCACACCTGGACCCTAAACCGTCCCCGTCCCCTAACCCTAACCCTAGCCCGAACCCTAACCCTAAAACTTCCCCGAAGCCTTCCCCTCACCCGTCCCCTAATCCTAACCCGTACGCCCACACTAACCCGTGCCCTCACACGTAGGCTCCCCCTAAACCGTTGTCGTACCCTCACCTGGACCCTAAACCGTCCCCGTCCCCTAACCCTAACCCTAGCCCGAACCCTAACCCTAACCGTTCCCCGAAGCCTTCCCCTCACCCGTCCCCTAATCCTAACCCGTACGCTCACACTAACCCGCACCCTCACACGTACGCTCCCCCTAAACCGTTGTCGTACCCTCACCTGGACCCTAAACCGTCCCCGTCCCCTAACCCTAACCCTAGCCCGAACCCTAACCCTAACCCTTCCCCGAAGCCTTCCCCTCACCCGTCCCCTAATCCTAACCCGTACGCTCACAGTAACCCGCGCCCTCACACGTACGCTCCCCCTAAACCGTTGTCGTACCCTCACCTGGACCCTAAACGTCCCCTTCCCCTAACGCTAACCCTAGCCCGAACCCTAACCCTAACCCTTCCCCGAAGCCTTCCCCTCACCCGTCCCCTAATCCTAACCCGTACGTCCACACTAACCCGCGCCCTCACACGTACGCTCCCCCTAAACCGTTGTCGTACCCTCACCTGGACCCTAAACCGTCCCCATCCCCTAACCCTAACCCTAGCCCGAACCCTAACCCTAACCCTTCTCCGAAGCCTTCCCCTCACCCGTCCCCTAACCCTAACCCGTACGACCACACTAACCCGCGCCCTCACACGTACGCTCCCCCTACAACGTTGTCGTACCCTTACCTGGACGCTAAACCGTCCCCGTCCCCTAACCCTAACCCTAGCCCGAACCCTAACCCTAACCCTTCCCCGAAGCCTTCCCCTCACCCGTCCCCTAATCCTAACCCGTACGCCCACACTAACACGTGACCTCACACATACCCTCCCCCTTAACTTTTCTCGTACCCTCACTTGGACCCTAAACCGTCCCCGTCCCCTAACCCTAACCCTAGCCCGCACCCTAACCCTAACCCTTCCCCGAAGACTTCCCCTCACCCGTCCCCTAATCCTAACTCTTACGCTCACACTAAACCGCGCCCTCACACGTACGCTCCCCCTAAACCGTTGTCGTACCCACACCTGGACCCTAAACCGTCCCCGTCCCCTAACCCTAACCCTAGCCCGAACCCTAACCCTAACCCTTCCCCGAAGCCTTCCCCTCACCCGTCCCCTAATCCTAACCCGTACGCCCACACTGACCCGCGCCCTCAAACGTACGCTCCCCCTAAACCGTTGTCGTACCCTCACCTGGACCCTAAACCGTCCCCGTCCCCTAACCCTAACCCTAGCCCGAACCCTAACCCTAACCCTTCCCCGAAGCCTTCCCCTAACCCGTCCCCTAATCCTAACCCGTACGCCCACACTAACCTTCGCCCTCACACGTACGCTCCGCCTAAACCGTTGTCGTACCCTCACCTGGACCCTAAACCGTCCCCGTCCCCTAACCCTAACCCTAGCCCGAACCCTAACCCTAACCGTTCCCCGAAGCCTTGCCCTCACCCGTCCCCTAATCCTAACCCTTACGCTCACACTAACCCGCGCCCTCACACGTACGCTCCCCCTAAACCGTTGTCGTACCCACACCTGGACCCTAAACCGTCCCCGTCCCCTAACCCTAACCCTAGCCCGAACCCTAACCCTAACCCTTCCCCGAAGCCTTCCCCTCACCCGTCCCCTAATCCTAACCCGTACGCCCACACTGACCCGCGCCCTCACAAGTACGCTCCCCCTAAACCGTTGTCGTACCCTCACCTGGACCCTAAACCGTCCCCGTCCCCTAACCCTAACCCTAGCCCGAACCCTAACCCTAACCCTTCCCCGAAGCATTCCCCTCAACCGTCCCCTAATCCTAACCTGTACGCCCACACTGACCCGCGCCCTCACACGTACGCTCCCCCAAATCGTTGTCGTACCCTCACCTGGACCCTAAACCGTCCCCGTCCCCTAACCCTAACCCTAGCCCGAACCCTAACCCTAACCCTTCCCCGAAGCCTTCCCCTCACCCGTCCCCTAAATCTAACCCGTACGCTCACACTAACCCGCGCCCTCACACGTACGCTCCCCCTAAACCGTTGTCGTACCCACACCTGAACCCTAAACCGTCCCCGTCCCCTAACCCTAACCCTAGCCCGAACCCTAACCCTAACCCTTCCCCGAAGCCTTCCCCTCACCCGTCCCCTAATCCTAACCCGTACGCTCACACTAACCCACGCCCTCACACGTACGCTCCCCCTAAACCGTTGTCGTACCCTCACCTGGACCCTAAACCGTCCCCATCCCCTAACCCTAACCTTGGCCCGAACCCTAACCCTAACCCTTCCCCGAAGCCTTCCCCTCACCCGTCCCCTAATCCTAACCGGTACGCCCACACTAACCCGCGCCCTCACACGTACGCTCCCCCTAAACCGTTGTCGTACCCACACCTGGACCCTAAACCGTCCCCGTCCCCTAACCCAACCCTAGCCCAAACCCTAACCCTAACCCTTCCCCGAAGCCTTCCCCTCACGCTTCCCCTAATCCTAACCCGTACGCTCACACTAACCCGCGCCCTCACACGTACGCTCCCCCTAAACCGTTGTCGTACCCTCACCTGGACCCTAAACCGTCCCCGTCCCCTAACACTAACCTTAGCCCGAACCCTAACCCTAACCCTTCCCCGAAGCCTTCCCCTCACCCGTCCCCTAATCCTAACCCGTACGCTCACACTAACCCGCGCCCTCACACGTACTCTCCCCCTCAACCGTTGTCGTACCCTCACCTGGACCCTAAACCATCCCCGTCCCCTAACCCTAACCCTATCCCGAACCCTAACCCTAACCCTTCCCCGAAGCCTTCCCCTCACCCGTCCCCTAATCCTAACGCGTACACTCACACTAACCTGCGCCCTCACACGTACGCTCCCCCTAAACCGTTGATGTACCCTCACCTGGACCCTAAACCGTCCCCGTCCCCTAACCCTAACCCTAACCCGAACCCTAACACTAGACCTTCCCCGAAGCATTCCCCTCACCCGTCCCCTAATCCTAACCCGTACGCCCACACTGACCCGCGCCCTCACACGTACGCTCCCCCTAAATCGTTGTCGTACCCTCACCTGGACCCTAAACCGTCCCCGTCCCCTAACCCTAACCCTAGCCCGAACCCTAACCCTAACCCTTCCCCGAAGCCTTCCCCTCACACGTCCCCTAATCCTAACCCGTACGCTTACACTAACCAGCGCCCTCACACGTACGCTCCCCCTAAACCGTTGTCGTACCCTCAAGTGGACCCTAAACCGTCCCCGTCCCCTAACCCTAACCCTAGCCCGAACCCTAACCCTAACCCTTCCCCGAAGCCTTCCCCTCACCCTTCCCCTAATCCTAACCCGTACGCTCACACTAACCCGCCCCCTCACACGTACGCTCCCCCTAAACCGTTGTCGTACCCTCACCTGGACCCTAAACCGTCCCCGTCCCCTAACCCTAACCCTAGCCCGAACCCTAAACCTAACCCTTCCGCGAAGCCTTCCCCTCACCCTTCCCCTAATCCTAACCCGTACGCTCACACTAACCCGCGCCCTCACACGTACGCTCCCCCTAAACCGTTGTCGTACCCTCACCTGGACCCTAAACCGTCCCCGTCCCCTAACCCTAACCCTAGCCCGAACCCTAACCCTAACCCTTCCCCGAAGCCTTCCCCTCACCCCTCCCCTAATCCTAACCCGTACGCCCACACTAACCCGCGCCCTCACACGTACGCTCCCCCTAAACCGTTGTCGTACCCTCACCTGGACCCTAAACCGTCCCCGTCCCCTAACCCTAACCCTAGCCCGAACCCTAACCCTAACCCTTCGCCGAAGCCTTCCCCTCACCCGTCCCCTAATCCTAACCCGTACGCTCACACTAACCCGCGCCCTCACACGTACGCTCCCCCTAAACCGTTGTCGTACCCACACATGGACCCTAAACCGTCCCCGTCCCCTAACCCTAACACTAGCCCGAACCCTAACCCTAACCCTTCCCCGAAGCCTTCCCCTCACCCATCCCCTAATCCTAACCCGTACGCCCACACTAACCCGTGTCCTCACACGTACGCTCCCCCTAAACCGTTGTCGTACCCTCACCTGGACCCTAAACCGTCCCCGTCCCCTAACCCTAACCCTAGCCCGAACCCTAACCCTAACACTTCCCCGAAGCCTTCCCCTCACCCGTCCCCTAATCCTAACCCGTACGCTCACAGTAACCCGCGCCCTCACACGTACGCTCCCCCTAAACATTTGTCGTACCCTCACCTGGACTCTAAACCGTCCCCATCCCCTAACCCTAACCCTAGCCCGAACCCTAACCCTAACCCATCCCCGAAGCCTTCCCCTCACCCGTCCCCTAATCCTAACCCGTACGCTCACACTAACCCACGCCCTCACACGTACGCTCCCCCTAAACCGTTGTCGTACCCTCACCTGGACCCTAAACCGTCCCCATCCCCTAACCCTAACCTTGGCCCGAACCCTAACCCTAACCCTTCCCCGAAGCCTTCCCCTCACCCGTCCCCTAATCCTAACCGGTACGCCCACACTAACCCGCGCCCTCACACGTACGCTCCCCCTAAACCGTTGTCGTACCCACACCTGGACCCTAAACCGTCCCCGTCCCCTAACCCAACCCTAGCCCAAACCCTAACCCTAACCCTTCCCCGAAGCCTTCCCCTCACGCTTCCCCTAATCCTAACCCGTACGCTCACACTAACCCGCGCCCTCACACGTACGCTCCCCCTAAACCGTTGTCGTACCCTCACCTGGACCCTAAACCGTCCCCGTCCCCTAACACTAACCTTAGCCCGAACCCTAACCCTAACCCTTCCCCGAAGCCTTCCCCTCACCCGTCCCCTAATCCTAACCCGTACGCTCACACTAACCCGCGCCCTCACACGTACTCTCCCCCTCAACCGTTGTCGTACCCTCACCTGGACCCTAAACCATCCCCGTCCCCTAACCCTAACCCTATCCCGAACCCTAACCCTAACCCTTCCCCGAAGCCTTCCCCTCACCCGTCCCCTAATCCTAACCCGTACACTCACACTAACCTGCGCCCTCACACGTACGCTCCCCCTAAACCGTTGATGTACCCTCACCTGGACCCTAAACCGTCCCCGTCCCCTAACCCTAACCCTAACCCGAACCCTAACACTAGACCTTCCCCGAAGCATTCCCCTCACCCGTCCCCTAATCCTAACCCGTACGCCCACACTGACCCGCGCCCTCACACGTACGCTCCCCCTAAATCGTTGTCGTACCCTCACCTGGACCCTAAACCGTCCCCGTCCCCTAACCCTAACCCTAGCCCGAACCCTAACCCTAACCCTTCCCCGAAGCCTTCCCCTCACACGTCCCCTAATCCTAACCCGTACGCTTACACTAACCAGCGCCCTCACACGTACGCTCCCCCTAAACCGTTGTCGTACCCTCAAGTGGACCCTAAACCGTCCCCGTCCCCTAACCCTAACCCTAGCCCGAACCCTAACCCTAACCCTTCCCCGAAGCCTTCCCCTCACCCTTCCCCTAATCCTAACCCGTACGCTCACACTAACCCGCCCCCTCACACGTACGCTCCCCCTAAACCGTTGTCGTACCCTCACCTGGACCCTAAACCGTCCCCGTCCCCTAACCCTAACCCTAGCCCGAACCCTAAACCTAACCCTTCCGCGAAGCCTTCCCCTCACCCTTCCCCTAATCCTAACCCGTACGCTCACACTAACCCGCGCCCTCACACGTACGCTCCCCCTAAACCGTTGTCGTACCCTCACCTGGACCCTAAACCGTCCCCGTCCCCTAACCCTAACCCTAGCCCGAACCCTAACCCTAACCCTTCCCCGAAGCCTTCCCCTCACCCCTCCCCTAATCCTAACCCGTACGCCCACACTAACCCGCGCCCTCACACGTACGCTCCCCCTAAACCGTTGTCGTACCCTCACCTGGACCCTAAACCGTCCCCGTCCCCTAACCCTAACCCTAGCCCGAACCCTAACCCTAACCCTTCGCCGAAGCCTTCCCCTCACCCGTCCCCTAATCCTAACCCGTACGCTCACACTAACCCGCGCCCTCACACGTACGCTCCCCCTAAACCGTTGTCGTACCCACACATGGACCCTAAACCGTCCCCGTCCCCTAACCCTAACACTAGCCCGAACCCTAACCCTAACCCTTCCCCGAAGCCTTCCCCTCACCCATCCCCTAATCCTAACCCGTACGCCCACACTAACCCGTGTCCTCACACGTACGCTCCCCCTAAACCGTTGTCGTACCCTCACCTGGACCCTAAACCGTCCCCGTCCCCTAACCCTAACCCTAGCCCGAACCCTAACCCTAACACTTCCCCGAAGCCTTCCCCTCACCCGTCCCCTAATCCTAACCCGTACGCTCACAGTAACCCGCGCCCTCACACGTACGCTCCCCCTAAACATTTGTCGTACCCTCACCTGGACTCTAAACCGTCCCCATCCCCTAACCCTAACCCTAGCCCGAACCCTAACCCTAACACTTCCCCGAAGCCTTCCCCTCACCCTTCCCCTAATCCTAACCCATACGCTCACACTAACCTGCGCCCTCACACGTACGCTCCCCCTAAACCGTTGTCGTACCCTCACCTGGACCCTAAACCGTCCCCGTCCCCTAACCCTAACCCTAGCCCGAACCCTAACCCTAACACATCCCCGAAGCCTTCCCCTCACCCGTCCCCTAATCCTAAACCGTACGCCCACACTAACCCGCCCCCTCACACGTACGCTCCCCCTAAACCGTTGTCGTACCCTCACCTGGACCCTAAACCGTCCCCGTCCCCTAACCCTAACCCTAGCCCGAACCCTAACCCTAACCCTTCCCCGAAGCCTTCCCCTCACCCGTCCCCTAATCCTAACCCGTACGCCCACAGTAACCCGCACCCTCACACTTACGCTCCCCCTAAAATGTTTTCGTACCCTCACCTGGACCCTAAACCGTCCCCGTCCCCTAACCCTAACCCTAGCCCGAACCCTAACCCTAACCCTTCCCCGAAGCCTTCCCCTCACCCGTCCCCTAATCCTAACCCGTACGCCCACACTAAACCGTGCCCTCACACGTACGCTCCCCCTTAACTTTTTCGTACCCTCACCTGGACCCTAAACCGTCCCCGTCCCCTAACCCTAACCCTAGCCTGAACCCTAACCCTAACCCTTCCCCGAAGCCTTCCCCTCACCAGTCCCCTAATCCTAACCCGTACGCTCACACTAACCCGCGCCCTCACACGTACGCTCCCCCTAAACCGTTGTCGTACCCACACCTGGACCCTAAACTGTCTCCGTCCCCTAACCCTAACCCTAGCCCGAACCCTAACCCTAACCCTTCCCCGAAGCCTTCCACTCACCCGTCCCCTAATCCTAACCCGTACGCCCACACTGACCCGCGCCCTCACAAGTACGCTCCCCCTAAACCGTTGTCGTACCCTCACCTGGACCCTAAACCGTCCCCGTCCCCTAACCCTAACCCTAGCCCGAACCCTAACCCTAACCCTTCCCCGAAGCATTCCCCTCACCCGTCCCCTAATCCTAACCTGTACGCCCACACTAACCCGCGCCCTCACACGTATGCTCCCCCAAATCGTTGTCGTTACCTCACCTGGACCCTAAACCGTCCCCGTGCCCTAACCCTAACCCTAGCCCGAACCCTAACCCTAACCCTTCCCCGAAGCCTTCCCCTCACCCGTCCCCTAAATCTAACCCGTACGCTCACACTAACCCGCGCCCTCACACGTACGCTCCCCCTAAACCGTTGTCGTACCCACACCTGGACCCTAAACCGTCCCCGTCCCCTAACCCTAACCCTAGCCCGAACCCTAACCCTAACCCTTCCCCGAAGCCTTCCCCTCACCCGTCCCCTAATCCTAATCCGTACACCCACACTAACCCGCGCCCTCACACGTACGCTCCCCCTAAACCGTTGATGTACCCTCACCTGGACCCTAAACCGTCCCCGTCCCCTAACCCTAACCCTAGCCCGAACCCTAACACTAGACCTTCCCCGAAGCATTCCCCTCACCCGTCCCCTAATCCTAACCCGTACGCCCACACTGACCCGCGCCCTCACACGTACGCTCCCCCTAAATCGTTGTCGTACCCTCACCTGGACCCTAAACCGTCCCCGTCCCCTAACCCTAACCCTAGCCCGAACCCTAACCCTAACCCTTCCCCGAAGCCTTCCCCTCACACGTCCCCTAATCCTAACCCGTACGCTCACACTAACCAGCGCCCTCACACGTACGCTCCCCCTAAACCGTTGTCGTACCCTCAAGTGGACCCTAAACCGTCCCCGTCCCCTAACCCTAACCCTAGCCCGAACCCTAACCCTAACCCTTCCCCGAAGCCTTCCCCTCACCCTTCCCCTAATCCTAACCCGTACGCTCACACTAACCCGCGCCCTCACACGTACGCTCCCCCTAAACCGTTGTCGTACCGTCACCTGGACCCTAAACCGTCCCCGTCCCCTAACCCTAAACCTAGCCCGAACCCTAAACCTAACCCTTCCCCGAAGCCTTCCCCTCACCCGTCCCCTAATCCTAACCCGTACGCCCACACTAACCCGCGCCCTCACACGTACGCTCCCCCTAAACCGTTGTCGTACCCTCACCTGGACCCTAAACCGTCCCCGTCCCCTAACCATAACCGTAGCCCGAACCCTAACCCTAACCCTTCGCCGAAGCCTTCCCCTCACCCGTCCCCTAATCCTAACCCGTACGCTCACACTAACCCGCGCCCTCACACGTACGCTCCCCCTAAACCGTTGTCGTACCCACACCTGGACCCTAAACCGTCCCCGTCCCCTAACCCTAACCCTAGCCCGAACCCTAACCCTAACCCTTCCCCGAAGCCTTCCCCTCACCCATCCCCTAATCCTAACCCGTACGCCCACACTAACCCGTGTCCTCACACGTACGCTCCCCCTAAACCGTTGTCGTACCCTCACCTGGACCCTAAACCGTCCCCGTCCCCTAACCCTAACCCTAGCCCGAACCCTAACCCTAACACTTCCCCGAAGCCTTCCCCTCACCCGTCCCCTAATCCTAACCCGTACGCTCACAGTAACCCGCGCCCTCACACGTACGCTCCCCCTAAACCGTTGTCGTACCCTCACCTGGAGTCTAAACCGTCCCCGTCCCCTAACCCTAACCCTAGCCCGAACCCTAACCCTAACACTTCCCCGAAGCCTTCCCCTCACCCTTCCCCTAATCCTAACCCATACGCTCACACTAACCCGCGCCCTCACACGTACGCTCCCCCTAAACCGTTGTCGTACCCTCACCTGGACCCTAAATCGTCCCCGTCCCCTAACCCTAACCCTAGCCCAAACCCTAACCCTAACACATCCCCGAAGCCTTCCCCTCACCCGTCCCCTAATCCTAACCCGTACGCCCACACTAACCCGCGCCCTCACACGTACGCTCCCCCTAAACCGTTGTCGTACCCTCACCTGGACCCTAAACCGTCCCCGTCCCCTAACCCTAACCCTAGCCCGAACCCTAACCCTAATCCTTCCCCGAAGCCTTCCCCTCACCTGTCCCCTAATCCTAAACCGTACGCCCACACTAACCCGCCCCCTCACACGTACGCTCCCCCTAAACCGTTGTCGTACCCTCACCTGGACCCTAAACCGTCCCCGTCCCCTAACCCTAACCCTAGCCCGAACCGTAACCCTAACTCTTCCCCGAAGCCTTCCCCTCACCCGTCCCCTAATCCTAACCCGTACGCCCACACTAACCCGCACCCTCACACGTACGCTCCCCCTAAAATGTTTTCGTACCCTCACCTGGACCCTAAACCGTCCCCGTCCCCTAACCCTAACCCTAGCCCGAACCCTAACCCTAACCCTTCCCCGAAGCCTTCCCCTCACCCGTCCCCTAATCCTAACCCGTACGCCCACACTAACCCGTGCCCTCACACGTACGCTCCCCCTTAACTTTTCTCGTACCCTCACCTGGACCCTAAACCGTCCCCGTCCCCTAACCCTAACCCTAGCCCGAACCCTAACCCTAACCCTTCCCCGAAGCCTTCCCCTCACCCGTCCCCTAATCCTAACCCTTACGCTCACACTAACCCGCGCCCTCACACGTACGCTCCCCCTAAACCGTTGTCGTACCCACACCTGGACCCTAAACCGTCCCCGTCCCCTAACCCTAACCCTAGCCCGAACCCTAACCCTAACCCTTCCCCGAAGCCTTCCCCTCACCCGTCCCCTAATCCTAACCCGTACGCCCACACTGACCCGCGCCCTCACACGTACGCTCCCCCAAATCGTTGTCGTACCCTCACCTGGACCCTAACCCGTTCCCGTCCCCTAACCCTAATCCTAGCCCGAACCCTAACCCTAACCCTTCCCCGAAGCCTTCCCCTCACCCGTCCCCTAATCCTAACCGGTACGCCCACACTAACCCGCGCCCTCACACGTACGCTCCCCCTAAACCGTTGTCGTACCCTCACCTGGACCCTAAACCGTCCCCGTCCCCTAACCCAACCCTAGCCCAAACCCTAACCCTAACCCTTCCCCGAAGCCTTCCCCTCACGCGTCCCCTAATCCTAACCCGTACGCTCACACTAACCCGCGCCCTCACACGTACGCTCCCCCTCAACCGTTGTCGTACCCTCACCTGGACCCTAAACCATCCCCGTCCCCTAACCCTAACCCTATCCCGAACCCTAACCCTAACCCTTCCCCGAAGCCTTCCCCTCACCCGTCCCGTAATCCTAACCCGTACACTCACACTAACCTGCGCCCTCACACGTACGCTCCCCCTAAACCGTTGATGTACCCTCACCTGGACCCTAAACCTTCCCCGTCCCCTAACCCTAACCCTAGCCCGAACCCTAACACTAGACCTTCCCCGAAGCATTCCCCTCACCCGTCCCCTAATCCTAACCCGTACGCCCACACTGACCCGCGCCCTCACACGTACGCTCCCCCTATATCGTTGTCGTACCCTCACCTGGACCCTAAACCGTCCCCGTCCCCTAACCCTAACCCTAGTCCGAACCCTAACCCTAACCCTTCCCCGAAGCCTTCCCCTCACACGTCCCCTAATCCTAACCCGTACGCTCACACTAACCAGCGCCCTCACACGTACGCTCCCCCTAAACCGTTGTCGTACCCTCAAGTGGACCCTAAACAGTCCCCGTCCCCTAACCCTAACCCTAGCCCGAACCCTAACCCTAACACTTCCCCGAAGCCTTCCCCTCACCCTTCCCCTAATCCTAACCCGTACGCTCACACTAACCCGCCCCCTCACACGTACGCTCCCCCTAAACCGTTGTCGTACCCTCACCTGGACCCTAAACCGTCCCCGTCCCCTAACCCTAAATCTAGCCAGAACCCTAACCCTAACCCTTCCCCGAAGCCTTCCCCTCACCCGTCCCCTAATCCTAACCCGTACGCCCACACTAACCCGCGCCCTCACACGTACGCTCCCCGTAAACCGTTGTCGTACCCTCACCTGGACCCTAAACCGTCCCCATCCCCTAACCCTAACCCTAGCCCGAACCCTAACCCTAACCCTTCGCCGAAGCCTTCCCCTCACCCGTCCCCTAATCCTAACCCGTACGCTCACACTAACCCGCGCCCTCACACGTACGCTCCCCCTAAACCGTTGTCGTACCCTCACCTGGACCCTAAACCGTCCCCGTCCCCTAACCCTAACCCTAGCCCGAACCCTAACCCTAACCCTTCGCCGAAGCCTTCCCCTCACCCGTCCCCTAATCCTAACCCGTACGCTCACACTAACCCGCGCCCTCACACGTACGCTCCCCCTAAACCGTTGTCGTACCCACACCTGGACCCTAAACTGTCCCCGTCCCCTAACCCTAACCCTAGCCCGAACCCTAACCCTAACCCTTCCCCGAAGCCTTCCCCTCACCCGTCCCCTAATCCTAACCCATACGCCCACACTAACCCGTGTCCTCACACGTACGCTCCCCCTAAACCGTTGTCGTACCCTCACCTGGACCCTAAACCGTCCCCGTCCCCTAACCCTAACCCTAGCCCGAACCCTAACCCTAACACTTCCCCGAAGCCTTCCCCTCACCCGTCCCCTAATCCTAACCCGTACGCTCACAGTAACCCGCGCCCTCACACGTACGCTCCCACTAAACCGTTGTCGTACCCTCACCTGGACTCTAAACCGTCCCCGTCCCCTAACCCTAACCCTAGCCCGAACCCTAACCCTAACACTTCCCCGAAGCCTTCCCCTCACCCTTCCCCTAATCCTAACCCATACGCTCACACTAACCCGCGCCCTCACACGTACGCTCCCCCTAAACCGTTGTCGTACCCTCACCTGGACCCTAAACCGTCCCCGTCCCCTAACCCTAACCCTAGCCCGAACCCTAACCCTAACACATCCCCGAAGCCTTCCCCTCACCCGTCCCCTAAGCCTAACCCGTACGCCCACACTAACCCGCGCCCTCACACGTACGCTCCCCCTAAACCGTTGTCGTACCCTCACCTGGACCCTAAACCGTCCCCATCCCCTAACCCTAACCCTAGCCCGAACCCTAACCCTAACCCTTCCCCGAAGCCTTCCCCTCACACGTCCCCTAATCCTAACCCGTACGCTCACACTAACCAGCGCCCTCACACGTACGCTCCCCCTAAACCGTTGTCGTACCCTCAAGTGGACCCTAAACCGTCCCCGTCCCCTAACCCTAACCCTAGGCCGAACCCTAACCCTAACCCTTCCCCGAAGCCTTCCCCTCACCCTTCCCCTAATCCTAACCCGTACGCTCACACTAACCCGCCCCCTCACACGTACGCTCCCCCTAAACCGTTGTCGTACCCTCACCTGGAACCTAAACCGTCCCCGTCCCCTAACCCTAAACCTAGCCCGAACCCTAACCCTAACCCTTCCCCGAAGCCTTCCCCTCACCCGTCCCCTAATCCTATCCCGTACGCCCACACTAACCCGCGCCCTCACACGTACGCTCCCCGTAAACCGTTGTCGTACCCTCACCTGGACCCTAAACCGTCCCCATCCCCTAACCCTAACCCTAGCCCGAACCCTAACCCTAACCCTTCGCCGAAGCCTTCCGCTCACCCGTCCCCTAATCCTAACCCGTACGCTCACACTAACCCGCGCCCTCACACGTACGCTCCCCCTAAACCGTTGTCGTACCCACACCTGGACCCTAAACCGTCCCCGTCCCCTAACCCTAACCCTAGCCCGAACCCTAACCCTAACCCTTCCCCGAAGTCTTCCCCTCACCCGTCCCCTAATCCTAACCCGTACGCCCACACTAACCCGCGCCCTCACACGTACGCTCCCCCTAAACCGTTGTCGTACCCTCACCTGGACCCTAAACCGTCCCCGTCCCCTAACCCTAACCCTAGCCCGAACCCTAAACCTAACCCTTCCGCGAAGCCTTCCCCTCACCCTTCCCCTAATCCTAACCCGTACGCTCACACTAACCCGCGCCCTCACACGTACGCTCCCCCTAAACCGTTGTCGTACCCTCACCTGGACCCTAAACCGTCCCCGTCCCCTAACCCTAACCCTAGCCCGAACCCTAACCCTAACCCTTCCCCGAAGCCTTCCCCTCACCCCTCCCCTAATCCTAACCCGTACGCCCACACTAACCCGCGCCCTCACACGTACGCTCCCCCTAAACCGTTGTAAAACCCTCACCTGGACCCTAAACCGTCCCCGTCCCCTAACCCTAACCCTAGCCCGAACCCTAACCCTAACCCTTCGCCGAAGCCTTCCCCTCACCCGTCCCCTAATCCTAACCCGTACGCTCACACTAACCCGCGCCCTCACACGTACGCTCCCCCTAAACCGTTGTCGTACCCTCACCTGGACCCTAAACCGTCCCCGTCCCCTAACCCTAACCCTAGCCCGAACCCTAACCCTAACACTTCCCCGAAGCCTTCCCCTCACCCGTCCCCTAATCCTAACCCGTACGCTCACAGTAACCCGCGCCCTCACACGTACGCTCCCCCTAAACCGTTGTTGTACCCTCACCTGGACTCTAAACCGTCACCGTCCCCTAACCCTAACCCTAGCCCGAACCCTAACCCTATCACTTCCCCGAAGCCTTCCCCTCACCCTTCCCCTAATCCTAACCCATACGCTCACACTAACCCGCACCCTCACACGTACGCTCCCCCTAAACCGTTGTCGTACCCTCACCTGGACCCTAAACCGTCTCCGTCCCCTAACCCTAACCCTAGCCCGAACCCTAACCCTAACACATCCCCGAAGCCTTCCCCTCACCCGTCCCCTAATCCTAACCCGTTCGCCCACACTAACCCGCGCCCTCACACGTACGCTCCCCCTAAACCGTTGTCGTACCCTCACCTGGACCCTAAACCGTCCCCGTCCCCTAACCCTAACCCTAGCCCGAACCCTAACCCTAATCCTTCCCCGAAGCCTTCCCCTCACCTGTCCCCTAATCCTAAACCGTACGCCCACACTAACCCGCCCCCTCACCCGTACGCTCCCCCTAAACCGTTGTCGTACCCTCACCTGGACCCTAAACCGTCCCCGTCCCCTAACCCTAACCCTAGCCCGAACCCTACCCCTAACTCTTCCCCGAAGCCTTCCCCTCACCCGTCCCCTAATCCTAACCCGTACGCCCACACTAACCCGTACCCTCACACGTACGCTCACCCTAAAATGTTTTCGTACCCTCACCTGGACCCTAAACCGTCCCCGTCCCCTAACCCTAACCCTAGCCCGAACCCTAACCCTAACCCTTCCCCGAAGCCTTCCCCTCACCCGTCCCCTAATCCTAACCCGTACGCCCACACTAACCCGTGCCCTCACACGTACGCTCCCCCTTAACTTTTCTCGTACCCTCACCTGGACCCTAAACCGTCCCCGTCCCCTAACCCTAACCCTAGCCCGAACCCTAACCCTAACCCTTCCCCGAAGCCTTCCCCTCACCCGTCCCCTAATCCTAACCCTTACGCTCACACTAACCCGCGCCCTCACACGTACGCTCCCCCTAAACCGTTGTCGTACCCACACCTGGACCCTAAACCGTCCCCGTCCCCTAACCCTAACCCTAGCCCGAACCCTAACACTAACCCTTCCCCGAAGCCTTCCCCTCACCCGTCCCCTAATCCTAACCCGTACGCTCACACTAACCCGCGCCCTCACACGTACGCTCCCCCTAAACCGTTGTCGTACCCTCACCTGGACCCTAAACCGTCCCCGTCCCCTAACCCTAACCCTAGCCCGAACACTAACCCTAACCCTTCCCCGAAGCGTTCCACTCACCCCTCCCCTAATCCTAACCCGTACGCCCACACTAACCCGCGCCCTCACACGTACGCTCCCCCTAAACCGTTGTCGTACCCTCACCTGGACCCTAAACCATCCCCGTCCCCTAACCCTAACCCTAGCCTGAACCCTAACCCTAACCCTTCGCCGAAGCCTTCCCCTCACCCGTCCCCTAATCCTAACCCGTACGCTCACACTAACCCGCGCCCTCACACGTACGCTCCCCCTAAACCGTTGTCGTACCCACACCTGGACCCTAAACCGTCCCCGTCCCCTAACCCTAACCCTAGCCCGAACCCTAACCCTAACCCTTCCCCGAAGCCTTCCCCTCACCCGTCCCCTAATCCTAACCCGTACGCCCACACTAACCCGTGTCCTCACACGTACGCTCCCCCTAAACCGTTGTCGTACCCTCACCTGGACCCTAAACCGTCCCCGTCCCCTAACCCTAACCCTAGCCCGAACCCTAACCCTAACACTTCCCCGAAGCCTTCCCCTCACCCGTCCCCTAATCCTAACCCGTACGCTCACAGTAACCCGCGCCCTCACACGTACGCTCCCCCTAAACCGTTGTCGTACCCTCACCTGGACTCTAAACCGTCCCCGTCCCCTAACCCTAACCCTAGCCCGAACCCTAACCCTATCACTTCCCCGAAGCCTTCCCCTCACCCTTCCCCTAATCCTAACCCATACGCTCACACTAACCCGCGCCCTCACACGTACGCTCCCCCTAAACCGTTGTCGTACCCTCACCTGGACCCTAAACCGTCTCCGTCCCCTAACCCTAACCCTAGCCCGAACCCTAACCCTAACACATCCCCGAAGCCTTCCCCTCACCCGTACCCTAATCCTAACCCGTACGCCCACACTAACCCGCGCCCTCACACGTACGCTCCCCCTAAACCGTTGTCGTACCCTCACCTGGACCCTAAACCGTCCCCGTCCCCTAACCCTAACCCTAGCCCGAACCCTAACCCTAATCCTTCCCCGAAGCCTTCCCCTCACCTGTCCCCTAATCCTAAACCGTACGCCCACACTAACCCGCCCCCTCACCCGTACGCTCCCCCTAAACCGTTGTCGTACCCTCACCTGGACCCTAAACCGTCCCCGTCCCCTAACCCTAACCCTAGCCCGAACCCTAACCCTAACTCTTCCCCGAAGCCTTCCCCTCACCCGTCCCCTAATCCTAACCCGTACGCCCACACTAACCCGTACCCTCACACGTACGCTCCCCCTAAAATGTTTTCGTACCCTCACCTGGACCCTAAACCGTCCCCGTCCCCTAACCCTAACCCTAGCCCGAACCCTAACCCTAACCCTTCCCCGAAGCCTTCCCCTCACCCGTCCCCTAATCCTAACCCGTACGCCCACACTAACCCGTGCCCTCACACGTACGCTCCCCCTTAACTTTTCTCGTACCCTCACCTGGACCCTAAACCGTCCCCATCCCCTAACCCTAACCCTAGCCCGAACCCTAACCCTAACCCTTCCCCGAAGCCTTCCCCTCACCCGTCCCCTAATCCTAACCCGTACGCCCACACTAACCCGTGTCCTCACACGTACGCTCCCCCTAAACCGTTGTCGTACCCTCACCTGGACCCTAAACCGTCCCCGTCCCCTAACCCTAACCCTAGCCCGAACCCTAACCCTAACACTTCCCCGAAGCCTTCCCCTCACCCGTCCCCTAATCCTAACCCGTACGCTCACAGTAACCCGCGCCCTCACACGTACGCTCCCCCTAAACCGTTGTCGTACCCTCACCTGGACTCTAAACCGTCCCCGTCCCCTAACCCTAACCCTAGCCCGAACCCTAACCCTATCACTTCCCCGAAGCCTTCCCCTCACCCTTCCCCTAATCCTAACCCATACGCTCACACTAACCCGCGCCCTCACACGTACGCTCCCCCTAAACCGTTGTCGTACCCTCACCTGGACCCTAAACCGTCTCCGTCCCCTAACCCTAACCCTAGCCCGAACCCTAACCCTAACACATCCCCGAAGCCTTCCCCTCACCCGTCCCCTAATCCTAACCCGTACGCCCACACTAACCCGCGCCCTCACACGTACGCTCCCCCTAAACCGTTGTCGTACCCTCACCTGGACCCTAAACCGTCCCCGTCCCCTAACCCTAACCCTAGCCCGAACCCTAACCCTAATCCTTCCCCGAAGCCTTCCCCTCACCTGTCCCCTAATCCTAAACCGTACGCCCACACTAACCCGCCCCCTCACCCGTACGCTCCCCCTAAAACGTTGTCGTACCCTCACCTGGACCCTAAACCGTCCCCGTCCCCTAACCCTAACCCTAGCCCGAACCCTAACCCTAACTCTTCCCCGAAGCCTTCCCCTCACCCGTCCCCTAATCCTAACCCGTACGCCCACACTAACCCGTACCCTCACACGTACGCTCCCCCTAAAATGTTTTCGTACCCTCACCTGGACCCTAAACCGTCCCCGTCCCCTAACACTAACCCTAGCCCGAACCCTAACCCTAACCCTTCCCCGAAGCCTTCCCCTCACCCGTCCCCTAATCCTAACCCGTACGCCCACACTAACCCGTGCCCTCACACGTACGCTCCCCCTTAACTTTTCTCGTACCCTCACCTGGACCCTAAACCGTCCCCGTCCCCTAACCCTAACCCTAGCCCGAACCCTAACCCTAACCCTTCCCCGAAGCCTTCCCCTCACCCGTCCCCTAATCCTAACCCTTACGCTCACACTAACCCGCGCCCTCACACGTACGCTCCCCCTAAACCGTTGTCGTACCCACACCTGGACCCTAAACCGTCCCCGTCCCCTAACCCTAACCCTAGCCTGAACCCTAACCCTAACCCTTCCCCGAAGCCTTCCCCTCACCCGTCCCCTAATCCTAACCCGTACGCCCACACTGACCCGCGCCCTCACAAGTACGCTCCCCCTAAACCGTTGTCGTACCCTCACCTGGACCCTAAACCGTCCCCGTCCCCTAACCCTAACCCTAGCCCGAACCCTAACCCTAACCCTTCCCCGAAGCATTCCCCTCACCCGTCCCCTAATCCTAACCTGTACGCCCACACTGACCCGCGCCCTCACACGTACGCTCCCCCAAATCGTTGTCGTACCCTCACCTGGACCCTAAACCGTCCCCGTCCCCTAACCCTAACCCTAGCCCGAACCCTAACCCTAACCCTTCCCCGAAGCCTTCCCCTCACCCGTCCCCTAAATCTAACCCGTACGCTCACACTAACCCGCGCCCTCACACGTACGCTCCCCCTAAACCGTTGTCGTACCCACACCTGGACCCTAAACCGTCCCCGTCCCCTAACCCTAACCCTAGCCCGAACCCTAACCCTAACCCTTCCCCGAAGCCTTCCCCTCACCCGTCCCCTAACCCTAATCCGTACACCCACACTAACCCGCGCCCTCACACGTACGCTCCCCCTAAACCGTTGTCGTACCCACACCTGGACCTTAAACCGTCCCCGGCCCCTAACCCTAACCCTAGCCCGAACCCTAACCCTAACCCTTCCCCGAAGCCTTCCCATCACCCGTCCCCTAATCCTAACCCGTACGCTCACACTAACCCACGCCCTCACACGTACGCTCCCCCTAAACCGTTGTCGTACCCTCACCTGGACCCTAAACCGTCCCCGTCCCCTAACCCTAACCTTGGCCCGAACCCTAACCCTAACCCTTCCCCGAAGCCTTCCCCTCACCCGTCCCCTAATCCTAACCGGTACGCCCACACTAACCCGCGCCCTCACACGTACGCTCCCTCTAAACCGTTGTCGTACCCTCACCTGGACCCTAAACCGTCCCCGTCCCCTAACCCAACCCTAGCCCAAACCCTAACACTAAACCTTCCCCGAAGCCTTCCCCTCACGCGTCCCCTAATCCTAACCCGTACGCTCACATTAACCCGCGCCCTCACACGTACGCTCCCCCTAAACCGTTGTCGTACCCTCACCTGGACCCTAAACCGTCCCCGTCCCCTAACACTAAACTTAGCCCGAACCCTAACCCTAACCCTTCCCCGAAGCCTTCCCCTCACCCGTCCCCTAATCCTAACCCGTACGCTCACACTAACCCGCGCCCTCACACGTACTCTCCCCCTCAACCGTTGTCGTACCCTCACCTGGACCCTAAACCATCCCCGTCCCCTAACCCTAACCCTATCCCGAACCCTAACCCTAACCCTTCCCCGAAGCCTTCCCCTCACCCGTCCCCTAATCCTAACCCGTACACTCACACTAACCTGCGCCCTCACACGTACGCTCCCCCTAAACCGTTGATGTACCCTCACCTGGACCCTAAACCGTCCCCGTCCCCTAACCCTAACCCTAGCCCGAACCCTAACACTAGACCTTCCCCGAAGCATTCCCCTCACCCGTCCCCTAATCCTAACCCGTACGCCCACACTGACCCGCGCCCTCACACGTACGCTCCCCCTAAATCGTTGTCGTACCCTCACCTGGACCCTAAACCGTCCCCGTCCCCTAACCCTAACCCTAGCCCGAACCCTAACCCTAACCCTTCCCCGAAGCCTTCCCCTCACACGTCCCCTAATCCTAACCCGTACGCTCACACAAACCAGCGCCCTCACACGTACGCTCCCCCTAAACCGTTGTCGTACCCTCAAGTGGACCCTAAACCGTCCCCGTCCCCTAACCCTAACCCTAGCCCGAACCCTAACCATAACCCTTCCCCGAAGCCTTCCCCTCACCCTTCCCCTAATCCTAACCCGTATGCTCACACTAACCCGCCCCTTCACACGTACGCTCCCCCTAAACCGTTGTCGTACCCTCACCTGGACCCTAAACCGTCCCCGTCCCCTAACCCTAAACCTAGCCCGAACCCTAACCCTAACCCTTCCCCGAAGCCTTCCCCTCACCCGTCCCCTAATCCTAACCCGTACGCCCACACTAACCCGCGCCCTCACACGTACGCTCCCCGTAAACCGTTGTCGTACCCTCACCTGGACCCTAAACCGTCCCCATCCCCTAACCCTAACCCTAGCCCGAACCCTAACCCTAACCCTTCGCCAAAGCCTTCCCCTCACCCGTCCCCTAATCGTAACCCGTACGCTCACACTAACCCGCGCCCTCACACGTACGCTCCCCCTAAACCGTTGTCGTACCCTCACCTGGACCCTAAACCGTCCCCGTCCCCTAACCCTAACCCTAGCCCGAACCCTAACCCTAACAATTCCCCGAAGCCTTCCCCTCACCCGTCCCCTAATCCTAACCCGTACGCCCACACTAACCCGCGCCCTCACACGTACGCTCCCCCTAAACCGTTGTCGTACCCTCACCTGGACCCTAAACCGTCCCCGTCCCCTAACCCTAACCCTAGCCCGAACCCTAACCCTAACTCTTCCCCGAAGCCTTCCCCTCACCCTTCCCCTAATCCTAACCCGTACGCCCACACTAACCCGTACCCTCACACGTACGCTCCCCCTAAAATGTTTTCGTACCCTCACCTGGACCCTAAACCGTCCCCGTCCCCTAACCCTAACCCTAGCCCGAACCCTAACCCTAACCCTTCCCCGAAGCCTTCCCCTCACCCGTCCCCTAATCCTAACCCGTACGCCCACACTAACCCATGCCCTCACACGTACGCTCCCCCTTAACTTTTCTCGTACCCTCACCTGGACCCTAAACCGTCCCCGTCCCCTAACCCTAACCCTAGCCCGAACCCTAACCCTAACCCTTCCCCGAAGCCTTCCCCTCACCCGTCCCCTAATCCTAACCCTTACGCTCACACTAACCCGCGCCCTCACACGTACGCTCCCCCTAAACCGTTGTCGTACCCACACCTGGACCCTAAACCGTCCCCGTCCCCTAACCCTAACCCTAGCCCGAACCCTAACCCTAACCCTTCCCCGAAGCCTTCCCCTCACCCGTCCCCTAATCCTAACCCGTACGCCCACACTGACCCGCGCCCTCACAAGTACGCTCCCCCTAAACCGTTGTCGTACCCTCACCTGGACCCTAAACCGTCCCCGTCCCCTAACCCTAACCCTAGCCCGAACCCTAACCCTAACCCTTCCCCGAAGCATTCCCCTCACCCGTCCCCTAATCCTAACCTGTACGCCCACACTGACCCGCGCCCTCACACGTACGCTCCCCCAAATCGTTGTCGTACCCTCACCTGGACCCTAAACCGTCCCCGTCCCCTAACCCTAACCCTAGCCCGAACCCTAACCCTAACCCTTCCCCGAAGCCTTCCCCTCACCCGTCCCCTAAATCTAACCCGTACGCTCACACTAACCCGCGCCCTCACACGTACGCTCCCCCTAAACCGTTGTCGTACCCACACCTGGACCCTAAACCGTCCCCGTCCCCTAACCCTAACCCTAGCCCGAACCCTAACCCTAACCCTTCCCCGAAGCCTTCCCCTCACCCGTCCCCTAACCCTAATCCGTACACCCACACTAACCCGCGCCCTCACACGTACGCTCCCCCTAAACCGTTGTCGTACCCACACCTGGACCTTAAACCGTCCCCGGCCCCTAACCCTAACCCTAGCCCGAACCCTAACCCTAACCCTTCCCCGAAGCCTTCCCATCACCCGTCCCCTAATCCTAACCCGTACGCTCACACTAACCCACGCCCTCACACGTACGCTCCCCCTAAACCGTTGTCGTACCCTCACCTGGACCCTAAATCGTCCCCGTCCCCTAACCCTAACCTTGGCCCGAACCCTAACCCTAACCCTTCCCCGAAGCCTTCCCCTCACCCGTCCCCTAATCCTAACCGGTACGCCCACACTAACCCGCGCCCTCACACGTACGCTCCCTCTAAACCGTTGTCGTACCCTCACCTGGACCCTAAACCGTCCCCGTCCCCTAACCCAACCCTAGCCCAAACCCTAACACTAACCCTTCCCCGAAGCCTTCCCCTCACGCGTCCCCTAATCCTAACCCGTACGCTCACATTAACCCGCGCCCTCACACGTACGCTCCCCGTAAACCGTTGTCATACCCTCACCTGGACCCTAAACCGTCCCCGTCCCCTAACACTAAACTTAGCCCGAACCCTAACCCTAACCCTTCCCCGAAGCCTTCCCCTCACCCGTCCCCTAATCCTAACCCGTACGCTCACACTAACCCGCGCCCTCACACGTACTCTCCCCCTCAACCGTTGTCGTACCCTCACCTGGACCCTAAACCATCCCCGTCCCCTAACCCTAACCCTATCCCGAACCCTAACCCTAACCCTTCCCCGAAGCCTTCCCCTCACCCGTCCCCTAATCCTAACCCGTACACTCACACTAACCTGCGCCCTCACACGTACGCTCCCCCTAAACCGTTGATGTACCCTCACCTGGACCCTAAACCGTCCCCGTCCCCTAACCCTAACCCTAGCCCGAACCCTAACACTAGACCTTCCCCGAAGCATTCCCCTCACCCGTCCCCTAATCCTAACCCGTACGCCCACACTGACCCGCGCCCTCACACGTACGCTCCCCCTAAATCGTTGTCGTACCCTCACCTGGACCCTAAACCGTCCCCGTCCCCTAACCCTAACCCTAGCCCGAACCCTAACCCTAACCCTTCCCCGAAGCCTTCCCCTCACACGTCCCCTAATCCTAACCCGTACGCTCACACAAACCAGCGCCCTCACACGTACGCTCCCCCTAAACCGTTGTCGTACCCTCAAGTGGACCCTAAACCGTCCCCGTCCCCTAACCCTAACCCTAGCCCGAACCCTAACCATAACCCTTCCCCGAAGCCTTCCCCTCACCCTTCCCCTAATCCTAACCCGTATGCTCACACTAACCCGCCCCTTCACACGTACGCTCCCCCTAAACCGTTGTCGTACCCTCACCTGGACCCTAAACCGTCCCCGTCCCCTAACCCTAAACCTAGCCCGAACCCTAACCCTAACCCTTCCCCGAAGCCTTCCCCTCACCCGTCCCCTAATCCTAACCCGTACGCCCACACTAACCCGCGCCCTCACACGTACGCTCCCCGTAAACCGTTGTCGTACCCTCACCTGGACCCTAAACCGTCCCCATCCCCTAACCCTAACCCTAGCCCGAACCCTAACCCTAACCCTTCGCCAAAGCCTTCCCCTCACCCGTCCCCTAATCGTAACCCGTACGCTCACACTAACCCGCGCCCTCACACGTACGCTCCCCCTAAACCGTTGTCGTACCCTCACCTGGACCCTAAACCGTCCCCGTCCCCTAACCCTAACCCTAGCCCGAACCCTAACCCTAACAATTCCCCGAAGCCTTCCCCTCACCCGTCCCCTAATCCTAACCCGTACGCCCACACTAACCCGCGCCCTCACACGTACGCTCCCCCTAAACCGTTGTCGTACCCTCACCTGGACCCTAAACCGTCCCCGTCCCCTAACCCTAACCCTAGCCCGAACCCTAACCCTAACTCTTCCCCGAAGCCTTCCCCTCACCCGTCCCCTAATCCTAACCCGTACGCCCACACTAACCCGTACCCTCACACGTACGCTCCCCCTAAAATGTTTTCGTACCCTCACCTGGACCCTAAACCGTCCCCGTCCCCTAACCCTAACCCTAGCCCGAACCCTAACCCTAACCCTTCCCCGAAGCCTTCCCCTCACCCGTCCCCTAATCCTAACCCGTACGCCCACACTAACCCGTGCCCTCACACGTACGCTCCCCCTTAACTTTTCTCGTACCCTTACCTGGACCCTAAACCGTCCCCGTCCCCTAACCCTAACCCTAGCCCGAACCCTAACCCTAACCCTTCCCCGAAGCCTTCCCCTCACCCGTCCCCTAATCCTAACCCGTACGCCCACACTAACCCGTGTCCTCACACGTACGCTCCCCCTAAACCGTTGTCGTACCCTCACCTGGACCCTAAACCGTCCCCGTCCCCTAACCCTAACCCTAGCCCGAACCCTAACCCTAACACTTCCCCGAAGCCTTCCCCTCACCCGTCCCCTAATCCTAACCCGTACGCTCACAGTAACCCGCGCCCTCACACGTACGCTCCCCCTAAACCGTTGTCGTACCCTCACCTGGACTCTAAACCGTCCCCGTCCCCTAACCCTAACCCTAGCCCGAACCCTAACCCTATCACTTCCCCGAAGCCTTCCCCTCACCCTTCCCCTAATCCTAACCCATACGCTCACACTAACCCGCGCCCTCACACGTACGCTCCCCCTAAACCGTTGTCGTACCCTCACCTGGACCCTAAACCGTCTCCGTCCCCTAACCCTAACCCTAGCCCGAACCCTAACCCTAACACATCCCCGAAGCCTTCCCCTCACCCGTCCCCTAATCCTAACCCGTACGCCCACACTAACCCGCGCCCTCACACGTACGCTCCCCCTAAACCGTTGTCGTACCCTCACCTGGACCCTAAACCGTCCCCGTCCCCTAACCCTAACCCTAGCCCGAACCCTAACCCTAATCCTTCCCCGAAGCCTTCCCCTCACCTGTCCCCTAATCCTAAACCGTACGCCCACACTAACCCGCCCCCTCACCCGTACGCTCCCCCTAAACCGTTGTCGTACCCTCACCTGGACCCTAAACAGTCCCCGTCCCCTAACCCTAACCCTAGCCCGAACCCTAACCCTAACTCTTCCCCGAAGCCTTCCCCTCACCCGTCCCCTAATCCTAACCCTTACGCTCACACTAACCCGCGCCCTCACACGTACGCTCCCCCTAAACCGTTGTCGTACCCACACCTGGACCCTAAACCGTCCCCGTCCCCTAACCCTAACCCTAGCCCGAACCCTAACCCTAACCCTTCCCCGAAGCCTTCCCCTCACCCGTCCCCTAATCCTAACCCGTACGCCCACACTGACCCGCGCCCTCACAAGTACGCTCCCCCTAAACCGTTGTCGTACCCTCACCTGGACCCTAAACCGTCCCCGTCCCCTAACCCTAACCCTAGCCCGAACCCTAACCCTAACCCTTCCCCGAAGCATTCCCCTCACCCGTCCCCTAATCCTAACCTGTTCGCCCACACTGACCCGCGCCCTCACACGTACGCTCCCCCAAATCGTTGTCGTACCCTCACCTGGACCCTAAACCGTCCCCGTCCCCTAACCCTAACCCTAGCCCGAACCCTAACCCTAACCCTTCCCCGAAGCCTTCACCTCACCCGTCCCCTAAATCTAACCCGTACGCTCACACTAACCCGCGCCCTCACACGTACGCTCCCCCTACACCGTTGTCGTACCCACACCTGGACCCTAAACCGTCCCCGTCCCCTAACCCTAACCCTAGCCCGAACCCTAACCCTAACCCTTCCCCGAAGCCTTCCCCTCACCCGTCCCCTAACCCTAATCCGTACACCCACACTAACCCGCGCCCTCACACGTACGCTCCCCCTAAACCGTTGTCGTACCCACACCTGGACCTTAAACCGTCCCCGGCCCCTAACCCTAACCCTAGCCCGAACCCTAACCCTAACCCTTCCCCGAAGCCTTCCCATCACCCGTCCCCTAATCCTAACCCGTACGCTCACACTAACCCACGCCCTCACACGTACGCTCCCCCTAAACCGTTGTCGTACCCTCACCTGGACCCTAAACCGTCCCCGTCCCCTAACCCTAACCTTGGCCCGAACCCTAACCCTAACCCTTCCCCGAAGCCTTCCCCTCACCCGTCCCCTAATCCTAACCGGTACGCCCACACTAACCCGCGCCCTCACACGTACGCTCCCTCTAAACCGTTGTCGTACCCTCACCTGGACCCTAAACCGTCCCCGTCCCCTAACCCAACCCTAGCCCAAACCCTAACACTAACCCTTCCCCGAAGCCTTCCCCTCACGCGTCCCCTAATCCTAACCCGTACGCTCACACTAACCCGCGCCCTCACACGTACTCTCCCCCTCAACCGTTGTCGTACCCTCACCTGGACCCTAAACCATCCCCGTCCCCTAACCCTAACCCTATCCCGAACCCTAACCCTAACCCTTCCCCGAAGCCTTCCCCTCACCCGTCCCCTAATCCTAACCCGTACACTCACACTAACCTGCGCCCTCACACGTACGCTCCCCCTAAACCGTTGATGTACCCTCACCTGGACCCTAAACCGTCCCCGTCCCCTAACCCTAACCCTAGCCCGAACCCTAACACTAGACCTTCCCCGAAGCATTCCCCTCACCCGTCCCCTAATCCTAACCCGTACGCCCACACTGACCCGCGCCCTCACACGTACGCTCCCCCTAAATCGTTGTCGTACCCTCACCTGGACCCTAAACCGTCCCCGTCCCCTAACCCTAACCCTAGCCCGAACCCTAACCCTAACCCTTCCCCGACGCCTTCCCCTCACACGTCCCCTAATCCTAACCCGTACACTCACACAAACCAGCGCCCTCACACGTACGCTCCCCCTAAACCGTTGTCGTACCCTCAAGTGGACCCTAAACCGTCCCCGTCCCCTAACCCTAACCCTAGCCCGAACCCTAACCATAACCCTTCCCCGAAGCCTTCCCCTCACCCTTCCCCTAATCCTAACCCGTATGCTCACACTAACCCGCCCCTTCACACGTACGCTCCCCCTAAACCGTTGTCGTACCCTCACCTGGACCCTAAACCGTCCCCGTCCCCTAACCCTAAACCTAGCCCGAACCCTAACCCTAACCCTTCCCCGAAGCCTTCCCCTCACCCGTCCCCTAATCCTAACCCGTACGCCCACACTAACCCGCGCCCTCACACGTACGCTCCCCGTAAACCGTTGTCGTACCCTCACCTGGACCCTAAACCGTCCCCATCCCCTAACCCTAACCCTAGCCCGAACCCTAACCCTAACCCTTCGCCAAAGCCTTCCCCTCACCCGTCCCCTAATCGTAACCCGTACGCTCACACTAACCCGCGCCCTCACACGTACGCTCCCCCTAAACCGTTGTCGTACCCTCACCTGGACCCTAAACCGTCCCCGTCCCCTAACCCTAACCCTAGCCCGAACCCTAACCCTAACAATTCCCCGAAGCCTTCCCCTCACCCGTCCCCTAATCCTAACCCGTACGCCCACACTAACCCGCGCCCTCACACGTACGCTCCCCCTAAACCGTTGTCGTACCCTCACCTGGACCCTAAACCGTCCCCGTCCCCTAACCCTAACCCTAGCCCGAACCCTAACCCTAACTCTTCCCCGAAGCCTTCCCCTCACCCGTCCCCTAATCCTAACCCGTACGCCCACACTAACCCGTACCCTAACACGTACGCTCCCCCTAAAATGTTTTCGTACCCTCACCTGGACCCTAAACCGTCCCCGTCCCCTAACCCTAACCCTAGCCCGAACCCTAACCCTAACCCTTCCCCGAAGCCTTCCCCTCACCCGTCCCCTAATCCTAACCCGTACGCCCACACTAACCCGTGCCCTCACACGTACGCTCCCCCTTAACTTTTCTCGTACCCTCACCTGGACCCTAAACCGTCCCCGTCCCCTAACCCTAACCCTAGCCCGAACCCTAACCCTAACCCTTCCCCGAAGCCTTCCCCTCACCCGTCCCCTAATCCTAACCCGTACGCCCACACTAACCCGTGTCCTCACACGTACGCTCCCCCTAAACCGTTGTCGTACCCTCACCTGGACCCTAAACCGTCCCCGTCCCCTAACCCTAACCCTAGCCCGAACCCTAACCCTAACACTTCCCCGAAGCCTTCCCCTCACCCGTCCCCTAATCCTAACCCGTACGCTCACAGTAACCCGCGCCCTCACACGTACGCTCCCCCTAAACCGTTGTCGTACCCACACCTGGACCCTGAACCGTCCCCGTCCCCTAACCCTAACCCTAGCCCGAACCCTAACCCTAACCCTTCCCCGAAGCCTTCCCCTCACCCGTCCCCTAATCCTAACCCGTACGCCCACACTGACCCGCGCCCTCACAAGTACGCTCCCCCTAAACCGTTGTCGTACCCTCACCTGGACCCTAAACCGTCCCCGTCCCCTAACCCTAACCCTAGCCCGAACCCTAACCCTAACCCTTCCCCGAAGCATTCCCCTCACCCGTCCCCTAATCCTAACCTGTACGCCCACACTGACCCGCGCCCTCACACGTACGCTCCCCCAAATCGTTGTCGTACCCTCACCTGGACCCTAAACCGTCCCCGTCCCCTAACCCTAACCCTAGCCCGAACCCTAACCCTAACCCTTCCCCGAAGCCTTCCCCTCACCCGTCCCCTAAATCTAACCCGTACGCTCACACTAACCCGCGCCCTCACACGTACGCTCCCCCTAAACCGTTGTCGTACCCACACCTGGACCCTAAACCGTCCCCGTCCCCTAACCCTAACCCTAGCCCGAACCCTAACCCTAACCCTTCCCCGAAGCCTTCCCCTCAGCCGTCCCCTAACCCTAATCCGTACACCCACACTAACCCGCACCCTCACACGTACGCTCCCCCTAAACCGTTGTCGTACCCACACCTGGACCTTAAACCGTCCCCGGCCCCTAACCCTAACCCTAGCCCGAACCCTAACCCTAACCCTTCCCCGAAGCCTTCCCATCACCCGTCCCCTAATCCTAACCCGTACGCTCACACTAACCCACGCCCTCACACGTACGCTCCCCCTAAACCGTTGTCGTACCCTCACCTGGACCCTAAACCGTCCCCGTCCCCTAACCCTAACCTTGGCCCGAACCCTAACCCTAACCCTTCCCCGAAGCCTTCCCCTCACCCGTCCCCTAATCCTAAACGGTACGCCCACACTAACCCGCGCCCTCACACGTACGCTCCCCCTAAACCGTTGTCGTACCCTCACCTGGACCCTAAACCGTCCCCGTCCCCTAACCCAACCCTAGCCCAAACCCTAACACTAACCCTTCCCCGAAGCCTTCCCCTCACGCGTCCCCTAATCCTAACCCGTACGCTCACATTAACCCGCGCCCTCACACGTACGCTCCCCCTAAACCGTTGTCGTACCCTCACCTGGACCCTAAACCGTCCCCGTCCCCTAACACTAAACTTAGCCCGAACCCTAACCCTAACCCTTCCCCGAAGCCTTCCCCTCACTCGTCCCCTAATCCTAACCCGTACGCTCACACTAACCCGCGCCCTCACACGTACTCTCCCCCTCAACCGTTGTCGTACCCTCACCTGGACCCTAAACCATCCCCGTCCCCTAACCCTAACCCTATCCCGAACCCTAACCCTAACCCTTCCCCGAAGCCTTCCCCTCACCCGTCCCCTAATCCTAACCCGTACACTCACACTAACCTGCGCCCTCACACGTACGCTCCCCCTAAACCGTTGATGTACCCTCACCTGGACCCTAAACCGTCCCCGTCCCCTAACCCTAACCCTAGCCCGAACCCTAACACTAGACCTTCCCCGAAGCATTCCCCTCACCCGTCCCCTAATCCTAACCCGTACGCCCACACTGACCCGCGCCCTCACACGTACGCTCCCCCTAAATCGTTGTCGTACCCTCACCTGGACCCTAAACCGTCCCCGTCCCCTAACCCTAACCCTAGCCCGAACCCTAACCCTAACCCTTCCCCGAAGCCTTCCCCTCACACGTCCCCTAATCCTAACCCGTACGCTCACACTAACCAGCGCCCTCACACGTACGCTCCCCCTAAATCGTTGTCGTACCCTCAAGTGGACCCTAAACCGTCCCCGTCCCCTAACCCTAACCCTAGCCCGAACCCTAACCATAACCCTTCCCCGAAGCCTTCCCCTCACCCTTCCCCTAATCCTAACCCGTATGCTCACACTAACCCGCCCCTTCACACGTACGCTCCCCCTAAACCGTTGTCGTACCCTCACCTGGACCCTAAACCGTCCCCGTCCCCTAACCCTAAACCTAGCCCGAACCCTAACCCTAACCCTTCCCCGAAGCCTTCCCCTCACCCGTCCCCTAATCCTAACCCGTACGCCCACACTAACCCGCGCCCTCACACGTACGCTCCCCGTAAACCGTTGTCGTACCCTCACCTGGACCCTAAACCGTCCCCATCCCCTAACCCTAACCCTAGCCCGAACCCTAACCCTAACCCTTCGCCAAAGCCTTCCCCTCACCCGTCCCCTAATCCTAACCCGTACGCTCACACTAACCCGCGCCCTCACACGTACGCTCCCCCTAAACCGTTGTCGTACCCTCACCTGGACCCTAAACCGTCCCCGTCCCCTAACCCTAACCCTAGCCCGAAACCTAACCCTAACAATTCCCCGAAGCCTTCCCCTCACCCGTCCCCTAATCCTAACCCGTACGCCCACACTAACCCGCGCCCTCACACGTACGCTCCCCCTAAACCGTTGTCGTACCCTCACCTGGACCCTAAACCGTCCCCGTCCCCTAACCCTAACCCTAGCCCGAACCCTAACCCTAACCCTTCGCCGAAGCCTTCCCCTCACCCGTCCCCTAATCCTAACCCGTACGCTCACACTAACCCGCGCCCTCACACGTACGCTCCCCCTAAACCGTTGTCGTACCCACACCTGGACCCTAAACCGTCCCCGTCCCCTAACCCTAACCCTAGCCCGAACCCTAACCCTAACCCTTCCCCGAAGCCTTCCCCTCACCCGTCCCCTAATCCTAACCCGTACGCCCACACTAACCCGTGTCCTCACACGTACGCTCCCCCTAAACCGTTGTCGTACCCTCACCTGGACCCTAAACCGTCCCCGTCCCCTAACCCTAACCCTAGCCCGAACCCTAACCCTAACACTTCCCCGAAGCCTTCCCCTCACCCGTCCCCTAATCCTAACCCGTACGCTCACAGTAAACCGCGCCCTCACACGTACGCTCCCCCTAAACCGTTGTCGTACCCTCACCTGGATTCTAAACCGTCCCCGTCCCCTAACCCTAACCCTAGCCCGAACCCTAACCCTAACACTTCCCCGAAGCCTTCCCCTCACCCTTCCCCTAATCCTAACCCATACGCTCACACTAACCCGCGCCCTCACACGTACGCTCCCCCTAAACCGTTGTCGTACCCTCACCTGGACCCTAAACCGTCCCCGTCCCCTAACCCTAACCCTAGCCCGAACCCTAACCCTAACACATCCCCGAAGCCTTCCCCTCACCCGTCCCCTAAGCCTAACCCGTACGCCCACACTAACCCGCGCCCTCACACGTACGCTCCCCCTAAACCGTTGTCGTACCCTCACCTGGACCCTAAACCGTCCCCGTCCCCTAACCCTAACCCTAGCCCGAACCCTAACCCTAATCCTTCCCCGAAGCCTTCCCCTCACCTGTCCCCTAATCCTAAAACGTACGCCCACACTAACCCGCCCCCTCACACGTATGCTCCCCCTAAACCGTTGTCGTACCCTCACCTAGACCCTAAACCGTCCCCGTCCCCTAACCCTAACCCTAGCCCGAACCCTAACCCTAACCCTTCCCCGAAGCCTTCCCCTCACCCGTCCCCTAATCCTAACCCGTACGCCCACACTAACCCGCACCCTCACACGTACGCTCCCCCTAAACCGTTGTCGTACCCTCACCTGGACCCTAAACCGTCCCCGTCCCCTAACCCTAACCCTAGCCCGAACCCTAACCCTAACCCTTCCCCGAAGCCTTCCCCTCACCCGTCCCCTAATCCTAACCCTTACGCTCACACTAACCCGCGCCCTCACACGTACGCTCCCCCTAAACCGTTGTCGTACCCACACCTGGACCCTAAACCGTCCCCGTCCCCTAACCCTAACCCTAGCCCAAACCCTAACCCTAACCCTTCCCCGAAGCCTTCCCCTCACCCGTCTCCTAATCCTAACCCGTACGCCCACACTGACCCGCGCCCTCACAAGTAGGCTCCCCCTAAACCGTTGTCGTCCCCTCACCTGGACCCTAAACCGTCCCTGTCCCCTAACCCTAACCCTAGCCCGAACCCTAACCCTAACCCTTCCCCGAAGCATTCCCCTCACCCGTCCCCTAATCCTAACCTGTACGCCCACACTGACCCGCGCCCTCACACGTACGCTCCCCCAAATCGTTGTCGTACCCTCACCTGGACCCTAAACCGTCCCCGTCCCCTAACCCTAACCCTAGCCCGAACCCTAACCCTAACCCTTCCCCGAAGCCTTCCCCTCACCCGTCCCCTAAATCTAACCCGTACGCTCACACTAACCCGCGCCCTCACACGTACGCTCCCCCTAAACCGTTGTCGTACCCACACCTGGACCCTAAACCGTCCCCGTCCCCTAACCCTAACCCTAGCCCGAACCCTAACCCTAACCCTTCCCTGAAGCCTTCCCCTCACCCGTCCCCTAATCCTAATCCGTACACCCACACTAACCCGCGCCCTCACACGTACGCTCCCCTTAAACCGTTGTCGTACCCACACCTGGACCTTAAACCGTCCCCGGCCCCTAACCCTAACCCTAGCCCGAACCCTAACCCTAACCCTTCCCCGAAGCCTTCCCATCACCCGTCCCCTAATCCTAACCCGTACGCTCACACTAACCCACGCCCTCACACGTACGCTCCCCCTAAACCGTTGTCGTACCCTCACCTGGACCCTAAACCGTCCCCGTCCCCTAACCCTAACCTTGGCCCGAACCCTAACCCTAACCCTTCCCCGAAGCCTTCCCCTCACCCGTCCCCTAATCCTAACCGGTACGCCCACACTAACCCGCGCCCTCACACGTACGCTCCCCGTAAACCGTTGTCGTACCCTCACCTGGACCCTTAACCGTCCCCATCCCCTAACCCTAACCCTAGCCCGAACCCTAACCCTAACCCTTCGCCAAAGCCTTCCCCTCACCCGTCCCCTAATCCTAACCCGTACGCTCACAGTAACCCGCGCCCTCACACGTACGCTCCCCCTAAACCGTTGTCGTACCCTCACCTGGACCCTAAACCGTCCCCGTCCCCTAACCCTAACCCTAGCCCGAACCCTAACCCTAACAATTCCCCGAAGCCTTCCCCTCACCCGTCCCCTAATCCTAACCCGTACGCCCACACTAACCCGCGCCCTCACACGTACGCTCCCCCTAAACCGTTGTCGTACCCTCACCTGGACCCTAAACCGTCCCCGTCCCCTAACCCTAACCCTAGCCCGAACCCTAACCCTAACCCTTCGCCGAAGCCTTCCCCTCACCCGTCCCCTAATCCTAACCCGTACGCTCACACTAACCCACGCCCTCACACGTACGCTCCCCCTAAACCGTTGTCGTACCCACACCTGGACCCTAAACCGTCCCCGTCCCCTAACCCTAACCCTAGCCCGAACCCTAACCCTAACCCTTCCCCGAAGCCTTCCCCTCACCCGTCCCCTAATCCTAACCCGTACGCCCACACTAACCCGTGTCCTCACACGTACGCTCCCCCTAAACCGTTGTCGTACCCTCACCTGGACCCTAAACCGTCCCCGTCCCCTAACCCTAACCCTAGCCCGAACCCTAACCCTAACACTTCCCCGAAGCCTTCCCCTCACCCGTCCCCTAATCCTAACCCGTACGCTCACAGTAACCCGCGCCCTCACACGTACGCTCCCCCTAAACCGTTGTCGTACCCTCACCTGGACTCTAAACCGTCCCCGTCCCCTAACCCTAACCCTAGCCCGAACCCTAACCCTAACACATCCCCGAAGCCTTCCCCTCACCCGTCCCCTAATCCTAACCCGTACGCCCACACTAACCCGCGCCCTCACACGTACGCTCCCCCTAAACCGTTGTCGTACCCTCACCTGGACCCTAAACCGTCCCCGTCCCCTAACCCTAATCCTAGCCCGAACCCTAACCCTAATCCTTCCCCGAAGCCTTCCCCTCACCTGTCCCCTAATCCTAAAACGTACGCCCACACTAACCCACCCCCTCACACATACGCTCCCCCTAAACCGTTGTCGTACCCTCACCTAGACCCTAAACCGTCCCCGTCCCCTAACCCTAACCCTAGCCCGAACCCTAACCCTAACCCTTCCCCGAAGCCTTCCCCTCACCCGTCCCCTAATCCTAACCCGTACGCCCACACTAACCCGCACCCTCACACGTACGCTCCCCCTAAACCGTTGTCGTACCCTCACCTGGACCCTAAACCGTCCCCGTCCCCTAACCCTAACCCTAGCCCGAACCCTAACCCTAACCCTTCCCCGAAGCCTTCCCCTCACCCGTCCCCTAATCCTAACCGGTACGCCCACACTAACCCGTGCCCTCACACGTACGCTCCCCCTTAACTTTTCTCGTACCCTCACCTGGACCCTAAACCGTCCCCGTCCCCTAACCCTAACCCTAGCCCGAACCCTAACCCTAACCCTTCCCCGAAGCCTTCCCCTCACCCGTCCCCTAATCCTAACCCTTACGCTCACACTAACCCGCGCCCTCACACGTACGCTCCCCCTAAACCGTTGTCGTACCCACACCTGGACCCTAAACCGTCCCCGTCCCCTAACCCTAACCCTAGCCCGAACCCTAACCCTAACCCTTCCCCGAAGCCTTCCCCTCACCCGTCCCCTAATCCTAACCCGTACGCCCAAACTGACCCGCGCCCTCACAAGTACGCTCCCCCTAAACCGTTGTCGTACCCTCACCTGGACCCTAAACCGTCCCCGTCCCCTAACCCTAACCCTAGCCCGAACCCTAACCCTAACCCTTCCCCGAAGCATTCCCCTCACCCGTCCCCTAATCCTAACCTGTACGCCCACACTGACCCGCGCCCTCACACGTACGCTCCCCCAAATCGTTGTCGTACCCTCACCTGGACCCTAAACCGTCCCCGTCCCCTAACCCTAACCCTAGCCCGAACCCTAACCCTAACCCTTCCCCGAAGCCTTCCCCTCACCCGTCCCCTAAATCTAACCCGTACGCTCACACTAACCCGCGCCCTCACACGTACGCTCCCCCTAAACCGTTGTCGTACCCACACCTGGACCCTAAACCGTCCCCGTCCCCTAACCCTAACCCTAGCCCGAACCCTAACCCTAACCCTTCCCCGAAGCCTTCCCCTCACCCGTCCCCTAATCCTAATCCGTACACCCACACTAACCCGCGCCCTCACACGTACGCTCCCCCTAAACCGTTGTCGTACCCACACCTGGACCTTAAACCGTCACCGGCCCCTAACCCTAACCCTAGCCCGAACCCTAACCCTAACCCTTCCCCGAAGCCTTCCCATCACCCGTCCCCTAATCCTAACCCGTACGCTCACACTAACCCACGCCCTCACACGTACGCTCCCCCTAAACCGTTGTCGTAACCTCACCTGGACCCTAAACCGTCCCCGTCCCCTAACCCTAACCTTGGCCCGAACCCTAACCCTAACCCTTCCCCGAAGCCTTCCCCTCACCCGTCCCCTAATCCTAACCGGTACGCCCACACTAACCCGCGCCCTCACACGTACGCTCCCCCTAAACCGTTGTCGTACCCTCACCTGGACCCTAAACCGTCCCCGTCCCCTAACCCAACCCTAGCCCAAACCCTAACCCTAACCCTTCCCCGAAGCCTTCCCCTCACGCGTCCCCTAATCCTAACCCGTACGCTCACACTAACCCGCGCCCTCACACGTACGCTCCCCCTAAACCGTTGTCGTACCCTCACCTGGACCCTAAACCGTCCCCATCCCCTAACACTAACCTTAGCCCGAACCCTAACCCTAACCCTTCCCCGAAGCCTTCCCCTCACCCGTCCCCTAATCCTAACCCGTACGCTCACACTAACCCGCGCCCTCACACGTACTCTCCCCCTCAACCGTTGTCGTACCCTCACCTGGACCCTAAACCATCCCCGTCCCCTAACCCTAACCCTATCCCGAACCCTAACCCTAACCCTTCCCCGAAGCCTTCCCCTCACCCGTCCCCTAATCCTAACCCGTACACTCACACTAACCTGCGCCCTCACCCGTACGCTCCCCCTAAACCGTTGATGTACCCTCACCTGGACCCTAAACCGTCCCCGTCCCCTAAACCTAACCCTAGCCCAAACCCTAACACTAGACCTTCCCCGAAGCATTCCCCTCACCCGTCCCCTAATCCTAACCCGTACGCCCACACTGACCCGCGCCCTCACACGTACGCTCCCCCTAAATCGTTGTCGTACCCTCACCTGGACCCTAAACCGTCCCCGTCCCCTAACCCTAACCCTAGCCCGAACCCTAACCCTAACCCTTCCCCGAAGCCTTCCCCTCACACGTCCCCTAATCCTAACCCGTACGCTCACACTAACCAGCGCCCTCACACGTACGCTCCCCCTAAACCGTTGTCGTACCCTCAAGTGGACCCTAAACCGTCCCCGTCCCCTAACCCTAACCCTAGCCCGAACCCTAAACCTAACCCTTCCCCGAAGCCTTCCCCTCACCCTTCCCCTAATCCTAACCCGTACGCTCACACTAACCCGCCCCCTCACACGTACGCTCCCCCTATACCGTTGTCGTACCCTCACCTGGACCCTAAACCGTCCCCGTCCCCTAACCCTAAACCTAGCCCGAACCCTAACCCTAACCCTTCCCCGAAGCCTTCCCCTCACCCGTCCCCTAATCCTAACCCGTACGCCCACACTAACCCGCGCCCTCACACGTACGCTCCCCGTAAACCGTTGTCGTACCCTCACCTGGACCCTAAACCGTCCCCATCCCCTAACCCTAACCCTAGCCCGAACCCTAACCCTAACCCTTCGCCGAAGCCTTCCCCTCACCCGTCCCCTAATCCTAACCCGTACGCTCACACTAACCCGCGCGCTCACACGTACGCTCCCCCTAAACCGTTATCGTACCCACACCTGGACCCTAAACCGTCCCCGTCCCCTAACCCTAACCCTAGCCCGAACCCTAACCCTAACCCTTCCCCGAAGTCTTCCCCTCACCCGTCCCCTAATCCTAAACCGTACGCCCACACTAACCCGCCCCCTCACATGTACGCTCTCCCTAAACCGTTGTCGTACCCTCACCTGGACCCTAAACCATCCCCGTCCCCTAACCCTAACCCTAGCCCGAACCCTAACCCTAACCCTTCCCCGAAGCCTTCCCCTCACCCGTCCCCTAATCCTAACCCGTACGCCCACACTAACCCGCACCCTCACACGTACGCTCCCCCTAAAATGTTTTCGTACCCTCACCTGGACCCTAAACCGTCCCCGTCCCCTAACCCTAACCCTAGCCCGAACCCTAACCCTAACCCTTCCCCGAAGCCTTCCCCTCACCCGTCCCCTAATCCTAATCCGTACGCCCACACTAACCCGTGCCCTCACACGTACGCTCCCCCTTAACTTTTCTCGTACCCTCACCTGGACCCTAAACCGTCCCCGTCCCCTAACCCTAACCCTAGCCCGAACCCTAACCCTAACCCTTCCCCGAAGCCTTCCCCTCACCCGTCCCCTAATCCTAACCCTTACGCTCACACTAACCCGCGCCCTCACACGTATGCTCCCCCTAAACCGTTGTCGTACCCACACCTGGACCCTAAACCGTCCCCGTCCCCTAACCCTAACCCTAGCCCGAACACTAACCCTAACCCTTCCCCGAAGCCTTCCCCTCACCCGTCCCCTAATCCTAACCCGTACGCCCACACTGACCCGCGCCCTCACAAGTACGCTCCCCCTAAACCGTTGTCGTACCCTCACCTGGACCCTAAACCGTCCCCGTCCCCTAACCCTAACCCTAGCCCGAACCCTAACCCTAAACCTTCCCCGAAGCATTCCCCTCACCCGTCCCCTAATCCTAACCTGTACGCCCACACTGACCCGCGCCCTCACACGTACGCTCCCCCAAATCGTTGTCGTACCCTCACCTGGACCCTAAACCGTCCCCGTCCCCTAACCCTAACCCTAGCCCGAACCCTAACCCTAACCCTTCCCTGAAGCCTTCCCCTCACCCGTCCCCTAAATCTAACCCGTACGCTCACACTAACCCGCGCCCTCACACGTACGCTCCCCCTAAACCGTTGTCGTACCCACACCTGGACCCTAAACCGTCCCCGTCCCCTAACCCTAACCCTAGCCCGAACCCTAACCCTAACCCTTCCCCGAAGCCTTCCCCTCACCCGTCCCCTAATCCTAACCCGTACACTCACACTAACCTGCGCCCTCACACGTACGCTCCCCCTAAACCGTTGATGTACCCTCACCTGGACCCTAAACCGTCCCCGTCCCCTAACCCTAACCCTAGCCCGAACCCTAACACTAGACCTTCCCCGAAGCATTCCCCTCACCCGTCCCCTAATCCTAACCCGTACGCCCACACTGACCCGCGCCCTCACACGTACGCTCCCCCTAAATCGTTGTCGTACCCTCACCTGGACCCTAAACCGTCCCCGTCCCCTAACCCTAACCCTAGCCCGAACCCTAACCCTAACCCTTCCCCGAAGCCTTCCCCTCACACGTCCCCTAATCCTAACCCGTACGCTCACACTAACCAGCGCCCTCACACGTACGCTCCCCCTAAACCGTTGTCGTACCCTCAAGTGGACCCTAAACCGTCCCCGTCCCCTAACCCTAACCCTAGCCCGAACCCTAACCCTAACCCTTCCCCGAAGCCTTCCCCTCACCCTTCCCCTAATCCTAACCCGTACGCTCACACTAAGCCTCCCCCTCACACGTACGCTCCCCCTAAACCGTTGTCGTACCCTCACCTGGACCCTAAACCGTCCCCGTCCCCTAACCCTAAACCTAGCCCGAACCCTAACCCTAACCCTTCCCCGAAGCCTTCCCCTCACCCGTCCCCTAATCCTAACCCGTACGCCCACACTAACCCGCGCCCTCACACGTACGCTCCCCGTAAACCGTTGTCGTACCCTCACCTGGACCCTAAACCTTCCCCGTCCCCTAACCCTAACCCTAGCCCGAACCCTAACCCTAACCCTTCGCCGAAGCCTTCCCCTCACCCGTCCCCTAATCCTAACCCGTACGCTCACACTAACCCGCGCCCTCACACGTACGCTCCCCCTAAACCGTTGTCGTACCCTCACCTGGACCCTAAACCGTCCCCGTCCCCTAATCCTAACCCTAGCCCGAACCCTAACCCTAACAATTCCCCGAAGCCTTCCCCTCACCCGTCCCCTAATCCTAACCCGTACACCCACACTAACCCGCGCCCTCACACGTACGCTCCCCCTAAACCGTTGTCGTACCCTCACCTGGACCCTAAACCGTCCCCGTCCCCTAACCCTAACCCTAGCCCGAACCCTAACCCTAACCCTTCGCCGAAGCCTTCCCCTCACCCGTCCCCTAATCCTAACCCGTACGCTCACACTAACCCGCACCCTCACACGTACGCTCCCCCTAAACCGTTGTCGTACCCTCAACTGGACCCTAAACCGTCCCCGTCCCCTAACCCTAACCCTAGCCCGAACCCTAACCCTAACCCTTCCCCGAAGCATTCCCCTCACCCGTCCCCTAATACTAACCTGTACGCCCACACTGACCCGCGCCCTCACACGTACGCTCCCCCAAATCGTTGTCGTACCCTCACCTGGACCCTAAACCGTCCCCGTCCCCTAACCCTAACCCTAGCCCGAACCCTAACCCTAACCCTTCCCCGAAGCCTTCCCCTCACCCGTCCCCTAAATCTAACCCGTACGCTCACACTAACCCGCGCCCTTACACGTACGCTCCCCCTAAACCGTTGTCGTACCCACACCTTGACCCTAAACCGTCCCCGTCCCCTAACCCTGACCCTAGCCCGAACCCTAAGCCTAACCCTTCCCCGAAGCCTTCCCCTCACCCGTCCCCTAATCCTAATCCGTACACCCACACTAACCCGCGCCCTCACACGTACGCTCCCCCTAAACCGTTGTCGTACCCACACCTGGACCTTAAACCGTCCCAGGCCCCTAACCCTAACCCTAGCCCGAACCCTAACCCTAACCCTTCCCCGAAGCCTTCCCATCACCCGTCCCCTAATCCTAACCCGTACGCTCACACTAACCCACGCCCTCACACGTACGCTCCCCCTAAACCGTTGTCGTACCCTCACCTGGACCCTAAACCGTCCCCGTCCCCTAACCCTAACCTTGGCCCGAACCCTAACCCTAACCCTTCCCCGAAGCCTTCCCCTCACCCGTCCCCTAATCCTAACCGGTACGCCCACACTAACCCGCGCCCTCACACGTACGCTCCCACTAAACCGTTGTCGTACCCTCACCTGGACCCTAAACCGTCCCCGTCCCCTAACCCAACCCTAGCCCAAACCCTAACCCTAACCCTTCCCCGAAGCCTTCCCCTCACGCGTCCCCTAATCCTAACCCGTACGCTCACACTAACCCGCGCCCTCACACGTACGCTCCCCCTAAACCGTTGTCGTGCCCTCACCTGGACCCTAAACCGTCCCCGTCCCCTAACACTAACCTTAGCCCAAACCCTAACCCTAACCCTTCCCCGAAGCCTTCCCCTCACCCGTCCCCTAATCCTAACCCGTACGCTCACACTAACCCACGCCCTCACACGTACTCTCCCCCTCAACCGTTGTCGTACCCTCACCTGGACCCTAAACCATCCCCGTCCCCTAACCCTAACCCTATCCCGAACCCTAAACCTAACCCTTCCCCGAAGCCTTCCCCTCACCCGTCCCCTAATCCTAACCCGTACACTCACACTAACCTGCGCCCTCACCCGTACGCTCCCCCTAAACCGTTGATGTACCCTCACCTGGACCCTAAACCGTCCCCGTCCCCTAACCCCAACCCTAGCCCGAACCCTAACACTAGACGTTCCCCGAAGCATTCCCCTCACCCGTCCCCTAATCCTAACCCGTACGCCCACACTGACCCGCGCCCTCACACGTACGCTCCCCCTAAATCGTTGTCGTACCCTCACCTGGACCCTAAACCGTCCCCGTACCCTAACCCTAAACCTAGCCCGAACCCTAACCCTAACCCTTCCCCGAAGCCTTCCCCTCACCCGTCCCCTAATCCTAACCCGTACGCCCACACTAACCCGCGCCCTCACACGTACGCTCCCCGTAAACCGTTGTCGTACCCTCACCTGGACCCTAAACCGTCCCCATCCCCTAACCCTAACCCTAGCCCGAACCCTAACCCTAACCCTTCCCCGAAGCCTTCCCCTCACCCGTCCCCTAATCCTAACCCGTACGCCCACACTAACCCGCGCCCTCACACGTACGCTCCCCGTAAACCGTTGTCGTACCCTCACCTGGACCCTAAACCGTCCCCATCCCCTAACCCTAACCCTAGCCCGAACCCTAACCCTAACCCTTCGCCGAAGCCTTCCCCTCACCCGTCCCCTAATCCTAACCCGTACGCTCACACTAACCCGCGCGCTCACACGTACGCTCCCCCTAAACCGTTGTCGTACCCACACCTGGACCCTAAACCGTCCCCGTCCCCTAACCCTAACCCTAGCCCGAACCCTAACCCTAACCCTTCCCCGAAGCCTTCCCCTCACCCGTCCCCTAATCCTAACCCGTTCGCCCACACTAACCCGTGTCCTCACACGTACGCTCCCCCTAAACCGTTGTCGTACCCTCACCTGGACCCTAAACCGTCCCCGTCCCCTAACCCTAACCCTAGCCCGAACCCTAACCCTAACACTTCCCCGAAGCCTTCCCCTCACCCGTCCCCTAATCCTAACCCGTACGCTCACAGTAACCCGCGCCCTCACACGTACGCTCCCCCTAAACCGTTGTCGTACCCTCACCTGGACTCTAAACCGTCCCCGTCCCCTAACCCTAACCCTAGCCCGAACCCTAACCCTAACCCTTCCCCGAAGCCTTCCCCTCACCCGTCCCCTAATCCTAACCCTTACGCTCACACTAACCCGCGCCCTCACACGTACGCTCCCCCTAAACCGTTGTCGTACCCACACCTGGACCCTAAACCGTCCCCGTCCCCTAACCCTAACCCTAGCCCGAACCCTAACCCTAACCCTTCCCCGAAGCCTTCCCCTCACCCGTCCCCTAATCCTAACCCGTACGCCCACACTGACCCGCGCCCTCACAAGTACGCTCCCCCTAAACCGTTGTCGTACCCTCACCTGGACCCTAAACCGTCCCCGTCCCCTAACCCTAACCCTAGCCTGAACCCTAACCCTAACCCTTCCCCGAAGTATTCCCCTCAACCGTCCCCTAATCCTAACCTGTACGCCCACACTGACCCGCGCCCTCACACGTACGCTCCCCCAAATCGTTGTCGTACCCTCACCTGGACCCTAAACCGTCCCCGTCCCCTAACCCTAACCCTAGCCCGAACCCTAACCCTAACCCTTCCCCGAAGCCTTCCCCTCACCCGTCACCTAAATCTAACCCGTACGCTCACACTAACCCGGGCCCTCACACGTACGCTCCCCCTAAACCGTTGTCGTACCCACACCTGGACCCTAAACCGTCCCCGTCCCCTAACCCTAACCCTAGCCCGAACCCTAACCCTAACCCTTCCCCGAAGCCTTCCCCTCACCCGTCCCCTAATCCTAATCCGTACACCCACACTAACCCGCGCCCTCACACGTACGCTCCCCCTAAACCGTTGTCGTACCCACACCTGGACCTTAAACCGTCCCCGGCCCCTAACCCTAACCCTAGCCCGAACCCTAACCCTAACCCTTCCCCGAAGCCTTCCCATCACCTGTCCCCTAATCCTAACCCGTACGCTCACACTAACCCACGCCCTCACACGTACGCTCCCCCTAAACCTTTGTCGTACCCTCACCTGGACCCTAAACCGTCCCCGTCCCCTAACCCTAACCTTGGCCCGAACCCTAACCCTAACCCTTCCCCGAAGCCTTCCCCTCACCCGTCCCCTAATCCTAACCGGTACGCCCACACTAACCCGCGCCCTCACACGTACGCTCCCCCTAAACCGTTGTCGTACCCTCACCTGGACCCTAAACCGTCCCCGTCCCCTAACCCAACCCTAGCCCAAACCCTAACCCTAACCCTTCCCCGAAGCCTTCCCCTCACGCGTCCCCTAATCCTAACCCGTACGCTCACACTAACCCGCGCCCTCACACGTACGCTCCCCCTAAACCGTTGTCGTACCCTCACCTGGACCCTAAACCGTCCCCGTCCCCTAACACTAACCTTAGCCCGAACCCTAACCCTAACCCTTCCCCGAAGCCTTCCCCTCACCCGTCCCCTAATCCTAACCCGTACGCTCACACTAACCCGCGCCCTCACACGTACTCTCCCCCTCAACCGTTGTCGTACCCTCACCTGGACCCTAAACCATCCCCGTCCCCTAACCCTAACCCTATCCCGAACCCTAACCCTAACCCTTCACCGAAGCCTTCCCCTCACCCGTCCCCTAATCCTAACCCGTAAACTCACACTAACCTGAGCCCTCACACGTACGCTCCCCCTAAACCGTTGATGTACCCTCACCTGGACCCTAAACCGTCCCCGTCCCCTAACCCTAACCCTAGCCTGAACCCTAACACTAGACCTTCGCCGAAGCCTTCCCCTCACCCGTCCCCTAATCCTAACCCGTACACTCACACTAACCCGCGCCCTCACACGTATGCTCCCCCTAAACCGTTGTCGTACCCTCACCTGGACCCTAAACCGTCCCCGTCCCCTAACCCTAACCCTAGCCCGAACCCTAACCCTAACCGTTCCCCGAAGCCTTCCCCTCACCCGTCCCCTAATCCTAACCCGTACGCTCACACTAACCCGCACCCTCACACGTACGCTCCCCCTAAACCGTTGTCGTAACCTCACCTGGACCCTAAACCGTCCCCGTCCCCTAACCCTAACCCTAGCCCGAACCCTAACCCTAACCCTTCCCCGAAGCCTTCCCCTCACCCTTCCCCTAATCCTAACCCGTACGCTCACACTAACCCGCGCCCTCACACGTACGCTCCCCCTAAACCGTTGTCGTACCCTCACCTGGACCCTAAACCGTCCCCGTCCCCTAACCCTAACCCTAGCCCGAACCCTAACCCTAAACCTTCCCCGAAGCCTTCCCCTCACCCGTCCCCTAATCCTAACCCGTACGCCCACACTAACCCGCGCCTTCACACGTACGCTCCCACTAAACCGTTGTCGTACCCTCACCTGGACCCTAAACCGTCCCCGTCCCCTAACCCTAACCCTAGCCCGAACCCTAACCCTAACACTTCGCCGAAGCCTTCCCCTCACCCGTCCCCTAATCCTAACCCGTACGCTCACACTAACCCGCGCCCTCACACGTACGCTACCCCTAAACCGTTGTCGTACCCACACCTGGACCCTAAACCGTCCCCGTCCCCTAACCCTAACCCTAGCCCGAACCCTAACCCTAACCCTTCCCCGAAGCCTTCCCCTCACCCGTCCCCTAATCCTAACCCGTACGCTCACACTAACCCGCGCCCTCACACGTACGCTCCCCCTAAACCGTTGTCGTACCCTCACCTGGACCCTAAACCGTCCCCGTCCCCTAACCCTAACCCTAGCCCGAACCCTAACCCTAACCCTTCCCCGAAGCCTTCCCCTCACCCGTCCCCTAATCCTAACCCGTACGCTCACACTAACCCGCGCCCTCACACGTATGCTCCCCCTAAACCGTTGTCGTACCCTCACCTGGACCCTAAACCGTCCCCGTCCCCTAACCCTAACCTTGGCCCGAACCCTAACCCTAACCCTAACACATCCCCGAAGCCTTCCCCTCACCCGTCCGCTAATCCTAACCCGTACGCCCACACTAACCCGCGCCCTCACACGTACGCTCCCCCTAAACCGTTGTCGTACCCTCACCTGGACCCTAAACCGTCCCCGTCCCCTAACCCAACCCTAGCCCAAACCCTAACCCTAACCCTTCCCCGAAGCCTTCCCCTCACGCGTCCCCTAATCCTAAACCGTACGCCCACACTAACCCGCCCCCTCACACGTACGCTCCCCCTAAACCGTTGTCGTTCCCTCACCTGGACCCTAAACCGTCCCCGTCCCCTAACCCTAACCCTAGCCCGAACCCTAACCCTAACCCTTCCCCGAAGCCTTCCCCTCACCCGTCCCCTAATCCTAACCCGTACGCTCACACTAACCCGCGCCCTCACACGTATGCTCCCCCTAAACCGTTGACGTACCCTCACCTGGACCCTAAACCGTCCCCGTCCCCGAAACCTAACCCTAGCCCGAACCCTAACCTTAACCGTTCCCCGAAGCCTTCCCATCACCCGTCCCCTAATCCTAACCCGTACGGTCACACTAACCCACACCCTCACACGTACGCTCCCCCTAAACCGTTGTCGTACCCACACCTGGACCCTAAAGCGTCCCGGGCCCCTAATCCTAACCCTAGCCCGAACCCTAACCCTAACCCTTCCCCGAAGCCTTCCCATCACCCGTCCCCTAATCCTAACCCGTACGGTCACACTAACCCACACCCTCACACGTACGCTCCCCCTAAACCGTTGTCGTACCCTCACCTGGACCCTAAACTGTCCCCGTCCCCTAACCCTATCCTTGGCCCGAACCCTAACACTAACCCTTCCCCGAAGCCTTCCCCTCACCCGTCCCCTAATCCTAACCGGTACGCCCACACTAACCCGCGCCCTCACACGTACGCTCCCCCTAAACCGTTGTCGTACCCTCACCTGGACCCTAAACCGTCCCCGTCCCCTAACCCAACCCTAGCCCAAACCCTAACCCTAACCCTTCCCCGAAGCCTTCCCCTCACCCGTCCCCTAATCCTAACCCGTACGCTCACACTAACCTGCGCCCTCACACGTACGCTCCCCCTCAACCGTTGTCGTACCCTCACCTGGACCCTAAACCATCCCCGTCCCCTAACCCTAACCCTATCCCGAACCCTAACCCTAACCCTTCCCCGAAGCCTTCCCCTCACCCGTTCCCTAATCCTAATCCGTACACTCACACTAACCTGCGCCCTCACACGTACGCTCCCCCTAAACCGTTGATGTACCCTCACCTGGACCCTAAACCGTCCCCGTCCCCTAACCCTAACCCTAGCCCGAACCCTAACACTAGACCTTCCCCGAAGCCTTCCCCTCACCCGTCCCCTAATCCTAACCCGTACGCTCACACTAACCCGCGCCCTCACACGTACGCTCCCCCTAAACCGTTGTCGTACCCTCACCTGGACCCTAAACCGTCCCCGTCCCCTAACCCTAACCCTAGCCCGAACCCTAACACTAGACCTTCCCCGAAGCCTTCCCCTCACCCGTCCCCTAATCCTAACCCTTACGCTCACACTAACCCGCGCCCTCACACGTACGCTCCCCCTAAACCGTTGTCGTACCCACACCTGGACCCTAAACCGTCCCCGTCACCTAACCCTAACCCTAGCCCGAACCCTAACCCTAACCCTTCCCCGAAGCCTTCCCCTCACCCGTCCCCTAATCCTAACCCGTACGCTCACACTGACCCGCGCCCTCACACGTACACTCCCCCTAAACCGTTGTCGTACCCTCACCTGGACCCTAAACCGTCCCCGTCCGCTAACCCTAACCCTAGCCCGAACCCTAACCCTAACCCTTCCCGAAGCATTCCCCTCACCCGTCCCCTAATCCTAACCCGTACGCCCACACTGACCCGCGCCCTCACACGTACGCTCCCCCTAAATCGTTGTCGTACCCTCACCTGGACCCTAAACCGTCCCCGTCCCCTAACCCTAACCCTAGCCCGAACCCTAACCCTAACCCTTCCCCGAAGCCTTTCCCTCACCCGTCCCCTAAATCTAACCCGTACGCTCACACTAACCCGCGCCCTCACACGTACGCTCCCCCTAAACCGTTGTCGTACCCACACCTGGACGCTAAACCGTCCCCGTCCCCTAACCCTAACCCTAGCCCGAACCCTAACCCTAACACTTCCCCGAAGCCTTCCCCTCACCCGTCCCCTAATCCTAATCCGTACGCCCACACTAACCCGCGCCCTCACACGTACGCTCCCCCTAAACCGTTGTCGTACCCACACCTGAACCCTAAACCGTCCCCAGCCCCTAACCCTAACCCTAGCCCGAACCCTAAACCTAACCCTTCCCCGAAGCCTTCCCATCACCCGTCCCCTAATCCTAACCCGTACGCTCACACTAACCCACGCCCTCACACGTACGCTCCCCCTAAACCGTTGTCGTACCCTCACCTGGACCCTAAACCGTCCCCGTCCCCTAACCCTAACCTTGGCCCGAACCCTAACCCTAACCCTTCCCCGAAGCCTTCCCCTCACCCGTCCCCTAATCCTAACCGGTACGCCCACACTAACCCGCACCCTCACACGTACGCTCCCCCTAAACCGTTGTCGTACCCTCACCGGGACCCTAAACCGTCCCCGTCCCCTAAACCTAACCCTAGTACGAACCCTAACCCTAACTCTTCCCCGAAGCCTTCCCCTCACCGTCCCCTAATCCTAACCCGTCCGCTCACACTAACCTGCGCCCTCACACGTACGCTCCCCCTAAACCGTTGTCGTACCCTCACCTGGACCCTAAACCGTCCCCGTCCCCTAACCCTAACCTTGGCCCGAACCCTAACCCTAAGCCTTCCCCGAAGCCTTCCCCTCACCCGTCCCCTAATCCTAACCCGTACGCTCACACTAACCCGCGCCCTCACACGTATGCTCCCCCTAAACCGTTGACGTACCCTCACCTGGACCCTAAACCGTCCCCGTCCCCTAAACCTAACCCTAGCCCGAACCCTAACCTTAACCGTTCCCCGAAGCCTTCCCCTCACCCGTCCCCTAATCCTAACCCGTACGCTCACACTAACCCGCACCCTCACACGTACGCTCCCCCTAAACCGTTGTCTTAACCTCACCTGGACCCTAAACCGTCCCCGTCCCCTAACCCTAACCCTAGCCCGAACCCTAACCCTAACCCTTCCCCGAAGCCTTCCCCTCACCCTTCCCCTAATCCTAACCCGTACGCTGACACTAACCCGCGCCCTCACACGTACGCTCCCCCTAAACCGTTGTCGTACCCTCACCTGGACCCTAAACCGTCCACGTCCCCTAACCCTAACCCTAGCCCGAACCCTAACCCTAACCCTTCCCCGAAGCCTTCCCCTCACCCGTCCCCTAATCCTAACCCGTACGCCCACACTAACCCGCGCCTTCACACGTACGCTCCCACTAAACCGTTGTCGTACCCTCACCTGGACCCTAAACCGTCCCCGTCCCCTAACCCTAACCCTAGCCCGAACCCTAACCCTAACACATCGCCCAAGCCTTCCACTCACCCGTCCCCTAAATCTAACCCGTACGCTCACACTAACCCGCGCCCTCACACGTACGCTCCCCCTAAACCGTTGTCGTACCCACACCTGGACCCTAAACCGTCCCCGTCCCCTAACCCTAACCCTAGCCCGAACCCTAACCCTAACCCTTCCCCGAAGCCTTCCCCCCACCCGTCCCCTAATCCTAATCCGTACGCGCACACTAACCCGCGCACTCACACGTACGCTCCCCCTAAACCGTTGTCGTACCCACACCTGGACCCTAAAGCGTCCCGGGCCCCTAATCCTAACCCTAGCCCGAACCCTAACCCTAACCCTTCCCCGAAGCCTTCCCATCACCCGTCCCCTAATCCTAACCCGTACGGTCACACTAACCCACACCCTCACACGTACGCTCCCCCTAAACCGTTGTCGTACCCTCACCTGGACCCTAAACTGTCCCCGTCCCCTCACCCTATCCTTGGCCCGAACCCTAACACTAACCCTTCCCCGAAGCCTTCCCCTCACCCGTCCCCTAATCCTAACCGGTACGCCCACACTAACCCGCGCCCTCACACGTACGCTCCCCCTAAACCGTTGTCGTACCCTCACCTGGACCCTAAACCGTCCCCGTCCCCTAACCCAACCCTAGCCCAAACCCTAACCCTAACCCTTCCCCGAAGCCTTCCCCTCACCCGTCCCCTAATCCTAACCCGTACGCTCACACTAACCTGCGCCCTCACACGTACGCTCCCCCTCAACCGTTGTCGTACCCTCACCTGGACCCTAAACCATCCCCGTCCCCTAACCCTAACCCTATCCCGAAACCTAACCCTAACCCTTCCCCGAAGCCTTCCCCTCACCCGTTCCCTAATCCTAATCCGTACACTCACACTAACCTGCGCCCTCACACGTACGCTCCCCCTAAACCGTTGATGTACCCTCACCTGGACCCTAAACCGTCCCCGTCCCCTAACCCTAACCCTAGCCCGAACCCTAACACTAGACCTTCCCCGAAGCCTTCCCCTCACCCGTCCCCTAATCCTAACCCGTACGCTCACACTAACCCGCGCCCTCACACGTACGCTCCCCCTAAACCGTTGTCGTACCCTCACCTGGACCCTAAACCGTCCCCGTCCCCTAACCCTAACCCTAGCCCGAACCCTAACCCTAACCCTTCCCCGAAGCCTTCCCCTCACCCGTCCCCTAATCCTAACCCTTACGCTCACACTAACCCGCGCCCTCACACGTACGCTCCCCCTAAACCGTTGTCGTACCCACACCTGGACCCTAAACCGTCCCCGTCCGCTAACCCTAACCCTAGCCCGAACCCTAACCCTAACCCTTCCCGAAGCATTCCCCTCACCCGTCCCCTAATCCTAACCCGTACGCCCACACTGACCCGCGCCCTCACACGTACGCTCCCCCTAAATCGTTGTCGTACCCTCACCTGGACCCTAAACCGTCCCCGTCCCCTAACCCTAACCCTAGCCCGAACCCTAACCCTAACCCTTCCCCGAAGCCTTTCCCTCACCCGTCCCCTAAATCTAACCCGTACGCTCACACTAACCCGCGCCCTCACACGTACGCTCCCCCTAAACCGTTGTCGTACCCACACCTGGACGCTAAACCGTCCCCGTCCCCTAACCCTAACCCTAGCCCGAACCCTAACCCTAACACTTCCCCGAAGCCTTCCCCTCACCCGTCCCCTAATCCTAATCCGTACGCCCACACTAACCCGCGCCCTCACACGTACGCTCCCCCTAAACCGTTGTCGTACCCACACCTGAACCCTAAACCGTCCCCAGCCCCTAACCCTAACCCTAGCCCGAACCCTAAACCTAACCCTTCCCCGAAGCCTTCCCATCACCCGTCCCCTAATCCTAACCCGTACGCTCACACTAACCCACGCCCTCACACGTACGCTCCCCCTAAACCGTTGTCGTACCCTCACCTGGACCCTAAACCGTCCCCGTCCCCTAACCCTAACCTTGGCCCGAACCCTAACCCTAACCCTTCCCCGAAGCCTTCCCCTCACCCGTCCCCTAATCCTAACCGGTACGCCCACACTAACCCGCACCCTCACACGTACGCTCCCCCTAAACCGTTGTCGTACCCTCACCGGGACCCTAAACCGTCCCCGTCCCCTAACCCAACCCTAGCCCAAACCCTAACCCTAACCCTTCCCCGAAGCCTTCCACTCACCGTCCCCTAATCCTAACCCGTCCGCTCACACTAACCTGCGCCCTCACACGTACGCTCCCCCTAAACCGTTGTCGTACCCTCACCTGGACCCTAAACCGTCCCCGTCCCCTAACCCTAACCCTAGCCCGAACCCTAACCGTAACCCTTCCCCGAAGCCTTCCCCTCACCCGTCCCCTAATCCTAACCCGTAGGCCCACACTAACCCACGCCCTCACACGTACGCTCCCCCTAAACCGTTGTCGTACCCTCACCTTGACCCTAAACCGTCCCCGTCCCCTAACCCTAACCCTAGCCCGAACCCTAACCCTAATCCTTCCCCGAAGCCTTCCCCTCACACGTCCCCTAATCCTAACCCGTACGCCCACACTAACCCGCGCCCTCACACGTACGCTCCCCCTAAACCGTTGTCGTACCCTCACCTGGACCCTAAACCGTCCCCGTCCCCTAACCCTAACCCTAGCCCGAACCCTAACCCTAACCATTCCCCGAAGCCTTCCCCTCACCCGTCCCCTAATCCTAACCCGTACGCTCACACTAACCCGCGCCCTCACACGTACGCTCTCCCTAAACGGTTGTCGTACACTCACCTGGACCCTAAACCGTCCCCGTCCCCTAACCCTAACCCTAACCCGAACCCTAACCCTAACCCTTCCCCGAAGCCTTCCCCTCACCCGTCCCCTAATCCTAACCCGTACGCTCACACTAACCCGCGCCCTCACACGTACGCTCCCCCTAAACCGTTGTCGTACCCTCACCTGGACCCTAAACCGTCCCCGTCCCCTAACCCTAACCCTAGCCCGAACCCTAACCCTAACCCTTCCCCGAAGCCTTCCCCTCAACCTTCCCCTAATCCTAACCCGTACGCTCACACTAACCCGCGCCCTCACACGTACGCTCCCCCTAAACCGTTGTCGTACCCTCACCTGGACCCTAAACCGTCCCCGTCCCCTAATCCTTACCCTAGACCGAACCCTAACCCTAACCCTTCCCCGAAGCCTTCCCCTCACCCGTCCCCTAATCCTAACCCGTACGCCCACAGTAACACGCGCCCTCACACGTACGCTCCCCCTAAACAGTTGTCGCACCCTCACCTGGACCCTAAACCGTCCCCGTCCCCTAACACTAACCCTAGCCCGAACCCTAACCCTAACCCTTCCCCGAAGCCTTCCCCTCACCCGTCCCCTAATCCTAACCCGTACGCCCACACTGACCCGCGCCCTCACACGTACGCTCCCCCTAAAACGTTGTCGTACCCTCACCTGGACCCTAAACCGTCCTCGTCCCGTAACCCTAATCCTAGCCCGAACCTTAACCCTAACCCTTCCCCGAAGCCTTCCCCTCACCCGTCCCCTAATCCTAACCCGTACGCTCACACTAACCCGCGCCCTCACACGTACGCTCCCCCTAAACCGTTGTCGTACCCTCACCTGGATCCTAAACCGTCCCCATCCCCTAACCCTAACCCTAGCCCGAACCCTAACCCTAACCCTTCTCCAAAGCCTTCCCCTCACCCGTCCCCTAACCCTAACCCGTACGACCACACTAACCCGCACCCTCACACGTACGCTCTCCCTAAAACGTTGTCGTACCCTCACCTGGACCCTAAACCGTCCCCGTCCCCTAACCCTAACCCTAGCCCGAACCCTAACCCTAACCCTTCCCCGAAGCCTTCCCCTCACCCGTCCCCTAATCCTAACCCGTACGCCCACACTAACCCGTGCCCTCACACGTACGCTCCCCCTTAACTTTTCTCGTACCCTCACCTGGACCCTAAACCGTCCCCGTCCCCTAACCCTAACCCTAGCCCGAACCCTAACCCTAACCCTTCCCCGAAGCCTTCCCCTCACCCTTCCCCTAATCCTAAACCGTACGCTCACACTAACCCGCGCCCTCACACGTACGCTCCCCCTAAACCGTTGTCGTACCCTCACCTGGACCCTAAACCGTCCCCGTCCCCTAACCCTAACCCTAGCCCGAACCCTAACCCTAACCCTTCCCCGAAGCCTTCCCCTCACCCGTCCCCTAATCCTAACCCTTACGCTCACACTAACCCACGCCCTCACACGTACGCTCCCCCTAAACCGTTGTCGTACCCACACCTGGACCCTAAACCGTCCCCGTCCCCTAACCCTAACCCTAGCCCGAACCCTAACCCTAACCCTTCCCCGAAGCCTTCCCCTCACCCGTCTCCTAATCCTAACCCGTACGCCCACACTGACCCGCGCCCTCACACGTACACTCCCCCTAAACCGTTGTCATACCCTCACCTGGACCCTAAACCGTCCCCGTCCCCTAACCCTAACCCTAGCTCGAACCCTAACCCTAACCCTTCCCCGAAGCATTCCCCTCACCCGTCCCCTAATCCTAACCCGTACGCCCACACTGACCCGCGCCCTCACACGTACGCTCCCTCTAAATCGTTGTCGTACCCTCACCTGGACCCTAAACCGTCCCCGTCCCCTAACCCTAACCCTAGCCCGAACCCTAACCCTAACCCTTCCCCGAAGCCTTCCCCTCACCCGTCCCCTAAATCTAACCCGTACGCTCACACTAACCCGCGCCCTCACACGTACGCTCCCCCTAAACCGTTGTCGTACCCACACCTGGACCCTAAACCGTCCCCGTCCCCTAACCCTAACCCTAGCCCGAACCCTAACCCTAACCCTTCCCCGAAGCCTTCCCCTCACCCGTCCCCTAATCCTAATCCGTACGCCCACACTAACCCGCGACCTCACACGTACGCTCCCCCTAAACCGTTGTCGTACCCACACCTGGACCCTAAACCGTCCCCGGCCCCTAACCCTAACCCTAGCCCGAACCCTAACCCTAACCCTTCCCCGAAGCCTTCCCATCACCTGTCCCCTAATCCTAACCCGTTCGCTCACACTAACCCACGCCCTCACACGTACGCTCCCCCTAAACCGTTGTCGTACCCTCACCTGGACCCTAAACCGTCCCCGTCCCCTAACCCTAACCTTGGCCCGAACCCTAACCCTAACCCTTCCCCGAAGCCTTCCCCTCACCCGTCCCCTAATCCTAACCGGTACGCCCACACTAACCCGCGCCCTCACACGTACGCTCCCCCTAAACCGTTGTCGTACCCTCACCTGGACCCTAAACCGTCCCCGTCACCTAACCGAACCGTAGCCCAAACCCTAACCCTAACCATTCCCCGAAGCCTTCCCCTCACCCGTCCCCTAATCCTAACCCGTACGCCCACACTAACCCGCGCCCTCACCCATACGCTCCCCCTAAACCGTTGTCGTAACCTCACCTGGACCCTAAACCGTCCCCGTCCCCTAACCGTAACCCTAGCCCGAACCCTAACCCTAACCCTTCCCCGAAGCCTTCCCCTCACCCGTCCCCTAATCCTAACCCGTACGCCCACACTAACCCGCGCCCTCACACGTACGCTCCCCCTAAACCGTTGTCGTACCCTCACCTGGACCCTAAACCGTCCCCGTCCCCTAACCCTAACCCTAGCCCGAACCGTAACCCTAACCCTTCCCCGAAGCCTTCCCCTCACCCGTCCCCTAATCCTAACCCATACGCTCACACTAACCCGCGCCCTCACACGTACATTCCCCCTAAACCGTTGTCGTACCCTCACCTGGACCCTAAACCGTCCCCGTCCCCTAACCCTGACCCTAGCCTGAACCCTAACCCTAACCCTTCCCCGAAGCCTTCCCCTCACCCGTCCCCTAATCCTAACCCGTACGCCCACACTAACCCGCGCCCTCACACGTACGCTCCCCCTACACGGTTGTCGTACCCTCACCTGGACCCTAAACCGTCCCCGTCCCCTAACCCTAACCCTAGCCCGAACCCTAACCCTAACACTTCCCCGAAGCCTTCCCCTCACCCGTCCCCTAATCCTAACCCGTACGCTCACACTAACCCGCGCCCTCACACGTACGCTCTCCCTAAACCGTTGTCGTACCCTCACCTGGACCCTAAACCGTCCCTGTCCCCTAACCCTAACCCTAGGCCGAACCCTAACCCTAACCCTTCCCCGAAGCCTTCCCCTCACCCATTCCCTAATCCTAACCCGTACGCTCACACTATCCCACGCCCTCAGACGTACGCTCCCCCTAAACCGTTGTCGTACCCTCACCTGGACCCTAAACCGTCCCCGTCCCCTAACCCTAACCCTAGCCCGAACCCTAACCCTAACTCTTCCCCGAAGCCTTCCGCTCACCCGTCCCCTAATCCTAACCCGTACGCTCACACTAACCCGCGCCCTCACACGTACGCTCCCCCTAAACCGTTGTCGTACCCTCACCTGGACCCTAAACCGTCCCCGTCCCCTAACCCTAACCCTAGCCCGAACCCTAACCCTAACCCTTCCCCGAAACCTTCCCCTCACCCGTCCCCTAATCCTAACCTGTACGCTCACAGTAACCCGCGCCCTCACACGTACGCTCCACTTAAACCGTTGTCGTACCCTCACCTGGACCCTAAACCGTCCCCGTCCCCTAACCCTAACCCTAGCCCGAACCCTAAAACTAACCCTTCCCCAAAGCCTTCCCTTCACCCTTCCCCTAATCCTAACCCGTACGCTCACACTAACCCGCGCCCTCACACGTACTCTCCCCCTAAACTGTTGTCGTACCCTCACCTGGACCCTAAACCGTCCCCGTCCCCTAACCCTAACCCTAGCCCGAACCCTAACCCTAACCCTTCCCCGAAGCCTTCCCCTCACCCGTCCCCTAATCCTAACCCGTACGCCCACACTAACCCGCGCCCTCACACGTACGCTCCCCCTAAACCGTTGTCGTACCCTCACCTGGACCCTAAACCGTCCCCGTCCCCTAACCCTAACCCTAGCCCGAACCCTAACCCTAACCCTTCGCCGAAGCCTTCCCCTCACCCGTCCCCTAATCCTAACCCGTACGCTCACACTAACCCACGCCCTCACACGTACGCTCCCCCTAAACCGTTGTCGTACCCACACCTGGACCCTAAACCGTCCCCGTCCCCTAACCCTAACCCTAGCCCGAACCCTAACCCTAACCCTTCGCCGAAGCCTTCCCCTCACCCGTCCCCTAATCCTAACCCGTACGCTCACACTAACCCGCGCCCTCACACGTACGCTCCCCCTAAACCGTAGTCGTACCCACACCTGGACCCTAAACCGTCCCCGTCCCCTAACCCTAACCCTAGCCCGAACCCTAACCCTAACCCTTCCCCGAAGCCTTCCCCTCACCCGTCCCCTAATCCTAACCCGTACGCCCACACTGACCCGCGCCCTCACACGTACGCTCCTCCTAAACCGTTGTCGTACCCTCACCTGGACCCTAAACCGTCCCCGTCCCCGTCCCCTAACCCTAGCCCGAACCCTAACCCTAACCCTTCCCCGAAGCCTTCCCCTCACCCGTCCCCTAATCCTAACCCGTACGCCCACACTAACCCGCGCCCTCACACGTACGCTCCCCCTAAACGGTTGTCGTACCCTCACCTGGACCCTAAACCGTCCCCGTCCCCTAACCCTAACCCTAGCCCGAACCCTAACCCTAACACTTCCCCGAAGCCTTCCCTCACCCGTCCCCTAATCCTAAACCGTACGCTCACACTAACCCGCGCCCTCACACGTACGCTCCCCCTAAACCGTTGTCGTACCCTCACCTGGACCCTAAACCGTCCCCGTCCCCTAACCCTAACCCTAGGCCGAACCCTAACCCTAACCCTTCCCCGAAGCCTTCCCCTCACCCATCCCCTAATCCTAACCCGTACGCTCACACTAACCCGCGCCCTCAGACGTACGCACCCCCTAAACCGTTGTCGTACCCTCACCTGGACCCTAAACCGTCCCCGTCCCCTAACCCTAACCCTAGCCCGAACCCTAACCCTAACTCTTCCCCGAAGCCTTCCCCTCACCCGTCCCCTAATCCTAACCCGTACGCTCACACTAACCCGCGCCCTCACACGTACGCTCCCCCTAAACCGTTGTCGTACCCTCACCTGGACCCTAAACCGTCCCCGTCCCCTAACCCTAACCCTAGCCCGAACCCTAACCCTAACCCTTCCCCAAAACCTTCCCCTCACCCGTCCCCTAATCCTAACCTGTACGCTCACAGTAACCCGCGCCCTCACACGTACGCTCCACTTAAACCGTTGTCGTATCCTCACCTGGACCCTAAACCGTCCCCGTCCCCTAACCCTAACCCTAGCCCGAACCCTAAAACTGACCCTTCCCCAAAGCCTTCCCCTCACCCTTCCCCTAATCCTAACCCGTACGCTCACACTAACCCGCGCCCTCACACGTACTCTCCCCCTAAACCATTGTCGTACCCTCACCTGGACCCTAAACCGTCCCCGTCCCCTAACCCTAACCCTAGCCCGAACCCTAACCCTAACCCTTCCCCGAAGCCTTCCCCTCACCCGTCCCCTAATCCTAACCCGTACGCCCACACTAACCCGCGCCCTCACACGTACGCTCCCCCTAAACCGTTGTCGTACCCTCACCTGGACCCTAAACCGTCCCCGTCCCCTAACCCTAACCCTAGCCCGAACCCTAACCCTAACCCTTCCCCAAAACCTTCCCCTCACCCGTCCCCTAATCCTAACCTGTACGCTCACAGTAACCCGCGCCCTCACACGTACGCTCCACTTAAACCGTTGTCGTACCCTCACCTGGACCCTAAACCGTCCCCGTCCCCTAACCCTAACCCTAGTCCGAACCCTAAAACTGACCCTTCCCCAAAGCCTTCCCCTCACCCTTCCCCTAATCCTAACCCGTACGCTCACACTAACCCGCGCCCTCACACGTACTCTCCCCCTAAACCGTTGTCGTACCCTCACCTGGACCCTAAACCGTCCCCGTCCCCTAACCCTAACCCTAGCCCGAACCCTAAACCTAACCCTTCCCCGAAGCCTTCCCCTCACCCGTCCCCTAATCCTAACCCGTACGCCCACACTAACCCGCGCCCTCACACGTACGCTCCCCCTAAACCGTTGTCGTACCCTCACCTGGACCCTAAACCTTCCCCGTCCCCTATTCCTAACCCTAGCCCGAACCCTAACCCTAACCCTTCCCCGAAGCCTTCCCCTCACCCGTCCCCTAATCCTAACCCGTAAGCTCACACTAACCCGCGCCCTCACACGTACGCTCCACCTAAACCGTTGTTGTACCCTCACCTGGACCCTAAACCGTCCCCGTCCCCTAACCCTATCCCTAGCCCGAACCCTAACCCTAACCCTTCCCCGAAGCCTTCCCCTAACCCTTCCCCTAATCCTAACCCGTACGCTCACACTAACCTGCGCCCTAACACGTACGCTCCCCCTAAACCGTTGTCGTACCCTCACCTGGACCCTAAACCGTCCCCGTCCCCTAACCCTAACCCTAGCCCGAACCCTAACCCTAACCCTTCCCCGAAGCCTTCCCCTCACCCGTCCCCTAATCCTAACCCGTACGCCCACACTAACCCGCGCCCTCACACGTACGCTCCCCCTAAACCGTTGTCGGACCCACACCTGGACCCTAAACCGTCCCCGTCCCCTAACCCTAACCCTAGCCCGAACCCTAACCCTAACCCTTCGCCGAAGCCTTCCCCTCACCCGTCCCCTAATCCTAACCCGTACGCTCACACTAACCCGCGCCCTCACACGTACGCTCCCCCTAAACCGTTGTCGTACCCACACCTGGACCCTAAACCGTCCCCGTCCCCTAACCCTAACCCTAGCCCGAACCCTAACCCTAACCCTTCCCCGAAGCCTTCCCCTCACCCGTCCCCTAATCCTAACCCGTACGACCACACTGACCCGCGCCCTCACACGTACGCTCCCCCTAAACCGTTGTCGTACCCTCACCTGGACCCTAAACCGTCCCCGTCCCGTAACCCTAAACCTAGCCCGAACCCTAAACCTAACCCTTCCCCGAAGCCTTCCCCTCACCCGTCCCCTAATCCTAACCCGTACGCTCACACTAACCCGCGCCCTCACACGTACTCTCCCCCTAAACCGTTGTCGTACCCTCACCTGGACCCTAAACCGTCCCCTTCCCCTAACGCTAACCCTAGCCCGAACCCTAACCCTAACCCTTCCCCGAAGCCTTCCCCTCACCCGTCCCCTAATCCTAACCCGTACGCCCACACTAACCCGCGCCCTCACACGTACGCTCCCCCTAAACCGTTGTCGTACCCTCACCTGGAACCTAAACCGTCCCCGTCCCCTAACCCTAACCCTAGCCCGAACCCTAACCCTAACCCTTCTCCGAAGCCTTCCCCTCACCCTTCCCCTAATCCTAACCCGTACGCTCACACTGACCCGCGCCCTCACACGTACGCTCCCCCTAAACCGTTGTCGTACCCTCACCTGGACCCTAAACCGTCCCCATCCCCTAACCTTAACCCGAGCCCGAACCCTAACCCTAACCCTTCCCCGAAGCCTTCCCCTCACCCTTCCCCTAATCCTAAACCGTACGCTCACACTAACCCACGCCCTCACACGTACGCTCCCCCTAAACCGTTGTCATACCCTCACCTGGACCCTAAACCGTCCCCGTCCCCTAACCCTAACCCTAGCCCGAACCCTAACCCTATCCCTTCCCCGAAGCCTTCCCCTCACCCGTCCCCTAATCCTAACCCGTACGCCCACACTAAACCGCGCCCTCACACGTAAGCTCCCCCTAAACAGTTGTCGTACACTCACCTGGACCCTAAACCGTCCCCGTCCCCTAACACTAACCCTAGCCCGAACCCTAACCTAACCCTTCCCCGAAGCCTTCCCCTCACCCGTCCCCTAATCCTAACCCATACGCTCACACTAACCCGCGCCCTCACACGTACGCTCCCCCTAAACCGTTGTCGTACCCTCACCTGGACCCTAAACCGTCCCCTTCCCCTAACCCTAACCCTAGCCCGAACCCTAACCCTAACCCTTCGCCGAAGCCTTCCCCTCACCCGTCACCTAATCCTAACCCGTACGCTCACACTAACCTGCGCCCTCACACGTACGCTCCCCCTAAACCGTTGTCGTACCCTCACCTGGACCCTAAACCGTCCCCGTCCCCTAAAGCTAACCCTAGCCCGAACCCTAACCCTAACACTTCGCCGAAGCCTTCCCCTCACCCGTCCCCTAATCCTAACCCGTACGCTCACACTAACCCGCGCCCTCACATGTACGCTCCCCCTAATCCGTTGTCGTACCCACACCTGGACCCTAAACCGTCCCCGTCCCCTAACCCTAACCCTAGCCCGAACCCTAACCCTAACCCTTCCCTGAAGCCTTCCCCTCACCCGTCCCCTAATCCTAACCCGTACGCCCACACTAACCCGCGCCCTCACACGTACGCTCCACCTAAACCGTTGTCGTACCCTCACCTGGACCCTAAACCGTCCCCGTCCCCTAACCCTAACCCTAGCCCGAACCCTAACCCTAACCCTTCCCCGAAGCCTTCCCCTCACCCGTCCCCTAATCCTAACCCGTACGCTCACACTAACCCGCGCCCTCACACGTACGCTACCCCTAAACCGTTGTTGTACCCTCACCTGGACCCTAAACCGTCCCCGTCCCCTAACCCTAACCCTACCCCGAACCCTAACCCTAACCCATCCCCGAAGCCTTCCCCTCACCCTTACCCTAATCCTAACCCGTATGCTCACACTAACCCGCGCCCTCACACGTACGCTCCCCCTAAACCGTTGTCGTACCCTCACCTGGACCCTAAACCGTCCCCGTCCCCTATCCCTAACCCTAGCCTGAACCCTAACCCTAACCCTTCCCCGAAGCCTTCCCCTCACCCGTCCCCTAATCCTAACCCGTACGCCCACACTAACCCATGCCCTCACACGTACGCTCCCCCTAAACCGTTGTCGTACCCTCACCTGGACCCTAAACCGTCCCCGTCCCGTAACCCTAACCCTAGCCCGAACCCTAACCCTAACCCATCCCCGAAGCCTTCCCCTCACCCTTCCCCTAATCCTAACCCGTACGCTCACACTAACCCGCGCCCTCACACGTACGCTCCCCCTAAACCGTTGTCGTACCCTCACCTGGACCCTAAACCGTCCCCGTCCCCTAAACCTAACCCTAGCCCGAACCCTAACCCTAACACTTCCCCGAAGCCTTCCCCTCACCCGTCCCCTAATCCTAACCCGTACGCCCACACTAACCCGCGCCCTCACACGTACGCTCCCCCTAAACCGTTGTCGTACCCTCACCTGGACCCTAAACCGTCCCCGTCCCCTAACCCTAACCCTAGCCCGAACCCTAACCCTAACCCTTCCCCGAAGCCTTCCCCTCACCCGTCCCCTAATCCTACCCCGTACGCCCACACTGACCCGCGCCCTCACACGTACGCTCCCCCTAAACCGTTGTCGTACCCTCACCTGGACCCTAAACCGTCCCCGTCCCCTAACCCTAACCCTAGCCCGAACCCTAACCCTAACGCTTCCCCGAAGCATTCACCTCACCCGTCCCCTAATCCTAACCCGTACGCCCACACTAACCCGCGCCCTCACACGTACGCTCCCCCTAAACCGTTGTCGTACCCTCACCTGGACCCTAAACCGTCCCCGTCCCCTAACCCTGACCCTAGCCCGAACCCTAACCCTAACCCTTCCCCGAAGCCTTCCCCTCACCCGTCCCCTAATCCTAACCCGTACGCTCACACTAACCCGCGCCCTCACACGTACGCTCCCCCTCAACCGTTGTCGTACCCTCACCTGGACCCTAAACCGTCCCCGTCCCCTAACCCTAACCCTAGCCCGAACCCTAACCCTAACCCTTCCCCGAAGCCTTCCCCTCACCCGTCCCCTAATCCTAACCCGTACGCTCACACTAACCCGCGCCCTCACACGTAAGCTCCCCCTAAACCGTTGTCGTACCCTCACCTGGACCCTAAACCGTCCCCGTCCCCTAACCCTAACCCTAGCCCGAACCCTAACCCTAACCCTTCCCCGAAGCCTTCCCCTCACCCGTCCCCTAATCCTAACCCGTACACTCACACTAACCCGCGCCCTCACACGTACGCTCCCCCTAAACCGTTGTCGTACCCTCACCTGGACCCTAAACCGTCCCCGTCCCCTAACACTAACCCTAGCCCGAACCCTAACCCTAACCCTTCCCCGAAGCCTTCCCCTCACCCGTCCCCTAATCCTAACCCGTAAGCTAACACTAACCCACGCCCTCACACGTACGCTCCCCCTAAACCGTTGTCGTACCCTCACCTGGACCCTAAACCGTCCCCGTCCCCTAACCCTAACCCTAGCCCGAACCCTAACCCTAACCCTTCCCCGAAGCCTTCCCCTCACCCGTCCCCTAATCCTAACCCGTACGCTCACACTAACCCGCGCCCTCACACGTATGCTCCCCCTAAACCGTTGTCGTAACCTCACCTGGACCCTAAACCGTCCCCGTCCCCTAACACTAACCCTAGCCCGAACCCTAACCCTAACCCTTCCCCGAAGCCTGCCCCTCACCCTTCCCCTAATCCTAACCCGTACGCTCACACTAACCCGCGCCCTCACACGTACGCTCCCCCTAAACCGTTGTCGTACCCTCACCTGGACCCTAAACCGTCCCCGTCCCCTAACCCTAACCCTAGCCCGAACCCTAACCCTAACCCTTCCCCGAAGCCTTCCCCTCACCCGTCCCCTAATCCTAACGCGTACGCCCACACTAAACCGCGCCCTCACACGTACGCTCCCCCTAAGCCGTTGTCGTACCCTCACCTGGACCCTAAACCGTCCCCGTCCCCTAAACCTAACCCTAACCCTAGCCCGAACGCTAAACCTAACCCTTCCCCGAAGCCTTCCCCTCACCCGTCCCCTAATCCTAACCCGTACGCCCACACTGACCCGCGCCCTCACACGTACGCTCCCCCTAAACCGTTGTCGTACCCTCACCTGGACCCTAAACCGTCCCCGTCCCCTAACCCTAACCCTAGCCCGAACCCTAACCCTAACCCTTCCCCGAAGCCTTCCCCTCACCCGTCCCCTAATCCTAACCCTTACGCTCACACTAACCCGCGCCCTCACACGTACGCTCCCCCTAAACCGTTGTCGTACCCTCACCTGGACCCTAAACCGTCCCCGTCCCCTAACCCTAACCCTAGCCCGAACCCTAACCCTAACCCTTCCCCGAAGCCTTCCCCTCACCCTTCCCCTAATCCTAACCCGTACGCTCACACTAACCCGCGCCCTCACACGTACGCTCCCCCTAAACCGTTGTCGTACCCTCACCTGGACCCTAAACCGTCCCCGTCCCCTAACCCTAACCCTAGCCCGAACCCTAACCGTAACCCTTTCCCGAAGCCTTCCCCTCACCCGTCCCCTAATCCTAACCCGTACGCCCACACTAACACGCGCCCTCACACGTACGCTCCCCCTAAACCGTTGTCGTACCCTCACCTGGACCCTAAACCGTCCCCGTCCCCTAACCCTAACCCTAGCCCGAACCCTAACCCTAACCCTTCGCCGAAGCCTTCCCCTCACCCGTCCCCTAATCCTAACCCGTACGCTCACACTAACCCGCGCCCTCACACGTACGCTCCCCCTAAACCGTTGTCGTACCCTCACCTGGACCCTAAACCGTCCCCTTCCCCTAACGCTAACCCTAGCCCGAACCCTGACCCTAACCCTTCCGCGAAGCCTTCCCCTCACCCGTCCCCTAATCCTAACCCGTACGCCCACACTAACCCGCGTCCTCACACGTACGCTCCCCCTAAACCGTTGTCGTACCCTCACCTGGACCCTAAACCGTCCCCGTCCCCTAACCCTAACCCTAGCCCGAACCCTAACCCTAACCCTTCTCCGAAGCCTTCCCCTCACCCGTCCCCTAACCCTAACCCGTTCGACCACACTAACCCGCGCCCTCACACGTACGCTCCCCCTAAAACGTTGTCGTACCCTCACCTGGACCCTAAACCGTCCCCGTCCCCTAACCCTAACCCTAGCCCGAACCCTAACCCTAACCCTTCCCCGAAGGCTTCCCCTCACCCGTCCCCTAATCCTAAACCGTACGCCCACACTAACACGTGCCCTCACACGTACGCTCCCCCTTAACTTTTCTCGTACCCTCACCTGGACCCTAAACCGTCCCCGTCCCCTAACTCTAACCCTAGCCCGAACCCTAACCCTAACCCTTCGCCGAAGCCTTCCCCTCACCCGTCCCCTAATCCTAACCCGTACGCTCACACTAACCCGCGCCCTCACACGTATGCTCCCCCTAAACCGTTGTCGTACCCACACCTGGACCCTAAACCGTCCCCGTCCCCTAACCCTAACCCTAGCCCGAACCCTAACCCTAACCCTTCCCCGAAGCCTTCCCCTCACCCGTCCCCTAATCCTAACCCGTACACTCACTCTAACCCGCGCCCTCACACGTACGCTACCCCTAAACCGTTGTCGTACCCTCACCTGGACCCTAAACCGTCCCCGTCCCCTAACCCTAACCCTACCCCGAACCCTAAACCTAACCCATCCCCGAAGCCTTCCCCTCACCCTTACCCTAATCCTAACCCGTACGCTCACACTAACCCGCGCCCTCACACGTACGCTCCCCCTAAACCGTTGTTGTACCCTCTCCTGTACCCTAAACTGTCCCCGTCCCCTAACCCTAACCCTAGCCCGAACCCTAACCCTAACCCTTCCCCGAAGCCTTCCCCTCACCCGTCCCCTAATCCTAACCCGTACGCCCACACTAACCCGCGCCCTCACTCGTACGCTCCCCCTAAACCGTTGTCGTACCCTCACCTGGACCCTAAACCGTCCCCGTCCCCTAACCCTAACCCTAGCCCGAACCCTAACCCTAACCCATCCCCGAAGCCTTCCCCTCACCCTTCCCCTAATCCTAACCCGTACGCTCACACTAACCCGCGCCCTCACACGTACGCTCCCCCTAAACCGTTGTCGTACCCTCACCTGGACCCTAAACTGTCCCCGTCCCCTAACCCAAACCCTAGCCCGAACCCTAACCCTAACCCTTCCCCGAAGCCTTCCCCTCACCCGTCCCCTAATCCTAATCCGTTCGCCCACACTAACCCGCGCCCTCACACGTACGCTCCCCTTAAACCGTTGTCGTACCCTCACCTGGACCCTAAACCGTTCCCGTCCCCTAACCCTAACCCTAGCCCGAACCCTAACCCTAACCCTTCCCGGAAGCATTCCCCTCACCCGTCCCCTAATCCTAACCTGTACGCCCACACTAACCCGCGCACTCACATGTACGCTCCCCCTAAACCGTTGTCGTACCCTCACCTGGACCCTAAACCGTCCCCGTCCCCTAACCCTAACCCTTCCCCGAAACCTGCCCCTCACCCGTCCCCTAATCCTAACCCGTACGCCCACACTAACCCGTGCCCTCACACGTACACTCCCCCTTAACTTTTCTCGTACCCTCACCTGGACCCTAAACCGTCCCCGTCCCCTAACCCTAACCCTAGCCCGAACCCTAACCCTAACCCTTCCCCGAAGCCTTCCCCTCACCCGTCCCCTAATCCTAACCCGTACGCTCACACTAACCCGCGCCCTCACACGTACGCTCCCCCTAAACCGTTGTCGTACCCTCACCTGGACCCTAAACCGTCGCCGTCCCCTAACACTAACCCTAGCCCGAACCCTAACCCTAACACTTCCCCGAAGCCTTCCCCTCACCCGTCCCCTAATCCTAACCCGTACGCTCACACTAACCCGCGCCCTCACACGTACGCTCCCCCTAAACTGTTGTCGTACCCACACCTGGACCCTAAACCGTCCCCGTCCCCTAACCCTAACCCTAGCCCGAACCCTAACCCTAACCCTTCCCCGAAGCCTTCCCCTAACCCGTCCCCTAATCCTAACCCGTACGCCCACACTGACCCGCGCCCTCACACGTACGCTCCCCCTAAACCGTTGTCGTACCCACACGTGGACCCTAAACCGTCCCCGTCCCCTAACCCTAACCCTAGCCCGAACCCTAACCCTAACCCTTCCCCGAAGCCTTCCCATCACCCGTCCCCTAATCCTAACCCGTACGCTGACACTAACCCACGCCCTCATACGTACGCTCCCCCTAAACCGTTGTCGTACCCTCATCTGGACCCTAAACCGTCCCCGTCCCCTAACCCTAACCCTATCCCGAACACTAACCCTAACCCTTCCCCGAAGCATTCCCCTCAACCGTCCCCTAATCCTAACCTGTACGCTCACACTGACCCGCGCCCTCACACGTACGCTCCCCCTAAACCGTTGTCGTACCCTCACCTGGATCCTAAACCGTCCCCGTCCCGTAACCCTAACCCTAGCCCGAACCCTAACCCTAACCCTTCCCCGAAGCCTTCCCCTCACCCGTCCCCTAATCCTAACCCGTACGCCCACACTGACCCGCGCCCTCACACGTACGCTCCCCCTAAACCGTTGTCGTACCCTCACCTGGACCCTAAACCGTCACCGTCCCCTAACCCTAACACTAGCCCAAACCCTAACCCTAGCCCTTCCCCGAAGCCTTCCCCTCACCCGTCCCCTAATCCTAACCCGTACGCTCACACTAACCCGCGCCCTCACACGTACGCTCCCCCTAAACCGTTGTCGTACCCACACCTGGACCCTAAACCGTCCCCTTCCCCTAACCCTAACCCTAGCCCGAACCCTAACCCTAACCCTTCCCGGAAGCCTTCCCCTCACCCGTCCCCTAATCCTAACCCGTACGCCCACACTGACCCGCGCCCTCACATGTACACTCCCCCTAAACCGTTGTCGTACCCTCACCATGACCCTAAACCGTCCCCGTCCCGTAACCCTAACCCTAGCCCTCACCCTCACCCTAACACTTCCCCGAAGCCTTCCCCTCACCCGTCCCCTAATCCTAACCCGTACGCCCACACTAACCCGGGCCCTCACACGTACGCTCCCCCTAAACCGTTGTCGTACCCTCACCTGGACCCTAAACCGTCCCCGTCCCCTAACCCTAACACTAGCCCAAACCCTAACCCTAGCCCTTCCCCGAAGCCTTCCCCTCACCCGTCCCCTAATCCTAACCCGTTGGCTCACACTAACCCGCGCCCTCACACGTACGCTCCCCCTAAACCGTTGTCGTACCCTCACCTGGACCCTAAACCGTCCCCGTCCCCTAACCCTAACCCTAGCCCGAACTCTAACCCTAACCCTTCCCCGAAGCCTTCCCCTCACCCGTCCCCTAATCCTAACCCGTACGCTCACACTAACCCGCGCCCTCACACGTACGCTCCCCCTATACCGTTGTCGTACCCTCACCTGGACCCTAAACCGTCCCCTTCCCCTAACCCTAACCCTAGCCCGAACCCTAACCCTAACCCTTCCCCGAAGCCTTCCCCTCACCCGTCCCCTAATCCTAACCCGTACGCCCACACTAACGCGCGCCCTCACACGTACGTTCCCCCTAAACCGTTGTCGTACCCTCACCTGGACCCTAAACCGTCCCCATCCCCTAACCCTAACCCTAGCCCGAACCCTAACCCTAACCCTTCCCCGAAGCATTCCCCTCACCCGTCCCCTAATCCTAACCCGTACGCCCACACTAACCCGCGCACTCACATGTACGCTCCCCCTAAACCGTTGTCGTACCCTCACCTGGACCCTAAACCGTCCCCGTCCCCTAACCCTAACCCTAGCCCGAACCCTAACGCTAACCCTTCCCCGAAGCCTTCCCCTCACCCGTCCCCTAATCCTAATCCGTACGCCAACACTAACCCGCGCCCTCACACGTACGTTCCCCCTTAACCGTTGTCGTACCCACACCTGGACCCTAAACCGTCCCCGTCCCCTAACCCTAACCCTAGCCCGAACCCTAATCCTAACCCTTCCCCGAAGCCTTCCCATCACCCGTCCCCTAATCCTAACCCGTACGCTGACACTAACCCACGCCCTCACACGTACGCTCCCCTTAAACCGTTGTCGTACACTCACCTGGACCCTAAACCGTTCCCGTCCCCTAACCCTAACCCTAGCCCGAACCCTAACCCTAACCCTTCCCCGAAGCATTCCCCTCACCCGTCCCCTAATCCTAACCTGTACGCCCACACTAACCCGCGCACTCACATGTACGCTCCCCCTAAACCGTTGTCGTACCCTCACCTGGACCCTAAACCGTCCCCGTCCCCTAACCCTAACCCTAGCCCGAACCCTAACCCTAACCCTTCCCCGAAGCCTTCCCCTCACCCGTCCCCTAATCCTAACCCGTACGCTCACACTAACCCGCGCCCTCACACGTACGCTCCCCCTAAACCGTTGAAGTACCCTCACGTGGACCCTAAAACGTCCCCGTCCCCTAACCCTAACCCTAGCCCGAACTCTAACCCTAACCCTTCCCCGAAGCCTTCCCCTCACCCGTCCCCTAATCCTAACCCGTACGCCCACACTAACCCGCGCCCTCACACGTACGTTCCCCCTAAACCGTTGTCGTACCCTCACCTGGACCCTAAACCGTCCCCGTCCCCTAACCCTAACCGTAGCCCGAACCCTAACCCTAACCCTTCTCCGAAGCATTCCCCTCACCCGTCCCCTAATCCTAACCCGTACGCCCACACTAACCCGCGCAGTCACATGTACGCTCCCCCTAAACCGTTGTCGTACCCTCACCTGGACCCTAGACCGTCCCCGTCCCCTAACCCTAACCCTAGCCCGAACCCTAACCCTAACCCTTCCCCGAAGCCTTCCCCTCACCCGTCCCCTAATCCTAACCCGTACGCTCACACTAACCCGCGCCCTCACACGTACGCTCCCCCTAAACCGTTGTCGTACCCACACCTGGACCCTAAACCGTCCCCGTCCCCTAACCCTAACCCTAGCCCTAACCCTAACCCTAACCCTTCCCCGAAGCCTTCCCATCACCCGTCCCCTAATCCTAACCCCTACGCTCACACTAACCCACGCCCTCACACGTACGCTCCCCCTAAACCGTTGTCATACCCTCACCTGGACCCTAAACCGTCCCCGTCCCGTAACCCTAACACTAGCCCAAACCCTAACCCTAGGCCTTCCCCGAAGCCTTCCCCTCACCCGTCCCCTAATCCTAACCCGTAGGCTCACACTAACCCGCACCCTCACACGTACGCTCCCCCTAAACCGTTGTCGTACCCTCACCTGGACCCTAAACCGTCACCGTCCCCTAACCCTAACCCTAGCCCGAACTCTAACCCTAACCCTTCCCCGAAGCCTTCCCCTCACCCGTCCCCTAATCCTAACCCGTACGCTCACACTAACCCGCGCCCTCACACGTACGCTCCCCCTAAACCGTTGTCGTACCCTCACCTGGACCCTAAACCGTCCCCTTCCCCTAATCCTAACCCTAGCCCGAACCCTAACCCTAACCCTTCCCCGAAGCCTTCCCCTCACCCGTCCCCTAATCCTAACCCGTACGCCCACACTAACCCACGCCCTCACACGTACGTTCCCACTAAACCGTTGTCGTACCCTCACCTGGACCCTAAACCGTCCCCGTCCCCTAACCCTAACCCTAGCCCGAATCCTAACCCTAACCCTTCCCCGAAGACTTCCCCTCACCCGTCCCCTAATCCTAACCCGTACGCCCACACTGACCCGCGCCCTCACACGTACGCTCCCCCTAAACCGTTGTCGTACCCTCACCTGGATCCTAAACCGTCCCCGTCCCGTAACCCTAACCCTAGCCCGAACCCTAACCCTAACCCTTCCCCGAAGCCTTCCCCTCACCCGTCCCCTAATCCTAACCCGTACGCCCACACTGACCCGCGCCCTCACACGTACGCTCCCCCTAAACCGTTGTCGTACCCTCACCTGGACCCTAAACCGTCCCCGTCCCCTAACCCTAACACTAGCCCAAACCCTAACCCTAGCCCTTCCCCGAAGCCTTCCCCTCACCCGTCCCCTAATCCTAACCCGTACGCTCACACTAACCCGCGCCCTCACACGTACGCTCCCCCTAAACCGTTGTCGTACCCACACCTGGACCCTAAACCGTCCCCTTCCCCTAACCCTAACCCTAGCCCGAACCCTAACCCTAACACTTCCCGGAAGCGTTCCCCTCACCCGTCCCCTAATCCTAACCCGTACGCCCACACTGACCCGCGCCCTCACACGTACACTCCCCCTAAACCGTTGTCGTACCCTCACCTGGACCCTAAACCGTCCCCGTCCCGTAACCCTAACCCTAGCCCGAACCCTAACCCTAACACTTCCCCGAAGCCTTCCCCTCACCCGTCTCCTAATCCTAACCCGTACGCCCACACTAACCCGGGCCCTCACACGTACGCTCCCCCTAAACCGTTGTCGTACCCTCACCTGGACCCTAAACCGTCCCCATCCCCTAACCCTAACACTAGCCCAAACCCTAACCCTAGCCCTTCCCCGAAGCCTTCCCCTCACCCGTCCCCTAATCCTAACCCGTTGGCTCACACTAACCCGCGCCCTCACACGTACGCTCCCCCTAAACCGTTGTCGTACCCTCACCTGGACCCTAAACCGTCCCCGTCCCCTAACCCTAACCCTAGCCCGAACTCTAACCCTAACCCTTCCCCGAAGCCTTCCCCTCACCCGTCCCCTAATCCTAACCCGTACGCTCACACTAACCCGCGCCCTCACACGTACGCTCCCCCTAAACCGTTGTCGTACCCTCACCTGGACCCTAAACCGTCCCCTTCCCCTAACCCTAACCCTAGCCCGAACCCTAACCCTAACCCTTCCCCGAAGCCTCCCCCTCACCCGTCCCCTAATCCTAACCCGTACGCCCACACTAACGCGCGCCCTCACACGTACGTTCCCCCTAAACCGTTGTCGTACCCTCAGCTGGACCCTAAACCGTTCCCATCCCCTAACCCTAACCCTAGCCCGAACCCTAACCCTAACCCTTCTCCGAAGCCTTCCCCTCACCCGTCCCCTAACCCTAACCCGTACGACCACACTAACCCGCGCCCTCACACGTACGCTCCCCCTAAAACGTTGTCGTACCCTCACCTGGACCCTAAACCGTCCCCGTCCCCTAACCCTAACCCTAGCCCGAACCCTAACCCTAACCCTTCCCCGAAGGCTTCCCCTCACCCGTCCCCTAATCCTAACCCGTACGCCCACACTAACACGTGCCCTCACACGTACGCTCCCCCTTAACTTTTCTCGTACCCTCACCTGGACCCTAAACCGTCCCCGTCCCCTAACTCTAACCCTAGCCCGAACCCTAACCCTAACCCTTCGCCGAAGCCTTCCCCTCACCCGTCCCCTAATCCTAACCCGTACGCTCACACTAACCCGCGCCCTCACACGTACGCTCCCCCTAAACCGTTGTCGTACCCACACCTGGACCCTAAACCGTCCCCGTCCCCTAACCCTAACCCTAGCCCGAACCCTAACCCTAACCCTTCCCCGAAGCCTTCCCCTCACCCGTCCCCTAATCCTAACCCGTACACTCACTCTAACCCGCGCCCTCACACGTACGCTACCCCTAAACCGTTGTCGTACCCTCACCTGGACCCTAAACCGTCCCCGTCCCCTAACCCTAACCTTACCCCGAACCCTAAACCTAACCCATCCCCGAAGCCTTCCCCTCACCCTTACCCTAATCCTAACCCGAACGCTCACACTAACCCGCGCCCGCACACGTACGCTCCCCCTAAACCGTTGTTGTACCCTCTCCTGTACCCTAAACTGTCCCCGTCCCCTAACCCTAACCCTAGCCCGAACCCTAACCCTAACCCTTCCCCGAAGCCTTCCCCTCACCCGTCCCCTAATCCTAACCCGTACGCCCACACTAACCCGCGCCCTCACACGTACGCTCCCCATAAACCGTTGTCGTACCCTCACCTGGACCCTAAACCGTCCCCGTCCCCTAACCCTAACCCTAGCCCGAACCCTAACCCTAACCCATCCCCGAAGCCTTCCCCTCACCCTTCCCCTAATCCTAACCCGTACGCTCACACTAACCCGCGCCCTCACACGTACGCTCCCCCTAAACCGTTGTCGTACCCTCACCTGGACCCTAAACTGTCCCCGTCCCCTAACCCTAACCCTAGCCCGAACCCTAACCCTAACCCTTCCCCGAAGCCTTCCCCTCACCCGTCCCCTAATCCTAATCCGTTCGCCCACACTAACCCGCGCCCTCACACGTACGTTCCCCCTTAACCGTTGTCGTACCCACACCTGGACCCTAAACCGTCCCCGTCCCCTAACCCTAACCCTAGCCCGAACCCTAATCCTAACCCTTCCCCGAAGCCTTCCCATCACCCGTCTCCTAATCCTAACCCGTACGCTGACACTAACCCACGCCCTCACACGTACGCTCCCCTTAAACCGTTGTCGTACCCTCACCTGGACCCTAAACCGTTCCCGTCCCCTAACCCTAACCCTAGCCCGAACCCTAACCCTAACCCTTCCCGGAAGCATTCCCCTCACCCGTCCCCTAATCCTAACCTGTACGCCCACACTAACCCGCGCCCTCACACGTACGCTCCCCCTACACGGTTGTCGTACCCTCACCTGGACCCTAAACCGTCCCCGTCCCCTAACCCTAACCCTAGCCCGAACCCTAACCCTAACACTTCCCCGAAGCCTTCCCCTCACCCGTCCCCTAATCCTAACCCGTACGCTCACACTAACCCGCGCCCTCACACGTACGCTCTCCCTAAACCGTTGTCGTACCCTCACCTGGACCCTAAACCGTCCCTGTCCCCTAACCCTAACCCTAGGCCGAACCCTAACCCTAACCCTTCCCCGAAGCCTTCCCCTCACCCATTCCCTAATCCTAACCCGTACGCTCACACTATCCCACGCCCTCAGACGTACGCTCCCCCTAAACCGTTGTCGTACCCTCACCTGGACCCTAAACCGTCCCCGTCCCCTAACCCTAACCCTAGCCCGAACCCTAACCCTAACTCTTCCCCGAAGCCTTCCGCTCACCCGTCCCCTAATCCTAACCCGTACGCTCACACTAACCCGCGCCCTCACACGTACGCTCCCCCTAAACCGTTGTCGTACCCTCACCTGGACCCTAAACCGTCCCCGTCCCCTAACCCTAACCCTAGCCCGAACCCTAACCCTAACCCTTCCCCGAAACCTTCCCCTCACCCGTCCCCTAATCCTAACCTGTACGCTCACAGTAACCCGCGCCCTCACACGTACGCTCCACTTAAACCGTTGTCGTACCCTCACCTGGACCCTAAACCGTCCCCGTCCCCTAACCCTAACCCTAGCCCGAACCCTAAAACTAACCCTTCCCCAAAGCCTTCCCTTCACCCTTCCCCTAATCCTAACCCGTACGCTCACACTAACCCGCGCCCTCACACGTACTCTCCCCCTAAACTGTTGTCGTACCCTCACCTGGACCCTAAACCGTCCCCGTCCCCTAACCCTAACCCTAGCCCGAACCCTAACCCTAACCCTTCCCCGAAGCCTTCCCCTCACCCGTCCCCTAATCCTAACCCGTACGCCCACACTAACCCGCGCCCTCACACGTACGCTCCCCCTAAACCGTTGTCGTACCCTCACCTGGACCCTAAACCGTCCCCGTCCCCTAACCCTAACCCTAGCCCGAACCCTAACCCTAACCCTTCGCCGAAGCCTTCCCCTCACCCGTCCCCTAATCCTAACCCGTACGCTCACACTAACCCACGCCCTCACACGTACGCTCCCCCTAAACCGTTGTCGTACCCACACCTGGACCCTAAACCGTCCCCGTCCCCTAACCCTAACCCTAGCCCGAACCCTAACCCTAACCCTTCGCCGAAGCCTTCCCCTCACCCGTCCCCTAATCCTAACCCGTACGCTCACACTAACCCGCGCCCTCACACGTACGCTCCCCCTAAACCGTAGTCGTACCCACACCTGGACCCTAAACCGTCCCCGTCCCCTAACCCTAACCCTAGCCCGAACCCTAACCCTAACCCTTCCCCGAAGCCTTCCCCTCACCCGTCCCCTAATCCTAACCCGTACGCCCACACTGACCCGCGCCCTCACACGTACGCTCCTCCTAAACCGTTGTCGTACCCTCACCTGGACCCTAAACCGTCCCCGTCCCCGTCCCCTAACCCTAGCCCGAACCCTAACCCTAACCCTTCCCCGAAGCCTTCCCCTCACCCGTCCCCTAATCCTAACCCGTACGCCCACACTAACCCGCGCCCTCACACGTACGCTCCCCCTAAACGGTTGTCGTACCCTCACCTGGACCCTAAACCGTCCCCGTCCCCTAACCCTAACCCTAGCCCGAACCCTAACCCTAACACTTCCCCGAAGCCTTCCCTCACCCGTCCCCTAATCCTAAACCGTACGCTCACACTAACCCGCGCCCTCACACGTACGCTCCCCCTAAACCGTTGTCGTACCCTCACCTGGACCCTAAACCGTCCCCGTCCCCTAACCCTAACCCTAGGCCGAACCCTAACCCTAACCCTTCCCCGAAGCCTTCCCCTCACCCATCCCCTAATCCTAACCCGTACGCTCACACTAACCCGCGCCCTCAGACGTACGCACCCCCTAAACCGTTGTCGTACCCTCACCTGGACCCTAAACCGTCCCCGTCCCCTAACCCTAACCCTAGCCCGAACCCTAACCCTAACTCTTCCCCGAAGCCTTCCCCTCACCCGTCCCCTAATCCTAACCCGTACGCTCACACTAACCCGCGCCCTCACACGTACGCTCCCCCTAAACCGTTGTCGTACCCTCACCTGGACCCTAAACCGTCCCCGTCCCCTAACCCTAACCCTAGCCCGAACCCTAACCCTAACCCTTCCCCAAAACCTTCCCCTCACCCGTCCCCTAATCCTAACCTGTACGCTCACAGTAATCCGCGCCCTCACACGTACGCTCCACTTAAACCGTTGTCGTATCCTCACCTGGACCCTAAACCGTCCCCGTCCCCTAACCCTAACCCTAGCCCGAACCCTAAAACTGACCCTTCCCCAAAGCCTTCCCCTCACCCTTCCCCTAATCCTAACCCGTACGCTCACACTAACCCGCGCCCTCACACGTACTCTCCCCCTAAACCATTGTCGTACCCTCACCTGGACCCTAAACCGTCCCCGTCCCCTAACCCTAACCCTAGCCCGAACCCTAACCCTAACCCTTCCCCGAAGCCTTCCCCTCACCCGTCCCCTAATCCTAACCCGTACGCCCACACTAACCCGCGCCCTCACACGTACGCTCCCCCTAAACCGTTGTCGTACCCTCACCTGGACCCTAAACCGTCCCCGTCCCCTAACCCTAACCCTAGCCCGAACCCTAACCCTAACCCTTCCCCAAAACCTTCCCCTCACCCGTCCCCTAATCCTAACCTGTACGCTCACAGTAACCCGCGCCCTCACACGTACGCTCCACTTAAACCGTTGTCGTACCCTCACCTGGACCCTAAACCGTCCCCGTCCCCTAACCCTAACCCTAGTCCGAACCCTAAAACTGACCCTTCCCCAAAGCCTTCCCCTCACCCTTCCCCTAATCCTAACCCGTACGCTCACACTAACCCGCGCCCTCACACGTACTCTCCCCCTAAACCGTTGTCGTACCCTCACCTGGACCCTAAACCGTCCCCGTCCCCTAACCCTAACCCTAGCCCGAACCCTAAACCTAACCCTTCCCCGAAGCCTTCCCCTCACCCGTCCCCTAATCCTAACCCGTACGCCCACACTAACCCGCGCCCTCACACGTACGCTCCCCCTAAACCGTTGTCGTACCCTCACCTGGACCCTAAACCTTCCCCGTCCCCTATTCCTAACCCTAGCCCGAACCCTAACCCTAACCCTTCCCCGAAGCCTTCCCCTCACCCGTCCCCTAATCCTAACCCGTAAGCTCACACTAACCCGCGCCCTCACACGTACGCTCCACCTAAACCGTTGTTGTACCCTCACCTGGACCCTAAACCGTCCCCGTCCCCTAACCCTATCCCTAGCCCGAACCCTAACCCTAACCCTTCCCCGAAGCCTTCCCCTAACCCTTCCCCTAATCCTAACCCGTACGCTCACACTAACCTGCGCCCTAACACGTACGCTCCCCCTAAACCGTTGTCGTACCCTCACCTGGACCCTAAACCGTCCCCGTCCCCTAACCCTAACCCTAGCCCGAACCCTAACCCTAACCCTTCCCCGAAGCCTTCCCCTCACCCGTCCCCTAATCCTAACCCGTACGCCCACACTAACCCGCGCCCTCACACGTACGCTCCCCCTAAACCGTTGTCGGACCCACACCTGGACCCTAAACCGTCCCCGTCCCCTAACCCTAACCCTAGCCCGAACCCTAACCCTAACCCTTCGCCGAAGCCTTCCCCTCACCCGTCCCCTAATCCTAACCCGTACGCTCACACTAACCCGCGCCCTCACACGTACGCTCCCCCTAAACCGTTGTCGTACCCACACCTGGACCCTAAACCGTCCCCGTCCCCTAACCCTAACCCTAGCCCGAACCCTAACCCTAACCCTTCCCCGAAGCCTTCCCCTCACCCGTCCCCTAATCCTAACCCGTACGACCACACTGACCCGCGCCCTCACACGTACGCTCCCCCTAAACCGTTGTCGTACCCTCACCTGGACCCTAAACCGTCCCCGTCCCGTAACCCTAACCCTAGCCCGAACCCTAAACCTAACCCTTCCCCGAAGCCTTCCCCTCACCCGTCCCCTAATCCTAACCCGTACGCTCACACTAACCCGCGCCCTCACACGTACTCTCCCCCTAAACCGTTGTCGTACCCTCACCTGGACCCTAAACCGTCCCCTTCCCCTAACGCTAACCCTAGCCCGAACCCTAACCCTAACCCTTCCCCGAAGCCTTCCCCTCACCCGTCCCCTAATCCTAACCCGTACGCCCACACTAACCCGCGCCCTCACACGTACGCTCCCCCTAAACCGTTGTCGTACCCTCACCTGGAACCTAAACCGTCCCCGTCCCCTAACCCTAACCCTAGCCCGAACCCTAACCCTAACCCTTCTCCGAAGCCTTCCCCTCACCCTTCCCCTAATCCTAACCCGTACGCTCACACTGACCCGCGCCCTCACACGTACGCTCCCCCTAAACCGTTGTCGTACCCTCACCTGGACCCTAAACCGTCCCCATCCCCTAACCTTAACCCGAGCCCGAACCCTAACCCTAACCCTTCCCCGAAGCCTTCCCCTCACCCTTCCCCTAATCCTAAACCGTACGCTCACACTAACCCACGCCCTCACACGTACGCTCCCCCTAAACCGTTGTCATACCCTCACCTGGACCCTAAACCGTCCCCGTCCCCTAACCCTAACCCTAGCCCGAACCCTAACCCTATCCCTTCCCCGAAGCCTTCCCCTCACCCGTCCCCTAATCCTAACCCGTACGCCCACACTAAACCGCGCCCTCACACGTAAGCTCCCCCTAAACAGTTGTCGTACACTCACCTGTACCCTAAACCGTCCCCGTCCCCTAACACTAACCCTAGCCCGAACCCTAACCTAACCCTTCCCCGAAGCCTTCCCCTCACCCGTCCCCTAATCCTAACCCATACGCTCACACTAACCCGCGCCCTCACACGTACGCTCCCCCTAAACCGTTGTCGTACCCTCACCTGGACCCTAAACCGTCCCCTTCCCCTAACCCTAACCCTAGCCCGAACCCTAACCCTAACCCTTCGCCGAAGCCTTCCCCTCACCCGTCACCTAATCCTAACCCGTACGCTCACACTAACCTGCGCCCTCACACGTACGCTCCCCCTAAACCGTTGTCGTACCCTCACCTGGACCCTAAACCGTCCCCGTCCCCTAAAGCTAACCCTAGCCCGAACCCTAACCCTAACACTTCGCCGAAGCCTTCCCCTCACCCGTCCCCTAATCCTAACCCGTACGCTCACACTAACCCGCGCCCTCACATGTACGCTCCCCCTAAACCGTTGTCGTACCCACACCTGGACCCTAAACCGTCCCCGTCCCCTAACCCTAACCCTAGCCCGAACCCTAACCCTAACCCTTCCCTGAAGCCTTCCCCTCACCCGTCCCCTAATCCTAACCCGTACGCCCACACTAACCCGCGCCCTCACACGTACGCTCCACCTAAACCGTTGTCGTACCCTCACCTGGACCCTAAACCGTCCCCGTCCCCTAACCCTAACCCTAGCCCGAACCCTAACCCTAACCCTTCCCCGAAGCCTTCCCCTCACCCGTCCCCTAATCCTAACCCGTACGCTCACACTAACCCGCGCCCTCACACGTACGCTACCCCTAAACCGTTGTTGTACCCTCACCTGGACCCTAAACCGTCCCCGTCCCCTAACCCTAACCCTACCCCGAACCCTAACCCTAACCCATCCCCGAAGCCTTCCCCTCACCCTTACCCTAATCCTAACCCGTATGCTCACACTAACCCGCGCCCTCACACGTACGCTCCCCCTAAACCGTTGTCGTACCCTCACCTGGACCCTAAACCGTCCCCGTCCCCTATCCCTAACCCTAGCCTGAACCCTAACCCTAACCCTTCCCCGAAGCCTTCCCCTCACCCGTCCCCTAATCCTAACCCGTACGCCCACACTAACCCATGCCCTCACACGTACGCTCCCCCTAAACCGTTGTCGTACCCTCACCTGGACCCTAAACCGTCCCCGTCCCGTAACCCTAACCCTAGCCCGAACCCTAACCCTAACCCATCCCCGAAGCCTTCCCCTCACCCTTCCCCTAATCCTAACCCGTACGCTCACACTAACCCGCGCCCTCACACGTACGCTCCCCCTAAACCGTTGTCGTACCCTCACCTGGACCCTAAACCGTCCCCGTCCCCTAAACCTAACCCTAGCCCGAACCCTAACCCTAACACTTCCCCGAAGCCTTCCCCTCACCCGTCCCCTAATCCTAACCCGTACGCCCACACTAACCCGCGCCCTCACACGTACGCTCCCCCTAAACCGTTGTCGTACCCTCACCTGGACCCTAAACCGTCCCCGTCCCCTAACCCTAACCCTAGCCCGAACCCTAACCCTAACCCTTCCCCGAAGCCTTCCCCTCACCCGTCCCCTAATCCTACCCCGTACGCCCACACTGACCCGCGCCCTCACACGTACGCTCCCCCTAAACCGTTGTCGTACCCTCACCTGGACCCTAAACCGTCCCCGTCCCCTAACCCTAACCCTAGCCCGAACCCTAACCCTAACGCTTCCCCGAAGCATTCACCTCACCCGTCCCCTAATCCTAACCCGTACGCCCACACTAAACCGCGCCCTCACACGTACGCTCCCCCTAAGCCGTTGTCGTACCCTCACCTGGACCCTAAACCGTCCCCGTCCCCTAAACCTAACCCTAACCCTAGCCCGAACGCTAAACCTAACCCTTCCCCGAAGCCTTCCCCTCACCCGTCCCCTAATCCTAACCCGTACGCCCACACTGACCCGCGCCCTCACACGTACGCTCCCCCTAAACCGTTGTCGTACCCTCACCTGGACCCTAAACCGTCCCCGTCCCCTAACCCTAACCCTAGCCCGAACCCTAACCCTAACCCTTCCCCGAAGCCTTCCCCTCACCCGTCCCCTAATCCTAACCCTTACGCTCACACTAACCCGCGCCCTCACACGTACGCTCCCCCTAAACCGTTGTCGTACCCTCACCTGGACCCTAAACCGTCCCCGTCCCCTAACCCTAACCCTAGCCCGAACCCTAACCCTAACCCTTCCCCGAAGCCTTCCCCTCACCCTTCCCCTAATCCTAACCCGTACGCTCACACTAACCCGCGCCCTCACACGTACGCTCCCCCTAAACCGTTGTCGTACCCTCACCTGGACCCTAAACCGTCCCCGTCCCCTAACCCTAACCCTAGCCCGAACCCTAACCGTAACCCTTTCCCGAAGCCTTCCCCTCACCCGTCCCCTAATCCTAACCCGTACGCCCACACTAACACGCGCCCTCACACGTACGCTCCCCCTAAACCGTTGTCGTACCCTCACCTGGACCCTAAACCGTCCCCGTCCCCTAACCCTAACCCTAGCCCGAACCCTAACCCTAACCCTTCGCCGAAGCCTTCCCCTCACCCGTCCCCTAATCCTAACCCGTACGCTCACACTAACCCGCGCCCTCACACGTACGCTCCCCCTAAACCGTTGTCGTACCCTCACCTGGACCCTAAACCGTCCCCTTCCCCTAACGCTAACCCTAGCCCGAACCCTGACCCTAACCCTTCCGCGAAGCCTTCCCCTCACCCGTCCCCTAATCCTAACCCGTACGCCCACACTAACCCGCGTCCTCACACGTACGCTCCCCCTAAACCGTTGTCGTAACCTCACCTGGACCCTAAACCGTCCCCGTCCCCTAACCCTAACCCTAGCCCGAACCCTAACCCTAACCCTTCTCCGAAGCCTTCCCCTCACCCGTCCCCTAACCCTAACCCGTTCGACCACACTAACCCGCGCCCTCACACGTACGCTCCCCCTAAAACGTTGTCGTACCCTCACCTGGACCCTAAACCGTCCCCGTCCCCTAACCCTAACCCTAGCCCGAACCCTAACCCTAACCCTTCCCCGAAGGCTTCCCCTCACCCGTCCCCTAATCCTAAACCGTACGCCCACACTAACACGTGCCCTCACACGTACGCTCCCCCTTAACTTTTCTCGTACCCTCACCTGGACCCTAAACCGTCCCCGTCCCCTAACTCTAACCCTAGCCCGAACCCTAACCCTAACCCTTCGCCGAAGCCTTCCCCTCACCCGTCCCCTAATCCTAACCCGTACGCTCACACTAACCCGCGCCCTCACACGTATGCTCCCCCTAAACCGTTGTCGTACCCACACCTGGACCCTAAACCGTCCCCGTCCCCTAACCCTAACCCTAGCCCGAACCCTAACCCTAACCCTTCCCCGAAGCCTTCCCCTCACCCGTCCCCTAATCCTAACCCGTACACTCACTCTAACCCGCGCCCTCACACGTACGCTACCCCTAAACCGTTGTCGTACCCTCACCTGGACCCTAAACCGTCCCCGTCCCCTAACCCTAACCCTACCCCGAACCCTAAACCTAACCCATCCCCGAAGCCTTCCCCTCACCCTTACCCTAATCCTAACCCGTACGCTCACACTAACCCGCGCCCTCACACGTACGCTCCCCCTAAACCGTTGTTGTACCCTCTCCTGTACCCTAAACTGTCCCCGTCCCCTAACCCTAACCCTAGCCCGAACCCTAACCCTAACCCTTCCCCGAAGCCTTCCCCTCACCCGTCCCCTAATCCTAACCCGTACGCCCACACTAACCCGCGCCCTCACACGTACGCTCCCCCTAAACCGTTGTCGTACCCTCACCTGGACCCTAAACCGTCCCCGTCCCCTAACCCTAACCCTAGCCCGAACCCTAACCCTAACCCATCCCCGAAGCCTTCCCCTCACCCTTCCCCTAATCCTAACCCGTACGCTCACACTAACCCGCGCCCTCACACGTACGCTCCCCCTAAACCGTTGTCGTACCCTCACCTGGACCCTAAACTGTCCCCGTCCCCTAACCCAAACCCTAGCCCGAACCCTAACCCTAACCCTTCCCCGAAGCCTTCCCCTCACCCGTCCCCTAATCCTAATCCGTTCGCCCACACTAACCCGCGCCCTCACACGTACGCTCCCCTTAAACCGTTGTCGTACCCTCACCTGGACCCTAAACCGTTCCCGTCCCCTAACCCTAACCCTAGCCCGAACCCTAACCCTAACCCTTCCCGGAAGCATTCCCCTCACCCGTCCCCTAATCCTAACCTGTACGCCCACACTAACCCGCGCACTCACATGTACGCTCCCCCTAAACCGTTGTCGTACCCTCACCTGGACCCTAAACCGTCCCCGTCCCCTAACCCTAACCCTTCCCCGAAACCTGCCCCTCACCCGTCCCCTAATCCTAACCCGTACGCCCACACTAACCCGTGCCCTCACACGTACACTCCCCCTTAACTTTTCTCGTACCCTCACCTGGACCCTAAACCGTCCCCGTCCCCTAACCCTAACCCTAGCCCGAACCCTAACCCTAACCCTTCCCCGAAGCCTTCCCCTCACCCGTCCCCTAATCCTAACCCGTACGCTCACACTAACCCGCGCCCTCACACGTACGCTCCCCCTAAACCGTTGTCGTACCCTCACCTGGACCCTAAACCGTCGCCGTCCCCTAACACTAACCCTAGCCCGAACCCTAACCCTAACACTTCCCCGAAGCCTTCCCCTCACCCGTCCCCTAATCCTAACCCGTACGCTCACACTAACCCGCGCCCTCACACGTACGCTCCCCCTAAACTGTTGTCGTACCCACACCTGGACCCTAAACCGTCCCCGTCCCCTAACCCTAACCCTAGCCCGAACCCTAACCCTAACCCTTCCCCGAAGCCTTCCCCTAACCCGTCCCCTAATCCTAACCCGTACGCCCACACTGACCCGCGCCCTCACACGTACGCTCCCCCTAAACCGTTGTCGTACCCACACGTGGACCCTAAACCGTCCCCGTCCCCTAACCCTAACCCTAGCCCGAACCCTAACCCTAACCCTTCCCCGAAGCCTTCCCATCACCCGTCCCCTAATCCTAACCCGTACGCTGACACTAACCCACGCCCTCATACGTACGCTCCCCCTAAACCGTTGTCGTACCCTCATCTGGACCCTAAACCGTCCCCGTCCCCTAACCCTAACCCTATCCCGAACACTAACCCTAACCCTTCCCCGAAGCATTCCCCTCAACCGTCCCCTAATCCTAACCTGTACGCTCACACTGACCCGCGCCCTCACACGTACGCTCCCCCTAAACCGTTGTCGTACCCTCACCTGGATCCTAAACCGTCCCCGTCCCGTAACCCTAACCCTAGCCCGAACCCTAACCCTAACCCTTCCCCGAAGCCTTCCCCTCACCCGTCCCCTAATCCTAACCCGTACGCCCACACTGACCCGCGCCCTCACACGTACGCTCCCCCTAAACCGTTGTCGTACCCTCACCTGGACCCTAAACCGTCACCGTCCCCTAACCCTAACACTAGCCCAAACCCTAACCCTAGCCCTTCCCCGAAGCCTTCCCCTCACCCGTCCCCTAATCCTAACCCGTACGCTCACACTAACCCGCGCCCTCACACGTACGCTCCCCCTAAACCGTTGTCGTACCCACACCTGGACCCTAAACCGTCCCCTTCCCCTAACCCTAACCCTAGCCCGAACCCTAACCCTAACCCTTCCCGGAAGCCTTCCCCTCACCCGTCCCCTAATCCTAACCCGTACGCCCACACTGACCCGCGCCCTCACATGTACACTCCCCCTAAACCGTTGTCGTACCCTCACCATGACCCTAAACCGTCCCCGTCCCGTAACCCTAACCCTAGCCCTCACCCTCACCCTAACACTTCCCCGAAGCCTTCCCCTCACCCGTCCCCTAATCCTAACCCGTACGCCCACACTAACCCGGGCCCTCACACGTACGCTCCCCCTAAACCGTTGTCGTACCCTCACCTGGACCCTAAACCGTCCCCGTCCCCTAACCCTAACACTAGCCCAAACCCTAACCCTAGCCCTTCCCCGAAGCCTTCCCCTCACCCGTCCCCTAATCCTAACCCGTTGGCTCACACTAACCCGCGCCCTCACACGTACGCTCCCCCTAAACCGTTGTCGTACCCTCACCTGGACCCTAAACCGTCCCCGTCCCCTAACCCTAACCCTAGCCCGAACTCTAACCCTAACCCTTCCCCGAAGCCTTCCCCTCACCCGTCCCCTAATCCTAACCCGTACGCTCACACTAACCCGCGCCCTCACACGTACGCTCCCCCTATACCGTTGTCGTACCCTCACCTGGACCCTAAACCGTCCCCTTCCCCTAACCCTAACCCTAGCCCGAACCCTAACCCTAACCCTTCCCCGAAGCCTTCCCCTCACCCGTCCCCTAATCCTAACCCGTACGCCCACACTAACGCGCGCCCTCACACGTACGTTCCCCCTAAACCGTTGTCGTACCCTCACCTGGACCCTAAACCGTCCCCATCCCCTAACCCTAACCCTAGCCCGAACCCTAACCCTAACCCTTCCCCGAAGCATTCCCCTCACCCGTCCCCTAATCCTAACCCGTACGCCCACACTAACCCGCGCACTCACATGTACGCTCCCCCTAAACCGTTGTCGTACCCTCACCTGGACCCTAAACCGTCCCCGTCCCCTAACCCTAACCCTAGCCCGAACCCTAACGCTAACCCTTCCCCGAAGCCTTCCCCTCACCCGTCCCCTAATCCTAATCCGTACGCCAACACTAACCCGCGCCCTCACACGTACGTTCCCCCTTAACCGTTGTCGTACCCACACCTGGACCCTAAACCGTCCCCGTCCCCTAACCCTAACCCTAGCCCGAACCCTAATCCTAACCCTTCCCCGAAGCCTTCCCATCACCCGTCCCCTAATCCTAACCCGTACGCTGACACTAACCCACGCCCTCACACGTACGCTCCCCTTAAACCGTTGTCGTACACTCACCTGGACCCTAAACCGTTCCCGTCCCCTAACCCTAACCCTAGCCCGAACCCTAACCCTAACCCTTCCCCGAAGCATTCCCCTCACCCGTCCCCTAATCCTAACCTGTACGCCCACACTAACCCGCGCACTCACATGTACGCTCCCCCTAAACCGTTGTCGTACCCTCACCTGGACCCTAAACCGTCCCCGTCCCCTAACCCTAACCCTAGCCCGAACCCTAACCCTAACCCTTCCCCGAAGCCTTCCCCTCACCCGTCCCCTAATCCTAACCCGTACGCTCACACTAACCCGCGCCCTCACACGTACGCTCCCCCTAAACCGTTGAAGTACCCTCACGTGGACCCTAAAACGTCCCCGTCCCCTAACCCTAACCCTAGCCCGAACTCTAACCCTAACCCTTCCCCGAAGCCTTCCCCTCACCCGTCCCCTAATCCTAACCCGTACGCCCACACTAACCCGCGCCCTCACACGTACGTTCCCCCTAAACCGTTGTCGTACCCTCACCTGGACCCTAAACCGTCCCCGTCCCCTAACCCTAACCGTAGCCCGAACCCTAACCCTAACCCTTCTCCGAAGCATTCCCCTCACCCGTCCCCTAATCCTAACCCGTACGCCCACACTAACCCGCGCAGTCACATGTACGCTCCCCCTAAACCGTTGTCGTACCCTCACCTGGACCCTAGACCGTCCCCGTCCCCTAACCCTAACCCTAGCCCGAACCCTAACCCTAACCCTTCCCCGAAGCCTTCCCCTCACCCGTCCCCTAATCCTAACCCGTACGCTCACACTAACCCGCGCCCTCACACGTACGCTCCCCCTAAACCGTTGTCGTACCCACACCTGGACCCTAAACCGTCCCCGTCCCCTAACCCTAACCCTAGCCCTAACCCTAACCCTAACCCTTCCCCGAAGCCTTCCCATCACCCGTCCCCTAATCCTAACCCCTACGCTCACACTAACCCACGCCCTCACACGTACGCTCCCCCTAAACCGTTGTCATACCCTCACCTGGACCCTAAACCGTCCCCGTCCCGTAACCCTAACACTAGCCCAAACCCTAACCCTAGGCCTTCCCCGAAGCCTTCCCCTCACCCGTCCCCTAATCCTAACCCGTAGGCTCACACTAACCCGCACCCTCACACGTACGCTCCCCCTAAACCGTTGTCGTACCCTCACCTGGACCCTAAACCGTCACCGTCCCCTAACCCTAACCCTAGCCCGAACTCTAACCCTAACCCTTCCCCGAAGCCTTCCCCTCACCCGTCCCCTAATCCTAACCCGTACGCTCACACTAACCCGCGCCCTCACACGTACGCTCCCCCTAAACCGTTGTCGTACCCTCACCTGGACCCTAAACCGTCCCCTTCCCCTAATCCTAACCCTAGCCCGAACCCTAACCCTAACCCTTCCCCGAAGCCTTCCCCTCACCCGTCCCCTAATCCTAACCCGTACGCCCACACTAACCCACGCCCTCACACGTACGTTCCCACTAAACCGTTGTCGTACCCTCACCTGGACCCTAAACCGTCCCCGTCCCCTAACCCTAACCCTAGCCCGAATCCTAACCCTAACCCTTCCCCGAAGACTTCCCCTCACCCGTCCCCTAATCCTAACCCGTACGCCCACACTGACCCGCGCCCTCACACGTACGCTCCCCCTAAACCGTTGTCGTACCCTCACCTGGATCCTAAACCGTCCCCGTCCCGTAACCCTAACCCTAGCCCGAACCCTAACCCTAACCCTTCCCCGAAGCCTTCCCCTCACCCGTCCCCTAATCCTAACCCGTACGCCCACACTGACCCGCGCCCTCACACGTACGCTCCCCCTAAACCGTTGTCGTACCCTCACCTGGACCCTAAACCGTCCCCGTCCCCTAACCCTAACACTAGCCCAAACCCTAACCCTAGCCCTTCCCCGAAGCCTTCCCCTCACCCGTCCCCTAATCCTAACCCGTACGCTCACACTAACCCGCGCCCTCACACGTACGCTCCCCCTAAACCGTTGTCGTACCCACACCTGGACCCTAAACCGTCCCCTTCCCCTAACCCTAACCCTAGCCCGAACCCTAACCCTAACACTTCCCGGAAGCGTTCCCCTCACCCGTCCCCTAATCCTAACCCGTACGCCCACACTGACCCGCGCCCTCACACGTACACTCCCCCTAAACCGTTGTCGTACCCTCACCTGGACCCTAAACCGTCCCCGTCCCGTAACCCTAACCCTAGCCCGAACCCTAACCCTAACACTTCCCCGAAGCCTTCCCCTCACCCGTCTCCTAATCCTAACCCGTACGCCCACACTAACCCGGGCCCTCACACGTACGCTCCCCCTAAACCGTTGTCGTACCCTCACCTGGACCCTAAACCGTCCCCATCCCCTAACCCTAACACTAGCCCAAACCCTAACCCTAGCCCTTCCCCGAAGCCTTCCCCTCACCCGTCCCCTAATCCTAACCCGTTGGCTCACACTAACCCGCGCCCTCACACGTACGCTCCCCCTAAACCGTTGTCGTACCCTCACCTGGACCCTAAACCGTCCCCGTCCCCTAACCCTAACCCTAGCCCGAACTCTAACCCTAACCCTTCCCCGAAGCCTTCCCCTCACCCGTCCCCTAATCCTAACCCGTACGCTCACACTAACCCGCGCCCTCACACGTACGCTCCCCCTAAACCGTTGTCGTACCCTCACCTGGACCCTAAACCGTCCCCTTCCCCTAACCCTAACCCTAGCCCGAACCCTAACCCTAACCCTTCCCCGAAGCCTCCCCCTCACCCGTCCCCTAATCCTAACCCGTACGCCCACACTAACGCGCGCCCTCACACGTACGTTCCCCCTAAACCGTTGTCGTACCCTCAGCTGGACCCTAAACCGTTCCCATCCCCTAACCCTAACCCTAGCCCGAACCCTAACCCTAACCCTTCTCCGAAGCCTTCCCCTCACCCGTCCCCTAACCCTAACCCGTACGACCACACTAACCCGCGCCCTCACACGTACGCTCCCCCTAAAACGTTGTCGTACCCTCACCTGGACCCTAAACCGTCCCCGTCCCCTAACCCTAACCCTAGCCCGAACCCTAACCCTAACCCTTCCCCGAAGGCTTCCCCTCACCCGTCCCCTAATCCTAACCCGTACGCCCACACTAACACGTGCCCTCACACGTACGCTCCCCCTTAACTTTTCTCGTACCCTCACCTGGACCCTAAACCGTCCCCGTCCCCTAACTCTAACCCTAGCCCGAACCCTAACCCTAACCCTTCGCCGAAGCCTTCCCCTCACCCGTCCCCTAATCCTAACCCGTACGCTCACACTAACCCGCGCCCTCACACGTACGCTCCCCCTAAACCGTTGTCGTACCCACACCTGGACCCTAAACCGTCCCCGTCCCCTAACCCTAACCCTAGCCCGAACCCTAACCCTAACCCTTCCCCGAAGCCTTCCCCTCACCCGTCCCCTAATCCTAACCCGTACACTCACTCTAACCCGCGCCCTCACACGTACGCTACCCCTAAACCGTTGTCGTACCCTCACCTGGACCCTAAACCGTCCCCGTCCCCTAACCCTAACCTTACCCCGAACCCTAAACCTAACCCATCCCCGAAGCCTTCCCCTCACCCTTACCCTAATCCTAACCCGAACGCTCACACTAACCCGCGCCCGCACACGTACGCTCCCCCTAAACCGTTGTTGTACCCTCTCCTGTACCCTAAACTGTCCCCGTCCCCTAACCCTAACCCTAGCCCGAACCCTAACCCTAACCCTTCCCCGAAGCCTTCCCCTCACCCGTCCCCTAATCCTAACCCGTACGCCCACACTAACCCGCGCCCTCACACGTACGCTCCCCATAAACCGTTGTCGTACCCTCACCTGGACCCTAAACCGTCCCCGTCCCCTAACCCTAACCCTAGCCCGAACCCTAACCCTAACCCATCCCCGAAGCCTTCCCCTCACCCTTCCCCTAATCCTAACCCGTACGCTCACACTAACCCGCGCCCTCACACGTACGCTCCCCCTAAACCGTTGTCGTACCCTCACCTGGACCCTAAACTGTCCCCGTCCCCTAACCCTAACCCTAGCCCGAACCCTAACCCTAACCCTTCCCCGAAGCCTTCCCCTCACCCGTCCCCTAATCCTAATCCGTTCGCCCACACTAACCCGCGCCCTCACACGTACGTTCCCCCTTAACCGTTGTCGTACCCACACCTGGACCCTAAACCGTCCCCGTCCCCTAACCCTAACCCTAGCCCGAACCCTAATCCTAACCCTTCCCCGAAGCCTTCCCATCACCCGTCTCCTAATCCTAACCCGTACGCTGACACTAACCCACGCCCTCACACGTACGCTCCCCTTAAACCGTTGTCGTACCCTCACCTGGACCCTAAACCGTTCCCGTCCCCTAACCCTAACCCTAGCCCGAACCCTAACCCTAACCCTTCCCGGAAGCATTCCCCTCACCCGTCCCCTAATCCTAACCTGTACGCCCACACTAACCCGCGCACTCACATGTACGCTCCCCCTAAACCGTTGTCGTACCCTCACCTGGACCCTAAACCGTCCCCGTCCCCTAAACCTAACCCTTCCCCGAAACCTGCCCCTCACCCGTCCCCTAATCCTAACCCGTACGCCCACACTAACCCGTGCCCTCACACGTACACTCCCCCTTAACTTTTCTCGTACCCTCACCTGGACCCTAAACCGTCCCCGTCCCCTAACCCTAACCCTAGCCCGAACCCTAACCCTAACCCTTCCCCGAAGCCTTCCCCTCACCCGTCCCCTAATCCTAACCCGTACGCTCACACTAACCCGCGCCCTCACACGTACGCTCCCCCTAAACCGTTGTCGTACCCTCACCTGGACCCTAAACCGTCGCCGTCCCCTAACACTAACCCTAGCCCGAACCCTAACCCTAACAGTTCCCCGAAGCCTTCCCCTCACCCGTCCCCTAATCCTAACCCGTACGCTCACACTAACCCGCGCCCTCACACGTACGCTCCCCCTAAACTGTTGTCGTACCCACACCTGGACCCTAAACCGTCCCCGTCCCCTAACCCTAACCCTAGCCCGAACCCTAACCCTAACCCTTCCCCGAAGCCTTCCCCTAACCCGTCCCCTAATCCTAACCCGTACGCCCACACTGACCCGCGCCCTCACACGTACGCTCCCCCTAAACCGTTGTCGTACCCACACGTGGACCCTAAACCGTCCCCGTCCCCTAACCCTAACCCTAGCCCGAACCCTAACCCTAACCCTTCCCCGAAGCCTTCCCATCACCCGTCCCCTAATCCTAACCCGTACGCTGACACTAACCCTCGCCCTCATACGTACGCTCCCCCTAAACCGTTGTCGTACCCTCATCTGGACCCTAAACCGTCCCCGTCCCCTAACCCTAACCCTATCCCGAACACTAACCCTAACCCTTCCCCGAAGCATTCCCCTCAACCGTCCCCTAATCCTAACCTGTACGCTCACACTAACCCGCGCCCTCACACGTACGCTCCCCCTAAACCGTTGTCGTACCCTCACCTGGACCCTAAAACGTCCCCGTCCCCTAACCCTAACCCTAGCCCGAACTCTAACCCTAACCCTTCCCCGAAGCCTTCCCCTCACCCGTCCCCTAATCCTAACCCGTACGCTCACACTAACCCGCGCCCTCACACGTACGCTCCCTCTAAACCGTTGTCGTACCCTCACCTGGACCCTAAACCATCCCCTTCCCCTAACCCTAACCCTAGCCCGAACCCTAACCCTAACCCTTCCCCGAAGCCTTCCCCTCACCCGTCCCCTAATCCTAACCCGTACGCCCACACTAACCCGCGCCCTCACATGTACGATCCCCCTAAACCGTTGTCGTACCCTCACCTGGACCCTAAACCGTCCCCGTCCCCTAACCCTAACCCTAGCCCGAACCCTAACCCTAACCCTTCCCCGAAGCATTCCCCTCACCCGTCCCCTAATCCTAACCCGTACGCCCACACTAACCCGCGCAGTCACATGTACGCTCCCCCTAAACCGTTGTCGTACCCTCACCTGGACCCTAGACCGTCCCCGTCCCCTAACCCTAACCCTAGCCCGAACCCTAACCCTAACCCTTCCCCGAAGCCTTCCCCTCACCCGTCCCCTAATCCTAACCCGTATGCTCACACTAACCCGCGCCCTCACACGTACGCTCCCCCTAAACCGTTGTCGTACCCACACCTGGACCCTAAACCGTCCCCGTCCCCTAACCCTAACCCTAGCCCTGACCCTAACCCTAACCCTTCCCCGAAGCCTTCCCATCACCCGTCCCCTAATCCTAACCCCTACGCTCACACTAACCCACGCCCTCACACGTACGCTCCCCCTAAACCGTTGTCATACCCTCACCTGGACCCTAAACCGTCCCCGTACCGTAACCCTAACACTAGCCCAAACCCTAACCCTAGCCCTTCCCCGAAGCCTTCCCCTCACCCGTCCCCTAATCCTAACCCGTAGGCTCACACTAACCCGCACCCTCACTCGTACGCTCCCCCTAAACCGTTGTCGTACCCTCACCTGGACCCTAAACCGTCACCGTCCCCTAACCCTAACCCTAGCCCGAACTCTAACCCTAACCCTTCCCCGAAGCCTTCCCCTCACCCGTCCCCTAATCCTAACCCGTACGCTCACACTAACCCGCGCACTCACATGTACGCTCCCCCTAAACCTTTGTCGTACCCTCACCTGGACCCTAAACCGTCCCCGTCCCCTAACCCTAACCCTAGCCCGAACCCTAACGCTAACACTTCCCCGAAGCCTTCCCCTCACCCGTCCCCTAATCCTAATCCGTACGTCAACACTAACCCGCGCCCTCACACGTACGTTCCCCCTTAACCGTTGTCGTACCCACACCTGGACCCTAAACCGTCCCCGTCCCCTAACCCTAACCCTAGCCCGAACCCTAATCCTAACCCTTCCCCGAAGCCTTCCCATCACCCGTCCCCTAATCCTAACCCGTACGCTGACACTAACCCACGCCCTCACACGTACGCTCCCCTTAAACCGTTGTCGTACACTCACCTGGACCCTAAACCGTTCCCGTCCCCTAACCCTAACCCTAGCCCGAACCCTAACCCTAACCCTTCCCCGAAGCATTCCCCTCACCCGTCCCCTAATCCTAACCTGTACGCCCACACTAACCCGCGCACTCACATGTACGCTCCCCCTAAACCGTTGTCGTACCCTCACCTGGACCCTAAACCGTCCCCGTCCCCTAACCCTAACCCTAGCCCGAACCCTAACCCTAACCCTTCCCCGAAGCCTTCCCCTCACCCGTCCCCTAATCCTAACCCGTACGCTCACACTAACCCGCGCCCTCACACGTACGCTCCCCCTAAACCGTTGTCGTACCCTCACGTGGACCCTAAAACGTCCCCGTCCCCTAACCCTAACCCTATCCCGAACTCTAACCCTAACCCTTCCCCGAAGCCTTCCCCTCACCCGTCCCCTAATCCTAACCCGTACGCCCACACTAACCCGCGCCCTCACACGTACGTTCCCCCTAAACCGTTGTCGTACCCTCACCTGGACCCTAGACCGTCCCCGTCCCCTAACCCTAACCCTAGCCCGAACCCTAACCCTAACCCTTCCCCGAAGCCTTCCCCTCACCCGTCCCCTAATCCTAACCCGTACGCTCACACTAACCCGCGCCCTCACACGTACGCTCCCCCTAAACCGTTGTCGTACCCACACCTGGACCCTAAACCGTCCCCGTCCCCTAACCCTAACCCTAGCCCTAACCCTAACCCTAACCCTTCCCCGAAGCCTTCCCATCACCCGTCCCCTAATCCTAACCCCTACGCTCACACTAACCCACGCCCTCACACGTACGCTCCCCCTAAACCGTTGTCATAACCTCACCTGGACCCTAAACCGTCCCCGTCCCGTAACCCTAACACTAGCCCAAACCCTAACCCTAGCCCTTCCCCGAAGCCTTCCCCTCACCCGTCCCCTAATCCTAACCCGTAGGCTCACACTAACCCGCACCCTCACACGTACGCTCCCCCTAAACCGTTGTCGTACCCTCACCTGGACCCTAAACCGTCACCGTCCCCTAACCCTAACCCTAGCCCGAACTCTAACCCTAACCCTTCCCCGAAGCCTTCCCCTCACCCGTCCCCTAATCCTAACCCGTACGCTCACACTAACCCGCGCCCTCACACGTACGCTCCCCCTAAACCGTTGTCGTACCCTCACCTGGACCCTAAACCGTCCCCTTCCCCTAATCCTAACCCTAGCCCGAACCCTAACCCTAACCCTTCCCCGAAGCCTTCCCCTCACCCGTCCCCTAATCCTAACCCGTACGCCCACACTAACCCACGCCCTCACACGTACGTTCCCACTAAACCGTTGTCGTATCCTCACCTGGACCCTAAACCGTCCCCATCCCCTAACCCTAACCCTAGCCCGAATCCTAACCCTAACCCTTCCCCGAAGACTTCCCCTCACCCGTCCCCTAATCCTAACCCGTACGCCCACACTGACCCGCGCCCTCACACGTACGCTCCCCCTAAACCGTTGTCGTACCCTCACCTGGATCCTAAACCGTCCCCGTCCCGTAACCCTAACCCTAGCCCGAACCCTAACCCTAACCCTTCCCCGAAGCCTTCCCCTCACCCGTCCCCTAATCCTAACCCGTACGCCCACACTGACCCGCGCCCTCACACGTACGCTCCCCCTAAACCGTTGTCGTACCCTCACCTGGACCCTAAACCGTCCCCGTCCCCTAACCCTAACACTAGCCCAAACCCTAACCCTAGCCCTTGCCCGAAGCCTTCCCCTCACCCGTCCCCTAATCCTAACCCGTACGCTCACACTAACCCGCGCCCTCACACGTACGCTCCCCCTAAACCGTTGTCGTACCCACACCTGGACCCTAAACCGTCCCCTTCCCCTAACCCTAACCCTAGCCCGAACCCTAACCCTAACCCTTCCCGGAAGCGTTCCCCTCACCCGTCCCCTAATCCTAACCCGTACGCCCACACTGACCCGCGCCCTCACACGTACACTCCCCCTAAACCGTTGTCGTACCCTCACCTGGACCCTAAACCGTCCCCGTCCCGTAACCCTAACCCTAGCCCGAACCCTAACCCTAACACTTCCCCGAAGCCTTCCCTTCACCCGTCTCCTAATCCTAACCCGTACGCCCACACTAACCCGGGCCCTCACACGTACGCTCCCCCTAAACCGTTGTCGTACCCTCACCTGGACCCTAAACCGTCCCCGTCCCCTAACCCTAACACTAGCCCAAACCCTAACCCTAGCCCTTCCCCGAAGCCTTCCCCTCACCCGTCCCCTAATCCTAACCCGTTGGCTCACACTAACCCGCGCCCTCACACGTACGCTCCCCCTAAACCGTTGTCGTACCCTCACCTGGACCCTAAACCGTCCCCGTCCCCTAACCCTAACCCTAGCCCGAACTCTAACCCTAACCCTTCCCCGAAGCCTTCCCCTCACCCGTCCCCTAATCCTAACCCGTACGCTCACACTAACCCGCGCCCTCACACGTACGCTCCCCCTAAACCGTTGTCGTACCCTCACCTGGACCCTAAACCGTCCCCTTCCCCTAACCCTAACCCTAGCCCGAACCCTAACCCTAACCCTTCCCCGAAGCCTCCCCCTCACCCGTCCCCTAATCCTAACCCGTACGCCCACACTAACGCGCGCCCTCACACGTACGTTCCCCCTAAACCGTTGTCGTACCCTCAGCTGGACCCTAAACCGTTCCCATCCCCTAACCCTAACCCTAGCCCGAACCCTAACCCTAACCCTTCTCCGAAGCCTTCCCCTCACCCGTCCCCTAACCCTAACCCGTACGACCACACTAACCCGCGCCCTCACACGTACGCTCCCCCTAAAACGTTGTCGTACCCTCACCTGGACCCTAAACCATCCCCGTCCCCTAATCCTAACCCTAGCCCGAACCCTAACGCTAACCCTTCCCCGAAGCCTTCCCCTCACCCGTCCCCTAATCCTAACCCGTACGCCCACACTAACCCGTGCCCTCACACGTACGCTCCCCCTTAACTTTTCTCGTACCCTCACCTGGACCCTAAACCGTCCCCGTCCACTAACCATAACCCTAGCCCGAACCCTAACCCTAACCCTTCCCCGAAGCCTTCCCCTCACCCGTCCCCTAATCCTAACCCGTACGCTCACACTAACCCGCGCCCTCACACGTACGCTCCCCCTAAACCGTTGTCGTACCCTCACCTGGACCCTAAACCGTCCCCGTCTCCTAACCCTAACCCTAGCCCGAACCCTAACCCTAACCCTTCCCCGAAGCCTTCCCCTCACCCGTCCCCTAATCCTAACCCTTACGCTCACACTAACCCGCGCCCTCACACGTACGCTCCCCCTAAACCGTTGTCGTACCCTCACCTGGACCCTAAACCGTCCCCGTCCCCTAACCCTAACCCTAGCCCGAACCCTAACCCTAACCCTTCCCCGAAGCCTTCCTCTCACCCGTCCCCTAATCCTAACCCGTACGCCCACACTGACCCGCCCCCTCACACGTACGCTCCCCTTAAACCGTTGTCGTACCCTCACCTGGACCCTAAACCGTCCCCATCCCCTAACACAAACCCTAGCTCGAACCCTAACACTAACCCTTCCCCGAAGCCTTCCCCTCACCCGTCCCCTAATCCTAACCCGTACGCCCACACTGACCCGCGCCCTCACACGTACGCTCCCCCTAAACGGTTGTCGTACCCTCACCTGGACCCTAAACCGTCCCCGTCCCCGTCCCCTAACCCTAGCCCGAACCCTAACCCTAACCCTTCCCCGAAGCCTTCCACTCACCCGTCCCCGAATCCTAACCCGTACGCCCACACTAACCGGCGCCCTCACACGTACGCTCCCCCTAAACCGCTGTCGTATCCTCACCTGGACCCTAAACCGTCCCCGTCCCCTAACCCTAACCCTAGCCCGAACCCTAACCCTAACCCTTCCCCGAAGCCTTCCCCTCACCCGTCCCCTAATCCTAACCCGTACGCCCACACTAACCCGCGCCCTCACACGTACGCTCCCCCTAAACCGTTGTCGTACCCTCACCTGGACCCTAAACCGTCCCCGTCCCCTAACCCTAACCCTAGCCCGAACCCTAACCCTAACACTTCCCCGAAGCCTTCCTGTCACCTGTCCCCTAATCCTAACCCGTACGTCCACACTGACCCGCGCCCTCACACGTACGCTCCCCCTAAACCGTTGGCGTACCCTCACCTGGACCCTAAACCGTCCCCGTCCCCTAACCCTAACCCTAGCCCGAACCCTAACCCTAACCTTCCCCGAAGCCTTCCCCTCACCCGTCCCCTAATCCTAACCCGTACGCCCACACTAACCCGCGCCCTCACACGTACCATCCCCCTGAACCGTTGTCGTACCCTCACCTGGACCCTAAACCGTCCCCGACCCCTAACTCTAACCCTATCCCGAACCCTAACCCTAACCCTTCCCCGAAGCCTTCCCCTCACCCGTCCCCTAATCCTAACCCGTACGCTCACACTAACCTGCGCCCTCACACGTATGCTCCCCCTAAACCGTTGACGTACCCTCACCTGGACCCTAAACCGTCCCCGTCCCCTAACCATAACCCTAGCCCGAACCCTAACCCTAACACTTCCCCGAAGCCTTCCTGTCACCTGTCCCCTAATCCTAACCCGTACGTCCACACTGACCCGCGCCCTCACACGTACGCTCCCCCTAAACCGTTGGCGTACCCTCACCTGGACCCTAAACCGTCCCCGTCCCCTAACCCTAACCCTAACCCGAACCCTAACCCTAACCCTTCCCCGAAGCCTTCCCCTCACCCGTCCCCTAGTCCTAACCCGTACGCCCACACTAACCCGCGCCCTCACACGTACGCTCCCCCTAAACCGTTGTCGTACCCTCACCTGGACCCTAAACCGTCCCCGTCCCCTAACCCTAACCCTAGCCCGAACCCTAACCCTAAACCTTCCCCGAAGCCTTCCCCTCACCCGTCCCCTAATCCTAACCCGTACGCTCACACTAACCCGCGCCCTCACACGTACGCTCCCCCTAAACCGTTCTCGTACCCTCACCTGGACCCTAAACCGTCCCCATCCCCTAACCCTAACCCTAGCCCGAACCCTAACCCTAACCCTTCCCCGAAGCCTTCCCCTCACCCGTCCCCTAATCCTAACCCGTACGCTCACACTAACCCGCGCCCTCACGCGTACGCTCCCCCTAAACCGTTGTCGTACCCTCACCTGGACCCTAAACCGTCCCCGTCCCCTAACCCTAACCCTAGCCCGAACCCTAACCCTAACCCTTCTCCGAAGCCTTCCCCTCACCCGGCCCCTAATCCTAACCCGTACGCTCACACTAACCCGCGCCCTCACACGTACGCTCGCCCTAAACCGTTGTCGTACCCTCACCTGGACCCTAAACCGTCCCCGTCCCCTAAACCTAACCCTAGTACGAACCCTAACCCTAACTCTTCCCCGAAGCCTTCCCCTCACCCGTCCCCTAATCCTAACCCGTACGCTCACACTAACCCGCGCCCTCACATGTACGCTCCCCCTAAACCGTTGTCGTACCCTCACCTGGACCCTAAACCGTCCCCGTCCCCTAACCCTAACCTTGGCCCGAACCCTAACCCTAACCCTTCCCCGAAGCCTTCCCCTCACCCGTCCCCTAATCCTAACGGGTACGCCCACACTAACCCGCGCCCTCACACGTACGCTCCCCCTAAACCGTTGTCGTACCCTCACCTGGACCCTAAACCGTCCCCGTCCCCTAACCCAACCCTAGCCCAAACCCTAACCCTAACCCTTCCCCGAAGCCTTCCCCTCACCCGTCCCCTAATCCTAACCCGTATGCTCACACTAACCCGCGCCCTCACACGTACGCTCCCACTAAACCGTTGTCGTACCCTCACCTGGACCCTAAACCGTCCCCGTCCCCTAACCCTAACCCTAGCCCGAACCCTAACCCTAACCCTTCCCCGAAGCCTTCCCCTCACCCGTCCCCTAATCCTAACCCGTACGCTCACACTAACCCGCGCCCTCACACGTACGCTCCCCCTCAACCGTTGTCGTACCCTCACCTGGACCCTAAACCGTCCCCGTCCCCTAACCCGAACCCTAGCCCGAACCCTAACCCTAACCCTTCCCCGAAGCCTTCCCGTCACCCGTCCCCTAATCCTAACCCGTACGCCCACACTAACCCTCGCCCTCACACGTACGCTCCGCCTAAACCGTTGTCGTACCCTCACCTGGACCCTAAACCGTCCCCATCCCCTAACACTAACCCTAGCTCGAACCCTAACCCTAACCCTTCCCCGAAGCCTTCCCCTCTCCCGTCCCCTAATCCTAACCCGTACGCCCACACTGACCCGCGCCCTCACACGTACACTCCCCCTAAACGGTTGTCGTACCCTCACCTGGACCCTAAACCGTCCCCGTCCCCGTCCCCTAACCCTAGCCCGAACCCTAACCCTAACCCTTCCCCGAAGCCTTCCACTCACCCGTCCCCGAATCCTAACCCGTACGCCCACACTAACTGGCGCCCTCACACGTACGCTCCCCCTAAACCGCTGTCGTATCCTCACCTGGACCCTAAACCGTCCCCGTCCCCTAACCCTAACCCTAGCCCGAACCCTAACCCTAACCCTTCCCCGAAGCCTTCCCCTCACCCGTCCCCTAATCCTAACCCGTACGCCCACACTAACCCGCGCCCTCACACGTACGCTCCCCCTAAACCGTTGTCGTACCCTCACCTGGACCCTAAACCGTCCCCGTCCCCTAACCCTAACCCTAGCCCGAACCCTAACCCTAACACTTCCCCGAAGCCTTCCTGTCACCTGTCCCCTAATCCTAACCCGTACGTCCACACTGACCCGCGCCCTCACACGTACGCTCCCCCTAAACCGTTGGCGTACCCTCACCTGGATCCTAAACCGTCCCCGTCCCCTAACCCTAACCCTAGCCCGAACCCTAACCCTAACCTTCCCCGAAGCCTTCCCCTCACCCGTCCCCTAATCCTAACCCGTACGCCCACACTAACCCGCGCCCTCACACGTACCATCCCCCTGAACCGTTGTCGTACCCTCACCTGGACCCTAAACCGTCCCCGACCCCTAACCCTAACCCTATCCCGAACCCTAACCCTAACCCTTCCCCGAAGCCTTCCCCTCACCCGTCCCCTAATCCTAACCCGTACGCTCACACTAACCTGCGCCCTCACACGTATGCTCCCCCTAAACCGTTGACGTACCCTCACCTGGACCCTAAACCGTCCCCGTCCCCTAACCATAACCCTAGCCCGAACCCTAACCCTAACACTTCCCCGAAGCCTTCCTGTCACCTATCCCCTAATCCTAACCCGTACGTCCACACTGACCCGCGCCCTCACACGTACGCTCCCCCTAAACCGTTGGCGTACCCTCACCTGGACCCTAAACCGTCCCCGTCCCCTAACCCTAACCCTAACCCGAACCCTAACCCTAACCCTTCCCCGAAGCCTTCCCCTCACCCGTCCCCTAGTCCTAACCCGTATGCCCACACTAACCCGCGCCCTCACACGTACGCTCCCCCTAAACCGTTGTCGTACCCTCACCTGGACCCTAAACCGTCCCCGTCCCCTAACCCTAACCCTAGCCCGAACCCTAACCCTAAACCTTCCCCGAAGCCTTCCCCTCACCCGTCCCCTAATCCTAACCCGTACGCTCACACTAACCCGCGCCCTCACACGTACCCTCCCCCTAAACCGTTCTCGTACCCTCACCTGGACCCTAAACCGTCCCCATCCCCTAACCCTATCCCTAGCCCGAACCCTAACCCTAATCCTTCCCCGAAGCCTTCCCCTCACCCGTCCCCTAATCCTAACCCGTACGCTCACACTAACCCGCGCCCTCACGCGTACGCTCCCCCTAAACCGTTGTCGTACCCTCACCTGGACCCTAAACCGTCCCCGTCCCCTAACCCTAACCCTAGCCCGAACCCTAACCCTAACCCTTCCCCGAAGCCTTCCCCTCACCCGGCCCCTAATCCTAACCCGTACGCTCACACTAACCCGCGCCCTCACACGTACGCTCGCCCTAAACCGCTGTCGTACCCTCACCTGGACCCTAAACCGTCCCCGTCCCCTAAACCTAACCCTAGTACGAACCCTAACCCTAACTCTTCCCCGAAGCCTTCCCCTCACCCGTCCCCTAATCCTAACCCGTACGCTCACACTAACCCGCGCCCTCACACGTACGCTCCCCCTAAACCGTTGTCGTACCCTCACCTGGACCCTAAACCGTCCCCGTCCCCTAACCCTAACCTTGGCCCGAACCCTAACCCTAACCCTTCCCCGAAGCCTTCCCCTCACCCGTCCCCTAATCCTAACGGGTACGCCCACACTAACCCGCGCCCTCACACGTACGCTCCCCCTAAACCGTTGTCGTACCCTCACCTGGACCCTAAACCGTCCCCGTCCCCTAACCCAACCCTAGCCCAAACCCTAACCCTAACCCTTCCCCGAAGCCTTCCCCTCACCCGTCCCCTAATCCTAACCCGTATGCTCACACTAACCCGCGCCCTCACACGTACGCTCCCACTAAACCGTTGTCGTACCCTCACCTGGACCCTAAACCGTCCCCGTCCCCTAACCCTAACCCTAGCCCGAACCCTAACCCTAACCCTTCCCCGAAGCCTTCCCCTCACCCGTCCCCTAATCCTAACCCGTACGCTCACACTAACCCGCGCCCTCACACGTACGCTCCCCCTCAACCGTTGTCGTACCCTCACCTGGACCCTAAACCGTCCCCGTCCCCTAACCCGAACCCTAGCCCGAACCCTAACCCTAACCCTTCCCCAAAGCCTTCCCGTCACCCGTCCCCTAATCCTAACCCGTACGCCCACACTAACCCTCGCCCTCACACGTACGCTCCGCCTAAACCGTTGTCGTACCCTCACCTGGACCCTAAACCGTCCCCGTCCCCTAACCCTAACCCTAGCCCGAACCCTAACCCTAACCCTTCCCCGAAGCCTTCCCCTCACCCTTCCCCTAATCCTAACCCGTACGCCCACACTAACCCGCGCCCTCACACGTACGCTCCCCCTAAACCGTTGTCGTACCCTCACCTGGACCCTAAACCGTCCCCGTCCCCTAACCCTTACCCTAGACCGAACCCTAACCCTAACCCTTCCCCGAAGCCTTCCCCTCACCCGTCCCCTAATCCTAACCCGTACGCCCACACTGACCAGCGCCCTCACACGTACGCTCCCCCTAAACCGTTGTCGTACCCTCACCTGGACCCTAAACCGTCCCTGTCCCCTAACCCTAACCCTAGCCCGAACCCTAACCCTAACCCTTCCCCGAAGCCTTCCCCTCACCAGTCCCCTAATCCTAACCCGTACGCTCACACTAACCCGCGCCCTCACACGTACGCTACCCCTAAACCGTTGTCGTACCCTCACCTGGACCCTAAACCGTCCCCGTCCCCTAACCCTAACCCTATCCCGAACCCTAACTCTAACCCTTCCCCGAAGCCTTCCCCTCACCCGTCCCCTAATCCTAACCCGTACGCTCACACTAACCCGCGCCCTCACACGTACGCTTCCCCTAAACCGTTGTCGTACCCTCACCTAGACCCTCAACCGACCCCGTCCCCTAACCCTAACCCTAGCCCTAACCCTAACCCTAAACCTTCCCCGAAGCCTTCCCCTCACACTTCCCCTAATCCTAACCCGTACGCTCACACTAACCCGCGCCCTCACACATACGCTCCCCCTAAACCGTTGTCGTACCCTCACCTGGACCCTAAACCGTCCCCGTCCCCTAACCCTAACCGTAGCCCGAACCCTAACCCTAACACTTCCCCGAAGCCTTCCCCTCACCCGTCCCCTAATCCTAACCCGTACGCCCACACTAAACCGCGCCCTCAAACATACGCTCCCCCTAAACCATTGTCGTACCCTCACCTGGACCCTAAACCGTCCCCGTCACCTAACCCTAACCCTAGCCCGAACCCTAACCCTAACCCTTCCCCGAAGCCTTCCCCTCACCCGTCCCCTAATCCTAACCCGTACGCCCACACTAAACCGCGCCCTCACACGTACGCTCCCCCTAAACCGTTGTGGTACCCTCACCTGGACCCTAAACCGTCCCCGTCCCCTAACCCTAACCCTAGCCCGAACCCTAACCCTAACACTTCCCCGAAGCCTTCCCCTCACCCGTCCCCTAATCCTAACCCGTACGCCCACGCTGACCCGCGCCCTCACACGTACGCTCCCCCTAAACCGTTGTCGTACCCTCACCTGGACCCTAAACCGTCCCCGTCCCCTAACCCTAACCCTAGCCCGAACCCTAACCCTAACCCTTCCCCGAAGCCTTCCCCTCACCCGTCCCCTAATCCTAACCCGTACGCTCACACTAACACGCGCCCTCACACGTACGCTCCCCCTAAACCGTTGTCGTACCCTCACCTGGACCCTAAACCGTCCCCGTCCCCTAACCCTAACCCTAGCCCGAACCCTAACCCTAACCCTTGCCCGAAGCCTTCCCCTCACCCGTCCCCTAATCCTAACCCGAACGCTCACAATAACCCGCGCCCTCACACGTACGCTCCCCCTAAACCGTTGTCGTACCCTCACCTGGACCCTAAACCGTCCCCGTCCCCTAACCCTAACCCTAGCCCGAACCCTAACCCTAACCCTTCCCCGAAGCCTTCCCCTCACCTGTCCCCTAATCCTAACCCGTACGCTCACACTAACCCGCGCCCTCACACGTACGCTACCCCTAAACCGTTGTCGTACCCTCACCTGGACCCTAAACCGTCCCCGTCCCCTAACCCTAACCCTACCCCGAACCCTAACCCTAACCCATCCCCGAAGCCTTCCCCTCACCCTTACCCTAATCCTAACCCGTACGCTCACACTAACCCGCGCCCTCACACGTACGCTCCCCCTAAACCGTTGTCGTAACCTCACCTGGACCCTAAACCGTCCCCTTCCCCTAACGCTAACCCTAGCCCGAACCCTGACCCTAACCCTTCCCCGAAGCCTTCCCCTCACCCGTCCCCTAATCCTAACCCGTACGCCCACACTAACCCGCGCCCTCACACGTACGCTCCCCCTAAACCGTTGTCGTACCCTCACCTGGACCCTAAACCGTCCCCGTCCCCTAACCCTAACCCTAGCCCGAACCCTAACCCTAACCCTTCTCCGAAGCCTTCCCCTCACCCGTCCCCTAACCCTAACCCGTACGACCACACTAAGCCGCGCCCTCACACGTACGCTCCCCCTAAAACGTTGTCGTACCCTCACCTGGACCCTAAGCCGTCCCCGTCCCCTAACCCTAACCCTAGCCCGAAGCCTAACCCTAACCCTTCGCCGAAGCCTTCCCCTCACCCGTCCCCTAATCCTAACCCGTACGCTCACACTAACCCGCGCCCTCACACGTACGCTCCCCCTAAACCGTTGTCGTACCCACACCTGGACCCTAAACCGTGCCCGTCCCCTAACCCTAACCCTAGCCCGAACCCTAACCCTAACCCTTCCCCGAAGCCTTCCCATCACCCGTCCCCTAATCCTAACCCGTACGCCCACACTAAACCGCGCCCTCACACGTACGCTCCCCCTAAACCGTTGTCGTACCCTCACCTGGACCCTAAACCGTCCCCGTCCCCTAACCCTAACCCTAGCCCGAACCCTAACCCTAACACTTCCCCGAAGCCTTCCCCTCACCCGTCCCCTAATCCTAACCCGTACGCCCACGCTGACCCGCGCCCTCACACGTACGCTCCCCCTAAACCGTTGTCGTACCCTCACCTGGACCCTAAACCGTCCCCGTCCCCTAACCCTAACCCTAGCCCGAACCCTAACCCTAACCCTTCCCCGAAGCCTTCCCCTCACCCGTCCCCTAATCCTAACCCGTACGCTCACACTAACACGCGCCCTCACACGTACGCTCCCCCTAAACCGTTGTCGTACCCTCACCTGGACCCTAAACCGTCCCCGTCCCCTAACCCTAACCCTAGCCCGAACCCTAACCCTAACCCTTCCCCGAAGCCTTCCCCTCACCCGTCCCCTAATCCTAACCCGTACGCTCACACTAAACCGCGCCCTCACACGTACGCTCCTCCTAAACCATTGTCGTACCCTCACCTGGACCCTAAACCGTCCCCGTCCCCTAACCCTAACCCTAGCCCGAACCCTAACCCTAACCCTTCCCCGAAGCCTTCCCCTCACCCGTCCCCTAATCCTAACCCGTACGCTCACACTAACCCGCGTCCTCACACGTACGCTCCCCCTAAACCGTTGTCGTACACTCACCTGGACCCTAAACCGTCCCCGTCCCCTAACCCTAACCCTAGCCCGAACCCTAACCCTAACCCTTCCCCGAAGCCTTCCCCTCACCCGTCCCCTAATCCTAACCCGTACGCTCACACTAACCCACGCCCTCACACGTACACTCCCCCTAAATCGTTGTCGTACCCTCACCTGGACCCTAAACCGTCCCCGTCCCCTAACCCTAACCCTAGCCCGAACCCTAACCCTAACCCTTGCCCGAAGCCTTCCCCTCACCCGTCCCCTAATCCTAACCCGAACGCTCACACTAACCCGCGCCCTCACACGTACGCTCCCCCTAAACCGTTGTCGTACCCTCACCTGGACCCTAAACCGTCCCCGTCCCCTAACCCTAACCCTAGCCCGAACCCTAACCCTAACCCTTCCCCGAAGCCTTCCCCTCACCCGTCCCCTAATCCTAACCCGTACGCTCACACTAACCCGCGCCCTCACACGTACGCTACCCCTAAACCGTTGTCGTACCCTCACCTGGACCCTAAACCGTCCCCGTCCCCTAACCCTAACCCTACCCCGAACCCTAACCCTAACCCATCCCCGAAGCCTTCCCCTCACCCTTACCCTAATCCTAACCCGTACGCTCACACTAACCCGCGCCCTCACACGTACGCTCCCCCTAAACCGTTGTCGTACCCTCACCTGGACCCTAAACCGTCCCCGTCCCCTAACCCTAACCCTAGCCCGAACCCTAACCCTAACCCTTCCCCGAAGCCTTCCCCTCACCCGTCCCCTAATCCTAACCCGTACGCTCACACTAACCCGCGCCCTCACACGTACGCTCCCCCTAAACCGTTGTTGTACCCTCACCTGGACCCTAAACCGTCCCCTTCCCCTAACGCTAACCCTAGCCCGAACCCTGACCCTAACCCTTCCCCGAAGCCTTCCCCTCACCCGTCCCCTAATCCTAACCCGTACGCCCACACTAACCCGCGCCCTCACACGTACGCTCCCCCTAAACCGTTGTCGTACCCTCACCTGGACCCTAAACCGTCCCCGTCCCCTAACCCTAACCCTAGCCCGAACCCTAACCCTAACCCTTCTCCGAAGCCTTCCCCTCACCCGTCCCCTAACCCTAACCCGTACGACCACACTAACCCGCGCCCTCACACGTACGCTCCCCCTAAAACGTTGTCGTACCCTCACCTGGACCCTAAACCGTCCCCGTCCCCTAACCCTAACCCTAGCCCGAAGCCTAACCCTAACCCTTCGCCGAAGCCTTCCCCTCACCCGTCCCCTAACCCTAACCCGTACGACCACACTAACCCGCGCCCTCACACGTACGCTCCCCCTAAACCGTTGTCGTACCCACACCTGGACCCTAAACCGTGCCCGTCCCCTAACCCTAACCCTAGCCCGAACCCTAACCCTAACCCTTCCCCGAAGCCTTCCCCTCACCCGTCCCCTAATCCTAACCCGTACACTCACTCTAACCCGCGCCCTCACACGTACGCTACCCCTAAACCGTTGTCGTACCCTCACCTGGACCCTAAACCGTCCCCGTCCCCTAACCCTAACCCTACCCCGAACCCTAACCCTAACCCATCCCCGAAGCCTTCCCTCACCCTTACCCTAATCCTAACCCGTACGCTCACACTAACCCGCGCCCTCACACGTACGCTCCCCCTAAACCGTTGTTGTACCCTCTCCTGTACCCTAAACTCTCCCCGTCCCCTAACCCTAAACCTAGCCCGAACCCTAACCCTAACCCTTCCCCGAAGCCTTCCCCTCACCCGTCCCCTAATCCTAACCCGTACGCCCACACTAACCCGCGCCCTCACACGTACGCTCCCCCTAAACCGTTGTCGTACCCTCACCTGGACCCTAAACCGTCCCCGTCCCCTAACCCTAACCCTAGCCCGAACCCTAACCCTAACCCATCCCCGAAGCCTTCCCCTCACCCTTCCCCTAATCCTAACCCGTACGCTCACACTAACCCGCGCCCTCACACGTACGCTCCCCCTAAACCGTTGTCGTACCCTCACCTGGACCCTAAACCGTCCCCGTCCCCTAACCCTAACCCTAGCCCGAACCCTAACCCTAACCCTTCCCCGAAGCCTTCCCGTCACCCGTCCCCTAATCCTAATCCGTACGCCCACACTAACCCGCGCCCTCACACGTACGTTCCCCCTTAACCGTTGTCGTACCCACACCTGGACCCTAAACCGTCCCCGTCCCCTAACCCTAACCCTAGCCCGAACCCTAATCCTAACCCTTCCCCGAAGCCTTCCCATCACCCGTCCCCTAATCCTAACCCGTACGCTGACACTAACCCACGCCCTCACACGTACGCTCCCCTTAAACCGTTGTCGTACCCTCACCTGGACCCTAAACCGTTCCCGTCCCCTAACCCTAACCCTAGCCCGAACCCTAACCCTAACCCTTCCCCGAAGCATTCCCCTCACCCGTCCCCTAATCCTAACCTGTACGCCCACACTAACCCGCGCACTCACATGTACGCTCCCCCTAAACCGTTGTCGTACCCTCACCTGGACCCTAAACCGTCCCCGTCCCCTAACCCTAACCCTTCCCCGAAACCTGCCCCTCACCCGTCCCCTAATCCTAACCCGTACGCCCACAATAACCCGTGCCCTCAAACGTACGCTCCCCCTTAACTTTTCTCGTACCCTCACCTGGACCCTAAACCGTCCCCGTCCCCTAACCCTAACCCTAGCCCGAACCCTAACCCTAACCCTTCCCCGAAGCCTTCCCCTCACCCGTCCCCTAATCCTAACCCGTACGCTCACACTAACCCGCGCCCTCACACGTACGCTCCCCCTAAACCGTTGTCGTACCCTCACCTGGACCCTAAACCGTCCCCGTCCCCTACCCCTAACCCTAGCCCGAACCCTAACCCTAACCCTTCCCCGAAGCCTTCCCCTCACCCGTCCCCTAATCCTAACCCGTACGCTGACACTAACCCACGCCCTCATACGTACGCTCCCCCTAAACCGTTGTCGTACCCTCATCTGGACCCTAAACCGTCCCCGTCCCCTAACCCTAACCCTATCCCGAACACTAACCCTAACCCTTCCCCGAAGCATTCCCCTCAACCGTCCCCTAATCCTAACCTGTACGCCCACACTAACCCGCGCACTCACATGTACGCTCCCCCTAAACCGTTGTCGTACCCTCACCTAGACCCTAAACCGTCCCCGTCCCCTAACCCTAACCCTAGCCCTAACACTAACCCTAACCCTTCCCCGAAGCATTCCCCTCAACCGTCCCCTAATCCTAACCTGTACGCCCACACTAACCCACGCACTCACATGAACGCTCCCCCTAAACCGTTGTCGTACCCACACCTGGACCCTAAACCGTCCCCGTCCCCTAACCCTAACCCTAGCCCGAACCCTAACCCTAACCCATCCCCGAAGCCTTCCCCTCACCCTTCCCCTAATCCTAACCCGTACGCTCACACTAACCCGCGCCCTCACACGTACGCTCCCCCTAAACCGTTGTCGTACCCTCACCTGGACCCTAAACCGTCACCGTCCCCTAACCCTAACCCTAGCCCGAACCCTAACACTAACCCTTCCCCGAAGCCTTCCCCTCACCCGTCCCCTAATCCTAACCCTTACGCTCACACTAACCCGCGCCCTCACACGTACGCTCCCCCTAAACCGTTGTCGTACCCACACCTGGAGCCTAAACCGTCCCCGTCCCCTAACCCTAACCCTAGCCCGAACCCTAACCCTAACCCTTCCCCGAAGCCTTCCCCTCACCCGTCCCCTAATCCTAACCCGTACGCCCACACTAACCCGCGCCCTCACACGTACGCTCCCCCTAAACCGTTGTCGTACCCTCACCTGGACCCTAAACCGTCCCCGTCCCCTAACCCTAACCCTAGCCCGAACCCTAACCCTAACACTTCCCCGAAGCCTTCCTCTCACCCGTCCCCTAATCCTAACCCGTACGCCCACACTGACCCGCGCCATCACACGTACGCTCCCCTTAAACCGTTGTCGTACCCTCACCTGGACCCTAAACCGTCCCCGTCCCCTAACCCTAACCCTAGCCCGAACCCTAACCCTAACCCTTCCCCGAAGCCTTCCCCTCACCCGTCCCCTAATGTTAACCCGTACGCCCACACTAACCCGCGCCCTCACACGTACCATCCCCCTGAACCGTTGTCGTACCCTCACCTGGACCCTAAACCGTCCCCGTCCCCTAACCCTAACCCTATCCCGAACCCTAACCCTAACCCTTCCCCGAAGCCTTCCTCTCACCCGTCCCCTAATCCTAACCCGTACGCTCACACTAACCTGCGCCCTCACACGTATGCTCCCCCTAAACCGTTGTCGTACCCTCACCTGGACCCTAAACCGTCCCCGTCCCCTAACCATAACCCTAGCCCGAACCCTAACCCTAGCCCTTCCCCGAAGCCTTCCCCTCACCCGTCCCCTAATCCTAACCCGTACGCTCACACTAACCCGCGCCCTCACACGTACGCTCCCCCTAAACCATTGTCGTACCCTCACCTGGACCCTAAACCGTCCCCGTCCCCTAACCCTAACCCTAGCCCGAACCCTAACCCTAACCCTTCCCCGAAGCCTTCCCATCACCCGTCCCCTAATCCTAACCCGTACGCTCACACTAACCCGCGCCCTCACACGTACGCTCCCCCGAAAACGTTGTCGTACCCTCACCTGGACCCTAAACCGTCCCCGTCCCCTGAACCTAACCCTAGCCCGAACCCTAACCCTAACCCTTCCCCGAAGCCTTCCCCTCACCCGTCCCCTAATCCTAACCCGTACACCCACACTAACCCGCGCCCTCACACGTACGCTCCCCCTAAACCGTTGTCGTACACTCACCTGGACCCTAAACCGTCCCCGTCCCCTAACCCTAACCCTAGCCCGAACCCTAACCCTAAACCTTCCCCGAAGCCTTCCCCTCACCCGTCCCCTAATCCTAACCCGTACGCTCACACGAACCCGCGCCCTCATACGTACGCTCCCCCTAAACCGTTCTCGTACCCTCACCTGGACCCTAAACCGTCCCCATCCCCTAACCCTAACCCTAGCCCGAACCCTAACCCTAACACTTCCCCGAAGCCTTCCCCTCACCCGTCCCCTAATCCTAACCCGTACGCTCACACTAACCCGCGCCCTCACACGTACGCTCCCCCTAAACCGTTGTCGTACCCTCACCTGGACCCTAAACCGTCCCCGTCCCCTAACCCTAACCCTAACCCGAACCCTAACCCTAACCCTTCCCCGAAGCCTTCCCCTCACCCGTCCCCTAATCCTAACCCGTACGCTCACACTAACCCGCGCCCTCACACGTACGCTCGCCCTATACCGTTGTCGTACCCTCACCTGGACCCTAAACCGTCCCCGTCCCCTAAACCTAACCCTAGCACGAACCCTAACCCTAACCCTTCCCCGAAGCCTTCCCCTCACCCGTCCCCTAATCCTAACCCGTACGCCCACACTAACCCGCGCCCTCACACGTACGCTCCCCCTAAACCGTTGTCGTACCCTCACTTGGACCCTAAACCGTCCCTGTCCCCTAACACTAACCCTAGCCCGAACGCTAACCCTAAACCTTCCCCGAAGCCTTCCCCTCACCCGTCCCCTAATCCTAACCCGTACGCCCACACTGACCCGCGCCCTCACACGTACGCTCCCCCTAAACCGTTGTCGTACCCTCACCTAGACCCTAAACCGTCCCCGTCCCCTAACCCTAACCCTAGCCCGAACCCTAACCCTAACACTTCCCCGAAGCATTCCCCTCACCCGTCCCCTAATCCTAACCCGTAGGCCCACACTAACCTGCAACCTCACACGTACGCTCCCCCTAAACCGTTGTCGTACCCTCACCTAGACCCTAAACCGTCCCCGTCCCCTAACCCTAACCCTAGCCCTAACCCTAACCCTTACACTTCCCCGAAGCCTTCCCGTCACCCGTCCCCTAATCCTAACCCGTACGCCCACACTAACCCTCGCCCTCACACGTACGCTCCGCCTAAACCGTTGTCGTACCCTCACCTGGACCCTAAACCGTCCCCGTCCCCTAACCCTAACCCTAGCCCGAACCCTAACCCTAACCCTTCCCCGAAGCCTTCCCCTCACCCGTCCCCTAATCCTAACCCGTACGCTCACAGTAACCCGCACCCTCACACGTACGCTCCCCCTAAACTGTTGTCGTACCGTCACCTGGACCCTAAACCGTCCCCATCCCCTAACCCTAACCCTAGCCCGAACCCTAACCCTAACCCTTCCCCGAAGCCTTCCCCTCACCCGTCCCCTAATCCTAACCCGTACGCTCACACTAACACGCGCCCTCACACGTACGCTCCCCCTAAACCGTTGTCGTACCCTCACCTGGACCCTAAACCGTCCCCGTCCCCTAACCCTAACCCTAGCCCGAACCCTAACCCTAACCCTTCCCCGAAGCCTTCCCTTCACCAATCCCCTAATCCTAACCCGTACGCTCACACTAACCCGCGCCCTCACACGTACGCACCCCATAAACCGTTGTCGTACCCTCACCTGGACCCTAAACCGTCCCCGTCCCGTAACCCTAACCCTAGGCCGAACCATAACCCTAACCCTTCCCCGAAGCCTTCCCCTCACCCGTCCCCTAATCCTAACCCGTACGCTCACACTAACCCACGCCCTCACACGTACGCTCCCCCTAAACCGTTGTCGTACCCTCACCTGGACCCTAAACTGTCCCCGTCCCCTAACCCTAACCCTAGCCCGAACCCTAACCCTAACCCTTCCCCGAAGCCTTCCCCTCACCCGTCCCCTAATCCTAACCCGTACGCTCACACTAACCCGCGCCCTCACACGTACGCTCCCCCTAAACCGTTGTCGTACCCTCACCTGGACCCTAAACCGTCCCCGTCCCCTAACCCTAACCCTAGCCCGAACCCTAACCCTAACCCTTCCCCGAAGCCTTCCCCTCACACGTCCCCTAATCCTAACCCGTACGCTCACACTAACCAACGCCCTCACAAGTACGCTCCCCCTAAACCGTTGTCGTACCCTCAAGTGGACCCTAAACCGTCCCCGTCCCCTAACCCTAACCCTAGCCCGAACCCTAACCCTAACCCTTCCCCGAAGCCTTCCCCTCACCCGTCCCCTAATCCTAACCCGTACGCTCACACTAACCCGCACCCTCACACGTATGCTCCCCCTAAACCGTTGTCGTACCCTCACCTGGACCCTAAACCGTCCCCGTCCCCTAACCCTAACCCTAGCCCGAACCCTAACCCTAACCCTTCCCCGAAGCCTTCCCCTCACCCGTCCCCTAATCCTAACCCGTACGCTCACACTAACCCGCGCCCTCACACGTACGCTCCCCCTAAACCGTTGTCGTACCCTCACCTGGACCCTAAACCGTCCCCGTCCCCTAATCCTTACCCTAGACCGAACCCTAACCCTAACCCTTCCCCGAAGCCTTCCCCTCACCCGTCCCCTAATCCTAACCCGTACGCCCACACTAACACGCGCCCTCACACGTACGCTCCCCCTAAACTGTTGTCGCACCCTCACCTGGACCCTAAACCGTCACCGTCCCCTAACCCTAACCCTAGCCCGAACCCTAACCCTAACCCTTCGCCGAAGCCTTCCCCTCACCCGTCCCCTAATCCTAACCCGTATGCTCACACTAAACCGCGCCCTCACACGTATGCTCCCCCTAAACCGTTGTCGTACCCTCACCTGGACCCTAAACCGTCCCCGTCCCCTAACCCTAACCCTAGCCCGAACCCTAACCCTAACCGTTCCCCGAAGCCTTTCCCTCACCCGTCCCCTAATCCTAACCCGTACGCTCACACTAACCCGCACCCTCACACGTACGCTCCCCCTAAACCGTTGTCGTACCCTCACCTGGACCCTAAACCGTCCCCGTCCCCTAACCCTAACCCTAGCCCGAACCCTAACCCTAACCCTTCCCCGAAGCCTTCCCCTCACCCGTCCCCTAATCCTAACACGTACGCCCACACTAACCCGCGCCCTCACACGTACGCTTCCCCTAAACCGTTGTCGTACCCTCACCTGGACCCTAAACCGTCCCCGTCCCCTAACCCTAACCCTAGCCCGAACCCTAACCCTAACCCTTCGCCGAGGCCTTCCCCTCACCCTTCCCCTAACCCTAACCCGTACGCTTACACTAACCCGCGCCCTCACACGTACGCTCCCCCTAAACCGTTGTCATACCCACAGCTGGACCCTAAACCGTCCCCGTCCCCTAACCCTAACCCTAGCCCGAACCCTAACCCTAACCCTTCCCCGAAGTCTTCCCCTCACCCGTCCCCTAATCCTAACCCGTACGCCCACACTGACCCGCGCCCTCACACGTACGCTCCCCCTAAAACGTTGTCGTACCCTCACCTGGACCCTAAACCGTCCCCGTCCCGTAACCCTAACCCTAGCCCGAACCCTAACCCTAATCCTTCCCCGAAGCCTTCCCCTCACCCGTCCCCTAATCCTAACCCGTACGCTCACAGTAACCCGCGCCCTCACACGTACGCTCCCCCTAAACCGTTGTCGTACCCTCACCTGGACCCTAAACCGTCCCCTTCCCCTAACGCTAACCCTAGCCCGAACCCTAACCCTAACCCTTCCCCGAAGACTTCCCCTCACCCGTCCCCTAATCCTAACCCGTACGCCCACACTAACCCGCGCCCTCACACGTACGCTCCCCCTAAACCGTTGCCGTACCCTCACCTGGACCCTAAACCGTCCCCATCCTCTAACCCTAACCCTAGCCCGAACCCTAACCCTAACCCTTCTCAGAAGCCTTCCCCTCACCCGTCCCCTAACCCTAACCCGTACGACCACACTAACCCACGCCCTCACACGTACGCTCCCCCTAAAACGTTGTCGTACCCTCACCTGGACGCTAAACCGTCCCCGTCCCCTAACCCTAACCCTAGCCCGAACCCTAACCCTAACCCTTCCCCGAAGCCTTCCCCTCACCCGTCCCCTAATCCTAACCCGTACGCCCACACTAACACGTGCCCTCACACGTACGCTCCCCCTTAACTTTTCTCGTACCCTCACCTGGACCCTAAACCGTCCCCGTCCCCTAACCCTAACCCTAGCCCGAACCCTAACCCTAACCCTTCCCCGAAGCCTTTCCCTCACCCGTCCCCTAATCCTAACCCGTACGCCCACACTGACCCGCAACCTCACACGTACGCTCCCCCTAAACCGTTGTCGTACCCTCACCTGGACCCTAAACCGTCCCCGTCCCCTAACCCTAACCCTAGCCCGAACCCTAACCCTAACCCTTCCCCGAAGCCTTCCCCTCACCCGTCCCCTAATCCTAACCCGTACGCTCAAACTAACCCGCGCCCTCACATGTACGCTCCCCCTAAACCGTTGTCGTACCCTCACCTGGACCCTAAACCGTCCCCGTCCCCTAACCCTAACCCTAGCCCGAACCCTAACCCTAACCCTTCCCCGAAGCCTTCCCCTCACCCGTCCCCTAAACCTAACCCGTACGCCCACACTAACCCGCGCCCTCACACGTACACTCCCCCTAAACCGTTGTCGTACCCTCACCTGGACCCTAAACCGTCCCCGTCCCCTAACCCTAACCCTAGCCCGAAACCTAACCCTAACCCTTCCCCGAAGCCTTCCCCTCACCCGTCCCCTAATCCTAACCCGTACGCCCACACTAACCCGCGCCCTCACACGTACGCTCCCCCTAAACCGTTGTCGTACACTCACCTGGACCCTAAACCATCCCCGTCCCCTAACCCTAACCCTAGCCCGAACCCTAACCCTAATCCTACCCCGAAGCCTTCCCCTCACCCGTCCCCTAATCCTAACCCGTACGCCCACACTAACCCGTGCCCTCACACGTACGCTCCCCCTAAACCGTTGTCGTACACTCACGTGGACCCTAAACCGTCCCCGTCCCCTAACCCTAACCCTAGCCCGAACCCTAACCCTAACTCTTCCCCGAAGCCTTCCCCTCACCCGTCCCCTAATCCTAACCCGTACGCTCACACTAACCCGCGCCCTCACACGTACGCTCCCCCTAAACCGTTGTCGTACCCTCACCTGGACCCTAAACCGTCCCCGTCCCCTAACCCTAACCCTAGCCCGAACCCTAACCCTAAACCTTCCCCGAAGCCTTCCCCTCACACGTCCCCTAATCCTAACCCGTACGCTCACACTAACCCGCGCCCCCACACGTACGCTCCCCCTAAACCGTTGTCGTACCCTCAACTGGACCCTAAACCGTCCCCGTCCCCTAACCCTAACCCTAGCCCGAACCCTAACCCTAACCCTTCCCCGAAGCCTTCCCCTCACACGTCCCCTAATCCTAACCCGTACGCTCACACTAACCCGCGCCCTCACACGTATGCCCCTCCTAAACCGTTGTCGTACCCTCACCTGGACCCTAAACCGTCCCCGTCCCCTAACCCTAACCCTAGCCCGAAACCTAATCCTAACACTTCCCCGAAGCCTTCCCCTCACCCGTCCCCTAATCCTAACCCGTACGCCCACACTGACCCGCGCCCTCACACGTACGCTCCCCCTAAACCGTTGTCGTACCCTCACCTGGACCCTAAACCGTCCCCATCCCCTAACCCTAACCCTAGCCCGAAACCTAACCCTAACCCTTCCCCGAAGCCTTCCCCTCACCCGTCCCCTAATCCTAACCCGTACGCCCACACTAACCCGCGCCCTCACACGTACGCTCCCCCTAAACCGTTGTCGTACCCTCACCTGGACCCTAAACCGTCCCCGTCCCCTAACCCTAACCCTAGCCCGAACCCTAACCCTAATCCTACCCCGAAGCCTTCCCCTCACCCGTCCCCTAATCCTAACCCGTACGCCCACACTAACCCGTGCCCTCACACGTACGCTCCCCCTAAACCGTTGTCGTACCCTCACGTGGACCCTAAACCGTCCCCGTCCCCTAACCCTAACCCTAGCCCGAACCCTAACCCTAACCCTTCCCCGAAGCCTTCCCCTCACCCGTCCCCTAATCCTAACCCGTACACTCACACTAACCCGCGCCCTCACACGTACGCTCCCCGTAAACCGTTGTCGTACCCTCACCTGGACCCTAAACCGTCCCCGTCCCCTAACCCTAACCCTAGCCCGAACCCTAACCCTAAACCTTCCCCGAAGCCTTCCCCTCACACGTCCCCTAATCCTAACCCGTACGCTCACACTAACCCGCGCCCTCACACGTACGCTCCCCCTAAACCGTTGTCGTACCCTCAACTGGACCCTAAACCGTCCCCGTCCCCTAACCCTAACCCTAGCCCGAACCCTAACCCTAACCCTTTCCCGAAGCCTTCCCCTCACCCGTCCCCTAATCCTAACACGTACGCTCACACTAACCCGCGCCCTCACACGTACGCTCCCCCTAAACCGTTGTCGTACCCTCACCTGGACCCTAAACCGTCCCCGTCCCCGTCCCCTAACCCTAGCCCGAACCCTAACCCTAACCCTTCCCCGAAGCCTTCCCCTCACCCGTCCCCGAATCCTAACCCGTACGCTCACACTAACCGGCGCCCTCACACGTACGCTCCCCCTAAACCGTTGTCGTACCCTCACCTGGACCCTAAACCGTCCCCGTCCCCTAACCCTAACCCTAGCCCGAACCCTAACCCTAACACTTCCCCGAAGCCTTCCTGTCACCTGTCCCCTAATCCTAACCCGTACGTCCACACTGACCCGCGCCCTCACACGTACGCTCCCCCTAAACCGTTGGCGTACCCTCACCTGGACCCTAAACCTTCCCCGTCCCCTAACCCTAACCCTAGCCCGAACCCTAACCCTAACCCATCCCCGAAGCCTTCCCCTCACCCGTCCCCTAATGTTAAACCGTACGCCCACACTAACCCGCGCCCTCACACGTACCATCTCCCTGAACCGTTGTCGTACCCTCACCTGGACCCTAAACCGTCCCCGTCCCCTAACCCTAACCCTATCCCGAACCCTAACCCTAACCCTTCCCCGAAGCCTTCCCCTCACCCGTCCCCTAATCCTAACCCGTACGCTCACACTAACCTGCGCCCTCACACGTATGCTCCCCCTAAACCGTTGACGTACCCTCACCTGGACCCTAAACCGTCCCCGTCCCCTAACCATAACCCTAGCCCGAACCCTAACCCTAGCCCTTCCCCGAAGCCTTCCCCTCACCCGTCCCCTAATCCTAACCCGTACGCTCACACTAACCCGCGCCCTCACACGTACGCTCACCCTAAACCATTGTCGTACCCTCACCTGGACCCTAAACCGTCCCCGTACCCTAACCCTAACCCTAGCCCGAACCCTAACCCTAACCCTTCCCCGAAGCCTTCCCCTCACCCGTCCCCTAATCCTAACCCGTACGCTCACACTAACCCGCACCCTCACACGTACGCTCCCCCGAAAACGTTGTCGTACCCTCACCTGGACCCTAAACCGTCCCCGTCCCCTGAACCTAACCCTAGCCCGAACCCTAACCCTAACCCTTCCCCGAAGCCTTCCCCTCACCCGTCCCCTAATCCTAACCCGTAGGCCCACACTAACCCGCGACCTCACACGTACGCTCCCCCTAAACCGTTGTCGTACCCTCACCTAGACCCTAAACCGTCCCCGTCCCCTAACCCTAACCCTAGCCCTAACCCTAACCCTTACACTTCCCCGAAGCCTTCCCGTCACCCGTCCCCTAATCCTAACCCGTACGCCCACACTAACCCTCGCCCTCACACGTACGCTCCGCCTAAACCGTTGTCGTACCCTCACCTGGACCCTAAACCGTCCCCGTCCCCTAACCCTAACCCTAGCCCGAACCCTAACCCTAACCCTTCCCCGAAGCCTTCCCCTCACCCGTCCCCTAATCCTAACCCGTACGCTCACAGTAACCCGCACCCTCACACGTACGCTCCCCCTAAACTGTTGTCGTACCGTCACCTGGACCCTAAACCGTCCCCATCCCCTAACCCTAACCCTAGCCCGAACCCTAACCCTAACCCTTCCCCGAAGCCTTCCCCTCACCCGTCCCCTAATCCTAACCCGTACGCTCACACTAACCCGCGCCCTCACACGTACACTCCCCCTAAACCGTTGTCGTACCCTCACCTGGACCCTAAACCGTCCCCGTCCCCTAATCCTTACCCTAGACCGAACCCTAACCCTAACCCTTCCCCGTAGCCTTCCCCTCACCCGTCCCCTAATCCTAACCCGTACGCCCACACTAACACGCGCCCTCACACGTACGCTCCCCCTAAACCGTTGTCGCACCCTCACCTGGACCCTAAACCGTCACCGTCCCCTAACCCTAACCCTAGCCCGAACCCTAACCCTAACCCTTCGCCGAAGCCTTCCCCTCACCCATCCCCTAATCCTAACCCGTATGCTCACACTAACCCGCGCCCTCACACGTATGCTCCCCCTAAACCGTTGTCGTACCCTCACCTGTACCCTAAACCGTCCCCGTCCCCTAACCCTAACCCTAGCCCGAACCCTAACCCTAACCGTTCCCCGAAGCCTTTCCCTCACCCGTCCCCTAATCCTAACCCGTACGCTCACACTAACCCGCACCCTCACACGTACGCTCCCCCTAAACCGTTGTCGTACCCTCACCTGGACCCTAAACCGTCCCCGTCCCCTAACCCTAACCCTAGCCCGAACCCTAACCCTAACCCTTCCCCGAAGCCTTCCCCTCACCCGTCCCCTAATCCTAACACGTACGCCCACACTAACCCGCGCCCTCACACGTACGCTTCCCCTAAACCGTTGTCGTACCCTCACCTGGACCCTAAACCGTCCCCGTCCCCTAACCCTAACCCTAGCCCGAACCCTAACCCTAACCCTTCGCCGAGGCCTTCCCCTCACCCTTCCCCTAACCCTAACCCGTACGCTTACACTAACCCGCGCCCTCACACGTACGCTCCCCCTAAACCGTTGTCATACCCACAGCTGGACCCTAAACCGTCCCCGTCCCCTAACCCTAACCCTAGCCCGAACCCTAACCCTAACCCTTCCCCGAAGTCTTCCCCTCACCCGTCCCCTAATCCTAACCCGTACGCCCACACTGACCCGCGCCCTCACACGTACGCTCCCCCTAAAACGTTGTCGTACCCTCACCTGGACCCTAAACCGTCCCCGTCCCGTAACCCTAACCCTAGCCCGAACCCTAACCCTAATCCTTCCCCGAAGCCTTCCCCTCACCCGTCCCCTAATCCTAACCCGTACGCTCACAGTAACCCGCGCCCTCACACGTACGCTCCCCCTAAACCGTTGTCGTACCCTCACCTGGACCCTAAACCGTCCCCTTCCCCTAACGCTAACCCTAGCCCGAACCCTAACCCTAACCCTTCCCCGAAAACTTCCCCTCACCCGTCCCCTAATCCTAACCCGTACGCCCACACTAACCCACGCCCTCACACGTACGCTCCCCCTAAACCGTTGTCGTACCCTCACCTGGACCCTAAACCGTCCCCATCCCCTAACCCTAACCCTAGCCCGAACCCTAACCCTAACCCTTCTCAGAAGCCTTCCCCTCACCCGTCCCCTAACCCTAACCCGTACGACCACACTAACCCACGCCCTCACACGTACGCTCCCCCTAAAACGTTGTCGTACCCTCACCTGGACGCTAAACCGTCCCCGTCCCCTAACCCTAACCCTAGCCCGAACCCTAACCCTAACCCTTCCCCGAAGCCTTCCCCTCACCCGTCCCCTAATCCTAACCCGTACGCCCACACTAACACGTGCCCTCACACGTACGCTCTCCCTTAACTTTTCTCGTACCCTCACCTGGACCCTAAACCGTCCCCGTCCCCTAACCCTAACCCTAGCCCGAACCCTAACCCTAACCCTTCCCCGAAGCCTTCCCCTCACCCGTCCCCTAATCCTAACCCGTACGCCCACACTGACCCGCAACCTCACACGTACGCTCCCCCTAAACAGTTGTCGTACCCTCACCTGGACCCTAAACCGTCCCCGTCCCCTAACCCTAACCCTAGCCCGAACCCTAACCCTAACCCTTCCCCGAAGCCTTCCCCTCACCCGTCCCCTAATCCTAACCCGTACGCTCACACTAACCCGCGCCCTCACATGTACGCTCCCCCTAAACCGTTGTCGTACCCTCACCTGGACCCTAAACCGTCCCCGTCCCCTAACCCTAACCCTAGCCCGAACCCTAACCCTAACCCTTCCCCGAAGCCTTCCCCTCACCCGTCCCCTAAACCTAACCCGTACGCCCACACTAACCCGCGCCCTCACACGTACGCTCCCCCTAAACCGTTGTCGTACCCTCACCTGGACCCTAAACCGTCCCCATCCCCTAACCCTAACCCTAGCCCGAAACCTAACCCTAACCCTTCCCCGAAGCCTTCCCCTCACCCGTCCCCTAATCCTAACCCGTACGCCCACACTAACCCGCGCCCTCACACGTACGCTCCCCCTAAACCGTTGTCGTACCCTCACCTGGACCCTAAACCGTCCCCGTCCCCTAACCCTAACCCTAGCCCGAACCCTAACCCTAATCCTACCCCGAAGCCTTCCCCTCACCCGTCCCCTAATCCTAACCCGTACGCCCACACTAACCCGTGCCCTCACACGTACGCTCCCCCTAAACCGTTGTCGTACCCTCACGTGGACCCTAAACCGTCCCCGTCCCCTAACCCTAACCCTAGCCCGAACCCTAACCCTAACCCTTCCCCGAAGCCTTCCCCTCACCCGTCCCCTAATCCTAACCCGTACACTCACACTAACCCGCACCCTCACACGTACGCTCCCCGTAAACCGTTGTCGTACCCTCACCTGGACCCTAAACCGTCCCCGTCCCCTAACCCTAACCCTAGCCCGAACCCTAACCCTAAACCTTCCCCGAAGCCTTCCCCTCACACGTCCCCTAATCCTAACCCGTACGCTCACACTAACCCGCGCCCTCACACGTACGCTCCCCCTAAACCGTTGTCGTACCCTCAAGTGGACCCTAAACCGTCCCCGTCCCCTAACCCTAACCCTAGCCCGAACCCTAACCCTAACCCTTTCCCGAAGCCTTCCCCTCACCCGTACCCTAATCCTAACACGTACGCTCACACTAACCCGCGCCCTCACACGTACGCTCCCCCTAAACCGTTGTCGTACCCTCACCTGGACCCTAAACCGTCCCCGTCCCCGTCCCCTAACCCTAGCCCGAACCCTAACCCTAACCCTTCCCCGAAGCCTTCCCCTCACCCGTCCCCTAATCCTAACCCGTACGCCCACACTAAGCCGCGCCCTCACACGTACGCTCCCCCTAAACCGTTGTCGTACCCTCACCTGGACCCTAAACCGTCCCCGTCCCCTAACCCTAACCCTAGCCCGAACCCTAACCCTAACACTTCCCCGAAGCCTTCCTGTCACCTGTCCCCTAATCCTAACCCGTACGTCCACACTGACCCGCGCCCTCACACGTACGCTCCCCCTAAACCGTTGGCGTACCCTCACCTGGACCCTAAACCGTCCCCGTCCCCTAACCCTAACCCTAGCCCGAACCCTAACCCTAACCCATCCCCGAAGCCTTCCCCTCACCCGTCCCCTAATGTTAACCCGTACGCCCACACTAACCCGCGCCCTCACACGTACCATCCCCCTGAACCGTTGTCGTACCCTCACCTGGACCCTAAACCGTCCCCGTCCCCTAACCCTAACCCTATCCCGAACCCTAACCCTAACCCTTCCCCGAAGCCTTCCCCTCACCCTTCCCCTAATCCTAACCCGTACGCTCACACTAACCTGCGCCCTCACACGTATGCTCCCCCTAAACCGTTGACGTACCCTCACCTGGACCCTAAACCGTCCCCGTCCCCTAACCATAACCCTAGCCCGAACCCTAACCCTAGCCCTTCCCCGAAGCCTTCCCCTCACCCGTCCCCTAATCCTAACCCGTACGCTCACACTAACCCGCGCCCTCACACGTACGCTCCCCCTAAACCATTGTCGTACCCTCACCTGGACCCTAAACCGTCCCCGTACCCTAACCCTAACCCTAGCCCGAACCCTAACCCTAACCCTTCCCCGAAGCCTTCCCCTCACCCGTCCCCTAATCCTAACCCGTACGCTCACACTAACCCGCGCCCTCACACGTACGCTCCCCCGAAAACGTTGTCGTACCCTCACCTGGACCCTAAACCGTCCCCGTCCCCTGAACCTAACCCTAGCCCGAACCCTAACCCTAATCCTACCCCGAAGCCTTCCCCTCACCCGTCCCCTAATCCTAACCCGTACGCCCACACTAACCCGTGCCCTCACACGTACGCTCCCCCTAAACCGTTGTCGTACACTCACGTGGACCCTAAACCGTCCCCGTCCCCTAACCCTAACCCTAGCCCGAACCCTAACCCTAACCCTTCCCCGAAGCCTTCCCCTCACCCGTCCCCTAATCCTAACCCGTACGCTCACACTAACCCGCGCCCTCACACGTACGCTCCCCCTAAACCGTTGTCGTACCCTCACCTGGACCCTAAACCGTCCCCGTCCCCTAACCCTAACGCTAGCCCGAACCCTAACTCTAAACCTTCCCCGAAGCCTTCCCCTCACACGTCCCCTAATCCTAACCCGTACGCTCACACTAACCCGCGCCCCCACACGTACGCTCCCGCTAAACCGTTGTCGTACCCTCAACTGGACCCTAAACCGTCCCCGTCCCCTAACCCTAACCCTAGCCCGAACCCTAACCCTAACCCTTCCCCGAAGCCTTCCCCTCACACGTCCCCTAATCCTAACCCGTACGCTCACACTAACCCGCGCCCTCACACGTATGCCCCTCCTAAACCGTTGTCGTACCCTCACCTGGACCCTAAACCGTCCCCGTCCCCTAACCCTAACCCTAGCCCGAACCCTAACCCTAAAACTTCCCCGAAGCCTTCCCCTCACCCGTCCCCTAATCCTAACCCGTACGCCCACACTGACCCGCGCCCTCACACGTACGCTCCCCCTAAACCGTTGTCGTACCCTCACCTGGACCCTAAACCGTCCCCGTCCCCTAACCCTAACCCTAGCCCGAACCCTAACCCTAACCCTTCCCCGAAGCCTTCCCCTCACCCGTCCCCTAATCCTAACCCGTACGCTCACACTAACCCGCGCCCTCACACGTACGCTGCCCCTAAACCGTTGTCGTACCCTCACCTGGACCCTAAACCGTCCCCGTCCCCTAACCGTAACCCTAGCCCGAACCCTAACCCTAACCCTTCCCCGAAGCCTTCCCCTCACCCGTCCCCTAAACCTAACCCGTACGCCCACACTAACCCGCGCCCTCACACGTACGCTCCCCCTAAACCGTTGTCGTACCCTCACCTGGACCCTAAACCGTCCCCATCCCCTAACCCTAACCCTAGCCCGAAACCTAACCCTAACCCTTCCCCGAAGCCTTCCCCTCACCCGTCCCCTAATCCTAACCCGTACGCCCACACTAACCCGCGCCCTCACACGTACGCTCCCCCTAAACCGTTGTCGTACCCTCACCTGGACCCTAAACCGTCCCCGTCCCCTAACCCTAACCCTAGCCCGAACCCTAACCCTAATCCTACCCCGAAGCCTTCCCCTCACCCGTCCCCTAATCCTAACCCGTACGCCCACACTAACCCGTGCCCTCACACGTACGCTCCCCCTAAACCGTTGTCGTACCCTCACGTGGACCCTAAACCGTCCCCGTCCCCTAACCCTAACCCTAGCCCGAACCCTAACCCTAACCCTTCCCCGAAGCCTTCCCCTCACCCGTCCCCTAATCCTAACCCGTACACTCACACTAACCCGCGCCCTCACACGTACGCTCCCCGTAAACCGTTGTCGTACCCTCACCTGGACCCTAAACCGTCCCCGTCCCCTAACCCTAACCCTAGCCCGAACCCTAACCCTAAACCTTCCCCGAAGCCTTCCCCTCACACGTCCCCTAATCCTAACCCGTACGCTCACACTAACCCGCGCCCTCACACGTACGCTCCCCCTAAACCGTTGTCGTACCCTCAAGTGGACCCTAAACCGTCCCCGTCCCCTAACCCTAACCCTAGCCCGAACCCTAACCCTAACCCTTTCCCGAAGACTTCCCCTCACCCGTCCCCTAATCCTAACACGTACGCTCACACTAACCCGCGCCCTCACACGTACGCTCCCCCTAAACCGTTGTCGTACCCTCACCTGGACCCTAAACCGTCCCCGTCCCCGTCCCCTAACCCTAGCCCGAACCCTAACCCTAACCCTTCCCCGAAGCCTTCCCCTCACCCGTCCCCTAATCCTAACCCGTACGCCCACACTAAGCCGCGCCCTCACACGTACGCTCCCCCTAAACCGTTGTCGTACCCTCACCTGGACCCTAAACCGTCCCCGTCCCCTAACCCTAACCCTAGCCCGAACCCTAACCCTAACACTTCCCCGAAGCCTTCCTGTCACCTGTCCCCTAATCCTAACCCGTACGTCCACACTGACCCGCGCCCTCACACGTACGCTCCCCCTAAACCGTTGGCGTACCCTCACCTGGACCCTAAACCGTCCCCGTCCCCTAACCCTAACCCTAGCCCGAACCCTAACCCTAACCCATCCCCGAAGCCTTCCCCTCACCCGTCCCCTAATGTTAACCCGTACGCCCACACTAACCCGCGCCCTCACACGTACCATCCCCCTGAACCGTTGTCGTACCCTCACCTGGACCCTAAACCGTCCCCGTCCCCTAACCCTAACCCTATCCCGAACCCTAACCCTAACCCTTCCCCGAAGCCTTCCCCTCACCCTTCCCCTAATCCTAACCCGTACGCTCACACTAACCTGCGCCCTCACACGTATGCTCCCCCTAAACCGTTGACGTACCCTCACCTGGACCCTAAACCGTCCCCGTCCCCTAACCATAACCCTAGCCCGAACCCTAACCCTAGCCCTTCCCCGAAGCCTTCCCCTCACCCGTCCCCTAATCCTAACCCGTACGCTCACACTAATCCGCGCCCTCACACGTACGCTCCCCCTAAACCATTGTCGTACCCTCACCTGGACCCTAAACCGTCCCCGTACCCTAACCCTAACCCTAGCCCGAACCCTAACCCTAACCCTTCCCCGAAGCCTTCCCCTCACCCGTCCCCTAATCCTAACCCGTACGCTCACACTAACCCGCGCCCTCACACGTACGCTCCCCCGAAAACGTTGTCGTACCCTCACCTGGACCCTAAACCGTCCCCGTCCCCTGAACCTAACCCTAGCCCGAACCCTAACCCTAACCCTTCCCCGAAGCCTTCCCCTCACCCGTCCCCTAATCCTAACCCGTACGCCCACACTAACCCGCGCCCTCACACGTACGCTCCCCCTAAACCGTTGTCGTACCCTCACCTGGACCCTAAACCGTCCCCGTCCCCTAACCCTAACCCTAGCCCGAACCCTAACCCTAAACCTTCCCCGAAGCCTTCCCCTCACCCGTCCCCTAATCCTAAACCGTACGCTCACACTAACCCGCGCCCTCACACGTACGCTCCCCCTAAACCGTTCTCGTACCCTCACCTGGACCCTAAACCGTCCCCATCCCCTAACCCTAACCCTAGCCCGAACCCTAACCCTAACCCTTCCCCGAAGCCTTCCCCTCACCCGTCCCCTAATCCTAACCCGTACGCTCACACTAACCCACGCCCTCATACGTACGCTCCCCCTAAACCGTTGTCGTACCCTCACCTGGACCCTAAACCGTCCCCGTCCCCTAACCCTAACCCTAGCCCGAACCCTAACCCTAACCCTTCCCCGAAGCCTTCCCCTCACCCGTCCCCTAATCCTAACCCGTACGCTCACACTAACCCGCGCCCTCACAGGTACGCTCGCCCTATACCGTTGTCGTACCCTCACCTGGACCCTAAACCGTCCCCGTCCCCTAAACCTAACCCTAGCACGAACCCTAACCCTAAACCTTCCCCGAAGCCTTCCCCTCACCCGTCCCCTAATCCTAACCCGTACGCCCACACTAACCCGCGCCCTCACACGTACGCTCCCCCTAAACCGTTGTCGTACCCTCACTTGGACCCTAAACCGTCCCTGTCCCCTAACACTAACCCTAGCCCGAACGCTAACCCTAAACCTTCCCCGAAGCCTTCCCCTCACCCGTCCCCTAATCCTAACCCGTACGCCCACACTGACCCGCGCCCTCACACGTACGCTCCCCCTAAACCGTTGTCGTACCCTCACCTAGACCCTAAACCATCCCCGTCCCCTAACCCTAACCCTAGCCCGAACCCTAACCCTAACACTTCCCCGAAGCATTCCCCTCACCCGTCCCCTAATTCTAACCCGTAGGCCCACACTAACCCGCGCCCTCACACGTACGCTCCCCCTAAACCGTTGTCGTACCCTCACCTAGACCCTAAACCGTCCCCGGCCCCTAACCCTAACCCTAACCCTAACCCTAACCCTTACACTTCCCCGAAGCCTTCCCGTCACCCGTCCCCTAATCCTAACCCGTACGCCCACACTAACCCTCGCCCTCACACGTACGCTCCGCCTAAACCGTTGTCGTACCCTCACCTGGACCCTAAACCGTCCCCGTCCCCTAACCCTAACCCTAGCCCGAACCCTAACCCTAACCCTTCCCCGAAGCCTTCCCCTCACCCGTCCCCTAATCCTAACACGTACGCTCACAGTAACCCGCACCCTCACACGTACGCTCCCCCTAAACTGTTGTCGTACCGTCACCTGGACCCTAAACCGTCCCCATCCCCTAACCCTAACCCTAGCCCGAACCCTAACCCTAACCCTTCCCCGAAGCCTTCCCCTCACCCGTCCCCTAATCCTAACCCGTACGCTCACACTAACACGCGCCCTCACACGTACCCTCCCCCTAAACCGTTGTCGTACCCTCAACTGGACCCTAAACCGTCCCCGTCCCCTAACCCTAACCCTAGTCCGAACCCTAACCCTAACCCTTCCCCGAAGCCTTCCCCTCACCCATCCCCTAATCCTAACCCGTACGCTCACACTAACCCGCGCCCTCACACGTACGCTCCCCATAAACCGTTGTCGTACCCTCACCTGGACCCTAAACCGTCCCCGTACCGTAACCCTAACCCTAGGCCGAACCATAACCCTAACCCTTCCCCGAAGCCTTCCCCTCACCCGTCCCCTAATCCTAACCCGTACGCTCACACTAACCCACGCCCTCACACGTACGCTCCCCCTAAACCGTTGTCGTACCCTCACCTGGACCCTAAACCGTCCCCGTCCCCTAACGCTAACCCTAGCCCGAACCCTAACCCTAACCCTTCCCCGAAGCCTTCCCCTCACCCGTCCCCTAATCCTAACCCGTACGCTCACACTGACCCGCGCCCTCACACGTACGCTCCCCCTAAACCGTTGTCGTAGCCTCACCTGGACCCTAAACCGTCCCCGTCCCCTAACCCTAACCCTAGCCCGAACCCTAACCCTAACCCTTCCCCGAAGCCTTCCCCTCACACGTCCCCTAATCCTAACCCGTACGCTCACACTAACCAACGCCCTCACAAGTACGCTCCCCCTAAACCGTTGTCGTACCCTCAAGTGGACCCTAAACCGTCCCCGTCGCCTAACCCTAACCCTAGCCCGAACCCTAACCCTAACCCTTCCCCGAAGCCTTCCCCTCACCCGTCCCCTAATCCTAACCCGTACGCTCACACTAACCCGCACCCTCACACGTATGCTCCCCCTAAACCGTTGTCGTACCCTCACCTGGACCCTAAACCGTCCCCGTCCCCTAACCCTAACCCTAGCCCGAACCCTAAACCTAACCCTTCCCCGAAGCCTTCCCCTCACCCGTCCCCTAATCCTAACCCGTACGCTCACACTAACCCGCGCCCTCACACGTACGCTCCCCCTAAACCGTTGTCGTACCCTCACCTGGACTCTAAACCGTCCCCGTCCCCTAACCCTAACCCTAGCCCGAACCCTAACCCTAACCCTTCCCGAAGCCTTCCCCTCACCCTTCCCCTAATCCTAACCCGTACGCTCACACTAACCCGCGCCCTCACACGTACGCTCCCCCTAAACCGTTGTCGTACCCTCACCTGGACCCTAAACCGTCCCCGTCCCCTAATCCTTACCCTAGACCGAACCCTAACCCTAACCCTTCCCCGAAGCCTTCCCCTCACCCGTCCCCTAATCCTAACCCGTACGCCCACACTAACACACGCCCTCACACGTACGCTCCCCCTAAACCGTTGTCGCACCCTCACCTGGACCCTAAACCGTCACCGTCCCGAACCCTAACCCGAGCCCGAACCCTAACCCTAAACCTTCGCCGAAGCCTTCCCCTCACCCGTCCCCTAATCCTTACCCGTACGCCCACACTGACCCGCGCCCTCACACGTACGCTCCCCCTAAAACGTTGTCGTACCCTCACCTGGACCCTAAACCGTCCCCGTCCCCTAACCCTAACCCTAGCCCGAACCCTAACCCTAACCGTTCCCCGAAGCCTTTCCCTCACCCGTCCCCTAATCCTAACCCGTACGCTCACACTAACCCGCACCCTCACACGTACGCTCCCCCTAAACCGTTGTCGTACCCTCACCTGGACCCTAAACCGTCCCCGTCCCCTAACCCTAACCCTAGCCCGAACCCTAACCCTAACCCTTCCCCGAAGCCTTCCCCTCACCCGTCCCCTAATCCTAACACGTACGCCCACACTAACCCGCGCCCTCACACGTACGCTTCCCCTAAACCGTTGTCGTACCCTCACCTGGACCCTAAACCGTCCCCGTCCCCTAACCCTAACCCTAGCCCGAACCCTAACCCTAACCCTTCGCCGAGGCCTTCCCCTCACCCTTCCCCTAACCCTAACCCGTACGCTTACACTAACCCGCGCCCTCACACGTACGCTCCCCCTAAACCGTTGTCATACCCACAGCTGGACCCTAAACCGTCCCCGTCCCCTAACCCTAACCCTAGCCCGAACCCTAACCCTAACCCTTCCCCGAAGTCTTCCCCTCACCCGTCCCCTAATCCTAACCCGTACGCCCACACTGACCCGCGCCCTCACACGTACGCTCCCCCTAAAACGTTGTCGTACCCTCACCTGGACCCTAAACCGTCCCCGTCCCGTAACCCTAACCCTAGCCCGAACCCTAACCCTAATCCTTCCCCGAAGCCTTCCCCTCACCCGTCCCCTAATCCTAACCCGTACGCTCACAGTAACCCGCGCCCTCACACGTACGCTCCCCCTAAACCGTTGTCGTACCCTCACCTGGACCCTAAACCGTCCCCTTCCCCTAACGCTAACCCTAGCCCGAACCCTAACCCTAACCCTTCCCCGAAAACTTCCCCTCACCCGTCCCCTAATCCTAACCCGTACGCCCACACTAACCCACGCCCTCACACGTACGCTCCCCCTAAACCGTTGTCGTACCCTCACCTGGACCCTAAACCGTCCCCATCCCCTAACCCTAACCCTAGCCCGAACCCTAACCCTAACCCTTCTCAGAAGCCTTCCCCTCACCCGTCCCCTAACCCTAACCCGTACGACCACACTAACCCACGCCCTCACACGTACGCTCCCCCTAAAACGTTGTCGTACCCTCACCTGGACGCTAAACCGTCCCCGTCCCCTAACCCTAACCCTAGCCCGAACCCTAACCCTAACCCTTCCCCGAAGCCTTCCCCTCACCCGTCCCCTAATCCTAACCCGTACGCCCACACTAACACGTGCCCTCACACGTACGCTCCCCCTTAACTTTTCTCGTACCCTCACCTGGACCCTAAACCGTCCCCGTCCCCTAACCCTAACCCTAGCCCGAACCCTAACCCTAACCCTTCCCCGAAGCCTTCCCCTCACCCGTCCCCTAATCCTAACCCGTACGCCCACACTGACCCGCAACCTCACACGTACGCTCCCCCTAAACAGTTGTCGTACCCTCACCTGGACCCTAAACCGTCCCCGTCCCCTAACCCTAACCCTAGCCCGAACCCTAACCCTAACCCTTCCCCGAAGCCTTCCCCTCACCCGTCCCCTAATCCTAACCCGTACGCTCACACTAACCCGCGCCCTCACATGTACGCTCCCCCTAAACCGTTGTCGTACCCTCACCTGGACCCTAAACCGTCCCCGTCCCCTAACCCTAACCCTAGCCCGAACCCTAACCCTAACCCTTCCCCGAAGCCTTCCCCTCACCCGTCCCCTAAACCTAACCCGTACGCCCACACTAACCCGCGCCCTCACACGTACGCTCCCCCTAAACCGTTGTCGTACCCTCACCTGGACCCTAAACCGTCCCCATCCCCTAACCCTAACCCTAGCCCGAAACCTAACCCTAACCCTTCCCCGAAGCCTTCCCCTCACCCGTCCCCTAATCCTAACCCGTACGCCCACACTAACCCGCGCCCTCACACGTACGCTCCCCCTAAACCGTTGTCGTACCCTCACCTGGACCCTAAACCGTCCCCGTCCCCTAACCCTAACCCTAGCCCGAACCCTAACCCTAATCCTACCCCGAAGCCTTCCCCTCACCCGTCCCCTAATCCTAACCCGTACGCCCACACTAACCCGTGCCCTCACACGTACGCTCCCCCTAAACCGTTGTCGTACCCTCACGTGGACCCTAAACCGTCCCCGTCCCCTAACCCTAACCCTAGCCCGAACCCTAACCCTAACCCTTCCCCGAAGCCTTCCCCTCACCCGTCCCCTAATCCTAACCCGTACACTCACACTAACCCGCACCCTCACACGTACGCTCCCCGTAAACCGTTGTCGTACCCTCACCTGGACCCTAAACCGTCCCCGTCCCCTAACCCTAACCCTAGCCCGAACCCTAACCCTAAACCTTCCCCGAAGCCTTCCCCTCACACGTCCCCTAATCCTAACCCGTACGCTCACACTAACCCGCGCCCTCACACGTACGCTCCCCCTAAACCGTTGTCGTACCCTCAAGTGGACCCTAAACCGTCCCCGTCCCCTAACCCTAACCCTAGCCCGAACCCTAACCCTAACCCTTTCCCGAAGCCTTCCCCTCACCCGTCCCCTAATCCTAACACGTACGCTCACACTAACCCGCGCCCTCACACGTACGCTCCCCCTAAACCGTTGTCGTACCCTCACCTGGACCCTAAACCGTCCCCGTCCCCGTCCCCTAACCCTAGCCCGAACCCTAACCCTAACCCTTCCCCGAAGCCTTCCCCTCACCCGTCCCCTAATCCTAACCCGTACGCCCACACTAAGCCGCGCCCTCACACGTACGCTCCCCCTAAACCGTTGTCGTACCCTCACCTGGACCCTAAACCGTCCCCGTCCCCTAACCCTAACCCTAGCCCGAACCCTAACCCTAACACTTCCCCGAAGCCTTCCTGTCACCTGTCCCCTAATCCTAACCCGTACGTCCACACTGACCCGCGCCCTCACACGTACGCTCCCCCTAAACCGTTGGCGTACCCTCACCTGGACCCTAAACCGTCCCCGTCCCCTAACCCTAACCCTAGCCCGAACCCTAACCCTAACCCATCCCCGAAGCCTTCCCCTCACCCGTCCCCTAATGTTAACCCGTACGCCCACACTAACCCGCGCCCTCACACGTACCATCCCCCTGAACCGTTGTCGTACCCTCACCTGGACCCTAAACCGTCCCCGTCCCCTAACCCTAACCCTATCCCGAACCCTAACCCTAACCCTTCCCCGAAGCCTTCCCCTCACCCTTCCCCTAATCCTAACCCGTACGCTCACACTAACCTGCGCCCTCACACGTATGCTCCCCCTAAACCGTTGACGTACCCTCACCTGGACCCTAAACCGTCCCCGTCCCCTAACCATAACCCTAGCCCGAACCCTAACCCTAGCCCTTCCCCGAAGCCTTCCCCTCACCCGTCCCCTAATCCTAACCCGTACGCTCACACTAACCCGCGCCCTCACACGTACGCTCCCCCTAAACCATTGTCGTACCCTCACCTGGACCCTAAACCGTCCCCGTACCCTAACCCTAACCCTAGCCCGAACCCTAACCCTAACCCTTCCCCGAAGCCTTCCCCTCACCCGTCCCCTAATCCTAACCCGTACGCTCACACTAACCCGCGCCCTCACACGTACGCTCCCCCGAAAACGTTGTCGTACCCTCACCTGGACCCTAAACCGTCCCCGTCCCCTGAACCTAACCCTAGCCCGAACCCTAACCCTAATCCTACCCCGAAGCCTTCCCCTCACCCGTCCCCTAATCCTAACCCGTACGCCCACACTAACCCGTGCCCTCACACGTACGCTCCCCCTAAACCGTTGTCGTACACTCACGTGGACCCTAAACCGTCCCCGTCCCCTAACCCTAACCCTAGCCCGAACCCTAACCCTAACCCTTCCCCGAAGCCTTCCCCTCACCCGTCCCCTAATCCTAACCCGTACGCTCACACTAACCCGCGCCCTCACACGTACGCTCCCCCTAAACCGTTGTCGTACCCTCACCTGGACCCTAAACCGTCCCCGTCCCCTAACCCTAACGCTAGCCCGAACCCTAACTCTAAACCTTCCCCGAAGCCTTCCCCTCACACGTCCCCTAATCCTAACCCGTACGCTCACACTAACCCGCGCCCCCACACGTACGCTCCCGCTAAACCGTTGTCGTACCCTCAACTGGACCCTAAACCGTCCCCGTCCCCTAACCCTAACCCTAGCCCGAACCCTAACCCTAACCCTTCCCCGAAGCCTTCCCCTCACACGTCCCCTAATCCTAACCCGTACGCTCACACTAACCCGCGCCCTCACACGTATGCCCCTCCTAAACCGTTGTCGTACCCTCACCTGGACCCTAAACCGTCCCCGTCCCCTAACCCTAACCCTAGCCCGAACCCTAACCCTAAAACTTCCCCGAAGCCTTCCCCTCACCCGTCCCCTAATCCTAACCCGTACGCCCACACTGACCCGCGCCCTCACACGTACGCTCCCCCTAAACCGTTGTCGTACCCTCACCTGGACCCTAAACCGTCCCCGTCCCCTAACCCTAACCCTAGCCCGAACCCTAACCCTAACCCTTCCCCGAAGCCTTCCCCTCACCCGTCCCCTAATCCTAACCCGTACGCTCACACTAACCCGCGCCCTCACACGTACGCTGCCCCTAAACCGTTGTCGTACCCTCACCTGGACCCTAAACCGTCCCCGTCCCCTAACCGTAACCCTAGCCCGAACCCTAACCCTAACCCTTCCCCGAAGCCTTCCCCTCACCCGTCCCCTAAACCTAACCCGTACGCCCACACTAACCCGCGCCCTCACACGTACGCTCCCCCTAAACCGTTGTCGTACCCTCACCTGGACCCTAAACCGTCCCCATCCCCTAACCCTAACCCTAGCCCGAAACCTAACCCTAACCCTTCCCCGAAGCCTTCCCCTCACCCGTCCCCTAATCCTAACCCGTACGCCCACACTAACCCGCGCCCTCACACGTACGCTCCCCCTAAACCGTTGTCGTACCCTCACCTGGACCCTAAACCGTCCCCGTCCCCTAACCCTAACCCTAGCCCGAACCCTAACCCTAATCCTACCCCGAAGCCTTCCCCTCACCCGTCCCCTAATCCTAACCCGTACGCCCACACTAACCCGTGCCCTCACACGTACGCTCCCCCTAAACCGTTGTCGTACCCTCACGTGGACCCTAAACCGTCCCCGTCCCCTAACCCTAACCCTAGCCCGAACCCTAACCCTAACCCTTCCCCGAAGCCTTCCCCTCACCCGTCCCCTAATCCTAACCCGTACACTCACACTAACCCGCGCCCTCACACGTACGCTCCCCGTAAACCGTTGTCGTACCCTCACCTGGACCCTAAACCGTCCCCGTCCCCTAACCCTAACCCTAGCCCGAACCCTAACCCTAAACCTTCCCCGAAGCCTTCCCCTCACACGTCCCCTAATCCTAACCCGTACGCTCACACTAACCCGCGCCCTCACACGTACGCTCCCCCTAAACCGTTGTCGTACCCTCAAGTGGACCCTAAACCGTCCCCGTCCCCTAACCCTAACCCTAGCCCGAACCCTAACCCTAACCCTTTCCCGAAGCCTTCCCCTCACCCGTCCCCTAATCCTAACACGTACGCTCACACTAACCCGCGCCCTCACACGTACGCTCCCCCTAAACCGTTGTCGTACCCTCACCTGGACCCTAAACCGTCCCCGTCCCCGTCCCCTAACCCTAGCCCGAACCCTAACCCTAACCCTTCCCCGAAGCCTTCCCCTCACCCGTCCCCTAATCCTAACCCGTACGCCCACACTAAGCCGCGCCCTCACACGTACGCTCCCCCTAAACCGTTGTCGTACCCTCACCTGGACCCTAAACCGTCCCCGTCCCCTAACCCTAACCCTAGCCCGAACCCTAACCCTAACACTTCCCCGAAGCCTTCCTGTCACCTGTCCCCTAATCCTAACCCGTACGTCCACACTGACCCGCGCCCTCACACGTACGCTCCCCCTAAACCGTTGGCGTACCCTCACCTGGACCCTAAACCGTCCCCGTCCCCTAACCCTAACCCTAGCCGAACCCTAACCCTAACCCATCCCCGAAGCCTTCCCCTCACCCGTCCCCTAATGTTAACCCGTACGCCCACACTAACCCGCGCCCTCACACGTACCATCCCCCTGAACCGTTGTCGTACCCTCACCTGGACCCTAAACCGTCCCCGTCCCCTAACCCTAACCCTATCCCGAACCCTAACCCTAACCCTTCCCCGAAGCCTTCCCCTCACCCTTCCCCTAATCCTAACCCGTACGCTCACACTAACCTGCGCCCTCACACGTATGCTCCCCCTAAACCGTTGACGTACCCTCACCTGGACCCTAAACCGTCCCCGTCCCCTAACCATAACCCTAGCCCGAACCCTAACCCTAGCCCTTCCCCGAAGCCTTCCCCTCACCCGTCCCCTAATCCTAACCCGTACGCTCACACTAATCCGCGCCCTCACACGTACGCTCCCCCTAAACCATTGTCGTACCCTCACCTGGACCCTAAACCGTCCCCGTACCCTAACCCTAACCCTAGCCCGAACCCTAACCCTAACCCTTCCCCGAAGCCTTCCCCTCACCCGTCCCCTAATCCTAACCCGTACGCTCACACTAACCCGCGCCCTCACACGTACGCTCCCCCGAAAACGTTGTCGTACCCTCACCTGGACCCTAAACCGTCCCCGTCCCCTGAACCTAACCCTAGCCCGAACCCTAACCCTAACCCTTCCCCGAAGCCTTCCCCTCACCCGTCCCCTAATCCTAACCCGTACGCCCACACTAACCCGCGCCCTCACACGTACGCTCCCCCTAAACCGTTGTCGTACCCTCACCTGGACCCTAAACCGTCCCCGTCCCCTAACCCTAACCCTAGCCCGAACCCTAACCCTAAACCTTCCCCGAAGCCTTCCCCTCACCCGTCCCCTAATCCTAAACCGTACGCTCACACTAACCCGCGCCCTCACACGTACGCTCCCCCTAAACCGTTCTCGTACCCTCACCTGGACCCTAAACCGTCCCCATCCCCTAACCCTAACCCTAGCCCGAACCCTAACCCTAACCCTTCCCCGAAGCCTTCCCCTCACCCGTCCCCTAATCCTAACCCGTACGCTCACACTAACCCACGCCCTCATACGTACGCTCCCCCTAAACCGTTGTCGTACCCTCACCTGGACCCTAAACCGTCCCCGTCCCCTAACCCTAACCCTAGCCCGAACCCTAACCCTAACCCTTCCCCGAAGCCTTCCCCTCACCCGTCCCCTAATCCTAACCCGTACGCTCACACTAACCCGCGCCCTCACAGGTACGCTCGCCCTATACCGTTGTCGTACCCTCACCTGGACCCTAAACCGTCCCCGTCCCCTAAACCTAACCCTAGCACGAACCCTAACCCTAAACCTTCCCCGAAGCCTTCCCCTCACCCGTCCCCTAATCCTAACCCGTACGCCCACACTAACCCGCGCCCTCACACGTACGCTCCCCCTAAACCGTTGTCGTACCCTCACTTGGACCCTAAACCGTCCCTGTCCCCTAACACTAACCCTAGCCCGAACGCTAACCCTAAACCTTCCCCGAAGCCTTCCCCTCACCCGTCCCCTAATCCTAACCCGTACGCCCACACTGACCCGCGCCCTCACACGTACGCTCCCCCTAAACCGTTGTCGTACCCTCACCTAGACCCTAAACCATCCCCGTCCCCTAACCCTAACCCTAGCCCGAACCCTAACCCTAACACTTCCCCGAAGCATTCCCCTCACCCGTCCCCTAATTCTAACCCGTAGGCCCACACTAACCCGCGCCCTCACACGTACGCTCCCCCTAAACCGTTGTCGTACCCTCACCTAGACCCTAAACCGTCCCCGGCCCCTAACCCTAACCCTAACCCTAACCCTAACCCTTACACTTCCCCGAAGCCTTCCCGTCACCCGTCCCCTAATCCTAACCCGTACGCCCACACTAACCCTCGCCCTCACACGTACGCTCCGCCTAAACCGTTGTCGTACCCTCACCTGGACCCTAAACCGTCCCCGTCCCCTAACCCTAACCCTAGCCCGAACCCTAACCCTAACCCTTCCCCGAAGCCTTCCCCTCACCCGTCCCCTAATCCTAACACGTACGCTCACAGTAACCCGCACCCTCACACGTACGCTCCCCCTAAACTGTTGTCGTACCGTCACCTGGACCCTAAACCGTCCCCATCCCCTAACCCTAACCCTAGCCCGAACCCTAACCCTAACCCTTCCCCGAAGCCTTCCCCTCACCCGTCCCCTAATCCTAACCCGTACGCTCACACTAACACGCGCCCTCACACGTACCCTCCCCCTAAACCGTTGTCGTACCCTCAACTGGACCCTAAACCGTCCCCGTCCCCTAACCCTAACCCTAGTCCGAACCCTAACCCTAACCCTTCCCCGAAGCCTTCCCCTCACCCATCCCCTAATCCTAACCCGTACGCTCACACTAACCCGCGCCCTCACACGTACGCTCCCCATAAACCGTTGTCGTACCCTCACCTGGACCCTAAACCGTCCCCGTACCGTAACCCTAACCCTAGGCCGAACCATAACCCTAACCCTTCCCCGAAGCCTTCCCCTCACCCGTCCCCTAATCCTAACCCGTACGCTCACACTAACCCACGCCCTCACACGTACGCTCCCCCTAAACCGTTGTCGTACCCTCACCTGGACCCTAAACCGTCCCCGTCCCCTAACGCTAACCCTAGCCCGAACCCTAACCCTAACCCTTCCCCGAAGCCTTCCCCTCACCCGTCCCCTAATCCTAACCCGTACGCTCACACTGACCCGCGCCCTCACACGTACGCTCCCCCTAAACCGTTGTCGTAGCCTCACCTGGACCCTAAACCGTCCCCGTCCCCTAACCCTAACCCTAGCCCGAACCCTAACCCTAACCCTTCCCCGAAGCCTTCCCCTCACACGTCCCCTAATCCTAACCCGTACGCTCACACTAACCAACGCCCTCACAAGTACGCTCCCCCTAAACCGTTGTCGTACCCTCAAGTGGACCCTAAACCGTCCCCGTCGCCTAACCCTAACCCTAGCCCGAACCCTAACCCTAACCCTTCCCCGAAGCCTTCCCCTCACCCGTCCCCTAATCCTAACCCGTACGCTCACACTAACCCGCACCCTCACACGTATGCTCCCCCTAAACCGTTGTCGTACCCTCACCTGGACCCTAAACCGTCCCCGTCCCCTAACCCTAACCCTAGCCCGAACCCTAAACCTAACCCTTCCCCGAAGCCTTCCCCTCACCCGTCCCCTAATCCTAACCCGTACGCTCACACTAACCCGCGCCCTCACACGTACGCTCCCCCTAAACCGTTGTCGTACCCTCACCTGGACTCTAAACCGTCCCCGTCCCCTAACCCTAACCCTAGCCCGAACCCTAACCCTAACCCTTCCCGAAGCCTTCCCCTCACCCTTCCCCTAATCCTAACCCGTACGCTCACACTAACCCGCGCCCTCACACGTACGCTCCCCCTAAACCGTTGTCGTACCCTCACCTGGACCCTAAACCGTCCCCGTCCCCTAATCCTTACCCTAGACCGAACCCTAACCCTAACCCTTCCCCGAAGCCTTCCCCTCACCCGTCCCCTAATCCTAACCCGTACGCCCACACTAACACACGCCCTCACACGTACGCTCCCCCTAAACCGTTGTCGCACCCTCACCTGGACCCTAAACCGTCACCGTCCCGAACCCTAACCCGAGCCCGAACCCTAACCCTAAACCTTCGCCGAAGCCTTCCCCTCACCCGTCCCCTAATCCTAACCCGTATGCTCACACTAACCCGCGCCCTCACACGTATGCTCCCCCTAAACCGTTGTCGTACCCTCACCTGGACCCTAAACCGTCCCCGTCCCCTAACCCTAACCCTAGCCCGAACCCTAACCCTAACCGTTCCCCGAAGCCTTTCCCTCACCCGTCCCCTAATCCTAACCCGTACGCTCACACTAACCCGCACCCTCACACGTACGCTCCCCCTAAACCGTTGTCGTACCCTCACCTGGACCCTAAACCGTCCCCGTCCCCTAACCCTAACCCTAGCCCGAACCCTAACCCTAACCCTTCCCCGAAGCCTTCCCCTCACCCGTCCCCTAATCCTAACACGTACGCCCACACTAACCCGCGCCCTCACACGTACGCTTCCCCTAAACCGTTGTCGTACCCTCACCTGGACCCTAAACCGTCCCCGTCCCCTAACCCTAACCCTAGCCCGAACCCTAACCCTAACCCTTCGCCGAGGCCTTCCCCTCACCCTTCCCCTAACCCTAACCCGTACGCTTACACTAACCCGCGCCCTCACACGTACGCTCCCCCTAAACCGTTGTCATACCCACAGCTGGACCCTAAACCGTCCCCGTCCCCTAACCCTAACCCTAGCCCGAACCCTAACCCTAACCCTTCCCCGAAGTCTTCCCCTCACCCGTCCCCTAATCCTTACCCGTACGCCCACACTGACCCGCGCCCTCACACGTACGCTCCCCCTAAAACGTTGTCGTACCCTCACCTGGACCCTAAACCGTCCCCGTCCCGTAACCCTAACCCTAGCCCGAACCCTAACCCTAATCCTTCCCCGAAGCCTTCCCCTCACCCGTCCCCTAATCCTAACCCGTACGCTCACAGTAACCCGCGCCCTCACACGTACGCTCCCCCTAAACCGTTGTCGTACCCTCACCTGGACCCTAAACCGTCCCCTTCCCCTAACGCTAACCCTAGCCCGAACCCTAACCCTAACCCTTCCCCGAAGACTTCCCCTCACCCGTCCCCTAATCCTAACCCGTACGCCCACACTAACCCGCGCCCTCACACGTACGCTCCCCCTAAACCGTTGCCGTACCCTCACCTGGACCCTAAACCGTCCCCATCCTCTAACCCTAACCCTAGCCCGAACCCTAACCCTAACCCTTCTCAGAAGCCTTCCCCTCACCCGTCCCCTAACCCTAACCCGTACGACCACACTAACCCACGCCCTCACACGTACGCTCCCCCTAAAACGTTGTCGTACCCTCACCTGGACGCTAAACCGTCCCCGTCCCCTAACCCTAACCCTAGCCCGAACCCTAACCCTAACCCTTCCCCGAAGCCTTCCCCTCACCCGTCCCCTAATCCTAACCCGTACGCCCACACTAACACGTGCCCTCACACGTACGCTCCCCCTTAACTTTTCTCGTACCCTCACCTGGACCCTAAACCGTCCCCGTCCCCTAACCCTAACCCTAGCCCGAACCCTAACCCTAACCCTTCCCCGAAGCCTTTCCCTCACCCGTCCCCTAATCCTAACCCGTACGCCCACACTGACCCGCAACCTCACACGTACGCTCCCCCTAAACCGTTGTCGTACCCTCACCTGGACCCTAAACCGTCCCCGTCCCCTAACCCTAACCCTAGCCCGAACCCTAACCCTAACCCTTCCCCGAAGCCTTCCCCTCACCCGTCCCCTAATCCTAACCCGTACGCTCAAACTAACCCGCGCCCTCACATGTACGCTCCCCCTAAACCGTTGTCGTACCCTCACCTGGACCCTAAACCGTCCCCGTCCCCTAACCCTAACCCTAGCCCGAACCCTAACCCTAACCCTTCCCCGAAGCCTTCCCCTCACCCGTCCCCTAAACCTAACCCGTACGCCCACACTAACCCGCGCCCTCACACGTACACTCCCCCTAAACCGTTGTCGTACCCTCACCTGGACCCTAAACCGTCCCCGTCCCCTAACCCTAACCCTAGCCCGAAACCTAACCCTAACCCTTCCCCGAAGCCTTCCCCTCACCCGTCCCCTAATCCTAACCCGTACGCCCACACTAACCCGCGCCCTCACACGTACGCTCCCCCTAAACCGTTGTCGTACACTCACCTGGACCCTAAACCATCCCCGTCCCCTAACCCTAACCCTAGCCCGAACCCTAACCCTAATCCTACCCCGAAGCCTTCCCCTCACCCGTCCCCTAATCCTAACCCGTACGCCCACACTAACCCGTGCCCTCACACGTACGCTCCCCCTAAACCGTTGTCGTACACTCACGTGGACCCTAAACCGTCCCCGTCCCCTAACCCTAACCCTAGCCCGAACCCTAACCCTAACCCTTCCCCGAAGCCTTCCCCTCACCCGTCCCCTAATCCTAACCCGTACGCTCACACTAACCCGCGCCCTCACACGTACGCTCCCCCTAAACCGTTGTCGTACCCTCACCTGGACCCTAAACCGTCCCCGTCCCCTAACCCTAACCCTAGCCCGAACCCTAACCCTAAACCTTCCCCGAAGCCTTCCCCTCACACGTCCCCTAATCCTAACCCGTACGCTCACACTAACCCGCGCCCCCACACGTACGCTCCCCCTAAACCGTTGTCGTACCCTCAACTGGACCCTAAACCGTCCCCGTCCCCTAACCCTAACCCTAGCCCGAACCCTAACCCTAACCCTTCCCCGAAGCCTTCCCCTCACACGTCCCCTAATCCTAACCCGTACGCTCACACTAACCCGCGCCCTCACACGTATGCCCCTCCTAAACCGTTGTCGTACCCTCACCTGGACCCTAAACCGTCCCCGTCCCCTAACCCTAACCCTAGCCCGAAACCTAATCCTAACACTTCCCCGAAGCCTTCCCCTCACCCGTCCCCTAATCCTAACCCGTACGCCCACACTGACCCGCGCCCTCACACGTACGCTCCCCCTAAACCGTTGTCGTACCCTCACCTGGACCCTAAACCGTCCCCGTCCCCTAACCCTAACCCTAGCCCGAACCCTAACCCTAACCCTTCCCCGAAGCCTTCCCCTCACCCGTCCCCTAAACCTAACCCTTACGCCCACACTAACCCGCGCCCTCACACGTACGCTCCCCCTAAACCGTTGTCGTACCCTCACCTGGACCCTAAACCGTCCCCATCCCCTAACCCTAACCCTAGCCCGAAACCTAACCCTAACCCTTCCCCGAAGCCTTCCCCTCACCCGTCCCCTAATCCTAACCCGTACGCCCACACTAACCCGCGCCCTCACACGTACGCTCCCCCTAAACCGTTGTCGTACCCTCACCTGGACCCTAAACCGTCCCCGTCCCCTAACCCTAACCCTAGCCCGAACCCTAACCCTAATCCTACCCCGAAGCCTTCCCCTCACCCGTCCCCTAATCCTAACCCGTACGCCCACACTAACCCGTGCCCTCACACGTACGCTCCCCCTAAACCGTTGTCGTACCCTCACGTGGACCCTAAACCGTCCCCGTCCCCTAACCCTAACCCTAGCCCGAACCCTAACCCTAACCCTTCCCCGAAGCCTTCCCCTCACCCGTCCCCTAATCCTAACCCGTACACTCACACTAACCCGCGCCCTCACACGTACGCTCCCCGTAAACCGTTGTCGTACCCTCACCTGGACCCTAAACCGTCCCCGTCCCCTAACCCTAACCCTAGCCCGAACCCTAACCCTAAACCTTCCCCGAAGCCTTCCCCTCACACGTCCCCTAATCCTAACCCGTACGCTCACACTAACCCGCGCCCTCACACGTACGCTCCCCCTAAACCGTTGTCGTACCCTCAACTGGACCCTAAACCGTCCCCGTCCCCTAACCCTAACCCTAGCCCGAACCCTAACCCTAACCCTTTCCCGAAGCCTTCCCCTCACCCGTCCCCTAATCCTAACACGTACGCTCACACTAACCCGCGCCCTCACACGTACGCTCCCCCTAAACCGTTGTCGTACCCTCACCTGGACCCTAAACCGTCCCCGTCCCCGTCCCCTAACCCTAGCCCGAACCCTAACCCTAACCCTTCCCCGAAGCCTTCCCCTCACCCGTCCCCGAATCCTAACCCGTACGCCCACACTAACCGGCGCCCTCACACGTACGCTCCCCCTAAACCGTTGTCGTACCCTCACCTGGACCCTAAACCGTCCCCGTCCCCTAACCCTAACCCTAGCCCGAACCCTAACCCTAACACTTCCCCGAAGCCTTCCTGTCACTTGTCCCCTAATCCTAACCCGTACGTCCACACTGACCCGCGCCCTCACACGTACGCTCCCCCTAAACCGTTGGCGTACCCTCACCTGGACCCTAAACCGTCCCCGTCCCCTAACCCTAACCCTAGCCCGAACCCTAACCCTAACCCATCCCCGAAGCCTTCCCCTCACCCGTCCCCTAATGTTAAACCGTACGCCCACACTAACCCGCGCCCTCACACGTACCATCTCCCTGAACCGTTGTCGTACCCTCACCTGGACCCTAAACCGTCCCCGTCCCCTAACCCTAACCCTATCCCGAACCCTAACCCTAACCCTTCCCCGAAGCCTTCCCCTCACCCGTCCCCTAATCCTAACCCGTACGCTCACACTAACCTGCGCCCTCACACGTATGCTCCCCCTAAACCGTTGACGTACCCTCACCTGGACCCTAAACCGTCCCCGTCACCTAACCATAACCCTAGCCCGAACCCTAACCCTAGCCCTTCCCCGAAGCCTTCCCCTCACCCGTCCCCTAATCCTAACCCGTACGCTCACACTAACCCGCGCCCTCACACGTACGCTCCCCCTAAACCATTGTCGTACCCTCACCTGGACCCTAAACCGTCCCCGTACCCTAACCCTAACCCTAGCCCGAACCCTAACCCTAACCCTTCCCCGAAGCCTTCCCCTCACCCGTCCCCTAATCCTAACCCGTACGCTCACACTAACCCGCGCCCTCACACGTACGCTCCCCCGAAAACGTTGTCGTACCCTCACCTGGACCCTAAACCGTCCCCGTCCCCTGAACCTAACCCTAGCCCGAACCCTAACCCTAACCCTTCCCCGAAGCCTTCCCCTCACCCGTCCCCTAATCCTAACCCGTAGGCCCACACTAACCCGCGACCTCACACGTACGCTCCCCCTAAACCGTTGTCGTACCCTCACCTAGACCCTAAACCGTCCCCGTCCCCTAACCCTAACCCTAGCCCTAAGCCTAACCCTTACACTTCCCCGAAGCCTTCCCGTCACCCGTCCCCTAATCCTAACCCGTACGCCCACACTAACCCTCGCCCTCACACGTACGCTCCGCCTAAACCGTTGTCGTACCCTCACCTGGACCCTAAACCGTCCCCGTCCCCTAACCCTAACCCTAGCCCGAACCCTAACCCTAACCCTTCCCCGAAGCCTTCCCCTCACCCGTCCCCTAATCCTAACCCGTACGCTCACAGTAACCCGCACCCTCACACGTACGCTCCCCCTAAACTGTTGTCGTACCGTCACCTGGACCCTAAACCGTCCCCATCCCCTAACCCTAACCCTAGCCCGAACCCTAACCCTAACCCTTCCCCGAAGCCTTCCCCTCACCCGTCCCCTAATCCTAACCCGTACGCTCACACTAACACGCGCCCTCACACGTACGCTCCCCCTAAACCGTTGTCGTACCCTCACCTGGACCCTAAACCGACCCCGTCCCCTAACCCTAACCCTAGCCCGAACCCTAACCCTAACCCTTCCCCGAAGCCTTCCCTTCACCCATCCCCTAATCCTAACCCGTACGCTCACACTAACACGCGCCCTCACACGTACGCTCCCCATAAACCGTTGTCGTACCCTCACCTGGACCCTAAACCGTCCCCGTCCCGTAACCCTAACCCTAGGCCGAACCATAACCCTAACCCTTCCCCGAAGCCTTCCCCTCACCCGTCCCCTAATCCTAACCCGTACGCTCACACTAACCCACGCCCTCACACGTACGCTCCCCCTAAACCGTTGTCGTACCCTCACCTGGACCCTAAACCGTCCCCGTCCCCTAACCCTAACCCTAGCCCGAACCCTAACCCTAACCCTTCCCCGAAGCCTTCCCCTCACCCGTCCCCTAATCCTAACCCGTACGCTCACACTAACCCGCGCCCTCACACGTACGCTCCCCCTAAACCGTTGTCGTACCCTCACCTGGACCCTAAACCGTCCCCGTCCCCTAACCCTAACCCTAGCCCGAACCCTAACCCTAACCCTTCCCCGAAGCCTTTCCCTCACACGTCCCCTAATCCTAACCCGTACGCTCACACTAACCAACGCCCTCACAAGTACGCTCCCCCTAAACCGTTGTCGAACCCTCAAGTAGACCCTAAACCGTCCCCGTCCCCTAACCCTAACCCTAGCCCGAACCCTAACCCTAACCCTTCCCCGAAGCCTTCCCCTCACCCGTCCCCTAATCCTAACCCGTACGCTCACACTAACCCGCACCCTCACACGTATGCTCCCCCTAAACCGTTGTCGTACCCTCACCTGGACCCTAAACCGTCCCCGTCCCCTAACCCTAACCCTAGCCCGAACCCTAACCCTAACCCTTCCCCGAAGCCTTCCCCTCACCCGTCCCCTAATCCTAACCCGTACGCTCACACTAACCCGCGCCCTCACACGTACACTCCCCCTAAACCGTTGTCGTACCCTCACCTGGACCCTAAACCGTCCCCGTCCCCTAATCCTTACCCTAGACCGAACCCTAACCCTAACCCTTCCCCGTAGCCTTCCCCTCACCCGTCCCCTAATCCTAACCCGTACGCCCACACTAACACGCGCCCTCACACGTACGCTCCCCCTAAACCGTTGTCGCACCCTCACCTGGACCCTAAACCGTCACCGTCCCCTAACCCTAACCCTAGCCCGAAACCTAACCCTAACCCTTCGCCGAAGCCTTCCCCTCACCCATCCCCTAATCCTAACCCGTATGCTCACACTAACCCGCGCCCTCACACGTATGCTCCCCCTAAACCGTTGTCGTACCCTCACCTGTACCCTAAACCGTCCCCGTCCCCTAACCCTAACCCTAGCCCGAACCCTAACCCTAACCGTTCCCCGAAGCCTTTCCCTCACCCGTCCCCTAATCCTAACCCGTACGCTCACACTAACCCGCACCCTCACACGTACGCTCCCCCTAAACCGTTGTCGTACCCTCACCTGGACCCTAAACCGTCCCCGTCCCCTAACCCTAACCCTAGCCCGAACCCTAACCCTAACCCTTCCCCGAAGCCTTCCCCTCACCCGTCCCCTAATCCTAACACGTACGCCCACACTAACCCGCGCCCTCACACGTACGCTTCCCCTAAACCGTTGTCGTACCCTCACCTGGACCCTAAACCGTCCCCGTCCCCTAACCCTAACCCTAGCCCGAACCCTAACCCTAACCCTTCGCCGAGGCCTTCCCCTCACCCTTCCCCTAACCCTAACCCGTACGCTTACACTAACCCGCGCCCTCACACGTACGCTCCCCCTAAACCGTTGTCATACCCACAGCTGGACCCTAAACCGTCCCCGTCCCCTAACCCTAACCCTAGCCCGAACCCTAACCCTAACCCTTCCCCGAAGTCTTCCCCTCACCCGTCCCCTAATCCTAACCCGTACGCCCACACTGACCCGCGCCCTCACACGTACGCTCCCCCTAAAACGTTGTCGTACCCTCACCTGGACCCTAAACCGTCCCCGTCCCGTAACCCTAACCCTAGCCCGAACCCTAACCCTAATCCTTCCCCGAAGCCTTCCCCTCACCCGTCCCCTAATCCTAACCCGTACGCTCACAGTAACCCGCGCCCTCACACGTACGCTCCCCCTAAACCGTTGTCGTACCCTCACCTGGACCCTAAACCGTCCCCTTCCCCTAACGCTAACCCTAGCCCGAACCCTAACCCTAACCCTTCCCCGAAGACTTCCCCTCACCCGTCCCCTAATCCTAACCCGTACGCCCACACTAACCCACGCCCTCACACGTACGCTCCCCCTAAACCGTTATCGTACCCTCACCTGGACCCTAAACCGTCCCCATCCCCTAACCCTAACCCTAGCCCGAACCCTAACCCTAACCCTTCTCAGAAGCCTTCCCCTCACCCGTCCCCTAACCCTAACCCGTACGACCACACTAACCCACGCCCTCACACGTACGCTCCCCCTAAAACGTTGTCGTACCCTCACCTGGACGCTAAACCGTCCCCGTCCCCTAACCCTAACCCTAGCCCGAACCCTAACCCTAACCCTTCCCCGAAGCCTTCCCCTCACCCGTCCCCTAATCCTAACCCGTACGCCCACACTAACACGTGCCCTCACACGTACGCTCCCCCTTAACTTTTCTCGTACCCTCACCTGGACCCTAAACCGTCCCCGTCCCCTAACCCTAACCCTAGCCCGAACCCTAACCCTAACCCTTCCCCGAAGCCTTCCCCTCACCCGTCCCCTAATCCTAACCCGTACGCCCACACTGACCCGCAACCTCACACGTACGCTCCCCCTAAACCGTTGTCGTACCCTCACCTGGACCCTAAACCGTCCCCGTCCCCTAACCCTAACCCTAGCCCGAACCCTAACCCTAACCCTTCCCCGAAGCCTTCCCCTCACCCGTCCCCTAATCCTAACCCGTACGCTCACACTAACCCGCGCCCTCACATGTACGCTCCCCCTAAACCGTTGTCGTACCCTCACCTGGACCCTAAACCGTCCCCGTCCCCTAACCCTAACCCTAGCCCGAACCCTAACCCTAACCCTTCCCCGAAGCCTTCCCCTCACCCGTCCCCTAAACCTAACCCGTACGCCCACACTAACCCGCGCCCTCACACGTACGCTCCCCCTAAACCGTTGTCGTACCCTCACCTGGACCCTAAACCGTCCCCGTCCCCTAACCCTAACCCTAGCCCGAAACCTAACCCTAACACTTCCCCGAAGCCTTCCCCTCACCCGTCCCCTAATCCTAACCCGTACACCCACACTAACCCGCGCCCTCACACGTACGCTCCCCCTAAACCGTTGTCGTACCCTCACCTGGACCCTAAACCATCCCCGTCCCCTAACCCTAACCCTAGCCCGAACCCTAACCCTAATCCTACCCCGAAGCCTTCCCCTCACCCGTCCCCTAATCCTAACCCGTACGCCCACACTAACCCGTGCCCTCACACGTACGCTCCCCCTAAACCGTTGTCGTACACTCAGGTGGAACCTAAACCGTCCCCGTCCCCTAACCCTAACCCTAGCCCGAACCCTAACCCTAACCCTTCCCCGAAGCCTTCCCCTCACCCGTCCCCTAATCCTAACCCGTACGCTCACACTAACCCGCGCCCTCACACGTACGCTCCCCCTAAACCGTTGTCGTACCCTCACCTGGACCCTAAACCGTCCCCGTCCCCTAACCCTAACGCTAGCCCGAACCCTAACTCTAAACCTTCCCCGAAGCCTTCCCCTCACACGTCCCCTAATCCTAACCCGTACGCTCACACTAACCCGCGCCCCCACACGTACGCTCCCGCTAAACCGTTGTCGTACCCTCAACTGGACCCTAAACCGTCCCCGTCCCCTAACACTAACCCTAGCCCGAACCCGAACCCTAACCCTTCCCCGAAGCCTTCCCCTCACACGTCCCCTAATCCTAACCCGTACGCTCACACTAACCCGCGCCCTCACACGTATGCCCCTCCTAAACCGTTGTCGTACCCTCACCTGGACCCTAAACCGTCCCCGTCCCCTAACCCTAACCCTAGCCCGAACCCTAACCCTAAAACTTCCCCGAAGCCTTCCCCTCACCCGTCCCCTAATCCTAACCCGTACGCCCACACTGACCCGCGCCCTCACACGTACGCTCCCCCTAAACCGTTGTCGTACCCTCACCTGGACCCTAAACCGTCCCCGTCCCCTAACCCTAACCCTAGCCCGAACCCTAACCCTAACCCTTCCCCGAAGCCTTCCCCTCACCCGTCCCCTAATCCTAACCCGTACGCTCACACTAACCCGCGCCCTCACACGTACGCTGCCCCTAAACCGTTGTCGTACCCTCACCTGGACCCTAAACCGTCCCCGTCCCCTAACCGTAACCCTAGCCCGAACCCTAACCCTAACCCTTCCCCGAAGCCTTCCCCTCACCCGTCCCCTAATCCTAACCCGTACGCCCACACTAACCCGCGCCCTCACACGTACGCTCCCCCTAAACCGTTGTCGTACCCTCACCTGGACCCTAAACCGTCCCCATCCCCTAACCCTAACCCTAGCCCGAAACCTAACCCTAACCCTTCCCCGAAGCCTTCCCCTCACCCGTCCCCTAATCCTAACCCGTACGCCCACACTAACCCGCGCCCTCACACGTACGCTCCCCCTAAACCGTTGTCGTACCCTCACCTGGACCCTAAACCGTCCCCGTCCCCTAACCCTAACCCTAGCCCGAACCCTAACCCTAATCCTACCCCGAAGCCTTCCCCTCACCCGTCCCCTAATCCTAACCCGTACGCCCACACTAACCCGTGCCCTCACACGTACGCTCCCCCTAAACCGTTGTCGTACCCTCACGTGGACCCTAAACCGTCCCCGTCCCCTAACCCTAACCCTAGCCCGAACCCTAACCCTAACCCTTCCCCGAAGCCTTCCCCTCACCCGTCCCCTAATCCTAACCCGTACACTCACACTAACCCGCGCCCTCACACGTACGCTCCCCGTAAACCGTTGTCGTACCCTCACCTGGACCCTAAACCGTCCCCGTCCCCTAACCCTAACCCTAGCCCGAACCCTAACCCTAAACCTTCCCCGAAGCCTTCCCCTCACACGTCCCCTAATCCTAACCCGTACGCTCACACTAACCCGCGCCCTCACACGTACGCTCCCCCTAAACCGTTGTCGTACCCTCAAGTGGACCCTAAACCGTCCCCGTCCCCTAACCCTAACCCTAGCCCGAACCCTAACCCTAACCCTTTCCCGAAGCCTTCCCCTCACCCGTCCCCTAATCCTAACACGTACGCTCACACTAACCCGCGCCCTCACACGTACGCTCCCCCTAAACCGTTGTCGTACCCTCACCTGGACCCTAAACCGTCCCCGTCCCCGTCCCCTAACCCTAGCCCGAACCCTAACCCTAACCCTTCCCCGAAGCCTTCCCCTCACCCGTCCCCTAATCCTAACCCGTACGCCCACACTAAGCCGCGCCCTCACACGTACGCTCCCCCTAAACCGTTGTCGTACCCTCACCTGGACCCTAAACCGTCCCCGTCCCCTAACCCTAACCCTAGCCCGAACCCTAACCCTAACACTTCCCCGAAGCCTTCCTGTCACCTGTCCCCTAATCCTAACCCGTACGTCCACACTGACCCGCGCCCTCACACGTACGCTCCCCCTAAACCGTTGGCGTACCCTCACCTGGACCCTAAACCGTCCCCGTCCCCTAACCCTAACCCTAGCCCGAACCCTAACCCTAACCCATCCCCGAAGCCTTCCCCTCACCCGTCCCCTAATGTTAACCCGTACGCCCACACTAACCCGCGCCCTCACACGTACCATCCCCCTGAACCGTTGTCGTACCCTCACCTGGACCCTAAACCGTCCCCGTCCCCTAACCCTAACCCTATCCCGAACCCTAACCCTAACCCTTCCCCGAAGCCTTCCCCTCACCCTTCCCCTAATCCTAACCCGTACGCTCACACTAACCTGCGCCCTCACACGTATGCTCCCCCTAAACCGTTGACGTACCCTCACCTGGACCCTAAACCGTCCCCGTCCCCTAACCATAACCCTAGCCCGAACCCTAACCCTAGCCCTTCCCCGAAGCCTTCCCCTCACCCGTCCCCTAATCCTAACCCGTACGCTCACACTAACCCGCGCCCTCACACGTACGCTCCCCCTAAACCATTGTCGTACCCTCACCTGGACCCTAAACCGTCCCCGTACCCTAACCCTAACCCTAGCCCGAACCCTAACCCTAACCCTTCCCCGAAGCCTTCCCCTCACCCGTCCCCTAATCCTAACCCGTACGCTCACACTAACCCGCGCCCTCACACGTACGCTCCCCCGAAAACGTTGTCGTACCCTCACCTGGACCCTAAACCGTCCCCGTCCCCTGAACCTAACCCTAGCCCGAACCCTAACCCTAATCCTACCCCGAAGCCTTCCCCTCACCCGTCCCCTAATCCTAACCCGTACGCCCACACTAACCCGTGCCCTCACACGTACGCTCCCCCTAAACCGTTGTCGTACACTCACGTGGACCCTAAACCGTCCCCGTCCCCTAACCCTAACCCTAGCCCGAACCCTAACCCTAACCCTTCCCCGAAGCCTTCCCCTCACCCGTCCCCTAATCCTAACCCGTACGCTCACACTAACCCGCGCCGTCACACGTACGCTCCCCCTAAACCGTTGTCGTACCCTCACCTGGACCCTAAACCGTCCCCGTCCCCTAACCCTAACGCTAGCCCGAACCCTAACTCTAAACCTTCCCCGAAGCCTTCCCCTCACACGTCCCCTAATCCTAACCCGTACGCTCACACTAACCCGCGCCCCCACACGTACGCTCCCGCTAAACCGTTGTCGTACCCTCAACTGGACCCTAAACCGTCCCCGTCCCCTAACCCTAACCCTAGCCCGAACCCTAACCCTAACCCTTCCCCGAAGCCTTCCCCTCACACGTCCCCTAATCCTAACCCGTACGCTCACACTAACCCGCGCCCTCACACGTATGCCCCTCCTAAACCGTTGTCGTACCCTCACCTGGACCCTAAACCGTCCCCGTCCCCTAACCCTAACCCTAGCCCGAACCCTAACCCTAAAACTTCCCCGAAGCCTTCCCCTCACCCGTCCCCTAATCCTAACCCGTACGCCCACACTGACCCGCGCCCTCACACGTACGCTCCCCCTAAACCGTTGTCGTACCCTCACCTGGACCCTAAACCGTCCCCGTCCCCTAACCCTAACCCTAGCCCGAACCCTAACCCTAACCCTTCCCCGAAGCCTTCCCCTCACCCGTCCCCTAATCCTAACCCGTACGCTCACACTAACCCGCGCCCTCACACGTACGCTGCCCCTAAACCGTTGTCGTACCCTCACCTGGACCCTAAACCGTCCCCGTCCCCTAACCGTAACCCTAGCCCGAACCCTAACCCTAACCCTTCCCCGAAGCCTTCCCCTCACCCGTCCCCTAAACCTAACCCGTACGCCCACACTAACCCGCGCCCTCACACGTACGCTCCCCCTAAACCGTTGTCGTACCCTCACCTGGACCCTAAACCGTCCCCATCCCCTAACCCTAACCCTAGCCCGAAACCTAACCCTAACCCTTCCCCGAAGCCTTCCCCTCACCCGTCCCCTAATCCTAACCCGTACGCCCACACTAACCCGCGCCCTCACACGTACGCTCCCCCTAAACCGTTGTCGTACCCTCACCTGGACCCTAAACCGTCCCCGTCCCCTAACCCTAACCCTAGCCCGAACCCTAACCCTAATCCTACCCCGAAGCCTTCCCCTCACCCGTCCCCTAATCCTAACCCGTACGCCCACACTAACCCGTGCCCTCACACGTACGCTCCCCCTAAACCGTTGTCGTACCCTCACGTAGACCCTAAACCGTCCCCGTCCCCTAACCCTAACCCTAGCCCGAACCCTAACCCTAACCCTTCCCCGAAGCCTTCCCCTCACCCGTCCCCTAATCCTAACCCGTACACTCACACTAACCCGCGCCCTCACACGTACGCTCCCCGTAAACCGTTGTCGTACCCTCACCTGGACCCTAAACCGTCCCCGTCCCCTAACCCTAACCCTAGCCCGAACCCTAACCCTAAACCTTCCCCGAAGCCTTCCCCTCACACGTCCCCTAATCCTAACCCGTACGCTCACACTAACCCGCGCCCTCACACGTACGCTCCCCCTAAACCGTTGTCGTACCCTCAAGTGGACCCTAAACCGTCCCCGTCCCCTAACCCTAACCCTAGCCCGAACCCTAACCCTAACCCTTTCCCGAAGCCTTCCCCTCACCCGTCCCCTAATCCTAACACGTACGCTCACACTAACCCGCGCCCTCACACGTACGCTCCCCCTAAACCGTTGTCGTACCCTCACCTGGACCCTAAACCGTCCCCGTCCCCGTCCCCTAACCCTAGCCCGAACCCTAACCCTAACCCTTCCCCGAAGCCTTCCCCTCACCCGTCCCCTAATCCTAACCCGTACGCCCACACTAAGCCGCGCCCTCACACGTACGCTCCCCCTAAACCGTTGTCGTACCCTCACCTGGACCCTAAACCGTCCCCGTCCCCTAACCCTAACCCTAGCCCGAACCCTAACCCTAACACTTCCCCGAAGCCTTCCTGTCACCTGTCCCCTAATCCTAACCCGTACGTCCACACTGACCCGCGCCCTCACACGTACGCTCCCCCTAAACCGTTGGCGTACCCTCACCTGGACCCTAAACCGTCCCCGTCCCCTAACCCTAACCCTAGCCCGAACCCTAACCCTAACCCATCCCCGAAGCCTTCCCCTCACCCGTCCCCTAATGTTAACCCGTACGCCCACACTAACCCGCGCCCTCACACGTACCATCCCCCTGAACCGTTGTCGTACCCTCACCTGGACCCTAAACCGTCCCCGTCCCCTAACCCTAACCCTATCCCGAACCCTAACCCTAACCCTTCCCCGAAGCCTTCCCCTCACCCTTCCCCTAATCCTAACCCGTACGCTCACACTAACCTGCGCCCTCACACGTATGCTCCCCCTAAACCGTTGACGTACCCTCACCTGGACCCTAAACCGTCCCCGTCCCCTAACCATAACCCTAGCCCGAACCCTAACCCTAGCCCTTCCCCGAAGCCTTCCCCTCACCCGTCCCCTAATCCTAACCCGTACGCTCACACTAACCCGCGCCCTCACACGTACGCTCCCCCTAAACCATTGTCGTACCCTCACCTGGACCCTAAACCGTCCCCGTACCCTAACCCTAACCCTAGCCCGAACCCTAACCCTAACCCTTCCCCGAAGCCTTCCCCTCACCCGTCCCCTAATCCTAACCCGTACGCTCACACTAACCCGCGCCCTCACACGTACGCTCCCCCGAAAACGTTGTCGTACCCTCACCTGGACCCTAAACCGTCCCCGTCCCCTGAACCTAACCCTAGCCCGAACCCTAACCCTAACCCTTCCCCGAAGCCTTCCCCTCACCCGTCCCCTAATCCTAACCCGTACGCCCACACTAACCCGCGCCCTCACACGTACGCTCCCCCTAAACCGTTGTCGTACCCTCACCTGGACCCTAAACCGTCCCCGTCCCCTAACCCTAACCCTAGCCCGAACCCTAACCCTAAACCTTCCCCGAAGCCTTCCCCTCACCCGTCCCCTAATCCTAAACCGTACGCTCACACTAACCCGCGCCCTCACACGTACGCTCCCCCTAAACCGTTCTCGTACCCTCACCTGGACCCTAAACCGTCCCCATCCCCTAACCCTAACCCTAGCCCGAACCCTAACCCTAACCCTTCCCCGAAGCCTTCCCCTCACCCGTCCCCTAATCCTAACCCGTACGCTCACACTAACCCACGCCCTCATACGTACGCTCCCCCTAAACCGTTGTCGTACCCTCACCTGGACCCTAAACCGTCCCCGTCCCCTAACCCTAACCCTAGCCCGAACCCTAACCCTAACCCTTCCCCGAAGCCTTCCCCTCACCCGTCCCCTAATCCTAACCCGTACGCTCACACTAACCCGCGCCCTCACAGGTACGCTCGCCCTATACCGTTGTCGTACCCTCACCTGGACCCTAAACCGTCCCCGTCCCCTAAACCTAACCCTAGCACGAACCCTAACCCTAAACCTTCCCCGAAGCCTTCCCCTCACCCGTCCCCTAATCCTAACCCGTACGCCCACACTAACCCGCGCCCTCACACGTACGCTCCCCCTAAACCGTTGTCGTACCCTCACTTGGACCCTAAACCGTCCCTGTCCCCTAACACTAACCCTAGCCCGAACGCTAACCCTAAACCTTCCCCGAAGCCTTCCCCTCACCCGTCCCCTAATCCTAACCCGTACGCCCACACTGACCCGCGCCCTCACACGTACGCTCCCCCTAAACCGTTGTCGTACCCTCACCTAGACCCTAAACCATCCCCGTCCCCTAACCCTAACCCTAGCCCGAACCCTAACCCTAACACTTCCCCGAAGCATTCCCCTCACCCGTCCCCTAATTCTAACCCGTAGGCCCACACTAACCCGCGCCCTCACACGTACGCTCCCCCTAAACCGTTGTCGTACCCTCACCTAGACCCTAAACCGTCCCCGGCCCCTAACCCTAACCCTAACCCTAACCCTAACCCTTACACTTCCCCGAAGCCTTCCCGTCACCCGTCCCCTAATCCTAACCCGTACGCCCACACTAACCCTCGCCCTCACACGTACGCTCCGCCTAAACCGTTGTCGTACCCTCACCTGGACCCTAAACCGTCCCCGTCCCCTAACCCTAACCCTAGCCCGAACCCTAACCCTAACCCTTCCCCGAAGCCTTCCCCTCACCCGTCCCCTAATCCTAACACGTACGCTCACAGTAACCCGCACCCTCACACGTACGCTCCCCCTAAACTGTTGTCGTACCGTCACCTGGACCCTAAACCGTCCCCATCCCCTAACCCTAACCCTAGCCCGAACCCTAACCCTAACCCTTCCCCGAAGCCTTCCCCTCACCCGTCCCCTAATCCTAACCCGTACGCTCACACTAACACGCGCCCTCACACGTACGCTCCCCCTAAACCGTTGTCGTACCCTCACCTGGACCCTAAACCGTCCCCGTCCCCTAACCCTAACCCTAGTCCGAACCCTAACCCTAACCCTTCCCCGAAGCCTTCCCCTCACCCATCCCCTAATCCTAACCCGTACGCTCACACTAACCCGCGCCCTCACACGTACGCTCCCCATAAACCGTTGTCGTACCCTCACCTGGACCCTAAACCGTCCCCGTACCGTAACCCTAACCCTAGGCCGAACCATAACCCTAACCCTTCCCCGAAGCCTTCCCCTCACCCGTCCCCTAATCCTAACCCGTACGCTCACACTAACCCACGCCCTCACACGTACGCTCCCCCTAAACCGTTGTCGTACCCTCACCTGGACCCTAAACCGTCCCCGTCCCCTAACGCTAACCCTAGCCCGAACCCTAACCCTAACCCTTCCCCGAAGCCTTCCCCTCACCCGTCCCCTAATCCTAACCCGTACGCTCACACTGACCCGCGCCCTCACACGTACGCTCCCCCTAAACCGTTGTCGTAGCCTCACCTGGACCCTAAACCGTCCCCGTCCCCTAACCCTAACCCTAGCCCGAACCCTAACCCTAACCCTTCCCCGAAGCCTTCCCCTCACACGTCCCCTAATCCTAACCCGTACGCTCACAGTAACCAACGCCCTCACAAGTACGCTCCCCCTAAACCGTTGTCGTACCCTCAAGTGGACCCTAAACCGTCCCCGTCGCCTAACCCTAACCCTAGCCCGAACCCTAACCCTAACCCTTCCCCGAAGCCTTCCCCTCACCCGTCCCCTAATCCTAACCCGTACGCTCACACTAACCCGCACCCTCACACGTATGCTCCCCCTAAACCGTTGTCGTACCCTCACCTGGACCCTAAACCGTCCCCGTCCCCTAACCCTAACCCTAGCCCGAACCCTAAACCTAACCCTTCCCCGAAGCCTTCCCCTCACCCGTCCCCTAATCCTAACCCGTACGCTCACACTAACCCGCGCCCTCACACGTACGCTCCCCCTAAACCGTTGTCGTACCCTCACCTGGACTCTAAACCGTCCCCGTCCCCTAACCCTAACCCTAGCCCGAACCCTAACCCTAACCCTTCCCGAAGCCTTCCCCTCACCCTTCCCCTAATCCTAACCCGTACGCTCACACTAACCCGCGCCCTCACACGTACGCTCCCCCTAAACCGTTGTCGTACCCTCACCTGGACCCTAAACCGTCCCCGTCCCCTAATCCTTACCCTAGACCGAACCCTAACCCTAACCCTTCCCCGAAGCCTTCCCCTCACCCGTCCCCTAATCCTAACCCGTACGCCCACACTAACACACGCCCTCACACGTACGCTCCCCCTAAACCGTTGTCGCACCCTCACCTGGACCCTAAACCGTCACCGTCCCGAACCCTAACCCGAGCCCGAACCCTAACCCTAAACCTTCGCCGAAGCCTTCCCCTCACCCGTCCCCTAATCCTAACCCGTATGCTCACACTAACCCGCGCCCTCACACGTATGCTCCCCCTAAACCGTTGTCGTACCCTCACCTGGACCCTAAACCGTCCCCGTCCCCTAACCCTAACCCTAGCCCGAACCCTAACCCTAACCGTTCCCCGAAGCCTTTCCCTCACCCGTCCCCTAATCCTAACCCGTACGCTCACACTAACCCGCACCCTCACACGTACGCTCCCCCTAAACCGTTGTCGTACCCTCACCTGGACCCTAAACCGTCCCCGTCCCCTAACCCTAACCCTAGCCCGAACCCTAACCCTAACCCTTCCCCGAAGCCTTCCCCTCACCCGTCCCCTAATCCTAACCCGTACGCCCACACTAACACGTGCCCTCACACGTACGCTCCCCCTTAACTTTTCTCGTACCCTCACCTGGACCCTAAACCGTCCCCGTCCCCTAACCCTAACCCTAGCCCGAACCCTAACCCTAACCCTTCCCCGAAGCCTTCCCCTCACCCGTCCCCTAATCCTAACCCGTACGCCCACACTGACCCGCAACCTCACACGTACGCTCCCCCTAAACCGTTGTCGTACCCTCACCTGGACCCTAAACCGTCCCCATCCCCTAACCCTAACCCTAGCCCGAGCCCTAACCCTAACCCTTCCCCGAAGCCTTCCCCTCACACGTCCCCTAATCCTAACCCGTACGCTCACACTAACCCGCGCCCTCACATGTACGCTCCCCCTAAACCGTTGTCGTACCCTCACCTGGACCCTAAACCGTCCCCGTCCCCTAACCCTAACCCTAGCCCGAACCCTAACCCTAACCCTTCCCCGAAGCCTTCCCCTCACCCGTCCCCTAAACCTAACCCGTACGCCCACACTAACCCGCGCCCTCACACGTACGCTCCCCCTAAACCGTTGTCGTACCCTCACCTGGACCCTAAACCGTCCCCGTCCCCTAACCCTAACCCTAGCCCGAAACCTAACCCTAACCCTTCACCGAAGCCTTCCCCTCACCCGTCCCCTAATCCTAACCCGTACGCCCACACTAACCCGCGCCCTCACACGTACGCTCCCCCTAAACCGTTGTCGTACCCTCACCTGGACCCTAAACCGTCCCCGTCCCCTAACCCTAACCCTAGCCCGAACCCTAACCCTAATCCTACCCCGAAGCCTTCCCCTCACCCGTCCCCTAATCCTAACCCGTACGCCCACACTAACCCGTGCCCTCACACGTACGCTCCCCCTAAACCGTTGTCGTACACTCACGTGGACCCTAAACCGTCCCCGTCCCCTAACCCTAACCCTAGCCCGAACCCTAACCCTAACCCTTCCCCGAAGCCTTCCCCTCACCCGTCCCCTAATCCTAACCCGTACGCTCACACTAACCCGCGCCCTCACACGTACGCTCCCCCTAAACCGTTGTCGTACCCTCACCTGGACCCTAAACCGTCCCCGTCCCCTAACCCTAACCCTAGCCCGAACCCTAACCCTAACCCTTCCCCGAAGCCTTCCCCTCACCCGTCCCCTAAACCTAACCCGTACGCCCACACTAACCCGCGCCCTCACACGTACGCTCCCCCTAAACCGTTGTCGTACCCTCACCTGGACCCTAAACCGTCCCCGTCCCCTAACCCTAACCCTAGCCCGAAACCTAACCCTAACCCTTCCCCGAAGCCTTCCCCTCACCCGTCCCCTAATCCTAACCCGTACGCCCACACTAACCCGCGCCCTCACACGTACGCTCCCCCTAAACCGTTGTCGTACCCTCACCTGGACCCTAAACCGTCCCCGTCCCCTAACCCTAACCCTAGCCCGAACCCTAACCCTAAACCTTCCCCGAAGCCTTCCTCTCACACGTCCCCTAATCCTAACCCGTACGCTCACACTAACCCGCGCCCTCACACGTACGCTCCCCCTAAACCGTTGTCGTACCCTCAACTGGACCCTAAACAGTCCCCGTCCCCTAACCCTAACCCTAGCCCGAACCCTAACCCTAACCCTTCCCCGAAGCCTTCCCCTCACCCTTCCCCTAATCCTAACCCGTACGCTCACACTAACCCGCGCCCTCACACGTACGCTCCCCCTAAACCGTTGTCGTACCCTCACCTGGACCCTAAACCGTCCCCGTCCCCTAATCCTTACCCTAGACCGAACCCTAACCCTAAGCCTTCCCCGAAGCCTTCCCCTCACCCGTCCCCTAATCCTAACCCGTACGCCCACACTAACCCGCGCCCTCACACGTACGCTCCCCCTAAACCGTTGTCGTACCCTCACCTGGACCCTAAACCGTCCCCGTCCCCTAAACCTAACCCTAGCCCGAACCGTAACCCTATCCCTTCGCCGAAGCCTTCCCCTCACCCGTCCCCTATTCCTAACCCGTACGCTCACACTAACCCGCGCCCTCACACGTACGCTCCCCCTAAAGTGTTGTCGTACCCACACTTGGACCCTAAACCGTCCCCGTCCCCTAACCCTAACCCTAGCCCGAACCCTAACCCTAAAACTTCCCCGAAGCCTTCCCCTCACCCGTCCCCTAATCCTAACCCGTACGCTCACACTAACCCGCGCCCTCACACGTACGCTCCCCCTAAACCGTTGTCGTACCCTCACCTGGACCCTAAACCGTCCCCGTTCCCTAACCCTAACCCTAGCCCGAACCCTAACCCTAACCCTTCCCCGAAGCCTTCCCCTCACACGTCCCCTAATCCTAACCCGTACGCTCACACTAACCAGCGCCCTCACACGTACGCTCCCCCTAAACCGTTGTCGTACCCTCAAGTAGACCCTAAACCGTCCCCGTCCCCTAACCCTAACCCTAGCCCGAACCCTAACCCTAACCCTTCCCCGAAGCCTTCCCCTCACCCGTCCCCTAATCCTAACACGTACGCCCACACTAACCCGCGCCCTCACACGTACGCTTCCCCTAAACCTTTGTCGTACCCTCACCTGGACCCTAAACCGTCCCCGTCCCCTAACCCTAACCCTAGCCCGAACCCTAACCCTAACCCTTCCCCGAAGCCTTCCCCTCACACGTCCCCTAATCCTAACCCGTACGCTCACACTAACCAGCGGCCTCACACGTACGCTCCCCCTAAACCGTTGTCGTACCCTCAAGTGGACCCTAAACCGTCCCCGTCCCCTAACCCTAACCCTAGCCCGAACCCTAACCCTAACCCTTCCCCGAAGCCTTCCCCTCACCCGTCCCCTAATCCTAACACGTACGCCCACACTAACCCGCGCCCTCACACGTACGCTTCCCCTAAACCGTTGTCGTACCCTCACCTGGACCCTAAACCGTCCCCGTCCCCTAACCCTAACCCTAGCCCGAACCCTAACCCTAACCCTTTGCCGAGGCCTTCCCCTCACCCTTCCCCTAACCCTAACCCGTACGCTTACACTAACCCGCGCCCTCACACGTACGCTCCCCCTAAACCGTTGTCGTACCCACACCTGGACCCTAAACCGTCCCCGTCCCCTAACCCTAACCCTAGCCCGAACCCTAACCCTAACCCTTCCCCGAAGTCTTCCCCTCACCCGTCCCCTAATCCTAACCCGTACGCCCACACTGACCCGCGCCCTCACACGTACGCTCCCCCTAAAACGTTGTCGTACCCTCACCTGGACCCTAAACCGTCCCCGTCCCGTAACCCTAACCCTAGCCCGAACCCTAACCCTAACCCTTCCCCGAAGCCTTCCCCTCACCCGTCCCCTAATCCTAACCCGTACGCTCACAGTAACCCGCGCCCTCACACGTACGCTCCCCCTAAACCGTTGTCGTACCCTCACCTGGACCCTAAACCGTCCCCTTCCCCTAACGCTAACCCTAGCCCTAACCCTAACCCTAACCCTTCCCCGAAGACTTCCCCTCACCCGTCCCCTAATCCTAACCCGAACGCCCACACTAACCCGAGCCCTCACACGTACGCTCCCCCTAAACCGTTGTCGTACCCTCACCTGGACCCTAAACCGTCCCCATCCCCTAACCCTAACCCTAGCCCGAACCCTAACCCTAACCCTTCTCCGAAGCCTTCCCCTCACCCGTCCCCTAACCCTAATCCGTACGACCACACTAACCCGCGCCCTCACACGTACGCTCGCCCTAAAACGTTGTCGTACCCTCACCTGGACGCTAAACCGTCCCCGTCCCCTAACCCTAACCCTAGCCCGAACCCTAACCCTAACCCTTCCCCGAAGCCTTCCCCTCACCCGTCCCCTAATCCTAACCCCTACGCCCACACTAACACGTTTCCTCACACGTACGCTCCCCCTTAACTTTTCTCGTACCCTCACCTGGACCCTAAACCGTCCCCGTCCCCTAACCCTAACCCTAGCCCGCACCCTAACCCTAACCCTTCCCCGAAGCCTTCCCCTCACCCGTCCCCTAATCCTAACCCTTACGCTCACACTAAACCGCGCCCTCACACGTACGCTCCCCCTAAACCGTTGTCGTACCCACACCTGGACCCTAAACCTTCCCCGTCCCCTAACCCTAACCCTAGCCCGAACCCTAACCCTAACCCTTCCCCGAAGCCTTCCCCTCACCCGTCCCCTAATCCTAACCCGTACGCCCACACTGACCCGCGCCCTCACACGTACGCTCCCCCTAAACCGTTGTCGTACCCTCACCTGGACCCTAAACCGTCCCCGTCCCCTAACCCTAACCCTAGCCCGAACACGAACCCTAACCCTTCCCCGAAGCCTTCCCCTCACCCTTCCCCTAGTCCTAACCCGTACGCTCACACTAACCCACGCCCTCACACGTACGCTCCCCCTAAACCGTTGTCGTACCCTCACCTGGACCCTAAACCGTCCCCGTCCCCTAATCCTTACCCTAGACCGAACCCTAACCCTAACCCTTCCCCGAAGCCTTCCCCTCACCCGTCCCCTAATCCTAACCCGTACGCCCACACTAACCCGCGCCCTCACACGTACGCTCCCCCTAAACCGTTGTCGTACCCTCACCTGGACCCTAAACCGTCCCCGTCCCCTAACCCTAACCCTAGCCCGAACCCTAACCCTAACCCTTCGCCGAAGCCTTCCCCTCACCCGTCCCCTAATCCTAACCCGTACGCTCACACTAACCCGCGCCCTCACACGTATGCTCCCCCTAAACCGTTGTCGTACCCTCACCTGGACCCTAAACCGTCCCCGTCCCCTAACCCTAACCCTAGTTCGAACCCTAACCCTAACCGTTCCCCGAAACCTTCCCCTCACCCGTCCCCTAATCCTAACCCGTACGCTCACACTAACCCGCGCCCTCACACGTACGCTCCCTCTAAACCGTTGTCGTACCCTCACCTGGACCCTAAACCGTCCCCGTCCCCTAACCCTAACCCTAGCCCGAACCCTAACCCTAACCCTTCCCCGAAGCCTTCCCCTCACCTGTCCCCTAATCTTAACCCGTACGTCCACACTAACCCGCGCCCTCACACGTACGCTCCCCCTAAACCGTTGTCGTACCCTCACCTGGACCCTAAACCGTCCCCGTCCCCTAACCCTAACCCTAGCCCGAACCCTAACCCTAACACTTCGCCGAAGCCTTCCCCTCACCCGTCCCCTATTCCTAACCCGTACGCTCACACTAACCCGCGCCCTCACACGTACGCTCCCCCTAAAGCGTTGTCGTACCCACACCTGGACCCTAAACCGTCCCCGTCCCCTAACCCTAACCCTAGCCCGAACCCTAACCCTAAAACTTCCCCGAAGCCTTCCCCTCACCCGTCCCCTAATCCTAACCCGTACGCCCACACTAACCCGTGCCCTCACACGTAGGCTCCCCCTAAACCGTTGTCGTACCCTCACCTGGACCCTAAACCGTCCCCGTCCCCTAACCCTAACCCTAGCCCGAACCCTAACCCTAACCGTTCCCCGAAGCCTTCCCCTCACCCGTCCCCTAATCCTAACCCGTACGCTCACACTAACCCGCACCCTCACACGTACGCTCCCCCTAAACCGTTGTCGTACCCTCACCTGGACCCTAAACCGTCCCCGTCCCCTAACCCTAACCCTAGCCCGAACCCTAACCCTAACCCTTCCCCGAAGCCTTCCCCTCACCCGTCCCCTAATCCTAACCCGTACGCTCACAGTAACCCGCGCCCTCACACGTACGCTCCCCCTAAACCGTTGTCGTACCCTCACCTGGACCCTAAACCGTCCCCTTCCCCTAACGCTAACCCTAGCCCGAACCCTAACCCTAACCCTTCCCCGAAGCCTTCCCCTCACCCGTCCCCTAATCCTAACCCGTACGTCCACACTAACCCGCGCCCTCACACGTACGCTCCCCCTAAACCGTTGTCGTACCCTCACCTGGACCCTAAACCGTCCCCATCCCCTAACCCTAACCCTAGCCCGAACCCTAACCCTAACCCTTCTCCGAAGCCTTCCCCTCACCCGTCCCCTAACCCTAACCCGTACGACCACACTAACCCGCGCCCTCACACGTACGCTCCCCCTACAACGTTGTCGTACCCTTACCTGGACGCTAAACCGTCCCCGTCCCCTAACCCTAACCCTAGCCCGAACCCTAACCCTAACCCTTCCCCGAAGCCTTCCCCTCACCCGTCCCCTAATCCTAACCCGTACGCCCACACTAACACGTGACCTCACACATACCCTCCCCCTTAACTTTTCTCGTACCCTCACTTGGACCCTAAACCGTCCCCGTCCCCTAACCCTAACCCTAGCCCGCACCCTAAACCTAACCCTTCCCCGAAGACTTCCCCTCACCCGTCCCCTAATCCTAACTCTTACGCTCACACTAAACCGCGCCCTCACACGTACGCTCCCCCTAAACCGTTGTCGTACCCACACCTGGACCCTAAACCGTCCCCGTCCCCTAACCCTAACCCTAGCCCGAACCCTAACCCTAACCCTTCCCCGAAGCCTTCCCCTCACCCGTCCCCTAATCCTAACCCGTACGCCCACACTGACCCGCGCCCTCACACGTACGCTCCCCCTAAACCGTTGTCGTACCCTCACCTGGACCCTAAACCGTCCCCGTCCCCTAACCCTAACCCTAGCCCGAACCCTAACCCTAACCCTTCCCCGAAGCCTTCCCCTCACCCGTCCCCTAATCCTAACCCGTACGCCCACACTAACCTTCGCCCTCACACGTACGCTCCGCCTAAACCGTTGTCGTACCCTCACCTGGACCCTAAACCGTCCCCGTCCCCTAACCCTAACCCTAGCCCGAACCCTAACCCTAACCGTTCCCCGAAGCCTTGCCCTCACCCGTCCCCTAATCCTAACCCTTACGCTCACACTAACCCGCGCCCTCACACGTACGCTCCCCCTAAACCGTTGTCGTACCCACACCTGGACCCTAAACCGTCCCCGTCCCCTAACCCTAACCCTAGCCCGAACCCTAACCCTAACCCTTCCCCGAAGCCTTCCCCTCACCCGTCCCCTAATCCTAACCCGTACGCCCACACTGACCCGCGCCCTCACAAGTACGCTCCCCCTAAACCGTTGTCGTACCCTCACCTGGACCCTAAACCGTCCCCGTCCCCTAACCCTAACCCTAGCCCGAACCCTAACCCTAACCCTTCCCCGAAGCATTCCCCTCAACCGTCCCCTAATCCTAACCTGTACGCCCACACTGACCCGCGCCCTCACACGTACGCTCCCCCAAATCGTTGTCGTACCCTCACCTGGACCCTAAACCGTCCCCGTCCCCTAACCCTAACCCTAGCCCGAACCCTAACCCTAACCCTTCCCCGAAGCCTTCCCCTCACCCGTCCCCTAAATCTAACCCGTACGCTCACACTAACCCGCGCCCTCACACGTACGCTCCCCCTAAACCGTTGTCGTACCCACACCTGAACCCTAAACCGTCCCCGTCCCCTAACCCTAACCCTAGCCCGAACCCTAACCCTAACCCTTCCCCGAAGCCTTCCCCTCACCCGTCCCCTAATCCTAACCCGTACGCTCACACTAACCCACGCCCTCACACGTACGCTCCCCCTAAACCGTTGTCGTACCCTCACCTGGACCCTAAACCGTCCCCATCCCCTAACCCTAACCTTGGCCCGAACCCTAACCCTAACCCTTCCCCGAAGCCTTCCCCTCACCCGTCCCCTAATCCTAACCGGTACGCCCACACTAACCCGCGCCCTCACACGTACGCTCCCCCTAAACCGTTGTCGTACCCACACCTGGACCCTAAACCGTCCCCGTCCCCTAACCCAACCCTAGCCCAAACCCTAACCCTAACCCTTCCCCGAAGCCTTCCCCTCACGCTTCCCCTAATCCTAACCCGTACGCTCACACTAACCCGCGCCCTCACACGTACGCTCCCCCTAAACCGTTGTCGTACCCTCACATGGACCCTAAACCGTCCCCGTCCCCTAACACTGACCTTAGCCCGAACCCTAACCCTAACCCTTCCCCGAAGCCTTCCCCTCACCCGTCCCCTAATCCTAACCCGTACGCTCACACTAACCCGCGCCCTCACACGTACTCTCCCCCTCAACCGTTGTCGTACCCTCACCTGGACCCTAAACCATCCCCGTCCCCTAACCCTAACCCTATCCCGAACCCTAACCCTAACCCTTCCCCGAAGCCTTCCCCTCACCCGTCCCCTAATCCTAACCCGTACACTCACACTAACCTGCGCCCTCACACGTACGCTCCCCCTAAACCGTTGATGTACCCTCACCTGGACCCTAAACCGTCCCCGTCCCCTAACCCTAACCCTAACCCGAACCCTAACACTAGACCTTCCCCGAAGCATTCCCCTCACCCGTCCCCTAATCCTAACCCGTACGCCCACACTGACCCGCGCCCTCACACGTACGCTCCCCCTAAATCGTTGTCGTACCCTCACCTGGACCCTAAACCGTCCCCGTCCCCTAACCCTAACCCTAGCCCGAACCCTAACCCTAACCCTTCCCCGAAGCCTTCCCCTCACACGTCCCCTAATCCTAACCCGTACGCTTACACTAACCAGCGCCCTCACACGTACGCTCCCCCTAAACCGTTGTCGTACCCTCAAGTGGACCCTAAACCGTCCCCGTCCCCTAACCCTAACCCTAGCCCGAACCCTAACCCTAACCCTTCCCCGAAGCCTTCCCCTCACCCTTCCCCTAATCCTAACCCGTACGCTCACACTAACCCGCCCCCTCACACGTACGCTCCCCCTAAACCGTTGTCGTACCCTCACCTGGACCCTAAACCGTCCCCGTCCCCTAACCCTAACCCTAGCCCGAACCCTAAACCTAACCCTTCCGCGAAGCCTTCCCCTCACCCTTCCCCTAATCCTAACCCGTACGCTCACACTAACCCGCGCCCTCACACGTACGCTCCCCCTAAACCGTTGTCGTACCCTCACCTGGACCCTAAACCGTCCCCGTCCCCTAACCCTAACCCTAGCCCGAACCCTAACCCTAACCCTTCCCCGAAGCCTTCCCCTCACCCCTCCCCTAATCCTAACCCGTACGCCCACACTAACCCGCGCCCTCACACGTACGCTCCCCCTAAACCGTTGTCGTACCCTCACCTGGACCCTAAACCGTCCCCGTCCCCTAACCCTAACCCTAGCCCGAACCCTAACCCTAACCCTTCGCCGAAGCCTTCCCCTCACCCGTCCCCTAATCCTAACCCGTACGCTCACACTAACCCGCGCCCTCACACGTACGCTCCCCCTAAACCGTTGTCGTACCCACACATGGACCCTAAACCGTCCCCGTCCCCTAACCCTAACACTAGCCCGAACCCTAACCCTAACCCTTCCCCGAAGCCTTCCCCTCACCCATCCCCTAATCCTAACCCGTACGCCCACACTAACCCGTGTCCTCACACGTACGCTCCCCCTAAACCGTTGTCGTACCCTCACCTGGACCCTAAACCGTCCCCGTCCCCTAACCCTAACCCTAGCCCGAACCCTAACCCTAACACTTCCCCGAAGCCTTCCCCTCACCCGTCCCCTAATCCTAACCCGTACGCTCACAGTAACCCGCGCCCTCACACGTACGCTCCCCCTAAACATTTGTCGTACCCTCACCTGGACTCTAAACCGTCCCCATCCCCTAACCCTAACCCTAGCCCGAACCCTAACCCTAACACTTCCCCGAAGCCTTCCCCTCACCCTTCCCCTAATCCTAACCCATACGCTCACACTAACCTGCGCCCTCACACGTACGCTCCCCCTAAACCGTTGTCGTACCCTCACCTGGACCCTAAACCGTCCCCGTCCCCTAACCCTAACCCTAGCCCGAACCCTAACCCTAACACATCCCCGAAGCCTTCCCCTCACCCGTCCCCTAATCCTAAACCGTACGCCCACACTAACCCGCCCCCTCACACGTACGCTCCCCCTAAACCGTTGTCGTACCCTCACCTGGACCCTAAACCGTCCCCGTCCCCTAACCCTAACCCTAGCCCGAACCCTAACCCTAACCCTTCCCCGAAGCCTTCCCCTCACCCGTCCCCTAATCCTAACCCGTACGCCCACAGTAACCCGCACCCTCACACTTACGCTCCCCCTAAAATGTTTTCGTACCCTCACCTGGACCCTAAACCGTCCCCGTCCCCTAACCCTAACCCTAGCCCGAACCCTAACCCTAACCCTTCCCCGAAGCCTTCCCCTCACCCGTCCCCTAATCCTAACCCGTACGCCCACACTAAACCGTGCCCTCACACGTACGCTCCCCCTTAACTTTTTCGTACCCTCACCTGGACCCTAAACCGTCCCCGTCCCCTAACCCTAACCCTAGCCTGAACCCTAACCCTAACCCTTCCCCGAAGCCTTCCCCTCACCAGTCCCCTAATCCTAACCCGTACGCTCACACTAACCCGCGCCCTCACACGTACGCTCCCCCTAAACCGTTGTCGTACCCACACCTGGACCCTAAACTGTCTCCGTCCCCTAACCCTAACCCTAGCCCGAACCCTAACCCTAACCCTTCCCCGAAGCCTTCCACTCACCCGTCCCCTAATCCTAACCCGTACGCCCACACTGACCCGCGCCCTCACAAGTACGCTCCCCCTAAACCGTTGTCGTACCCTCACCTGGACCCTAAACCGTCCCCGTCCCCTAACCCTAACCCTAGCCCGAACCCTAACCCTAACCCTTCCCCGAAGCATTCCCCTCACCCGTCCCCTAATCCTAACCTGTACGCCCACACTAACCCGCGCCCTCACACGTATGCTCCCCCAAATCGTTGTCGTTACCTCACCTGGACCCTAAACCGTCCCCGTGCCCTAACCCTAACCCTAGCCCGAACCCTAACCCTAACCCTTCCCCGAAGCCTTCCCCTCACCCGTCCCCTAAATCTAACCCGTACGCTCACACTAACCCGCGCCCTCACACGTACGCTCCCCCTAAACCGTTGTCGTACCCACACCTGGACCCTAAACCGTCCCCGTCCCCTAACCCTAACCCTAGCCCGAACCCTAACCCTAACCCTTCCCCGAAGCCTTCCCCTCACCCGTCCCCTAATCCTAATCCGTACACCCACACTAACCCGCGCCCTCACACGTACGCTCCCCCTAAACCGTTGATGTACCCTCACCTGGACCCTAAACCGTCCCCGTCCCCTAACCCTAACCCTAGCCCGAACCCTAACACTAGACCTTCCCCGAAGCATTCCCCTCACCCGTCCCCTAATCCTAACCCGTACGCCCACACTGACCCGCGCCCTCACACGTACGCTCCCCCTAAATCGTTGTCGTACCCTCACCTGGACCCTAAACCGTCCCCGTCCCCTAACCCTAACCCTAGCCCGAACCCTAACCCTAACCCTTCCCCGAAGCCTTCCCCTCACACGTCCCCTAATCCTAACCCGTACGCTCACACTAACCAGCGCCCTCACACGTACGCTCCCCCTAAACCGTTGTCGTACCCTCAAGTGGACCCTAAACCGTCCCCGTCCCCTAACCCTAACCCTAGCCCGAACCCTAACCCTAACCCTTCCCCGAAGCCTTCCCCTCACCCTTCCCCTAATCCTAACCCGTACGCTCACACTAACCCGCGCCCTCACACGTACGCTCCCCCTAAACCGTTGTCGTACCGTCACCTGGACCCTAAACCGTCCCCGTCCCCTAACCCTAAACCTAGCCCGAACCCTAAACCTAACCCTTCCCCGAAGCCTTCCCCTCACCCGTCCCCTAATCCTAACCCGTACGCCCACACTAACCCGCGCCCTCACACGTACGCTCCCCGTAAACCGTTGTCGTACACTCACCTGGACCCTAAACCGTCCCCATCCCCTAACCCTAACCCTAGCCCGAACCCTAACCCTAACCCTTCGCCGAAGCCTTCCGCTCACCCGTCCCCTAATCCTAACCCGTACGCTCACACTAACCCGCGCCCTCACACGTACGCTCCCCCTAAACCGTTGTCGTACCCACACCTGGACCCTAAACCGTCCCCGTCCCCTAACCCTAACCCTAGCCCGAACCCTAACCCTAACCCTTCCCCGAAGTCTTCCCCTCACCCGTCCCCTAATCCTAACCCGTACGCCCACACTAACCCGCGCCCTCACACGTACGCTCCCCCTAAACCGTTGTCGTACCCTCACCTGGACCCTAAACCGTCCCCGTCCCCTAACCCTAACCCTAGCCCGAACCCTAAACCTAACCCTTCCGCGAAGCCTTCCCCTCACCCTTCCCCTAATCCTAACCCGTACGCTCACACTAACCCGCGCCCTCACACGTACGCTCCCCCTAAACCGTTGTCGTACCCTCACCTGGACCCTAAACCGTCCCCGTCCCCTAACCCTAACCCTAGCCCGAACCCTAACCCTAACCCTTCCCCGAAGCCTTCCCCTCACCCCTCCCCTAATCCTAACCCGTACGCCCACACTAACCCGCGCCCTCACACGTACGCTCCCCCTAAACCGTTGTCGTACCCTCACCTGGACCCTAAACCGTCCCCGTCCCCTAACCATAACCGTAGCCCGAACCCTAACCCTAACCCTTCGCCGAAGCCTTCCCCTCACCCGTCCCCTAATCCTAACCCGTACGCTCACACTAACCCGCGCCCTCACACGTACGCTCCCCCTAAACCGTTGTCGTACCCACACCTGGACCCTAAACCGTCCCCGTCCCCTAACCCTAACCCTAGCCCGAACCCTAACCCTAACCCTTCCCCGAAGCCTTCCCCTCACCCATCCCCTAATCCTAACCCGTACGCCCACACTAACCCGTGTCCTCACACGTACGCTCCCCCTAAACCGTTGTCGTACCCTCACCTGGACCCTAAACCGTCCCCGTCCCCTAACCCTAACCCTAGCCCGAACCCTAACCCTAACACTTCCCCGAAGCCTTCCCCTCACCCGTCCCCTAATCCTAACCCGTACGCTCACAGTAACCCGCGCCCTCACACGTACGCTCCCCCTAAACCGTTGTCGTACCCTCACCTGGAGTCTAAACCGTCCCCGTCCCCTAACCCTAACCCTAGCCCGAACCCTAACCCTAACACTTCCCCGAAGCCTTCCCCTCACCCTTCCCCTAATCCTAACCCATACGCTCACACTAACCCGCGCCCTCACACGTACGCTCCCCCTAAACCGTTGTCGTACCCTCACCTGGACCCTAAATCGTCCCCGTCCCCTAACCCTAACCCTAGCCCAAACCCTAACCCTAACACATCCCCGAAGCCTTCCCCTCACCCGTCCCCTAATCCTAACCCGTACGCCCACACTAACCCGCGCCCTCACACGTACGCTCCCCCTAAACCGTTGTCGTACCCTCACCTGGACCCTAAACCGTCCCCGTCCCCTAACCCTAACCCTAGCCCGAACCCTAACCCTAATCCTTCCCCGAAGCCTTCCCCTCACCTGTCCCCTAATCCTAAACCGTACGCCCACACTAACCCGCCCCCTCACACGTACGCTCCCCCTAAACCGTTGTCGTACCCTCACCTGGACCCTAAACCGTCCCCGTCCCCTAACCCTAACCCTAGCCCGAACCGTAACCCTAACTCTTCCCCGAAGCCTTCCCCTCACCCGTCCCCTAATCCTAACCCGTACGCCCACACTAACCCGCACCCTCACACGTACGCTCCCCCTAAAATGTTTTCGTACCCTCACCTGGACCCTAAACCGTCCCCGTCCCCTAACCCTAACCCTAGCCCGAACCCTAACCCTAACCCTTCCCCGAAGCCTTCCCCTCACCCGTCCCCTAATCCTAACCCGTACGCCCACACTAACCCGTGCCCTCACACGTACGCTCCCCCTTAACTTTTCTCGTACCCTCACCTGGACCCTAAACCGTCCCCGTCCCCTAACCCTAACCCTAGCCCGAACCCTAACCCTAACCCTTCCCCGAAGCCTTCCCCTCACCCGTCCCCTAATCCTAACCCTTACGCTCACACTAACCCGCGCCCTCACACGTACGCTCCCCCTAAACCGTTGTCGTACCCACACCTGGACCCTAAACCGTCCCCGTCCCCTAACCCTAACCCTAGCCCGAACCCTAACCCTAACCCTTCCCCGAAGCCTTCCCCTCACCCGTCCCCTAATCCTAACCCGTACGCCCACACTGACCCGCGCCCTCACACGTACGCTCCCCCAAATCGTTGTCGTACCCTCACCTGGACCCTAACCCGTTCCCGTCCCCTAACCCTAATCCTAGCCCGAACCCTAACCCTAACCCTTCCCCGAAGCCTTCCCCTCACCCGTCCCCTAATCCTAACCGGTACGCCCACACTAACCCGCGCCCTCACACGTACGCTCCCCCTAAACCGTTGTCGTACCCTCACCTGGACCCTAAACCGTCCCCGTCCCCTAACCCAACCCTAGCCCAAACCCTAACCCTAACCCTTCCCCGAAGCCTTCCCCTCACGCGTCCCCTAATCCTAACCCGTACGCTCACACTAACCCGCGCCCTCACACGTACGCTCCCCCTCAACCGTTGTCGTACCCTCACCTGGACCCTAAACCATCCCCGTCCCCTAACCCTAACCCTATCCCGAACCCTAACCCTAACCCTTCCCCGAAGCCTTCCCCTCACCCGTCCCGTAATCCTAACCCGTACACTCACACTAACATGCGCCCTCACACGTACGCTCCCCCTAAACCGTTGATGTACCCTCACCTGGACCCTAAACCTTCCCCGTCCCCTAACCCTAACCCTAGCCCGAACCCTAACACTAGACCTTCCCCGAAGCATTCCCCTCACCCGTCCCCTAATCCTAACCCGTACGCCCACACTGACCCGCGCCCTCACACGTACGCTCCCCCTATATCGTTGTCGTACCCTCACCTGGACCCTAAACCGTCCCCGTCCCCTAACCCTAACCCTAGTCCGAACCCTAACCCTAACCCTTCCCCGAAGCCTTCCCCTCACACGTCCCCTAATCCTAACCCGTACGCTCACACTAACCAGCGCCCTCACACGTACGCTCCCCCTAAACCGTTGTCGTACCCTCAAGTGGACCCTAAACAGTCCCCGTCCCCTAACCCTAACCCTAGCCCGAACCCTAACCCTAACACTTCCCCGAAGCCTTCCCCTCACCCTTCCCCTAATCCTAACCCGTACGCTCACACTAACCCGCCCCCTCACACGTACGCTCCCCCTAAACCGTTGTCGTACCCTCACCTGGACCCTAAACCGTCCCCGTCCCCTAACCCTAAATCTAGCCAGAACCCTAACCCTAACCCTTCCCCGAAGCCTTCCCCTCACCCGTCCCCTAATCCTAACCCGTACGCCCACACTAACCCGCGCACTCACACGTACGCTCCCCGTAAACCATTGTCGTACCCTCACCTGGACCCTAAACCGTCCCCATCCCCTAACCCTAACCCTAGCCCGAACCCTAACCCTAACCCTTCGCCGAAGCCTTCCCCTCACCCGTCCCCTAATCCTAACCCGTACGCTCACACTAACCCGCGCCCTCACACGTACGCTCCCCCTAAACCGTTGTCGTACCCTCACCTGGACCCTAAACCGTCCCCGTCCCCTAACCCTAACCCTAGCCCGAACCCTAACCCTAACCCTTCGCCGAAGCCTTCCCCTCACCCGTCCCCTAATCCTAACCCGTACGCTCACACTAACCCGCGCCCTCACACGTACGCTCCCCCTAAACCGTTGTCGTACCCACACCTGGACCCTAAACTGTCCCCGTCCCCTAACCCTAACCCTAGCCCGAACCCTAACCCTAACCCTTCCCCGAAGCCTTCCCCTCACCCGTCCCCTAATCCTAACCCATACGCCCACACTAACCCGTGTCCTCACACGTACGCTCCCCCTAAACCGTTGTCGTACCCTCACCTGGACCCTAAACCGTCCCCGTCCCCTAACCCTAACCCTAGCCCGAACCCTAACCCTAACACTTCCCCGAAGCCTTCCCCTCACCCGTCCCCTAATCCTAACCCGTACGCTCACAGTAACCCGCGCCCTCACACGTACGCTCCCACTAAACCGTTGTCGTACCCTCACCTGGACTCTAAACCGTCCCCGTCCCCTAACCCTAACCCTAGCCCGAACCCTAACCCTAACACTTCCCCGAAGCCTTCCCCTCACCCTTCCCCTAATCCTAACCCATACGCTCACACTAACCCGCGCCCTCACACGTACGCTCCCCCTAAACCGTTGTCGTACCCTCACCTGGACCCTAAACCGTCCCCGTCCCCTAACCCTAACCCTAGCCCGAACCCTAACCCTAACACATCCCCGAAGCCTTCCCCTCACCCGTCCCCTAAGCCTAACCCGTACGCCCACACTAACCCGCGCCCTCACACGTACGCTCCCCCTAAACCGTTGTCGTACCCTCACCTGGACCCTAAACCGTCCCCATCCCCTAACCCTAACCCTAGCCCGAACCCTAACCCTAACCCTTCCCCGAAGCCTTCCCCTCACACGTCCCCTAATCCTAACCCGTACGCTCACACTAACCAGCGCCCTCACACGTACGCTCCCCCTAAACCGTTGTCGTACCCTCAAGTGGACCCTAAACCGTCCCCGTCCCCTAACCCTAACCCTAGGCCGAACCCTAACCCTAACCCTTCCCCGAAGCCTTCCCCTCACCCTTCCCCTAATCCTAACCCGTACGCTCACACTAACCCGCCCCCTCACACGTACGCTCCCCCTAAACCGTTGTCGTACCCTCACCTGGAACCTAAACCGTCCCCGTCCCCTAACCCTAAACCTAGCCCGAACCCTAACCCTAACCCTTCCCCGAAGCCTTCCCCTCACCCGTCCCCTAATCCTATCCCGTACGCCCACACTAACCCGCGCCCTCACACGTACGCTCCCCGTAAACCGTTGTCGTACCCTCACCTGGACCCTAAACCGTCCCCATCCCCTAACCCTAACCCTAGCCCGAACCCTAACCCTAACCCTTCGCCGAAGCCTTCCGCTCACCCGTCCCCTAATCCTAACCCGTACGCTCACACTAACCCGCGCCCTCACACGTACGCTCCCCCTAAACCGTTGTCGTACCCACACCTGGACCCTAAACCGTCCCCGTCCCCTAACCCTAACCCTAGCCCGAACCCTAACCCTAACCCTTCCCCGAAGTCTTCCCCTCACCCGTCCCCTAATCCTAACCCGTACGCCCACACTAACCCGCGCCCTCACACGTACGCTCCCCCTAAACCGTTGTCGTACCCTCACCTGGACCCTAAACCGTCCCCGTCCCCTAACCCTAACCCTAGCCCGAACCCTAAACCTAACCCTTCCGCGAAGCCTTCCCCTCACCCTTCCCCTAATCCTAACCCGTACGCTCACACTAACCCGCGCCCTCACACGTACGCTCCCCCTAAACCGTTGTCGTACCCTCACCTGGACCCTAAACCGTCCCCGTCCCCTAACCCTAACCCTAGCCCGAACCCTAACCCTAACCCTTCCCCGAAGCCTTCCCCTCACCCCTCCCCTAATCCTAACCCGTACGCCCACACTAACCCGCGCCCTCACACGTACGCTCCCCCTAAACCGTTGTAAAACCCTCACCTGGACCCTAAACCGTCCCCGTCCCCTAACCCTAACCCTAGCCCGAACCCTAACCCTAACCCTTCGCCGAAGCCTTCCCCTCACCCGTCCCCTAATCCTAACCCGTACGCTCACACTAACCCGCGCCCTCACACGTACGCTCCCCCTAAACCGTTGTCGTACCCTCACCTGGACCCTAAACCGTCCCCGTCCCCTAACCCTAACCCTAGCCCGAACCCTAACCCTAACACTTCCCCGAAGCCTTCCCCTCACCCGTCCCCTAATCCTAACCTGTACGCTCACAGTAACCCGCGCCCTCACACGTACGCTCCCCCTAAACCGTTGTTGTACCCTCACCTGGACTCTAAACCGTCACCGTCCCCTAACCCTAACCCTAGCCCGAACCCTAACCCTATCACTTCCCCGAAGCCTTCCCCTCACCCTTCCCCTAATCCTAACCCATACGCTCACACTAACCCGCACCCTCACACGTACGCTCCCCCTAAACCGTTGTCGTACCCTCACCTGGACCCTAAACCGTCTCCGTCCCCTAACCCTAACCCTAGCCCGAACCCTAACCCTAACACATCCCCGAAGCCTTCCCCTCACCCGTCCCCTAATCCTAACCCGTTCGCCCACACTAACCCGCGCCCTCACACGTACGCTCCCCCTAAACCGTTGTCGTACCCTCACCTGGACCCTAAACCGTCCCCGTCCCCTAACCCTAACCCTAGCCCGAACCCTAACCCTAATCCTTCCCCGAAGCCTTCCCCTCACCTGTCCCCTAATCCTAAACCGTACGCCCACACTAACCCGCCCCCTCACCCGTACGCTCCCCCTAAACCGTTGTCGTACCCTCACCTGGACCCTAAACCGTCCCCGTCCCCTAACCCTAACCCTAGCCCGAACCCTACCCCTAACTCTTCCCCGAAGCCTTCCCCTCACCCGTCCCCTAATCCTAACCCGTACGCCCACACTAACCCGTACCCTCACACGTACGCTCACCCTAAAATGTTTTCGTACCCTCACCTGGACCCTAAACCGTCCCCGTCCCCTAACCCTAACCCTAGCCCGAACCCTAACCCTAACCCTTCCCCGAAGCCTTCCCCTCACCCGTCCCCTAATCCTAACCCGTACGCCCACACTAACCCGTGCCCTCACACGTACGCTCCCCCTTAACTTTTCTCGTACCCTCACCTGGACCCTAAACCGTCCCCGTCCCCTAACCCTAACCCTAGCCCGAACCCTAACCCTAACCCTTCCCCGAAGCCTTCCCCTCACCCGTCCCCTAATCCTAACCCTTACGCTCACACTAACCCGCGCCCTCACACGTACGCTCCCCCTAAACCGTTGTCGTACCCACACCTGGACCCTAAACCGTCCCCGTCCCCTAACCCTAACCCTAGCCCGAACCCTAACCCTAACCCTTCCCCGAAGCCTTCCCCTCACCCGTCCCCTAATCCTAACCCGTACGCTCACACTAACCCGCGCCCTCACACGTACGCTCCCCCTAAACCGTTGTCGTACCCTCACCTGGACCCTAAACCGTCCCCGTCCCCTAACCCTAACCCTAGCCCGAACCCTAACCCTAACCCTTCCCCGAAGCGTTCCACTCACCCCTCCCCTAATCCTAACCCGTACGCCCACACTAACCCGCGCCCTCACACGTACGCTCCCCCTAAACCGTTGTCGTACCCTCACCTGGACCCTAAACCATCCCCGTCCCCTAACCCTAACCCTAGCCTGAACCCTAACCCTAACCCTTCGCCGAAGCCTTCCCCTCTCCCGTCCCCTAATCCTAACCCGTACGCTCACACTAACCCGCGCCCTCACACGTACGCTCCCCCTAAACCGTTGTCGTACCCACACCTGGACCCTAAACCGTCCCCGTCCCCTAACTCTAACCCTAGCCCGAACCCTAACCCTAACCCTTCCCCGAAGCCTTCCCCTCACCCGTCCCCTAATCCTAACCCGTACGCCCACACTAACCCGTGTCCTCACACGTACGCTCCCCCTAAACCGTTGTCGTACCCTCACCTGGACCCTAAACCGTCCCCGTCCCCTAACCCTAACCCTAGCCCGAACCCTAACCCTAACACTTCCCCGAAGCCTTCCCCTCACCCGTCCCCTAATCCTAACCCGTACGCTCACAGTAACCCGCGCCCTCACACGTACGCTCCCCCTAAACCGTTGTCGTACCCTCACCTGGACTCTAAACCGTCCCCGTCCCCTAACCCTAACCCTAGCCCGAACCCTAACCCTATCACTTCCCCGAAGCCTTCCCCTCACCCTTCCCCTAATCCTAACCCATACGCTCACACTAACCCGCGCCCTCACACGTACGCTCCCCCTAAACCGTTGTCGTACCCTCACCTGGACCCTAAACCGTCTCCGTCCCCTAACCCTAACCCTAGCCCGAACCCTAACCCTAACACATCCCCGAAGCCTTCCCCTCACCCGTACCCTAATCCTAACCCGTACGCCCACACTAACCCGCGCCCTCACACGTACGCTCCCCCTAAACCGTTGTCGTACCCTCACCTGGACCCTAAACCGTCCCCGTCCCCTAACCCTAACCCTAGCCCGAACCCTAACCCTAATCCTTCCCCGAAGCCTTCCCCTCACCTGTCCCCTAATCCTAAACCGTACGCCCACACTAACCCGCCCCCTCACCCGTACGCTCCCCCTAAACCGTTGTCGTACCCTCACCTGGACCCTAAACCGTCCCCGTCCCCTAACCCTAACCCTAGCCCGAACCCTAACCCTAACTCTTCCCCGAAGCCTTCCCCTCACCCGTCCCCTAATCCTAACCCGTACGCCCACACTAACCCGTACCCTCACACGTACGCTCCCCCTAAAATGTTTTCGTACCCTCACCTGGACCCTAAACCGTCCCCGTCCCCTAACCCTAACCCTAGCCCGAACCCTAACCCTAACCCTTCCCCGAAGCCTTCCCCTCACCCGTCCCCTAATCCTAACCCGTACGCCCACACTAACCCGTGCCCTCACACGTACGCTCCCCCTTAACTTTTCTCGTACCCTCACCTGGACCCTAAACCGTCCCCATCCCCTAACCCTAACCCTAGCCCGAACCCTAACCCTAACCCTTCCCCGAAGCCTTCCCCTCACCCGTCCCCTAATCCTAACCCGTACGCCCACACTAACCCGTGTCCTCACACGTACGCTCCCCCTAAACCGTTGTCGTACCCTCACCTGGACCCTAAACCGTCCCCGTCCCCTAACCCTAACCCTAGCCCGAACCCTAACCCTAACACTTCCCCGAAGCCTTCCCCTCACCCGTCCCCTAATCCTAACCCGTACGCTCACAGTAACCCGCGCCCTCACACGTACGCTCCCCCTAAACCGTTGTCGTACCCTCACCTGGACTCTAAACCGTCCCCGTCCCCTAACCCTAACCCTAGCCCGAACCCTAACCCTATCACTTCCCCGAAGCCTTCCCCTCACCCTTCCCCTAATCCTAACCCATACGCTCACACTAACCCGCGCCCTCACACGTACGCTCCCCCTAAACCGTTGTCGTACCCTCACCTGGACCCTAAACCGTCTCCGTCCCCTAACCCTAACCCTAGCCCGAACCCTAACCCTAACACATCCCCGAAGCCTTCCCCTCACCCGTCCCCTAATCCTAACCCGTACGCCCACACTAACCCGCGCCCTCACACGTACGCTCCCCCTAAACCGTTGTCGTACCCTCACCTGGACCCTAAACCGTCCCCGTCCCCTAACCCTAACCCTAGCCCGAACCCTAACCCTAATCCTTCCCCGAAGCCTTCCCCTCACCTGTCCCCTAATCCTAAACCGTACGCCCACACTAACCCGCCCCCTCACCCGTACGCTCCCCCTAAAACGTTGTCGTACCCTCACCTGGACCCTAAACCGTCCCCGTCCCCTAACCCTAACCCTAGCCCGAACCCTAACCCTAACTCTTCCCCGAAGCCTTCCCCTCACCCGTCCCCTAATCCTAACCCGTACGCCCACACTAACCCGTACCCTCACACGTACGCTCCCCCTAAAATGTTTTCGTACCCTCACCTGGACCCTAAACCGTCCCCGTCCCCTAACACTAACCCTAGCCCGAACCCTAACCCTAACCCTTCCCCGAAGCCTTCCCCTCACCCGTCCCCTAATCCTAACCCGTACGCCCACACTAACCCGTGCCCTCACACGTACGCTCCCCCTTAACTTTTCTCGTACCCTCACCTGGACCCTAAACCGTCCCCGTCCCCTAACCCTAACCCTAGCCCGAACCCTAACCCTAACCCTTCCCCGAAGCCTTCCCCTCACCCGTCCCCTAATCCTAACCCTTACGCTCACACTAACCCGCGCCCTCACACGTACGCTCCCCCTAAACCGTTGTCGTACCCACACCTGGACCCTAAACCGTCCCCGTCCCCTAACCCTAACCCTAGCCCGAACCCTAACCCTAACCCTTCCCCGAAGCCTTCCCCTCACCCGTCCCCTAATCCTAACCCGTACGCCCACACTGACCCGCGCCCTCACAAGTACGCTCCCCCTAAACCGTTGTCGTACCCTCACCTGGACCCTAAACCGTCCCCGTCCCCTAACCCTAACCCTAGCCCGAACCCTAACCCTAACCCTTCCCCGAAGCATTCCCCTCACCCGTCCCCTAATCCTAACCTGTACGCCCACACTGACCCGCGCCCTCACACGTACGCTCCCCCAAATCGTTGTCGTACCCTCACCTGGACCCTAAACCGTCCCCGTCCCCTAACCCTAACCCTAGCCCGAACCCTAACCCTAACCCTTCCCCGAAGCCTTCCCCTCACCCGTCCCCTAAATCTAACCCGTACGCTCACACTAACCCGCGCCCTCACACGTACGCTCCCCCTAAACCGTTGTCGTACCCACACCTGGACCCTAAACCGTCCCCGTCCCCTAACCCTAACCCTAGCCCGAACCCTAACCCTAACCCTTCCCCGAAGCCTTCCCCTCACCCGTCCCCTAACCCTAATCCGTACACCCACACTAACCCGCGCCCTCACACGTACGCTCCCCCTAAACCGTTGTCGTACCCACACCTGGACCTTAAACCGTCCCCGGCCCCTAACCCTAACCCTAGCCCGAACCCTAACCCTAACCCTTCCCCGAAGCCTTCCCATCACCCGTCCCCTAATCCTAACCCGTACGCTCACACTAACCCACGCCCTCACACGTACGCTCCCCCTAAACCGTTGTCGTACCCTCACCTGGACCCTAAACCGTCCCCGTCCCCTAACCCTAACCTTGGCCCGAACCCTAACCCTAACCCTTCCCCGAAGCCTTCCCCTCACCCGTCCCCTAATCCTAACCGGTACGCCCACACTAACCCGCGCCCTCACACGTACGCTCCCTCTAAACCGTTGTCGTACCCTCACCTGGACCCTAAACCGTCCCCGTCCCCTAACCCAACCCTAGCCCAAACCCTAACACTAACCCTTCCCCGAAGCCTTCCCCTCACGCGTCCCCTAATCCTAACCCGTACGCTCACATTAACCCGCGCCCTCACACGTACGCTCCCCCTAAACCGTTGTCGTACCCTCACCTGGACCCTAAACCGTCCCCGTCCCCTAACACTAAACTTAGCCCGAACCCTAACCCTAACCCTTCCCCGAAGCCTTCCCCTCACCCGTCCCCTAATCCTAACCCGTACGCTCACACTAACCCGCGCCCTCACACGTACTCTCCCCCTCAACCGTTGTCGTACCCTCACCTGGACCCTAAACCATCCCCGTCCCCTAACCCTAACCCTATCCCGAACCCTAACCCTAACCCTTCCCCGAAGCCTTCCCCTCACCCGTCCCCTAATCCTAACCCGTACACTCACACTAACCTGCGCCCTCACACGTACGCTCCCCCTAAACCGTTGATGTACCCTCACCTGGACCCTAAACCGTCCCCGTCCCCTAACCCTAACCCTAGCCCGAACCCTAACACTAGACCTTCCCCGAAGCATTCCCCTCACCCGTCCCCTAATCCTAACCCGTACGCCCACACTGACCCGCGCCCTCACACGTACGCTCCCCCTAAATCGTTGTCGTACCCTCACCTGGACCCTAAACCGTCCCCGTCCCCTAACCCTAACCCTAGCCCGAACCCTAACCCTAACCCTTCCCCGAAGCCTTCCCCTCACACGTCCCCTAATCCTAACCCGTACGCTCACACAAACCAGCGCCCTCACACGTACGCTCCCCCTAAACCGTTGTCGTACCCTCAAGTGGACCCTAAACCGTCCCCGTCCCCTAACCCTAACCCTAGCCCGAACCCTAACCATAACCCTTCCCCGAAGCCTTCCCCTCACCCTTCCCCTAATCCTAACCCGTATGCTCACACTAACCCGCCCCTTCACACGTACGCTCCCCCTAAACCGTTGTCGTACCCTCACCTGGACCCTAAACCGTCCCCGTCCCCTAACCCTAAACCTAGCCCGAACCCTAACCCTAACCCTTCCCCGAAGCCTTCCCCTCACCCGTCCCCTAATCCTAACCCGTACGCCCACACTAACCCGCGCCCTCACACGTACGCTCCCCGTAAACCGTTGTCGTACCCTCACCTGGACCCTAAACCGTCCCCATCCCCTAACCCTAACCCTAGCCCGAACCCTAACCCTAACCCTTCGCCAAAGCCTTCCCCTCACCCGTCCCCTAATCGTAACCCGTACGCTCACACTAACCCGCGCCCTCACACGTACGCTCCCCCTAAACCGTTGTCGTACCCTCACCTGGACCCTAAACCGTCCCCGTCCCCTAACCCTAACCCTAGCCCGAACCCTAACCCTAACAATTCCCCGAAGCCTTCCCCTCACCCGTCCCCTAATCCTAACCCGTACGCCCACACTAACCCGCGCCCTCACACGTACGCTCCCCCTAAACCGTTGTCGTACCCTCACCTGGACCCTAAACCGTCCCCGTCCCCTAACCCTAACCCTAGCCCGAACCCTAACCCTAACTCTTCCCCGAAGCCTTCCCCTCACCCTTCCCCTAATCCTAACCCGTACGCCCACACTAACCCGTACCCTCACACGTACGCTCCCCCTAAAATGTTTTCGTACCCTCACCTGGACCCTAAACCGTCCCCGTCCCCTAACCCTAACCCTAGCCCGAACCCTAACCCTAACCCTTCCCCGAAGCCTTCCCCTCACCCGTCCCCTAATCCTAACCCGTACGCCCACACTAACCCATGCCCTCACACGTACGCTCCCCCTTAACTTTTCTCGTACCCTCACCTGGACCCTAAACCGTCCCCGTCCCCTAACCCTAACCCTAGCCCGAACCCTAACCCTAACCCTTCCCCGAAGCCTTCCCCTCACCCGTCCCCTAATCCTAACCCTTACGCTCACACTAACCCGCGCCCTCACACGTACGCTCCCCCTAAACCGTTGTCGTACCCACACCTGGACCCTAAACCGTCCCCGTCCCCTAACCCTAACCCTAGCCCGAACCCTAACCCTAACCCTTCCCCGAAGCCTTCCCCTCACCCGTCCCCTAATCCTAACCCGTACGCCCACACTGACCCGCGCCCTCACAAGTACGCTCCCCCTAAACCGTTGTCGTACCCTCACCTGGACCCTAAACCGTCCCCGTCCCCTAACCCTAACCCTAGCCCGAACCCTAACCCTAACCCTTCCCCGAAGCATTCCCCTCACCCGTCCCCTAATCCTAACCTGTACGCCCACACTGACCCGCGCCCTCACACGTACGCTCCCCCAAATCGTTGTCGTACCCTCACCTGGACCCTAAACCGTCCCCGTCCCCTAACCCTAACCCTAGCCCGAACCCTAACCCTAACCCTTCCCCGAAGCCTTCCCCTCACCCGTCCCCTAAATCTAACCCGTACGCTCACACTAACCCGCGCCCTCACACGTACGCTCCCCCTAAACCGTTGTCGTACCCACACCTGGACCCTAAACCGTCCCCGTCCCCTAACCCTAACCCTAGCCCGAACCCTAACCCTAACCCTTCCCCGAAGCCTTCCCCTCACCCGTCCCCTAACCCTAATCCGTACACCCACACTAACCCGCGCCCTCACACGTACGCTCCCCCTAAACCGTTGTCGTACCCACACCTGGACCTTAAACCGTCCCCGGCCCCTAACCCTAACCCTAGCCCGAACCCTAACCCTAACCCTTCCCCGAAGCCTTCCCATCACCCGTCCCCTAATCCTAACCCGTACGCTCACACTAACCCACGCCCTCACACGTACGCTCCCCCTAAACCGTTGTCGTACCCTCACCTGGACCCTAAATCGTCCCCGTCCCCTAACCCTAACCTTGGCCCGAACCCTAACCCTAACCCTTCCCCGAAGCCTTCCCCTCACCCGTCCCCTAATCCTAACCGGTACGCCCACACTAACCCGCGCCCTCACACGTACGCTCCCTCTAAACCGTTGTCGTACCCTCACCTGGACCCTAAACCGTCCCCGTCCCCTAACCCAACCCTAGCCCAAACCCTAACACTAACCCTTCCCCGAAGCCTTCCCCTCACGCGTCCCCTAATCCTAACCCGTACGCTCACATTAACCCGCGCCCTCACACGTACGCTCCCCGTAAACCGTTGTCGTACCCTCACCTGGACCCTAAACCGTCCCCGTCCCCTAACACTAAACTTAGCCCGAACCCTAACCCTAACCCTTCCCCGAAGCCTTCCCCTCACCCGTCCCCTAATCCTAACCCGTACGCTCACACTAACCCGCGCCCTCACACGTACTCTCCCCCTCAACCGTTGTCGTACCCTCACCTGGACCCTAAACCATCCCCGTCCCCTAACCCTAACCCTATCCCGAACCCTAACCCTAACCCTTCCCCGAAGCCTTCCCCTCACCCGTCCCCTAATCCTAACCCGTACACTCACACTAACCTGCGCCCTCACACGTACGCTCCCCCTAAACCGTTGATGTACCCTCACCTGGACCCTAAACCGTCCCCGTCCCCTAACCCTAACCCTAGCCCGAACCCTAACACTAGACCTTCCCCGAAGCATTCCCCTCACCCGTCCCCTAATCCTAACCCGTACGCCCACACTGACCCGCGCCCTCACACGTACGCTCCCCCTAAATCGTTGTCGTACCCTCACCTGGACCCTAAACCGTCCCCGTCCCCTAACCCTAACCCTAGCCCGAACCCTAACCCTAACCCTTCCCCGAAGCCTTCCCCTCACACGTCCCCTAATCCTAACCCGTACGCTCACACAAACCAGCGCCCTCACACGTACGCTCCCCCTAAACCGTTGTCGTACCCTCAAGTGGACCCTAAACCGTCCCCGTCCCCTAACCCTAACCCTAGCCCGAACCCTAACCATAACCCTTCCCCGAAGCCTTCCCCTCACCCTTCCCCTAATCCTAACCCGTATGCTCACACTAACCCGCCCCTTCACACGTACGCTCCCCCTAAACCGTTGTCGTACCCTCACCTGGACCCTAAACCGTCCCCGTCCCCTAACCCTAAACCTAGCCCGAACCCTAACCCTAACCCTTCCCCGAAGCCTTCCCCTCACCCGTCCCCTAATCCTAACCCGTACGCCCACACTAACCCGCGCCCTCACACGTACGCTCCCCGTAAACCGTTGTCGTACCCTCACCTGGACCCTAAACCGTCCCCATCCCCTAACCCTAACCCTAGCCCGAACCCTAACCCTAACCCTTCGCCAAAGCCTTCCCCTCACCCGTCCCCTAATCGTAACCCGTACGCTCACACTAACCCGCGCCCTCACACGTACGCTCCCCCTAAACCGTTGTCGTACCCTCACCTGGACCCTAAACCGTCCCCGTCCCCTAACCCTAACCCTAGCCCGAACCCTAACCCTAACAATTCCCCGAAGCCTTCCCCTCACCCGTCCCCTAATCCTAACCCGTACGCCCACACTAACCCGCGCCCTCACACGTACGCTCCCCCTAAACCGTTGTCGTACCCTCACCTGGACCCTAAACCGTCCCCGTCCCCTAACCCTAACCCTAGCCCGAACCCTAACCCTAACTCTTCCCCGAAGCCTTCCCCTCACCCGTCCCCTAATCCTAACCCGTACGCCCACACTAACCCGTACCCTCACACGTACGCTCCCCCTAAAATGTTTTCGTACCCTCACCTGGACCCTAAACCGTCCCCGTCCCCTAACCCTAACCCTAGCCCGAACCCTAACCCTAACCCTTCCCCGAAGCCTTCCCCTCACCCGTCCCCTAATCCTAACCCGTACGCCCACACTAACCCGTGCCCTCACACGTACGCTCCCCCTTAACTTTTCTCGTACCCTCACCTGGACCCTAAACCGTCCCCGTCCCCTAACCCTAACCCTAGCCCGAACCCTAACCCTAACCCTTCCCCGAAGCCTTCCCCTCACCCGTCCCCTAATCCTAACCCGTACGCCCACACTAACCCGTGTCCTCACACGTACGCTCCCCCTAAACCGTTGTCGTACCCTCACCTGGACCCTAAACCGTCCCCGTCCCCTAACCCTAACCCTAGCCCGAACCCTAACCCTAACACTTCCCCGAAGCCTTCCCCTCACCCGTCCCCTAATCCTAACCCGTACGCTCACAGTAACCCGCGCCCTCACACGTACGCTCCCCCTAAACCGTTGTCGTACCCTCACCTGGACTCTAAACCGTCCCCGTCCCCTAACCCTAACCCTAGCCCGAACCCTAACCCTATCACTTCCCCGAAGCCTTCCCCTCACCCTTCCCCTAATCCTAACCCATACGCTCACACTAACCCGCGCCCTCACACGTACGCTCCCCCTAAACCGTTGTCGTACCCTCACCTGGACCCTAAACCGTCTCCGTCCCCTAACCCTAACCCTAGCCCGAACCCTAACCCTAACACATCCCCGAAGCCTTCCCCTCACCCGTCCCCTAATCCTAACCCGTACGCCCACACTAACCCGCGCCCTCACACGTACGCTCCCCCTAAACCGTTGTCGTACCCTCACCTGGACCCTAAACCGTCCCCGTCCCCTAACCCTAACCCTAGCCCGAACCCTAACCCTAATCCTTCCCCGAAGCCTTCCCCTCACCTGTCCCCTAATCCTAAACCGTACGCCCACACTAACCCGCCCCCTCACCCGTACGCTCCCCCTAAACCGTTGTCGTACCCTCACCTGGACCCTAAACAGTCCCCGTCCCCTAACCCTAACCCTAGCCCGAACCCTAACCCTAACTCTTCCCCGAAGCCTTCCCCTCACCCGTCCCCTAATCCTAACCCGTACGCCCACACTAACCCGTACCCTCACACGTACGCTCCCCCTAAAATGTTTTCGTACCCTCACCTGGACCCTAAACCGTCCCCGTCCCCTAACCCTAACCCTAGCCCGAACCCTAACCCTAACCCTTCCCCGAAGCCTTCCCCTCACCCGTCCCCTAATCCTAACCCGTACGCCCACACTAACCCGTGCCCTCACACGTACGCTCCCCCTTAACTTTTCTCGTACCCTCACCTGGACCCTAAACCGTCCCCGTCCCCTAACCCTAACCCTAGCCCGAACCCTAACCCTAACCCTTCCCCGAAGCCTTCCCCTCACCCGTCCCCTAATCCTAACCCTTACGCTCACACTAACCCGCGCCCTCACACGTACGCTCCCCCTAAACCGTTGTCGTACCCACACCTGGACCCTAAACCGTCCCCGTCCCCTAACCCTAACCCTAGCCCGAACCCTAACCCTAACCCTTCCCCGAAGCCTTCCCCTCACCCGTCCCCTAATCCTAACCCGTACGCCCACACTGACCCGCGCCCTCACAAGTACGCTCCCCCTAAACCGTTGTCGTACCCTCACCTGGACCCTAAACCGTCCCCGTCCCCTAACCCTAACCCTAGCCCGAACCCTAACCCTAACCCTTCCCCGAAGCATTCCCCTCACCCGTCCCCTAATCCTAACCTGTTCGCCCACACTGACCCGCGCCCTCACACGTACGCTCCCCCAAATCGTTGTCGTACCCTCACCTGGACCCTAAACCGTCCCCGTCCCCTAACCCTAACCCTAGCCCGAACCCTAACCCTAACCCTTCCCCGAAGCCTTCACCTCACCCGTCCCCTAAATCTAACCCGTACGCTCACACTAACCCGCGCCCTCACACGTACGCTCCCCCTAAACCGTTGTCGTACCCACACCTGGACCCTAAACCGTCCCCGTCCCCTAACCCTAACCCTAGCCCGAACCCTAACCCTAACCCTTCCCCGAAGCCTTCCCCTCACCCGTCCCCTAACCCTAATCCGTACACCCACACTAACCCGCGCCCTCACACGTACGCTCCCCCTAAACCGTTGTCGTACCCACACCTGGACCTTAAACCGTCCCCGGCCCCTAACCCTAACCCTAGCCCGAACCCTAACCCTAACCCTTCCCCGAAGCCTTCCCATCACCCGTCCCCTAATCCTAACCCGTACGCTCACACTAACCCACGCCCTCACACGTACGCTCCCCCTAAACCGTTGTCGTACCCTCACCTGGACCCTAAACCGTCCCCGTCCCCTAACCCTAACCTTGGCCCGAACCCTAACCCTAACCCTTCCCCGAAGCCTTCCCCTCACCCGTCCCCTAATCCTAACCGGTACGCCCACACTAACCCGCGCCCTCACACGTACGCTCCCTCTAAACCGTTGTCGTACCCTCACCTGGACCCTAAACCGTCCCCGTCCCCTAACCCAACCCTAGCCCAAACCCTAACACTAACCCTTCCCCGAAGCCTTCCCCTCACGCGTCCCCTAATCCTAACCCGTACGCTCACATTAACCCGCGCCCTCACACGTACGCTCCCCGTAAACCGTTGTCGTACCCTCACCTGGACCCTAAACCGTCCCCGTCCCCTAACACTAAACTTAGCCCGAACCCTAACCCTAACCCTTCCCCGAAGCCTTCCCCTCACCCGTCCCCTAATCCTAACCCGTACGCTCACACTAACCCGCGCCCTCACACGTACTCTCCCCCTCAACCGTTGTCGTACCCTCACCTGGACCCTAAACCATCCCCGTCCCCTAACCCTAACCCTATCCCGAACCCTAACCCTAACCCTTCCCCGAAGCCTTCCCCTCACCCGTCCCCTAATCCTAACCCGTACACTCACACTAACCTGCGCCCTCACACGTACGCTCCCCCTAAACCGTTGATGTACCCTCACCTGGACCCTAAACCGTCCCCGTCCCCTAACCCTAACCCTAGCCCGAACCCTAACACTAGACCTTCCCCGAAGCATTCCCCTCACCCGTCCCCTAATCCTAACCCGTACGCCCACACTGACCCGCGCCCTCACACGTACGCTCCCCCTAAATCGTTGTCGTACCCTCACCTGGACCCTAAACCGTCCCCGTCCCCTAACCCTAACCCTAGCCCGAACCCTAACCCTAACCCTTCCCCGACGCCTTCCCCTCACACGTCCCCTAATCCTAACCCGTACGCTCACACAAACCAGCGCCCTCACACGTACGCTCCCCCTAAACCGTTGTCGTACCCTCAAGTGGACCCTAAACCGTCCCCGTCCCCTAACCCTAACCCTAGCCCGAACCCTAACCATAACCCTTCCCCGAAGCCTTCCCCTCACCCTTCCCCTAATCCTAACCCGTATGCTCACACTAACCCGCCCCTTCACACGTACGCTCCCCCTAAACCGTTGTCGTACCCTCACCTGGACCCTAAACCGTCCCCGTCCCCTAACCCTAAACCTAGCCCGAACCCTAACCCTAACCCTTCCCCGAAGCCTTCCCCTCACCCGTCCCCTAATCCTAACCCGTACGCCCACACTAACCCGCGCCCTCACACGTACGCTCCCCGTAAACCGTTGTCGTACCCTCACCTGGACCCTAAACCGTCCCCATCCCCTAACCCTAACCCTAGCCCGAACCCTAACCCTAACCCTTCGCCAAAGCCTTCCCCTCACCCGTCCCCTAATCGTAACCCGTACGCTCACACTAACCCGCGCCCTCACACGTACGCTCCCCCTAAACCGTTGTCGTACCCTCACCTGGACCCTAAACCGTCCCCGTCCCCTAACCCTAACCCTAGCCCGAACCCTAACCCTAACAATTCCCCGAAGCCTTCCCCTCACCCGTCCCCTAATCCTAACCCGTACGCCCACACTAACCCGCGCCCTCACACGTACGCTCCCCCTAAACCGTTGTCGTACCCTCACCTGGACCCTAAACCGTCCCCGTCCCCTAACCCTAACCCTAGCCCGAACCCTAACCCTAACTCTTCCCCGAAGCCTTCCCCTCACCCGTCCCCTAATCCTAACCCGTACGCCCACACTAACCCGTACCCTAACACGTACGCTCCCCCTAAAATGTTTTCGTACCCTCACCTGGACCCTAAACCGTCCCCGTCCCCTAACCCTAACCCTAGCCCGAACCCTAACCCTAACCCTTCCCCGAAGCCTTCCCCTCACCCGTCCCCTAATCCTAACCCGTACGCCCACACTAACCCGTGCCCTCACACGTACGCTCCCCCTTAACTTTTCTCGTACCCTCACCTGGACCCTAAACCGTCCCCGTCCCCTAACCCTAACCCTAGCCCGAACCCTAACCCTAACCCTTCCCCGAAGCCTTCCCCTCACCCGTCCCCTAATCCTAACCCGTACGCCCACACTAACCCGTGTGCTCACACGTACGCTCCCCCTAAACCGTTGTCGTACCCTCACCTGGACCCTAAACCGTCCCCGTCCCCTAACCCTAACCCTAGCCCGAACCCTAACCCTAACACTTCCCCGAAGCCTTCCCCTCACCCGTCCCCTAATCCTAACCCGTACGCTCACAGTAACCCGCGCCCTCACACGTACGCTCCCCCTAAACCGTTGTCGTACCCACACCTGGACCCTGAACCGTCCCCGTCCCCTAACCCTAACCCTAGCCCGAACCCTAACCCTAACCCTTCCCCGAAGCCTTCCCCTCACCCGTCCCCTAATCCTAACCCGTACGCCCACACTGACCCGCGCCCTCACAAGTACGCTCCCCCTAAACCGTTGTCGTACCCTCACCTGGACCCTAAACCGTCCCCGTCCCCTAACCCTAACCCTAGCCCAAACCCTAACCCTAACCCTTCCCCGAAGCATTCCCCTCACCCGTCCCCTAATCCTAACCTGTACGCCCACACTGACCCGCGCCCTCACACGTACGCTCCCCCAAATCGTTGTCGTACCCTCACCTGGACCCTAAACCGTCCCCGTCCCCTAACCATAACCCTAGCCCGAACCCTAACCCTAACCCTTCCCCGAAGCCTTCCCCTCACCCGTCCCCTAAATCTAACCCGTACGCTCACACTAACCCGCGCCCTCACACGTACGCTCCCCCTAAACCGTTGTCGTACCCACACCTGGACCCTAAACCGTCCCCGTCCCCTAACCCTAACCCTAGCCCGAACCCTAACCCTAACCCTTCCCCGAAGCCTTCCCCTCAGCCGTCCCCTAACCCTAATCCGTACACCCACACTAACCCGCACCCTCACACGTACGCTCCCCCTAAACCGTTGTCGTACCCACACCTGGACCTTAAACCGTCCCCGGCCCCTAACCCTAACCCTAGCCCGAACCCTAACCCTAACCCTTCCCCGAAGCCTTCCCATCACCCGTCCCCTAATCCTAACCCGTACGCTCACACTAACCCACGCCCTCACACGTACGCTCCCCCTAAACCGTTGTCGTACCCTCACCTGGACCCTAAACCGTCCCCGTCCCCTAACCCTAACCTTGGCCCGAACCCTAACCCTAACCCTTCCCCGAAGCCTTCCCCTCACCCGTCCCCTAATCCTAACCGGTACGCCCACACTAACCCGCGCCCTCACACGTACGCTCCCCCTAAACCGTTGTCGTACCCTCACCTGGACCCTAAACCGTCCCCGTCCCCTAACCCAACCCTAGCCCAAACCCTAACACTAACCCTTCCCCGAAGCCTTCCCCTCACGCGTCCCCTAATCCTAACCCGTACGCTCACATTAACCCGCGCCCTCACACGTACGCTCCCCCTAAACCGTTGTCGTACCCTCACCTGGACCCTAAACCGTCCCCGTCCCCTAACACTAAACTTAGCCCGAACCCTAACCCTAACCCTTCCCCGAAGCCTTCCCCTCACTCGTCCCCTAATCCTAACCCGTACGCTCACACTAACCCGCGCCCTCACACGTACTCTCCCCCTCAACCGTTGTCGTACCTTCACCTGGACCCTAAACCATCCCCGTCCCCTAACCCTAACCCTATCCCGAACCCTAACCCTAACCCTTCCCCGAAGCCTTCCCCTCACCCGTCCCCTAATCCTAACCCGTACACTCACACTAACCTGCGCCCTCACACGTACGCTCCCCCTAAACCGTTGATGTACCCTCACCTGGACCCTAAACCGTCCCCGTCCCCTAACCCTAACCCTAGCCCGAACCCTAACACTAGACCTTCCCCGAAGCATTCCCCTCACCCGTCCCCTAATCCTAACCCGTACGCCCACACTGACCCGCGCCCTCACACGTACGCTCCCCCTAAATCGTTGTCGTACCCTCACCTGGACCCTAAACCGTCCCCGTCCCCTAACCCTAACCCTAGCCCGAACCCTAACCCTAACCCTTCCCCGAAGCCTTCCCCTCACACGTCCCCTAATCCTAACCCGTACGCTCACACTAACCAGCGCCCTCACACGTACGCTCCCCCTAAACCGTTGTCGTACCCTCAAGTGGACCCTAAACCGTCCCCGTCCCCTAACCCTAACCCTAGCCCGAACCCTAACCATAACCCTTCCCCGAAGCCTTCCCCTCACCCTTCCCCTAATCCTAACCCGTATGCTCACACTAACCCGCCCCTTCACACGTACGCTCCCCCTAAACCGTTGTCGTACCCTCACCTGGACCCTAAACCGTCCCCGTCCCCTAACCCTAAACCTAGCCCGAACCCTAACCCTAACCCTTCCCCGAAGCCTTCCCCTCACCCGTCCCCTAATCCTAACCCGTACGCCCACACTAACCCGCGCCCTCACACGTACGCTCCCCGTAAACCGTTGTCGTACCCTCACCTGGACCCTAAACCGTCCCCATCCCCTAACCCTAACCCTAGCCCGAACCCTAACCCTAACCCTTCGCCAAAGCCTTCCCCTCACCCGTCCCCTAATCCTAACCCGTACGCTCACACTAACCCGCGCCCTCACACGTACGCTCCCCCTAAACCGTTGTCGTACCCTCACCTGGACCCTAAACCGTCCCCGTCCCCTAACCCTAACCCTAGCCCGAACCCTAACCCTAACAATTCCCCGAAGCCTTCCCCTCACCCGTCCCCTAATCCTAACCCGTACGCCCACACTAACCCGCGCCCTCACACGTACGCTCCCCCTAAACCGTTGTCGTACCCTCACCTGGACCCTAAACCGTCCCCGTCCCCTAACCCTAACCCTAGCCCGAACCCTAACCCTAACCCTTCGCCGAAGCCTTCCCCTCACCCGTCCCCTAATCCTAACCCGTACGCTCACACTAACCCGCGCCCTCACACGTACGCTCCCCCTAAACCGTTGTCGTACCCACACCTGGACCCTAAACCGTCCCCGTCCCCTAACCCTAACCCTAGCCCGAACCCTAACCCTAACCCTTCCCCGAAGCCTTCCCCTCACCCGTCCCCTAATCCTAACCCGTACGCCCACACTAACCCGTGTCCTCACACGTACGCTCCCCCTAAACCGTTGTCGTACCCTCACCTGGACCCTAAACCGTCCCCGTCCCCTAACCCTAACCCTAGCCCGAACCCTAACCCTAACACTTCCCCGAAGCCTTCCCCTCACCCGTCCCCTAATCCTAACCCGTACGCTCACAGTAAACCGCGCCCTCACACGTACGCTCCCCCTAAACCGTTGTCGTACCCTCACCTGGATTCTAAACCGTCCCCGTCCCCTAACCCTAACCCTAGCCCGAACCCTAACCCTAACACTTCCCCGAAGCCTTCCCCTCACCCTTCCCCTAATCCTAACCCATACGCTCACACTAACCCGCGCCCTCACACGTACGCTCCCCCTAAACCGTTGTCGTACCCTCACCTGGACCCTAAACCGTCCCCGTCCCCTAACCCTAACCCTAGCCCGAACCCTAACCCTAACACATCCCCGAAGCCTTCCCCTCACCCGTCCCCTAAGCCTAACCCGTACGCCCACACTAACCCGCGCCCTCACACGTACGCTCCCCCTAAACCGTTGTCGTACCCTCACCTGGACCCTAAACCGTCCCCGTCCCCTAACCCTAACCCTAGCCCGAACCCTAACCCTAATCCTTCCCCGAAGCCTTCCCCTCACCTGTCCCCTAATCCTAAAACGTACGCCCACACTAACCCGCCCCCTCACACGTATGCTCCCCCTAAACCGTTGTCGTACCCTCACCTAGACCCTAAACCGTCCCCGTCCCCTAACCCTAACCCTAGCCCGAACCCTAACCCTAACCCTTCCCCGAAGCCTTCCCCTCACCCGTCCCCTAATCCTAACCCGTACGCCCACACTAACCCGCACCCTCACACGTACGCTCCCCCTAAACCGTTGTCGTACCCTCACCTGGACCCTAAACCGTCCCCGTCCCCTAACCCTAACCCTAGCCCGAACCCTAACCCTAACCCTTCCCCGAAGCCTTCCCCTCACCCGTCCCCTAATCCTAACCCTTACGCTCACACTAACCCGCGCCCTCACACGTACGCTCCCCCTAAACCGTTGTCGTACCCACACCTGGACCCTAAACCGTCCCCGTCCCCTAACCCTAACCCTAGCCCAAACCCTAACCCTAACCCTTCCCCGAAGCCTTCCCCTCACCCGTCTCCTAATCCTAACCCGTACGCCCACACTGACCCGCGCCCTCACAAGTACGCTCCCCCTAAACCGTTGTCGTCCCCTCACCTGGACCCTAAACCGTCCCCGTCCCCTAACCCTAACCCTATCCCGAACCCTAACCCTAACCCTTCCCCGAAGCATTCCCCTCACCCGTCCCCTAATCCTAACCTGTACGCCCACACTGACCCGCGCCCTCACACGTACGCTCCCCCAAATCGTTGTCGTACCCTCACCTGGACCCTAAACCGTCCCCGTCCCCTAACCCTAACCCTAGCCCGAACCCTAACCCTAACCCTTCCCCGAAGCCTTCCCCTCACCCGTCCCCTAAATCTAACCCGTACGCTCACACTAACCCGCGCCCTCACACGTACGCTCCCCCTAAACCGTTGTCGTACCCACACCTGGACCCTAAACCGTCCCCGTCCCCTAACCCTAACCCTAGCCCGAACCCTAACCCTAACCCTTCCCTGAAGCCTTCCCCTCACCCGTCCCCTAATCCTAATCCGTACACCCACACTAACCCGCGCCCTCACACGTACGCTCCCCCTAAACCGTTGTCGTACCCACAACTGGACCTTAAACCGTCCCCGGCCCCTAACCCTAACCCTAGCCCGAACCCTAACCCTAACCCTTCCCCGAAGCCTTCCCATCACCCGTCCCCTAATCCTAACCCGTACGCTCACACTAACCCACGCCCTCACACGTACGCTCCCCCTAAACCGTTGTCGTACCCTCACCTGGACCCTAAACCGTCCCCGTCCCCTAACCCTAACCTTGGCCCGAACCCTAACCCTAACCCTTCCCCGAAGCCTTCCCCTCACCCGTCCCCTAATCCTAACCGGTACGCCCACACTAACCCGCGCCCTCACACGTACGCTCCCCGTAAACCGTTGTCGTACCCTCACCTGGACCCTTAACCGTCCCCATCCCCTAACCCTAACCCTAGCCCGAACCCTAACCCTAACACTTCGCCAAAGCCTTCCCCTCACCCGTCCCCTAATCCTAACCCGTACGCTCACAGTAACCCGCGCCCTCACACGTACGCTCCCCCTAAACCGTTGTCGTACCCTCACCTGGACCCTAAACCGTCCCCGTCCCCTAACCCTAACCCTAGCCCGAACCCTAACCCTAACAATTTCCCGAAGCCTTCCCCTCACCCGTCCCCTAATCCTAACCCGTACGCCCACACTAACCCGCGCCCTCACACGTACGCTCCCCCTAAACCGTTGTCGTACCCTCACCTGGACCCTAAACCGTCCCCGTCCCCTAACCCTAACCCTAGCCCGAACCCTAACCCTAACCCTTCGCCGAAGCCTTCCCCTCACCCGTCCCCTAATCCTAACCCGTACGCTCACACTAACCCACGCCCTCACACGTACGCTCCCCCTAAACCGTTGTCGTACCCACACCTGGACCCTAAACCGTCCCCGTCCCCTAACCCTAACCCTAGCCCGAACCCTAACCCTAACCCTTCCCCGAAGCCTTCCCCTCACCCGTCCCCTAATCCTAACCCGTACGCCCACACTAACCCGTGTCCTCACACGTACGCTCCCCCTAAACCGTTGTCGTACCCTCACCTGGACCCTAAACCGTCCCCGTCCCCTAACCCTAACCCTAGCCCGAACCCTAACCCTAACACTTCCCCGAAGCCTTCCCCTCACCCGTCCCCTAATCCTAACCCGTACGCTCACAGTAACCCGCGCCCTCACACGTACGCTCCCCCTAAACCGTTGTCGTACCCTCACCTGGACTCTAAACCGTCCCCGTCCCCTAACCCTAACCCTAGCCCGAACCCTAACCCTAACACATCCCCGAAGCCTTCCCCTCACCCGTCCCCTAATCCTAACCCGTACGCCCACACTAACCCGCGCCCTCACACGTACGCTCCCCCTAAACCGTTGTCGTACCCTCACCTGGACCCTAAACCGTCCCCGTCCCCTAACCCTAATCCTAGCCCGAACCCTAACCCTAATCCTTCCCCGAAGCCTTCCCCTCACCTGTCCCCTAATCCTAAAACGTATGCCCACACTAACCCACCCCCTCACACATACGCTCCCCCTAAACCGTTGTCGTACCCTCACCTAGACCCTAAACCGTCCCCGTCCCCTAACCCTAACCCTAGCCCGAACCCTAACCCTAACCCTTCCCCGAAGCCTTCCCCTCACCCGTCCCCTAATCCTAACCCGTACGCCCACACTAACCCGCACCCTCACACGTACGCTCCCCCTAAACCGTTGTCGTACCCTCACCTGGACCCTAAACCGTCCCCGTCCCCTAACCCTAACCCTAGCCCGAACCCTAACCCTAACCCTTCCCCGAAGCCTTCCCCTCACCCGTCCCCTAATCCTAACCGGTACGCCCACACTAACCCGTGCCCTCACACGTACGCTCCCCCTTAACTTTTCTCGTACCCTCACCTGGACCCTAAACCGTCCCCGTCCCCTAACCCTAACCCTAGCCCGAACCCTAACCCTAACCCTTCCCCGAAGCCTTCCCCTCACCCGTCCCCTAATCCTAACCCTTACGCTCACACTAACCCGCGCCCTCACACGTACGCTCCCCCTAAACCGTTGTCGTACCCACACCTGGACCCTAAACCGTCCCCGTCCCCTAACCCTAACCCTAGCCCGAACCCTAACCCTAACCCTTCCCCGAAGCCTTCCCCTCACCCGTCCCCTAATCCTAACCCGTACGCCCAAACTGACCCGCGCCCTCACAAGTACGCTCCCCCTAAACCGTTGTCGTACCCTCACCTGGACCCTAAACCGTCCCCGTCCCCTAACCCTAACCCTAGCCCGAACCCTAACCCTAACCCTTCCCCGAAGCATTCCCCTCACCCGTCCCCTAATCCTAACCTGTACGCCCACACTGACCCGCGCCCTCACACGTACGCTCCCCCAAATCGTTGTCGTACCCTCACCTGGACCCTAAACCGTCCCCGTCCCCTAACCCTAACCCTAGCCCGAACCCTAACCCTAACCCTTCCCCGAAGCCTTCCCCTCACCCGTCCCCTAAATCTAACCCGTACGCTCACACTAACCCGCGCCCTCACACGTACGCTCCCCCTAAACCGTTGTCGTACCCACACCTGGACCCTAAACCGTCCCCGTCCCCTAACCCTAACCCTAGCCCGAACCCTAACCCTAACCCTTCCCCGAAGCCTTCCCCTCACCCGTCCCCTAATCCTAATCCGTACACCCACACTAACCCGCGCCCTCACACGTACGCTCCCCCTAAACCGTTTTCGTACCCACACCTGGACCTTAAACCGTCACCGGCCCCTAACCCTAACCCTAGCCCGAACCCTAACCCTAACCCTTCCCCGAAGCCTTCCCATCACCCGTCCCCTAATCCTAACCCGTACGCTCACACTAACCCACGCCCTCACACGTACGCTCCCCCTAAACCGTTGTCGTAACCTCACCTGGACCCTAAACCGTCCCCGTCCCCTAACCCTAACCTTGGCCCGAACCCTAACCCTAACCCTTCCCCGAAGCCTTCCCCTCACCCGTCCCCTAATCCTAACCGGTACGCCCACACTAACCCGCGCCCTCACACGTACGCTCCCCCTAAACCGTTGTCGTACCCTCACCTGGACCCTAAACCGTCCCCGTCCCCTACCCCAACCCTAGCCCAAACCCTAACCCTAACCCTTCCCCGAAGCCTTCCCCTCACGCGTCCCCTAATCCTAACCCGTACGCTCACACTAACCCGCGCCCTCACACGTACGCTCCCCCTAAACCGTTGTCGTACCCTCACCTGGACCCTAAACCGTCCCCATCCCCTAACACTAACCTTAGCCCGAACCCTAACCCTAACCCTTCCCCGAAGCCTTCCCCTCACCCGTCCCCTAATCCTAACCCGTACGCTCACACTAACCCGCGCCCTCACACGTACTCTCCCCCTCAACCGTTGTCGTACCCTCACCTGGACCCTAAACCATCCCCGTCCCCTAACCCTAACCCTATCCCGAACCCTAACCCTAACCCTTCCCCGAAGCCTTCCCCTCACCCGTCCCCTAATCCTAACCCGTACACTCACACTAACCTGCGCCCTCACCCGTACGCTCCCCCTAAACCGTTGATGTACCCTCACCTGGACCCTAAACCGTCCCCGTCCCCTAAACCTAACCCTAGCCCAAACCCTAACACTAGACCTTCCCCGAAGCATTCCCCTCACCCGTCCCCTAATCCTAACCCGTACGCCCACACTGACCCGCGCCCTCACACGTACGCTCCCCCTAAATCGTTGTCGTACCCTCACCTGGACCCTAAACCGTCCCCGTCCCCTAACCCTAACCCTAGCCCGAACCCTAACCCTAACCCTTCCCCGAAGCCTTCCCCTCACACGTCCCCTAATCCTAACCCGTACGCTCACACTAACCAGCGCCCTCACACGTACGCTCCCCCTAAACCGTTGTCGTACCCTCACCTGGACCCTAAACCGTCCCCGTCCCCTAACCCTAAACCTAGCCCGAACCCTAACCCTAACCCTTCCCCGAAGCCTTCCCCTCACCCGTCCCCTAATCCTAACCCGTACGCCCACACTAACCCGCGCCCTCACACGTACGCTCCCCGTAAACCGTTGTCGTACCCTCACCTGGACCCTAAACCGTCCCCATCCCCTAACCCTAACCCTAGCCCGAACCCTAACCCTAACCCTTCGCCGAAGCCTTCCCCTCACCCGTCCCCTAATCCTAACCCGTACGCTCACACTAACCCGCGCGCTCACACGTACGCTCCCCCTAAACCGTTATCGTACCCACACCTGGACCCTAAACCGTCCCCGTCCCCTAACCCTAACCCTAGCCCGAACCCTAACCCTAACCCTTCCCCGAAGTCTTCCCCTCACCCGTCCCCTAATCCTAAACCATACGCCCACACTAACCCGCCCCCTCACATGTACGCTCTCCCTAAACCGTTGTCGTACCCTCACCTGGACCCTAAACCATCCCCGTCCCCTAACCCTAACCCTAGCCCGAACCCTAACCCTAACCCTTCCCCTAAGCCTTCCCCTCACCCGTCCCCTAATCCTAACCCGTACGCCCACACTAACCCGCACCCTCACACGTACGCTCCCCCTAAAATGTTTTCGTACCCTCACCTGGACCCTAAACCGTCCCCGTCCCCTAACCCTAACCCTAGCCCGAACCCTAACCCTAACCCTTCCCCGAAGCCTTCCCCTCACCCGTCCCCTAATCCTAATCCGTACGCCCACACTAACCCGTGCCCTCACACGTACGCTCCCCCTTAACTTTTCTCGTACCCTCACCTGGACCCTAAACCGTCCCCGTCCCCTAACCCTAACCCTAGCCCGAACCCTAACCCTAACCCTTCCCCGAAGCCTTCCCCTCACCCGTCCCCTAATCCTAACCCTTACGCTCACACTAACCCGCGCCCTCACACGTATGCTCCCCCTAAACCGTTGTCGTACCCACACCTGGACCCTAAACCGTCCCCGTCCCCTAACCCTAACCCTAGCCCGAACACTAACCCTAACCCTTCCCCGAAGCCTTCCCCTCACCCGTCCCCTAATCCTAACCCGTACGCCCACACTGACCCGCGCCCTCACAAGTACGCTCCCCCTAAACCGTTGTCGTACCCTCACCTGGACCCTAAACCGTCCCCGTCCCCTAACCCTAACCCTAGCCCGAACCCTAACCCTAAACCTTCCCCGAAGCATTCCCCTCACCCGTCCCCTAATCCTAACCTGTACGCCCACACTGACCCGCGCCCTCACACGTACGCTCCCCCAAATCGTTGTCGTACCCTCACCTGGACCCTAAACCGTCCCCGTCCCCTAACCCTAACCCTAGCCCGAACCCTAACCCTAACCCTTCCCTGAAGCCTTCCCCTCACCCGTCCCCTAAATCTAACCCGTACGCTCACACTAACCCGCGCCCTCACACGTACGCTCCCCCTAAACCGTTGTCATACCCACACCTGGACCCTAAACCGTCCCCGTCCCCTAACCCTAACCCTAGCCCGAACCCTAACCCTAACCCTTCCCCGAAGCCTTCCCCTCACCCGTCCCCTAATCCTAACCCGTACACTCACACTAACCTGCGCCCTCACACGTACGCTCCCCCTAAACCGTTGATGTACCCTCACCTGGACCCTAAACCGTCCCCGTCCCCTAACCCTAACCCTAGCCCGAACCCTAACACTAGACTTTCCCCGAAGCATTCCCCTCACCCGTCCCCTAATCCTAACCCGTACGCCCACACTGACCCGCGCCCTCACACGTACGCTCCCCCTAAATCGTTGTCGTACCCTCACCTGGACCCTAAACCGTCCCCGTCCCCTAACCCTAACCCTAGCCCGAACCCTAACCCTAACCCTTCCCCGAAGCCTTCCCCTCACACGTCCCCTAATCCTAACCCGTACGCTCACACTAACCAGCGCCCTCACACGTACGCTCCCCCTAAACCGTTGTCGTACCCTCAAGTGGACCCTAAACCGTCCCCGTCCCCTAACCCTAACCCTAGCCCGAACCCTAACCCTAACCCTTCCCCGAAGCCTTCCCCTCACCCTTCCCCTAATCCTAACCCGTACGTTCACACTAAGCCTCCCCCTCACACGTACGCTCCCCCTAAACCGTTGTCGTACCCTCACCTGGACCCTAAACCGTCCCCGTCCCCTAACCCTAAACCTAGCCCGAACCCTAACCCTAACCCTTCCCCGAAGCCTTCCCCTCACCCGTCCCCTAATCCTAACCCGTACGCCCACACTAACCCGCGCCCTCACACGTACGCTCCCCGTAAACCGTTGTCGTACCCTCACCTGGACCCTAAACCTTCCCCGTCCCCTAACCCTAACCCTAGCCCGAACCCTAACCCTAACCCTTCGCCGAAGCCTTCCCCTCACCCGTCCCCTAATCCTAACCCGTACGCTCACACTAACCCGCGCCCTCACACGTACGTTCCCCCTAAACCGTTGTCGTACCCTCACCTGGACCCTAAACCGTCCCCGTCCCCTAATCCTAACCCTAGCCCGAACCCTAACCCTAACAATTCCCCGAAGCCTTCCCCTCACCCGTCCCCTAATCCTAACCCGTACACCCACACTAACCCGCGCCCTCACACGTACGCTCCCCCTAAACCGTTGTCGTACCCTCACCTGGACCCTAAACCGTCCCCGTCCCCTAACCCTAACCCTAGCCCGAACCCTAACCCTAACCCTTCGCCGAAGCCTTCCCCTCACCCGTCCCCTAATCCTAACCCGTACGCTCACACTAACCCGCACCCTCACACGTACGCTCCCCCTAAACCGTTGTCGTACCCTCAACTGGACCCTAAACCGTCCCCGTCCCCTAACCCTAACCCTAGCCCGAACCCTAACCCTAACCCTTCCCCGAAGCATTCCCCTCACCCGTCCCCTAATACTAACCTGTACGCCCACACTGACCCGCGCCCTCACACGTACGCTCCCCCAAATCGTTGTCGTACCCTCACCTGGACCCTAAACCGTCCCCGTCCCCTAACCCTAACCCTAGCCCGAACCCTAACCCTAACCCTTCCCCGAAGCCTTCCCCTCACCCGTCCCCTAAATCTAACCCGTACGCTCACACTAACCCGCGCCCTTACACGTACGCTCCCCCTAAACCGTTGTCGTACCCACACCTTGACCCTAAACCGTCCCCGTCCCCTAACCCTGACCCTAGCCCGAACCCTAACCCTAACCCTTCCCCGAAGCCTTCCCCTCACCCGTCCCCTAATCCTAATCCGTACACCCACACTAACCCGCGCCCTCACACGTACGCTCCCCCTAAACCGTTGTCGTACCCACACCTGGACCTTAAACCGTCCCAGGCCCCTAACCCTAACCCTAGCCCGAACCCTAACCCTAACCCTTCCCCGAAGCCTTCCCATCACCCGTCCCCTAATCCTAACCCGTACGCTCACACTAACCCACGCCCTCACACGTACGCTCCCCCTAAACCGTTGTCGTACCCTCACCTGGACCCTAAACCGTCCCCGTCCCCTAACCCTAACCTTGGCCCGAACCCTAACCCTAACCCTTCCCCGAAGCCTTCCCCTCACCCGTCCCCTAATCCTAACCGGTACGCCCACACTAACCCGCGCCCTCACACGTACGCTCCCCCTAAACCGTTGTCGTACCCTCACCTGGACCCTAAACCGTCCCCGTCCCCTAACCCAACCCTAGCCCAAACCCTAACCCTAACCCTTCCCCGAAGCCTTCCCCTCACGCGTCCCCTAATCCTAACCCGTACGCTCACACTAACCCGCGCCCTCACACGTACGCTCCCCCTAAACCGTTGTCGTGCCCTCACCTGGACCCTAAACCGTCCCCGTCCCCTAACACTAACCTTAGCCCAAACCCTAACCCTAACCCTTCCCCGAAGCCTTCCCCTCACCCGTCCCCTAATCCTAACCCGTACGCTCACACTAACCCACGCCCTCACACGTACTCTCCCCCTCAACCGTTGTCGTACCCTCACCTGGACCCTAAACCATCCCCGTCCCCTAACCCTAACCCTATCCCGAACCCTAAACCTAACCCTTCCCCGAAGCCTTCCCCTCACCCGTCCCCTAATCCTAACCCGTACACTCACACTAACCTGCGCCCTCACCCGTACGCTCCCCCTAAACCGTTGATGTACCCTCACCTGGACCCTAAACCGTCCCCGTCCCCTAACCCCAACCCTAGCCCGAACCCTAACACTAGACGTTCCCCGAAGCATTCCCCTCACCCGTCCCCTAATCCTAACCCGTACGCCCACACTGACCCGCGCCCTCACACGTACGCTCCCCCTAAATCGTTGTCGTACCCTCACCTGGACCCTAAACCGTCCCCGTACCCTAACCCTAAACCTAGCCCGAACCCTAACCCTAACCCTTCCCCGAAGCCTTCCCCTCACCCGTCCCCTAATCCTAACCCGTACGCCCACACTAACCCGCGCCCTCACACGTACGCTCCCCGTAAACCGTTGTCGTACCCTCACCTGGACCCTAAACCGTCCCCATCCCCTAACCCTAACCCTAGCCCGAACCCTAACCCTAACCCTTCCCCGAAGCCTTCCCCTCACCCGTCCCCTAATCCTAACCCGTACGCCCACACTAACCCGCGCCCTCACACGTACGCTCCCCGTAAACCGTTGTCGTACCCTCACCTGGACCCTAAACCGTCCCCATCCCCTAACCCTAACCCTAGCCCGAACCCTAACCCTAACCCTTCGCCGAAGCCTTCCCCTCACCCGTCCCCTAATCCTAACCCGTACGCTCACACTAACCCGCGCGCTCACACGTACGCTCCCCCTAAACCGTTGTCGTACCCACACCTGGACCCTAAACCGTCCCCGTCCCCTAACCCTAACCCTAGCCCGAACCCTAACCCTAACCCTTCCCCGAAGCCTTCCCCTCACCCGTCCCCTAATCCTAACCCGTTCGCCCACACTAACCCGTGTCCTCACACGTACGCTCCCCCTAAACCGTTGTCGTACCCTCACCTGGACCCTAAACCGTCCCCGTCCCCTAACCCTAACCCTAGCCCGAACCCTAACCCTAACACTTCCCCGAAGCCTTCCCCTCACCCGTCCCCTAATCCTAACCCGTACGCTCACAGTAACCCGCGCCCTCACACGTACGCTCCCCCTAAACCGTTGTCGTACCCTCACCTGGACTCTAAACCGTCCCCGTCCCCTAACCCTAACCCTAGCCCGAACCCTAACCCTAACCCTTCCCCGAAGCCTTCCCCTCACCCGTCCCCTAATCCTAACCCTTACGCTCACACTAACCCGCGCCCTCACACGTACGCTCCCCCTAAACCGTTGTCGTACCCACACCTGGACCCTAAACCGTCCCCGTCCCCTAACCCTAACCCTAGCCCGAACCCTAACCCTAACCCTTCCCCGAAGCCTTCCCATCACCTGTCCCCTAATCCTAACCCGTACGCTCACACTAACCCACGCCCTCACACGTACGCTCCCCCTAAACCTTTGTCGTACCCTCACCTGGACCCTAAACCGTCCCCGTCCCCTAACCCTAACCTTGGCCCGAACCCTAACCCTAACCCTTCCCCGAAGCCTTCCCCTCACCCGTCCCCTAATCCTAACCGGTACGCCCACACTAACCCGCGCCCTCACACGTACGCTCCCCCTAAACCGTTGTCGTACCCTCACCTGGACCCTAAACCGTCCCCGTCCCCTAACCCAACCCTAGCCCAAACCCTAACCCTAACCCTTCCCCGAAGCCTTCCCCTCACGCGTCCCCTAATCCTAACCCGTACGCTCACACTAACCCGCGCCCTCACACGTACGCTCCCCCTAAACCGTTGTCGTACCCTCACCTGGACCCTAAACCGTCCCCGTCCCCTAACACTAACCTTAGCCCGAACCCTAACCCTAACCCTTCCCCGAAGCCTTCCCCTCACCCGTCCCCTAATCCTAACCCGTACGCTCACACTAACCCGCGCCCTCACACGTACTCTCCCCCTCAACCGTTGTCGTACCCTCACCTGGACCCTAAACCATCCCCGTCCCCTAACCCTAACCCTATCCCGAACCCTAACCCTAACCCTTCACCGAAGCCTTCCCCTCACCCGTCCCCTAATCCTAACCCGTAAACTCACACTAACCTGAGCCCTCACACGTACGCTCCCCCTAAACCGTTGATGTACCCTCACCTGGACCCTAAACCGTCCCCGTCCCCTAACCCTAACCCTAGCCTGAACCCTAACACTAGACCTTCGCCGAAGCCTTCCCCTCACCCGTCCCCTAATCCTAACCCGTACGCTCACACTAACCCGCGCCCTCACACGTATGCTCCCCCTAAACCGTTGTCGTACCCTCACCTGGACCCTAAACCGTCCCCGTCCCCTAACCCTAACCCTAGCCCGAACCCTAACCCTAACCGTTCCCCGAAGCCTTCCCCTCACCCGTCCCCTAATCCTAACCCGTACGCTCACACTAACCCGCACCCTCACACGTACGCTCCCCCTAAACCGTTGTCGTAACCTCACCTGGACCCTAAACCGTCCCCGTCCCCTAACCCTAACCCTAGCCCGAACCCTAACCCTAACCCTTCCCCGAAGCCTTCCCCTCACCCTTCCCCTAATCCTAACCCGTACGCTCACACTAACCCGCGCCCTCACACGTACGCTCCCCCTAAACCGTTGTCGTACCCTCACCTGGACCCTAAACCGTCCCCGTCCCCTAACCCTAACCCTAGCCCGAACCCTAACCCTAAACCTTCCCCGAAGCCTTCCCCTCACCCGTCCCCTAATCCTAACCCGTACGCCCACACTAACCCGCGCCTTCACACGTACGCTCCCACTAAACCGTTGTCGTACCCTCACCTGGACCCTAAACCGTCCCCGTCCCCTAACCCTAACCCTAGCCCGAACCCTAACCCTAACACTTCGCCGAAGCCTTCCCCTCACCCGTCCCCTAATCCTAACCCGTACGCTCACACTAACCCGCGCCCTCACACGTACGCTACCCCTAAACCGTTGTCGTACCCACACCTGGACCCTAAACCGTCCCCGTCCCCTAACCCTAACCCTAGCCCGAACCCTAACCCTAACCCTTCCCCGAAGCCTTCCCCTCACCCGTCCCCTAATCCTAACCCGTACGCTCACACTAACCCGCGCCCTCACACGTACGCTCCCCCTAAACCGTTGTCGTACCCTCACCTGGACCCTAAACCGTCCCCGTCCCCTAACCCTAACCCTAGCCCGAACCCTAACCCTAACCCTTTCCCGAAGCCTTCCCCTCACCCGTCCCCTAATCCTAACCCGTACGCTCACACTAACCCGCGCCCTCACACGTATGCTCCCCCTAAACCGTTGTCGTACCCTCACCTGGACCCTAAACCGTCCCCGTCCCCTAACCCTAACCCTAGCCCGAACCCTAACCCTAACACATCCCCGAAGCCTTCCCCTCACCCGTCCGCTAATCCGAACCCGTACGCCCACACTAACCCGCGCCCTCACACGTACGCTCCCCCTAAACCGTTGTCGTACCCTCACCTGGACCCTAAACCGTCCCCGTCCCCTAACCCTAACCCTAGCCCGAACCCTAACCCTAATCCTTCCCCGAAGCCTTCCCCTCACCTGTCCCCTAATCCTAAACCGTACGCCCACACTAACCCGCCCCCTCACACGTACGCTCCCCCTAAACCGTTGTCGTACCCTCACCTGGACCCTAAACCGTCCCCGTCCCCTAACCCTAACCCTAGCCCGAACCCTAACCCTAACCCTTCCCCGAAGCCTTCCCCTCACCCGTCCCCTAATCCTAACCCGTACGCCCACACTAACCCGCACCCTCACACGTACGCTCCCCCTAAAACGTTGTCGTACCCTCACCTGGACCCTAAACCGTCCCCGTCACCTAACCCTAACCCTAGCCCGAACCCTAACCCTAACCCTTCCCCGAAGCCTTCCCCTCACCCGTCCCCTAATCCTAACCCGTACGCCCACACTAACCCATGCCCTCACACGTACGCTCCCCCTTAACTTTTCTCGTACCCCTACCTGGACCCTAAACCGTCCCCGTCCCCTAACCCTAACCCTAGCCCGAACCCTAACCCTAACACTTCCCCGAAGCCTTCCCCTCACCCGTCCCCTAATCCTAACCCTTACGCTCACACTAACCCGCGCCCTCACACGTACGCTCCCCCTAAACCGTTGTCGTACACACACCTGGACCCTAAACCGTCCCCGTCCCCTAACCCTAACCCTAGCCCGAACCCTAACCCTAACCCTTCCCCGAAGCCTTCCCCTCACCCGTCCCCTAATCCTAACCCGTACGCCCACACTGACCCGCGCCCTCACAAGTACGCTCCCCCTAAACCGTTGTCGTACCCTCACCTGGACCCTAAACCGTCCCCGTCACCTAACCCTAACCTTGGCCCGAACCCTAACCCTAACCCTTCCCCGAAGCCTTCCCCTCACCCCTCCCCTAATCCTAACCGGTACGCCCACACTAACCCGCGCCCTCACACGTACGCTCCCCCTAAACCGTTGTCGTACCCTCACCTGGACCCTAAACCGTCCCCGTCCCCTAACCCAACCCTAGCCCAAACCCTAACCCTAACCCTTCCCCGAAGCCTTCCCCTCACGCGTCCCCTAATCCTAACCCGTACGCTCACACTAACCCGCGCCCTCACACGTACGCTCCCCCTAAACCGTTGTCGTACCCTCACCTGGACCCTAAACCATCCCCGTCCCCTAACCCTAACCCTATCCCGAACCCTAACCCTAACCCTTCACCGAAGCCTTCCCCTCACCCGTCCCCTAATCCTAACCCGTACACTCACACTAACCTGCGCCCTCACACGTACGCTCCCCCTAAACCGTTGATGTACCCTCACCTGGACCCTAAACCGTCCCCGTCCCCTAACCCTAACCCTAGCCTGAACCCTAACACTAGACCTTCCCCGAAGCCTTCCCCTCACCCGTCCCCTAATCCTAACCCGAACGCTCACACTAACCCGCGCCCTCACACGTACCCTCCCCCTAAACCGTTGTCGTACCCTCACCTGGACCCTAAACCGTCCCCGTCCCCTAACCCTAACCCTAGCCCGAACCCTAACCCTAACCCTTCCCCGAAGCCTTCCCGTCACCCGTCCCCTAATCCTAACCCTTACGCTCACACTAACCCGCGCCCTCACACGTACGCTCCCCCTAAACCGTTGTCGTACCCACACCTGGACCCTAAACCGTCCCCGTCCCCTAACCCTAACCCTAGCCCGAACCCTAACCCTAACCCTTCCCCGAAGCCTTCCCCTCACCCGTCCCCTAATCCTAACCCGTACGCCCACACTGACCCGCGCCCTCACACGTACGCTCCCCCTAAACCGTTGTCGTACCCTCACCTGGACCCTAAACCGTCCCCGTCCCCTAACCCAACCCTAGCCCAAACCCTAACCCTAACCCTTCCCCGAAGCCTTCCCCTCACCCGTCCCCTAATCCTAACCCGTACGCCCACATTAACCCGTGCCCTCACAGGTACGCTCCCCCTTAACTTTTCTCATACCCTCACTTGGACCCTAAACCGTCCCCGTCCCTAACCCTAACCCTAGCCCGAACCCTAACCCTAACCCTTCCCCGAAGCATTCCCCTCACCCGTCCGCTAATCCTAACCTGTACGCCCACACTACCCGCGCCCTCACACGTACGCTCCCCCTAAATCGTTGTCGTACCCTCACCTGGACCCTAAACCGTCCCCGTCCCCTAACCCTAACCCTAGCCCGAACCCTAACCCTAACACTTCCCCGAAGCCTTCCCCTCACCCGTCCCCTAAATCTAACCCGTACGCTCACACTAACCCGCGCCCTCACACGTACGCTCCCCCTAAACCGTTGTCGTACCCACACCTGGACCCTAAACCGTCCCCGTCCCCTAACCCTAACCCTAGCCCGAACCGTAACCCTAACCCTTCCCCGAAGCCTTCTCCTCACCCGTCCCCTAATCCTAATCCGTACGCCCACACTAACCCGCGCCCTCACACGTACGCTCCCCCTAAACCGTTGTCGTACCCACACCTGGACCCTAAACCGTCCCGGGCCCCTAACCCTAACCCTAGCCCGAACCCTAACCCTAACCCTTCCCCGAAGCCTTCCCATCACCCGTCCCCTAATCCTAACCCGTACGCTCACACTAACCCACGCCCTCACACGTACGCTCCCCCTAAACCGTTGTCGTACCCTCACCTGGACCCTAAACTGTCCCCGTCCCCTAACCCTAACCTTGGCCCGAACCCTAACCCTAACCCTTCCCCGAAGCCTTCCCCTCACCCGTCCCCTAATCCTAACCCGTACGCCCACACTAACCCGCGCCCTCACACGTACGCTCCCCCTAAACCGTTGTCGTACCCTCACCTGGACTCTAAACCGTCCCCGTCCCCTAACCCAACCCTAGCCCAAACCCTAACCCTAACCCTTCCCCGAAGCCTTCCCCTCACCCGTCACCTAATCCTAACCCGTATGCTCACACTAACCCGCGCCCTCACACGTACGCTCCCCCTAAACCGTTGTCGTACCCTCACCTGGACCCTAAACCGTCCCCGTCCCCTAACACTAACCTTAGCCCGAACCCTAACCCTAACACTTCCCCGAAGCCTTCCCCTCACCTGTCCCCTAATCCTAACCCGTACGCTCACACTAACCCGCACCCTCACACGTACGCTCCCCCTCAACAGTTGTCGTATCCTCACCTGGACCCTAAACCATCCCCGTCCCCTAACCCTAACCCTATCCCGAACCCTAACCCTAACACTTCCCCGAAGCCTTCCCCTCACCCGTTCCCTAATCCTAACCCGTACACTCACACTAACCTGCGCCCTCACACGTACGCTCCCCCTAAACCGTTGATGTACCCTCACCTGGACCCTAAACCGTCCCCGTCCCCTAACCCAAACCCTAGCCCGAACCCTAACACTAGACCTTCCCCGAAGCCTTCCCCTCACCCGTCCCCTAATCCTAACCCGTACGCCCACACTAACCCGCGCCCTCACACGTACGCTCCCCCTAAACCGTTGTCGTACCCTCACCTGGACCCTAAACCGTCCCCGTCCCCTAACCCTAACCCTAGCCCGAACCCTAACCCTAACCCTTCCCCGAAGCCTTCCCCTCACCCTTCCCCTAATCCTAACCCGTACGCTCACACTAACCCGCGCCCTCACACGTACGCTCTCCCTAAACGGTTGTCGTACCCTCACCTGGACCCTAAACCGTCCCCGTCCCCTAACCCTAACCCTAACCCGAACCCTAACCCTAACCCTTCCCCGAAGCCTTCCCCTCACCCGTCCCCTAATCCTAACCCGTACGCTCACACTAACCCGCGCCCTCACACGTACGCTCCCCCTAAACCGTTGTCGTACCCTCACCTGGAACTTAAACCGTCCCCGGCCCCTAACCCTAACCCTAGCCCGAACCCTAACCCTAACCCTTCCCCGAAGCCTTCCCATCACCCGTCCCCTAATCCTAACCCGTACGCTCACACTAACCCACGCCCTCACACGTACGCTCCCCCTAAACCGTTGTCGTACCCTCACCTGGACCCTAAACCGTCCCCGTCCCCTAACCCTAACCTTGGCCCGAACCCTAACCCTAACCCTTCCCCGAAGCCTTCCCCTCACCCGTCCCCTAATCCTAACCGGTACGCCCACACTAACCCGCGCCCTCACACGTACGCTCCCCCTAAACCGTTGTCGTACCCTCACCTGGACCCTAAACCGTCCCCGTCCCCTAACCCAACCCTAGCCCAAACCCTAACCCTAACCCTTCCCCGAAGCCTTCCCCTCACGCGTCCCCTAATCCTAACCCGTACGCTCACACTAACCCGCGCCCTCACACGTACGCTCCCCCTAAACCGTTGTCGTACCCTCACCTGGACCCTAAACCGTCCGAGTCCCCTAACACTAACCTTAGCCCGAACCCTAACCCTAACCCTTCCCCGAAGCCTTCCCCTCACCCGTCCCCTAATCCTAACCCGTACGCTCACACTAACCCGCGCCCTCACACGTACTCTCCCCCTCAACCGTTGTCGTACCCTCACCTGGACCCTAAACCATCCCCGTCCCCTAACCCTAACCCTATCCCGAACCCTAACCCTAACCCTTCCCCGAAGCCTTCCCCTCACCCGTCCCCTAATCCTAAACCGTACACTCACACTAACCTGCGCCCTCACACATACGCTCCCCCTAAACCGTTGATGTACCCTCACCTGGACCCTAAACCGTCCCCGTCCCCTAACCCTAACCCTAGCCCGAACCCTAACACTAGACCTTCCCCGAAGCATTCCCCTCACCCGTCCCCTAATCCTAACCCGTACGCCCACACTGACCCGCGCCCTCACACGTACGCTCCCCCTAAATCGTTGTCGTACCCTCACCTGGACCCTAAACCGTCCCCGTCCCCTAACCCTAACCCTAGCCCGAACCCTAACCCTAACCCTTCCCCGAAGCCTTCCCCTCACACGTCCCCTAATCCTAACCCGTACGCTCACACTAACCAGCGCCCTCACACGTACGCTCCCCCTAAACCGTTGTCGTACCCTCAAGTGGACCCTAAACCGTCCCCGTCCCCTAACCCTAACCCTAGCCCGAACCCTAACCCTAACCCTTCCCCGAAGCCTTCCCCTCACCCTTCCCCTAATCCTAACCCGTACGCTCACACTAACCCGCCCCCTCACACGTACGCTCCCCCTAAACCGTTGTCGTACCCTCACCTGGACCCTAAACCGTCCCCGTCCCCTAACCCTAACCCTAACCCTAACCCTAACCCTAACCCTAACCCTAACCCTAACCCTAACCGTCCCCGTCCCCTAACCCTAACCCTAGCCCGAACCCTAACCCTAACAATTCCCCGAAGCCTTCCCCTCACCCGTCCCCTAATCCTAACCCGTACGCCCACACTAACCCGCGCCCTCACACGTACGCTCCCCCTAAACCGTTGTCGTACCCTCACCTGGACCCTAAACCGTCCCCGTCCCCTAATCCTAACCCTAGCCCGAACCCTAACCCTAACCCTTCCCCGAAGCCTTCCCCTCACCCGTCCCCTAATCCTAACCCGTACGCTCACACTAACCCGCGCCCTCACACGTACGCTCCCCCTAAACCGTTGTCGTACCCACACCTGGACCCTAAACCGTCCCCGTCCCCTAACCCTAACCCTAGCCCGAACCCTAACCCTAACCCTTCCCCGAAGCCTTCCCCTCACCCGTCCCCTAATCCTAGCCCGTACGCCCACACTAACCCATGTCCTCACACGTACGCTCCCCCTAAACCGTTGTCGTACCCTCACCTGGACCCTAAACCGTCCCCGTCCCCTAACCCTAACCCTAGCCCGAACCCTAACCCTAACACTTCCCCGAAGCCTTCCCCTCACCCGTCCCCTAATCCTAACCCGTACGCTCACAGTAACCCGCGCCCTCACACGTACGCTCCCCTTAAACCGTTGTCGTACCCTCACCTGGACTCTAAACCGTCCCCGTCCCCTAACCCTAACCCTAGCCCGAACCCTAACCCTAACACTTCCCCGAAGCCTTCCCCTCACCCTTCCCCTAATCCTAACCCATACGCTCACACTAACCCGCGCCCTCACACGTACGCTCCCCCTAAACCGTTGTCGTACCCTCACCTGGACCCTAAACCGTCCCCGTCCCCTAACCCTAACCCTAGCCCGAACCCTAACCCTAACACATCCCCGAAGCCTTCCCCTCACCCGTCCCCTAAGCCTAACCCGTACGCCCACACTAACCCGCGCCCTCACACGTACGCTCCCCCTAAACCGTTGTCGTACCCTCACCTGGACCCTAAACCGTCCCCGTCCCCTAACCCTAACCCTAGCCCGAACCCTAACCCTAATCCTTCCCCGAAGCCTTCCCCTCACCTGTCCCCTAATCCTAAAACGTACGCCCACACTAACCCGCCCCCTCACACGTACGCTCCCCCTAAACCGTTGTCGTACCCTCACCTAGACCCTAAACCGTCCCCGTCCCCTAACCCTAACCCTAGCCCGAACCCTAACCCTAACCCTTCCCCGAAGCCTTCCCCTCACCCGTCCCCTAATCCTAACCCGTACGCCCACACTAACCCGCACCCTCACACGTACGCTCCCCCTAAACCGTTGTCGTACCCTCACCTGGACCCTAAACCGTCCCCGTCCCCTAACCCTAACCCTAGCCCGAACCCTAACCCTAACCCTTCCCCGAAGCCTTCCCCTCACCCGTCCCCTAATCCTAACCCTTACGCTCACACTAACCCGCGCCCACACACGTACGCTCCCCCTAAACCGTTGTCGTACCCACACCTGGACCCTAAACCGTCCCCGTCCCCTAACCCTAACCCTAGCCCGAACCCTAACCCTAACCCTTCCCCGAAGCCTTCCCCTCACCCGTCCCCTAATCCTAACCCGTACGCCCACACTGACCCGCGCCCTCACAAGTACGCTCCCCCTAAACCGTTGTCGTACCCTCACCTGGACCCTAAACCGTCCCCGTCCCCTAACCCTAACCCTAGCCCGAACCCTAACCCTAACCCTTCCCCGAAGCATTCCCCTCACCCGTCCCCTAATCCTAACCTGTACGCCCACACTGACCCGCGCCCTCACACGTACGCTCCCCCAAATCGTTGTCGTACCCTCACCTGGACCCTAAACCGTCCCCGTCCCCTAACCCTAACCCTAGCCCGAACCCTAACCCTAACCCTTCCCCGAAGCCTTCCCCTCACCCGTCCCCTAAATCTAACCCGTACGCTCACACTAACCCGCGCCCTCACACGTACGCTCCCCCTAAACCGTTGTCGTACCCACACCTGGACCCTAAACCGTCCCCGTCCCCTAACCCTAACCCTAGCCCGAACCCTAACCCTAACCCTTCCCCGAAGCCTTCCCCTCACCCGTCCCCTAATCCTAATCCGTACACCCACACTAACCCGCGCCCTCACACGTACGCTCCCCCTAAACCGTTGTCGTACCCACACCTGGACCTTAAACCGTCCCCGGCCCCTAACCCTAACCCTAGCCCGAACCCTAACCCTAACCCTTCCCCGAAGCCTTCCCATCACCCGTCCCCTAATCCTAACCCGTACGCTCACACTAACCCACGCCCTCACACGTACGCTCCCCCTAAACCGTTGTCGTACCCTCACCTGGACCCTAAACCGTCCCCGTCCCCTAACCCTAACCTTGGCCCGAACCCTAACCCTAACCCTTCCCCGAAGCCTTCCCCTCACCCGTCCCCTAATCCTAACCGGTACGCCCACACTAACCCGCGCCCTCACACGTACGCTCCCCCTAAACCGTTGTCGTACCCTCACCTGGACCCTAAACCGTCCCCGTCCCCTAACCCAACCCTAGCCCAAACCCTAACCCTAACCCTTCCCCGAAGCCTTCCCCTCACGCGTCCCCTAATCCTAACCCGTACGCTCACACTAACCCGCGCCCTCACACGTACGCTCCCCCTAAACCGTTGTCGTACCCTCACCTGGACCCTAAACCGTCCCCGTCCCCTAACACTAACCGTAGCCCGAACCCTAACCCTAACCCTTCCCTCAAGCCTTCCCCTCACCCGTCCCCTAATCCTAACCCGTACGCTCACACTAACCCGCGCCCTCACACGTACTCTCCCCCTCAACCGTTGTCGTACCCTCACCTGGACCCTAAACCATCCCCGTCCCCTAACCCTAACCCTATCCCGAACCCTAACCCTAACCCTTCCCCGAAGCCTTCCCCTCACCCGTCCCCTAATCCTAACCCGTACGCTCACACTAACCCGCCCCCTCACACGTACGCTCCCCCTAAACCGTTGATGTACCCTCACCTGGACCCTAAACCGTCCCAGTCCCCTAACCCTAACCCTAGCCCGAACCCTAACACTAGACCTTCCCCGAAGCATTCCCCTCACCCGTCCCCTAATCCTAACCCGTACGCCCACACTGACCCGCGCCCTCACACGTACGCTCCCCCTAAATCGTTGTCGTACCCTCACCTGGACCCTAAACCGTCCCCGTCCCCTAACCCTAACCCTAGCCCGAACCCTAACCCTAACCCTTCCCCGAAGCCTTCCCCTCACACGTCCCCTAATCCTAACCCGTACGCTCACACTAACCAGCGCCCTCACACGTACGCTCCCCCTAAACCGTTGTCGTACCCTCAAGTGGACCCTAAACCGTCCCCGTCCCCTAACCCTAACCCTAGCCCGAACCCTAAACCTAACCCTTCCCCGAAGCCTTCCCCTCACCCTTCCCCTAATCCTAACCCGTACGCTCACACTAACCCGCCCCCTCACACGTACGCTCCCCCTATACCGTTGTCGTACCCTCACCTGGACCCTAAACCGTCCCCGTCCCCTAACCCTAAACCTAGCCCGAACCCTAACCCTAACCCTTCCCCGAAGCCTTCCCCTCACCCGTCCCCTAATCCTAACCCGTACGCCCACACTAACCCGCGCCCTCACACGTACGCTCCCCGTAAACCGTTGGCGTACCCTCACCTGGACCCTAAACCGTCCCCATCCCCTAACCCTAACCCTAGTCCGAACCCTAACCCTAACCCTTCGCCGAAGCCTTCCCCTCACCCGTCCCCTAATCCTAACCCGTACGCTCACACTAACCCGCGCGCTCACACGTACGCTCCCCCTAAACCGTTATCGTACCCACACCTGGACCCTAAACCGTCCCCGTCCCCTAACCCTAACCCTAGCCCGAACCCTAACCCTAACCCTTCCCCGAAGTCTTCCCCTCACCCGTCCCCTAATCCTAAACCGTACGCCCACACTAACCCGCCCCCTCACATGTACGCTCCCCCTAAACCGTTATCGTACCCTCACCTGGACCCTAAACCATCCCCGTCCCCTAACCCTAACCCTAGCCCGAACCCTAACCCTAACCCTTCCCCGAAGCCTTCCCCTCACCCGTCCCCTAATCCTAACCCGTACGCCCACACTAACCCGCACCCTCACACGTACGCTCCCCCTAAAATGTTTTCGTACCCTCACCTGGACCCTAAACCGTCCCCGTCCCCTAACCCTAACCCTAGCCCGAACCCTAACCCTAACCCTTCCCGGAAGCCTTCCCCTCACCCGTCCCCTAATCCTAACCCGTACGCCCACACTAACCCGTGCCCTCACACGTACGCTCCCCCTTAACTTTTCTCGTACCCTCACCTGGACCCTAAACCGTCCCCGTCCCCTAACCCTAACCCTAGCCCGAACCCTAACCCTAACCCTTCCCCGAAGCCTTCCCCTCACCCGTCACCTAATCCTAACCCTTACGCTCACACTAACCCGCGCCCTCACACGTATGCTCTCCCTAAACCGTTGTCGTACCCACACCTGGACCCTAAACCGTCCCCGTCCCCTAACCCTAACCCTAGCCCGAACCCTAACCCTAACACTTCCCCGAAGCCTTCCCCTCACCCGTCCCCTAATCCTAACCCGTACGCCCACACTGACCCGCGCCCTCACAAGTACGCTCCCCCTAAACCGTTGTCGTACCCTCACCTGGACCCTAAACCGTCCCCGTCCCCTAACCCTAACCCTAGCCCGAACCCTAACCCTAAACCTTCCCCGAAGCATTCCCCTCACCCGTCCCCTAATCCTAACCTGTACGCCCACACTGACCCGCGCCCTCACACGTACGCTCCCCCAAATCGTTGTCGTACCCTCACCTGGACCCTAAACCGTCCCCGTCCCCTAACCCTAACCCTAGCCCGAACCCTAACCCTAACCCTTCCCTGAAGCATTCCCCTCACCCGTCCCCTAATCCTAACCCGTACGCCCACACTGACCCGCGCCCTCACACGTACGCTCCCCCTAAATCGTTGTCGTACCCTCACCTGGACCCTAAACCGTCCCCGTCCCCTAACCCTAACCCTAGCCCGAACCCTAACCCTAACCCTTCCCCGAAGCCTTCCCCTCACACGTCCCCTAATCCTAACCCGTACGCTCACACTAACCAGCGCCCTCACACGTACGCTCCCCCTAAACCGTTGTCGTACCCTCAAGTGGACCCTAAACCGTCCCCGTCCCCTAACCCTAACCCTAGCCCGAACCCTAACCCTAACCCTTCCCCGAAGCCTTCCCCTCACCCTTCCCCTAATCCTAACCCGTACGCTCACACTAAGCCTCCCCCTCACACGTACGCTCCCCCTAAACCGTTGTCGTACCCTCACCTGGACCCTAAACCGTCCCCGTCCCCTAACCCTAAACCTAGCCCGAACCCTAACCCTAACCCTTCCCCGAAGCCTTCCCCTCACCCGTCCCCTAATCCTAACCCGTACGCCCACACTAACCCGCGCCCTCACACGTACGCTCCCCGTAAACCGTTGTCGTACCCTCACCTGGACCCTAAACCGTCCCCATCCCCTAACCCTAACCCTAGCCCGAACCCTAACCCTAACCCTTCGCCGAAGCCTTCCCCTCACCCGTCCCCTAATCCTAACCCGTACGCTCACACTAACCCGCGCCCTCACACGTACGCTCCCCCTAAACCGTTGTCGTACCCTCACCTGGACCCTAAACCGTCCCCGTCCCCTAATCCTAACCCTAGCCCGAACCCTAACCCTAACAATTCCCCGAAGCCTTCCCCTCACCCGTCCCCTAATCCTAACCCGTACGCCCACACTAACCCGCGCCCTCACACGTACGCTCCCCCTAAACCGTTGTCGTACCCTCACCTGGACCCTAAACCGTCCCCGTCCCCTAACCCTAACCCTAGCCCGAACCCTAACCCTAACCCTTCGCCGAAGCCTTCCCCTCACCCGTCCCCTAATCCTAACCCGTACGCTCACACTAACCCGCACCCTCACACGTACGCTCCCCCTAAACCGTTGTCGTACCCTCAACTGGACCCTAAACCGTCCCCGTCCCCTAACCCTAACCCTAGCCCGAACCCTAACCCTAACCCTTCCCCGAAGCATTCCCCTCACCCGTCCCCTAATACTAACCTGTACGCCCACACTGACCCGCGCCCTCACACGTACGCTCCCCCTAAACCGTTGTCGTACCCTCACCTGGACCCTAAACCGTCCCCGTCCCCTAACCCTAACCCTAGCCCGAACCCTAAACCTAACCCTTCCGCGAAGCCTTCCCCTCACCCTTCCCCTAATCCTAACCCGTACGCTCACACTAACCCGCGCCCTCACACGTACGCTCCCCCTAAACCGTTGTCGTACCCTCACCTGGACCCTAAACCGTCCCCGTCCCCTAACCCTAACCCTAGCCCGAACCCTAACCCTAACCCTTCGCCGAAGCCTTCCCCTCACCCGTCCCCTAATCCTAACCCGTACGTTCACACTAACCCGCGCCCTCACACGTACGCTCCCCCTAAACCGTTGTCGTACCCACACCTGGACCCTAAACCGTCCCCGTCCCCTAACCCTAACCCTAGCCCGAACCCTAACCCTAACCCTTCCCCGAAGCCTTCCCCTCACCCGTCCCCTAATCCTAACCCGTACGCCCACACTAACCCATGTCCTCACACGTACGCTCCCCCTAAACCGTTGTCGTACCCTCACCTGGACCCTAAACCGTCCCCGTCCCCTAACCCTAACCCTAGCCCGAACCCTAACCCTAACACTTCCCCGAAGCCTTCCCCTCACCCGTCCCCTAATCCTAACCCGTACGCTCACAGTAACCCGCGCCCTCACACGTACGCTCCCCCTAAACCGTTGTCGTACCCTCACCTGGACTCTAAACCGTCCCCGTCCCCTAACCCTAACCCTAGCCCGAACCCTAACCCTAACACTTCCCCGAAGCCTTCCCCTCACCCTTCCCCTAATCCTAACCCATACGCTCACACTAACCCGCGCCCTCATACGTACGCTCCCCCTAAACCGTTGTCGTACCCTCACCTGGACCCTAAACCGTCCCCGTCCCCTAATCCTTACCCTAGACCGAACCCTAACCCTAACCCTTCCCCGAAGCCTTCCCCTCACCCGTCCCCTAATCCTAACCCGTACGCTCACACTAACCCGCGCCCTCACACGTACGCTCCCCCTAAACCGTTGTCGTACCCTCACCTGGACCCTAAACCGTCCCCGTCCCCTAACCCTAACCCTAGCCCGAACCCTAACCCTAACCCTTTCCCGAAGCCTTCCCCTCACCCGTCCCCTAATCCTAACCCGTACGCTCACACTAACCCGCGCCCTCACACGTATGCTCCCCCTAAACCGTTGTCGTACCCTCACCTGGACCCTAAACCGTCCCTGTCCCCTAACCCTAACCCTAGCCCGAACCCTAACCCTAACACATCCCCGAAGCCTTCCCCTCACCCGTCCGCTAATCCTAACCCGTACGCCCACACTAACCCGCGCCCTCACACGTACGCTCCCCCTAAACCGTTGTCGTACCCTCACCTGGACCCTAAACCGTCCCCGTCCCCTAACCCTAACCCTAGCCCGAACCCTAACCCTAATCCTTCCCCGAAGCCTTCCCCTCACCTGTCCCCTAATCCTAAACCGTACGCCCACACTAACCCGCCCCCTCACACGTACGCTCCCCCTAAACCGTTGTCGTACCCTCACCTGGACCCTAAACCGTCCCCGTCCCCTAACCCTAACCCTAGCCCGAACCCTAACCCTAACCCTTCCCCGAAGCCTTCCCCTCACCCGTCCCCTAATCCTAACCCGTACGCCCACACTAACCCGCACCCTCACACGTACGCTACCCCTAAAACGTTGTCGTACCCTCACCTGGACCCTAAACCGTCCCTGTCCCCTAACCCTAACCCTAGCCCGAACCCTAACCCTAACCCTTCCCCGAAGCCTTCCCCTCACCCGTCCCCTAATCCTAATCCGTACGCCGACACTAACCCGTGCCCTCACACGTACGCTCCCCCTTAACTTTTCTCGTACCCTCACCTGGACCCTAAACCGTCCCCGTCCCCTAACCCTAACCCTAGCCCGAACCCTAACCCTAACCCTTTCCCGAAGCCTTCCCCTCACCCGTCCCCTAATCCTAACCCTTACGCTCACACTAACCCGCACCCTCACACGTACGCTCCCCCTAAACCGTTGTCGTACCCACACCTGGACCCTAAACCGTCCCCGTCCCCTAACCCTAACCCTAGCCCGAACCCTAACCCTAACCCTTCCCCGAAGCCTTCCCCTCACCCGTCCCCTAATCCTAACCCGTACGCCCACACTGACCCGCGCCCTCACAAGTACGCTCCCCCTAAACCGTTGTCGTACCCTCACCTGGACCCTAAACCGTCCCCGTCCCCTAACCCTAACCCTAGCCTGAACCCTAACCCTAACCCTTCCCCGAAGCATTCCCCTCAACCGTCCCCTAATCCTAACCTGTACGCCCACACTGACCCGCGCCTTCACACGTACGCTCCCCCAAATCGTTGTCGTACCCTCACCTGGACCCTAAACCGTCCCCGTCCCCTAACCCTAACCCTAGCCCGAACCCTAACCCTAACCCTTCCCCGAAGCCTTCCCCTCACCCGTCCCCTAAATCTAACCCGTACGCTCACACTAACCCGCGCCCTCACACGTACGCTCCCCCTAAACCGTTGTCGTACCCACACCTGGACCCTAAACCGTCCCCGTCCCCTAACCCTAACCCTAGCCCGAACCCTAACCCTAACCCTTCCCCGAAGCCTTCCCCTCACCCGTCCCCTAATCCTAATCCGTACACCCACACTAACCCGCGCCCTCACACGTACGCTCCCCCTAAACCGTTGTCGTACCCACACCTGGACCTTAAACCGTTCCCGGCCCCTAACCCTAACCCTAGCTCGAACCCTAACCCTAACCCTTCCCCGAAGCCTTCCCATCACCTGTCCCCTAATCCTAACCCGTACGCTCACACTAACTCACGCCCTCACACGTACGCTCCCCCTAAACCTTTGTCGTACCCTCACCTGGACCCTAAACCGTCCCCGTCCCCTAACCCTAACCTTGGCCCGAACCCTAACCCTAACCCTTCCCCGAAGCCTTCTCCTCACCCGTCCCCTAATCCTAACCGGTACGCCCACACTAACCCGCGCCCTCACACGTACGCTCCCCCTAAACCGTTGTCGTACCCTCACCTGGACCCTAAACCGTCCCCGTCCCCTAACCCAACCCTAGCCCAAACCCTAACCCTAACCCTTCCCCGAAGCCTTCCCCTCACGCGTCCCCTAATCCTAACCCGTACGCTCACACTAACCCGCGCCCTCACACGTACGCTCCCCCTAAACCGTTGTCGTACCCTCACCTGGACCCTAAACCGTCCCCGTCCCCTAACACTAACCTTAGCCCGAACCCTAACCCTAACCCTTCCCCGAAGCCTTCCCCTCACCCGTCCCCTAATCGTAACCCGTACGCTCACACTAACCCGCGCCCTCACACGTACTCTCCCCCTCAACCGTTGTCGTACCCTCACCTGGACCCTAAACCATCCCCGTCCCCTAACCCTAACCCTATCCCGAACCCTAACCCTAACCCTTCACCGAAGCCTTCCCCTCACCCGTCCCCTAATCCTAACCTGTACACTCACACTAACCTGCGCCCTCACACGTACGCTCCCCCTAAACCGTTGATGTACCCTCACCTGGACCCTAAACCGTCCGCGTCCCCTAACCCTAACCCTAGCCTGAACCCTAACACTAGACCTTCGCCGAAGCCTTCCCCTCACCCGTCCCCTAATCCTAACCCGTACGCTCACACTAACCCGCGCCCTCACACGTATGCTCCCCCTAAACCGTTGTTGTACCCTCACCTGGACCCTAAACCGTCCCCGTCCCCTAACCCTAACCCTAGCCCGAACCCTAACCCTAACCGTTCCCCGAAGCCTTCCCCTCACCCGTCCCCTAATCCTAACCCGTACGCTCACACTAACCCGCACCCTCACACGTACGCTCCCCCTAAACCGTTGTCGTAACCTCACCTGGACCCTAAACCGTCCCCGTCCCCTAACCCTAACCCTAGCCCGAACCCTAACCCTAACCCTTCCCCGAAGCCTTCCCCTCACCCTTCCCCTAATCCTAACCCGTACGCTCACACTAACCCGCGCCCTCACACGTACGCTCCCCCTAAACCGTTGTCGTACCCTCACCTGGACCCTAAACCGTCCCCGTCCCCTAACCCTAACCCTAGCCCGAACCCTAACCCTAAACCTTCCCCGAAGCCTTCCCCTCACCCGTCCCCTAATCCTAACCCGTACGCCCACACTAACCCGCGCCTTCACACGTACGCTCCCACTAAACCGTTGCCGTACCCTCACCTGGACCCTAAACCGTCCCCGTCCCCTAACCCTAACCCTAGCCCGAACCCTAACCCTAACACTTCGCCGAAGCCTTCCCCTCACCCGTCCCCTAATCCTAACCCGTACGCTCACACTAACCCGCGCCCTCACACGTACGCTACCCCTAAACCGTTGTCGTACCCACACCTGGACCCTAAACCGTCCCCGTCCCCTAACCCTAACCCTAGCCCGAACCCTAACCCTAACCCTTCCCCGAAGCCTTCCCCTCACCCGTCCCCTAATCCTAACCCGTACGCTCACACTAACCCGCGCCCTCACACGTACGCTCCCCCTAAACCGTTGTCGGACCCTCACCTGGACCCTAAACCGTCCCCGTCCCCTAACCCTAACCCTAGCCCGAACCCTAACCCTAACCCTTTCCCGAAGCCTTCCCCTCACCCGTCCCCTAATCCTAACCCGTACGCTCACACTAACCCGCGCCCTCACACGTATGCTCCCCCTAAACCGTTGTCGTACCCTCACCTGGACCCTAAACCGTCCCCGTCCCCTAACCCTAACCCTAGCCCGAACCCTAACCCTAACACATCCCCGAAGCCTTCCCCTCACCCGTCCGCTAATCCTAACCCGTACGCCCACACTAACCCGCGCCCTCACACGTACGCTCCCCCTAAACCGTTGTCGTACCCTCACCTGGACCCTAAACCGTCCCCGTCCCGTAACCCTAACCCTAGCCCGAACCCTAACCCTAATCCTTCCCCGAAGCCTTCCCCTCACCTGTCCCCTAATCCTAAACCGTACGCCCACACTAACCCGCCCCCTCACACGTACGCTCCCCCTAAACCGTTGTCGTACCCTCACCTGGACCCTAAACCGTCCCCGTCCCCTAACCCTAACCCTAGCCCGAACCCTAACCCTAACCCTTCCCCGAAGCCTTCCCCTCACCCGTCCCCTAATCCTAACCCGTACGCCCACACTAACCCGCACCCTCACACGTACGCTCCCCCTAAAACGTTGTCGTACCCTCACCTGGACCCTAAACCGTCCCCGTCCCCTAACCCTAACCCTAGCCCGAACCCTAACCCTAACCCTTCCCCGAAGCCTTCCCCTCACCCGTCCCCTAATCCTAACCCGTACGCCCACACTAACCCATGCCCTCACACGTACGCTCCCCCTTAACTTTTCTCGTACCCTCACCTGGACTCTAAACCGTCCCCGTCCCCTAACCCTAACCCTAGCCCGAACCCTAACCCTAACCCTTCCCCGAAGCCTTCCCCTCACCCGTCCCCTAATCCTAACCGGTACGCCCACACTAACCCGCGCCCTCACACGTACGCTCCCCCTAAACCGTTGTCGTACCCTCACCTGGACCCTAAACCGTCCCCGTCCCCTAACCCAACCCTAGCCCAAACCCTAACCCTAACCCTTCCCCGAAGCCTTCCCCTCACGCGTCCCCTAATCCTAACCCGTACGCTCACACTAACCCGCGCCCTCACACGTACGCTCCCCCTAAACCGTTGTCGTACCCTCACCTGGACCCTAAACCGTCCCCGTCCCCTAACACTAACCTTAGCCCGAACCCTAACCCTAACCCTTCCCCGAAGCCTTCCCCTCACCCGTCCCCTAATCCTAACCCGTACGTTCACACTAACCCGCGCCCTCACACGTGCTCTCCCCCTCAACCGTTGTCGTACTCTCACCTGGACCCTAAACCATCCCCGTCCCCTAACCCTAACCCTATCCCGAACCCTAACCCTAACCCTTCACCGAAGCCTTCCCCTCACCCGTCCCCTAATCCTAACCCGTACACTCACACTAACCTGCGCCCTCACACGTACGCTCCCCCTAAACCGTTGATGTACCCTCACCTGGACCCTAAACCGTCCCCGTCCCCTAACCCTAACCCTAGCCTGAACCCTAACACTAGACCTTCCCCGAAGCCTTCCCCTCACCCGTCCCCTAATCCTAACCCGAACGCTCACACTAACACGCGCCCTCACACGTACCCTCCCCCTAAACCGTTGTCGTACCCTCACCTGGACCCTAAACCGTCCCCGTCCCCTAACCCTAACCCTAGCCCGAACCCTAACCCTAACCCTTCCCCGAAGCCTTCCCGTCACCCGTCCCCTAATCCTAACCCTTACGCTCACACTAACCCGCGCCCTCACACGTACGCTCCCCCTAAACCGTTGTCGTACCCACACCTGGACCCTAAACCGTCCCCGTCCCCTAACCCTAACCCTAGCCCGAACCCTAACCCTAACCCTTCCCCGAAGCCTTCCCCTCACCCGTCCCCTAATCCTAACCCGTACGCCCACACTGACCCGCGCCCTCACACGTACGCTCCCACTAAACCGTTGTCGTACCCTCACCTGGACCCTAAACCGTCCCCGTCCCCTAACCCTAACCCTAGCCCGAACCCTAACCCTAACCCTTCCCGAAGCATTCCCCTCACCCGTCCCCAAATCCTAACCCGTACTCCCACACTGACCCGCGCCCTCACACGTACGCTCCCCCTAAATCGTTGTCGTACCCTCACCTGGACCCTAAACCGTCCCCGTCCCCTAACCCTAACCCTAGCCCGAACCCTAACCCTAACCCTTCCCCGATGCCTTCCCCTCACCCGTCCCCTAAATCTAACCCGTACGCTCACACTAACCCGCGCCCTCACACGTACGCTCCCCCTAAACCGTTGTCGTACCCACACCTGGACCCTAAACCGTCCCCGTCCCCTAACCCTAACCCTAGCCCGAACCCTAACCCTAACCCTTCCCCGAAGCCTTCCCCTCACCCGTCCCCTAATCCTAATCCGTACGCCCACACTAACCCGCACACTCACACGTACGCTCCCCCTAAACCGTTGTCGTACCCACACCTGGACCCTAAACCGTCCCCGGCCCCTAACCCTAACCCTAGCCCGAACCCTAACCCTAACCCTTCCCCGAAGCCTTCCCATCACCCGTCCCCTAATCCTAACCCGTACGCTCACACTAACCCACGCCCTCACACGTACGCTCCCCCTAAACCGTTGTCGTACCCTCACCTGGACCCTAAACCGTCCCCGTCCCCTAACCCTAACCTTGGCCCGAACCCTAACCCTAACCCTTCCCCGAAGCCTTCCCCTCACCCGTCCCCTAATACTAACCTGTACGCCCACACTAACCCGCGCCCTCACACGTACGCTCCCCCTAAACCGTTGTCGTACCCTCAACTGGACCCTAAACCGTCCCCGTCCCCTAACCCAACCCTAGCCCAAACCCTAACCCTAACCCTTCCCCGAAGCCTTCCCCTCACCCGTCCCCTAATCCTAACCCGTACGCCCACACTAACCCGTGCCCTCACAGGTACGCTCCCCCTTAACTTTTCTCGTACCCTCACTTGGACCCTAAACCGTCCCCGTCCCCTAACCCTAACCCTAGCCCGAACCCTAAACCTAACCCTTCCCCGAAGCCTTCCCCTCACCCGTCCCCTAATCCTAACTCGTACGTTCACACTAACCCGCGCCCTCACACGTACTCTCCCCCTCAACCGTTGTCGTACCCTCACCTGGACCCTAAACCATCCCCGTCCCCTAACCCTAACCCTATCCCGAACCCTAACCCTAACCCTTCACCGAAGCCTTCCCCTCACCCGTCCCCTAATCCTAACCCGTACACTCACACTAACCTGCGCCCTCACACGTACGCTCCCCCTAAACCGTTGATGTACCCTCACCTGGACCCTAAACCGTCCCCGTCCCCTAACCCTAACCCTAGCCTGAACCCTAACACTAGACCTTCCCCGAAGCCTTCCCCTCACCCGTCCCCTAATCCTAACCCGAACGCTCACACTAACCCGCCCCCTCACACGTACCCTCCCCCTAAACCGTTGTCGTACCCTCACCTGGACCCTAAACCGTCCCCGTCCCCTAACCCTAACCCTAGCCCGAACCCTAACCCTAACCCTTCCCGAAGCCTTCCCGTCACCCGTCCCCTAATCCTAACCCTTACGCTCACACTAACCCGCGCCCTCACACGTACGCTCCCCCTAAACCGTTGTCGTACCCACACCTGGACCCTAAACCGTCCCCGTCCCCTAACCCTAACCCTAGCCCGAACCCTAACCCTAACCCTTCCCCGAAGCCTTCCCCTCACCCGTCCCCTAATCCTAACCCGTACGCCCACACTGACCCGCGCCCTCACACGTACGCTCCCACTAAACCGTTGTCGTACCCTCACCTGGACCCTAAACCGTCCCCGTCCCCTAACCCTAACCCTAGCCCGAACCCTAACCCTAACCCTTCCCGAAGCATTCCCCTCACCCGTCCCCAAATCCTAACCCGTACTCCCACACTGACCCGCGCCCTCACACGTACGCTCCCCCTAAATCGTTGTCGTACCCTCACCTGGACCCTAAACCGTCCCCGTCCCCTAACCCTAACCCTAGCCCGAACCCTAACCCTAACCCTTCCCCGATGCCTTCCCCTCACCCGTCCCCTAAATCTAACCCGTACGCTCACACTAACCCGCGCCCTCACACGTACGCTCCCCCTAAACCGTTGTCGTACCCACACCTGGACCCTAAACCGTCCCCGTCCCCTAACCCTAACCCTAGCCCGAACCCTAACCCTAACCCTTCCCCGAAGCCTTCCCCTCACCCGTCCCCTAATCCTAATCCGTACGCCCACACTAACCCGCGCACTCACACGTACGCTCCCCCTAAACCGTTGTCGTACCCACACCTGGACCCTAAACCGTCCCCGGCCCCTAACCCTAACCCTAGCCCGAACCCTAACCCTAACCCTTCCCCGAAGCCTTCCCATCTCCCGTCCCCTAATCCTAACCCGTACGCTCACACTAACCCACGCCCTCACACGTACGCTCCCCCTAAACCGTTGTCGTACCCTCACCTGGACCCTAAACCGTCCCCGTCCCCTAACCCTAACCTTGGCCCGAACCCTAACCCTATCCCTTCCCCGAAGCCTTCCCCTCACCCGTCCCCTAATCCTAACCTGTACGCCCACACTAACCCGCGCCCTCACACGTACGCTCCCCCTAAACCGTTGTTGTACCCTCAACTGGACCCTAAACCGTCCCCGTCCCCTAACCCAACCCTAGCCCAAACCCTAACCCTAACCCTTCCCCGAAGCCTTCCCCTCACCCGTCCCCTAATCCTAACCCGTACGCCCACACTAACCCGTGCCCTCACAGGTACGCTCCCCCTTAACTTTTCTCGTACCCTCACTTGGACCCTAAACCGTCCCCGTCCCCTAACCCTAACCCTAGCCCGAACCCTAACCCTAACCCTTCCCCGAAGCCTTCCCCTCACCCGTCCCCTAATCCTAACCCGTACGCTCACACTAACCCGCGCCCTCACACGTATGCTCCCCCTAAACCGTTGTCGTACCCTCACCTGGACCCTAAACCGTCCCCGTCCCCTAACCCTAACCCTAGCCCGAACCCTAACCCTAACCCTTCCCCGAAGCCTTCCCCTCACCCGTCCCCTAATCCTAACCCTTACGCTCACACTAACCCGCGCCCTCACACGTACGCTCCCCCTAAACCGTTGTCATACCCTCACCTGGACCCTAAACCGTCCCCGTCCCCTAACCCTAACCCTAGCCCGAACCCTAACCCTAACCCTTCCCCGAAGCCTTCCCCTCAACCTTCCCCTAATCCTAACCCGTACGCTCACACTAACCCGCGCCCTCAAACGTACGCTCCCCCTAAACCGTTGTCGTACCCTCACCTGGACCCTAAACCGTCCCCGTCCCCTAATCCTTACCCTAGACCGAACCCTAACCCTAACCCTTCCCCGAAGCCTTCCCCTCACCCGTCCCCTAATCCTAACCCGTACGCCCACAGTAACACGCGCCCTCACACGTACGCTCCCCCTAAACCGTTGTCGCACCCTCACCTGGACCCTAAACCGTCCCCGTCCCCTAACCCTAACCCTAGCCCGAACCCTAACCCTAACCCTTCCCCGAAGCCTTCCCCTCACCCGTCCCCTAATCCTAACCCGTACGCCCACACTGACCCGCGCCCTCACACGTACGCTCCCCCTAAAACGTTGTCGTACCCTCACCTGGACCCTAAACCGTCCCCGTCCCATAACCCTAACCCTAGCCCGAACCCTAACCCTAACCCTTCCCTGAAGCCTTCCCCTCACCCGTCCCCTAATCCTAACCCGTACGCTCACACTAACCCGCGCCCTCACACGTACGCTCCCCCTAAACCGTTGTCGTACCCTCACCTGGACCCTAAACCGTCCCCGTCCCCTAACCCTAACCCTAGCCCGAACCCTAAACCTAACCCTTCCCCGAAGCCTTCCCGTCACCCTTCCCCTAATCCTAACCCGTACGCCCACACTAACCCGCGCCCTCACACGTACGCTCCCCCTAAACCGTTGTCGTACCCTCACCTGGACCCTAAACCGTCCCCGTCCCCTAACCCTAACCCTAGCCCGAACCCTAACCCTAACCCTTCCCCGAAGCCTTCCCCTCACCCGTCCCCTAATCCTAACCCGTACGCTCACACTAACCCGCGCCCTCACACGTACGCTCCCCCTAAACCGTTGTCGTACCCTCAACTGGACCCTAAACCGTCCCCGTCCCCTAACCCTAACCCTAGCCCGAACCCTAACCCTAACCCTTCCCCGAAGCCTTCCCCTCACCCGTCCCCTAATCCTAACCCGTACGCTCACACTAACCCGCGCCCTCACACGTATGCTCCCCCTAAACCGTTGTCGTACCCTCACCTGGACCCTAAACCGTCCCCGTCCCCTAACCCTAACCCTAGCCCGAACCCTAACCCTAACCCTTCCCCGAAGCCTTCCCCTCACCCGTCCCCTAATCCTAACCCTTACGCTCACACTAACCCGCGCCCTCACACGTACGCTCCCCCTAAACCGTTGTCATACCCTCACCTGGACCCTAAACCGTCCCCGTCCCCTAACCCTAACCCTAGCCCGAACCCTAACCCTAACCCTTCCCCGAAGCCTTCCCCTCAACCTTCCCCTAATCCTAACCCGTACGCTCACACTAACCCGCGCCCTCAAACGTACGCTCCCCCTAAACCGTTGTCGTACCCTCACCTGGACCCTAAACCGTCCCCGTCCCCTAATCCTTACCCTAGACCGAACCCTAACCCTAACCCTTCCCCGAAGCCTTCCCCTCACCCGTCCCCTAATCCTAACCCGTACGCCCACAGTAACACGCGCCCTCACACGTACGCTCCCCCTAAACCGTTGTCGCACCCTCACCTGGACCCTAAACCGTCCCCGTCCCCTAACCCTAACCCTAGCCCGAACCCTAACCCTAACCCTTCCCCGAAGCCTTCCCCTCACCCGTCCCCTAATCCTAACCCGTACGCCCACACTGACCCGCGCCCTCACACGTACGCTCCCCCTAAAACGTTGTCGTACCCTCACCTGGACCCTAAACCGTCCCCGTCCCATAACCCTAACCCTAGCCCGAACCCTAACCCTAACCCTTCCCTGAAGCCTTCCCCTCACCCGTCCCCTAATCCTAACCCGTACGCTCACACTAACCCGCGCCCTCACACGTACGCTCCCCCTAAACCGTTGTCGTACCCTCACCTGGACCCTAAACCGTCCCCGTCCCCTAACCCTAACCCTAGCCCGAACCCTAACACTAGACCTTCCCCGAAGCCTTCCCCTCACCCGTCCCCTAATCCTAACCCGTACGCTCACACTAACCCGCGCCCTCACACGTACGCTCCCCCTAAACCGTTGTCGTACCCTCACCTGGACCCTAAACCGTCCCCGTCCCCTAACACTAACCCTAGCCCGAAACCTAACCCTAACCCTTCCCCGAAGCCTTCCACTCACCCGTCCCCTAATCCTAACCCGTACGCCCACACTAACCCGCGCCCTCACACGTACGCTCCCCCTAAACCGTTGTCGTACCCTCACCTGGACCCTAAACCGTCCCCGTCCCCTAACCCTAACCCTAGCCCGAACCCTAAACCTAACCCTTCCCCGAAGCCTTCCCCTCACCCTTCCCCTAATCCTAACCCGTACGCCCACACTAACCCGCGCCCTCACACGTACGCTCCCCCTAAACCGTTGTCGTACCCTCACCTGGACCCTAAACCGTCCCCGTCCCCTAACCCTAACCCTAGCCCGAACCCTAACCCTAACCCTTCCCCGAAGCCTTCCCCTCACCCGTCCCCTAATCCTAACCCGTACGCCCACACTGACCCGCGCCCTCACACGTACGCTCCCCCTAAACCGTTGTCGTACCCTCACGTGGACCCTAAACCGTCCCCGTCCCCTAACCCTAACCCTAGCCCGAACCCTAACCCTAAACCTTCCCCGAAGCCTTCCCCTCACACTTCCCCTAATCCTAACCCGTACGCTCAAACTAACCCGCGCCCTCACACATACGCTCCCCCTAAACCGTTGTCGTACCCTCACCTGGACCCTAAACCGTCCCCGTCCCCTAACCCTAACCCTAGCCCGAACCCTAAACCTAACCCTTCTCTGAAGCCTTCCCCTCACCCGTCCCCTAACCCTAACCCGTACGACCACACTAACCCGCGCCCTCACACGTACGCTCCCCCTAAAACGTTGTCGTACCCTCACCTGGACCCTAAACCGTCCCCGTCCCCTAACCCTAACCCTAGCCCGAACCCTAAACCTAACCCTTCCCCGAAGCCTTCCCCTCACCCGTCCCCTAATCCTAACCCGTACGCCCACACTAACCCGCGCCCTCACACGTACGCTCCCCCTTAACTTTTCTCGTACCATCACCTGGACCCTAAACCGTCCCCTTCCCCTAACCCTAACCCTAGCCCGAACCCTAATCCTAACCCTTCCCCGAAGCCTTCCCCTCACCCGTCCCCTAATCCTAACCCTTACGCTCACACTAACCCGCGCCCTCACACGTCCGCTCCCCCTAAACCGTTGTCGTACCCACACCTGGACCCTAAACCGTCCCCGTCCCCTAACCCTAACCCTAGCCCGAACCCTAACCCTAACCCTTCCCCGAAGCCTTCCCCTCACCCGTCCCCGAATCCTAACCCGTACGCCAACACTAACCGGCGCCCTCACACGTACGCTCCCCCTAAACCGTTGTCGTACCCTCACCTGGACCATAAACCATCCCGGTCCCCTAACCCTAACCCTAGCCCGAACCCTAACCCTAACCCTTCCCCGAAGCCTTCCCCTCACCCGTCCGCTAATCCTAACCCGTACGCCCACACTAACCCGCGCCCTCACACGTACGCTCCCCCTAAACCGTTGTTGTACCCTCACCTGGACCCTAAACCGTCCCCGTCCCCTAACCCTAACCCTAGCCCGAACCCTAATCCTAACCCTTCCCCGAAGCCTTCCCCTCACCCGTCCCCTAATCCTAACCCTTACGCTCACACTAACCCGCGCCCTCACACCTACGCTCCCCCTAAACCGTTGTCGTACCCACACCTGGACCCTAAACCGTCCCCGTCCCCTAACCCTAACCCTAGCCCGAACCCTAACCCTAACCCTTCCCCGAAGCCTTCCCCTCACCCGTCCCCTAATCCTAACCCGTACGCCCACACTGACCCGCGCCCTCACACGTACGCTCCCCCTAAACCGTTGTCGTACCCTCACCTGGACCCTAAACCGTCCCCGTCCCCTAACCCTAACCCTAGCCCGAACCCTAACCCTAACCCTTCCCCGAAGCATTCCCCTCACCCGTCCCCTAATCCTAACCCGTACGCCCACACTAACCCGCGCCCTCACACGTACGTTCCCCCTAAACCGTTATCGTAACCTCACCTGGACCCTAAACCGTCCCCGTCCCCTAACCCTAACCCTAGCCCGAACCCTAACCCTAATCCTTCCCCGAAGCCTTCCCCTCACCCGTCCCCTAAATCTAAACCGTACGCTCACACTAACCCGCGCCCTCACACGTACGCTCCCCCTAAACCGTTGTCGTACACACACCTGGACCCTAAACCGTCCCCGTCCCCTAACCCTAACCCTAGCCCGAACCCTAACCCTAACCCTTCCCCGAAGCCTTCCCCTCACCCGTCCCCTAATCCTAATCCGTACGCCCACACTAACCCGCGCCCTGACACGTACGCTCCCCCTAAACCGTTGTCGTACCCACACCTGGACCCTAAAACGTCCCTGGCCCCTAAACCTACCCCTAGCCCGAACCCTAACCCTAACCCTTCCCCGAAGCCTTCCCATCACCCGTCCCCTAATCCTAACCCGTACGCTCACACTAACCCACGCCCTCACACGTACGCTCCCTCTAAACCGTTGTCGTACCCTCACCTGGACCCTAAACCGTCCCCGTCCCCTAACCCTAACCCTAGCCCGAACCCTAACCCTAACCCTTCCCCGAAGCCTTCCCCTCAACCGTCCCCTAATCCTAACCCGTACGCTCACACTAACCCGCGCCCTCAAACGTACGCTCCCCCTAAACTGTTGTCGTACCCTCAACTGGACCCTAAACCGTCCCCGTCCCCTAACCCTAACCCTAGCCCGAACCCTAACCCAAGCCCTTCCCCGAAGCCTTCCCCTCACCCGTCCCCTAATCCTAACCCGTACGCTCACACTAACTCGCGCCCTCACACGTATGCTCCTCCTAAACCGTTGTCGTACACTCACCTGGACCCTAAACGGTCCCCGTCCCCTAACCCTAACCCTAGCCCGAACCCTAACCCTAAACCTTCCCCGAAGCCTTGCCCTCACCCGTCCCCTAATCCTAACCCGTACGCTCACACTAACCCGCGCCCTCACACGTACGCTCCCCTTAAACCGTTGACGAACCGTCACCTGGACCCTAAACCGTCCCCGTCCCCTATCCATAACCCTAGCCCGAACCCTAACCCTAGCCCTTCCCCGAAGCCTTCCCATCACCCGTCCCCGAATCCTAACCCGTACGCCCACACTAACCGGCGCCCTCACACGTACGCTCCCCCTAAACCGTTGTCGTACCGTCACCTGGACCATAAACCATCCCGGTCCCCTAACCCTAACCCTAGCCCGAACCCTAACCCTAACCCTTCCCCGAAGCCTTCCCCTCACCCGTCCCCTAATCCTAACCCGTACGCCCACACTAACCCGCGCCCTCACACGTACGCTCCCCCTAAACCGTTGTTGTACCCTCACCTGGACCCTAAACCGTCCCCGTCCCCTAACCCTAACCCTAGCCCGAACCCTAACCCTAATCGTTCCCCGAAGCCTTCCCCTCACCCGTCCCCTAAATCTAAACCGTATGCTCACACTAACCCGCGCCCTCACACGTACGCTCCCCCTAAACCGTTGTCGTACACACACCTGGACCCTAAACCGTCCCCGTCCCCTAACCCTAACCCTAGCCCGAACCCTAACCCTAACCCTTCCCCGAAGCCTTCCCCTCACCCGTCCCCTAATCCTAATCCATACGCCCACACTAACCCGCGCCCTGACACGTACGCTCCCCCTAAACCGTTGTCGTACCCACACCTGGACCCTAAACCGTCCCTGGCCCCTAACCCTACCCCAGCCCGAACCCTAACCCTAACCCTTCCCCGAAGCCTTCCCATCACCCGTCCCCTAATCCTAACCCGTACGCTCACACTAACCCACGCCCTCACACGTACGCTCCCCCTAAACCGTTGTCGTACCCTCACCTGGACCCTAAACCGTCCCCGTCCCCTAACCCTAACCCTAGCCCGAACCCTAACCCTAACCATTCCCCGAAGCCTTCCCCTCACACGTCCCCTAATCCTAACCCGTACGCTCACACTAACCCGCGCCCTCACACGTACGCTCCCCCTAAACCGTTGTCGTACCCTCAACTGGACCCTAAACCGTCCCCGTCCCCTAACCCTAACCCTAGCCCGAACCCTAACCCTAACCCTTCGCCGAAGCCTTCCCCTCACCCGTCCCCTAATCCTAACCCGTACGCTCACACTAACCCGCGCCCTCACACGTACGCTCCCCTTAAACCGTTGTCGTACCCACACCTGGACCCTAAACCGTCCCCGTCCCCTAACCCTAACCCTAGCCCGAACCCTAACCCTAACACTTCCCCGAAGCCTTCCCGTCACCCGTCCCCTAATCCTAACCCGTACGCCCACACTGACCCGCGCCCTCACACGTACGCTCCCCCTAAACCGTTGTCGTACCCTCACCTGGACCCTAAACCGTCCCCGTCCCGTAACCCTAACCCTAGCCCGAACCCTAACCCTAACACTTCCCCGAAGCCTTCTCCTCACCCGTCCCCTAATCCTAACCCGTACGCTCACACTAACCCGCGCCCTCACACGTACGCTCCCCCTAAACCGTTGTCGTACCCTCACCTGGACCCTAAACCGTCCCCTTCCCCTAACGCTAACCCTAGCCCGAACCCTAACCCTAACCCTTCCCCGAAGCCTTCCCCTCACCCGTCCCCTAATCCTAACCCGTACGCCCACACTAACCCGCGCCCTCACACGTACGCTCCCCCTAAACCGTTGTCGTACCCTCACCTGGACCCTAAACCGTCCCCGTCCCCTAACCCTAACCCTAGCCCGAACCCTAAACCTAACCCTTCTCCGAAGCCTTCCCCTCACCCGTCCCCTAACCCTAACCCGTACGACCACACTAACCCGTGCCCTCACACGTACGCTCCCCCTAAAACGTTGTCGTACCCTCACCTGGACCCTAAACCGTCCCCGTTCCCTAACCCTAACCCTAGCCCGAACCCTAACCCTAACCCTTCCCCGAAGCCTTCCCCTCACCCGTCCCCTAATCCTAACCCGTACGCCCACACTAACCCGTGCCCTCACACGTACGCTCCCCCTTAACTTTTCTCGTACCATCACCTAGACCCTAAACCGTCCCCGTCCCCTAACCCTAACCCTAGCCCGAACCCTAACCCTAAACCTTCCCCGAAGCCTTCCCCTCACCCGTCCCCTAATCCTAACCCGTACGCTCACACTAACCCGCGCCCTCACACGTACGCTCCCCCTAAACCGTTGTCGTACCCTCACCTGGACCCTAAACCGTCCCCATCCCCTAACCCTAACCCTAGCCCGAACCCTAATCCTAACGCTTCCCCGAAGCCTTCCCCTCACCCGTCCCCTAATCCTAACCCTTACGCTCACACTAACCCGCGCCCTCACTCGTACGCTCCCCCTAAACCGTTGTCGTACCCACACCTGGACCCTAAACCGTCCCCGTCCCCTAACCCTAACCCTACCCCGAACCCTAACCCTAACACTTCCCCGAAGCCTTCCCCTCACCCGTCCCCTAATCCTAACCCGTACGCCCACACTGACCCTCGCCCTCACACGTACGCTCCCCCTAAACCGTTGTCGTACCCTCACCTGGACCCTAAACCGTCCCCGTCCCCTAACCCTAACCCTAGCCCGAACCCTAAACCTAACCCTTCCCCGAAGCATTCCCCTCACCCGTCCCCTAATCCTAACCCTTACGCCCACACTAACCCGCGCCCTCACACGTACGTTCCCCCTAAACCGTTATCGTACCCTCACCTGGACCCTAAACCGTCCCCGTCCCCTAACCCTAACCCTAGCCCAAACCCTAACCCTAATCCTTCCCCGAAGCCTTCCCCTCACCCGTCCCCTAAATCTAACCCGTACGCTCACACTAACCCGCGCCCTCACACGTACGCTCCCCCTAAACCGTTGTCATACAACACCTAGACCCTAAACCGTCCCCGTCCCCTAACCCTAACCCTAGCCCGAACCCTAACCCTAACCCTTCCCCGAAGCCTTCCCCTCACCCGTCCCCTAATCCTAATCCGTACGCCCACACTAACCCGCGCCCTGACACGTACGCTCCCCCTAAACCGTTGTCGTACCCACACCTGGACCCTAAACCGTCCCTGGCCCCTAACCCTACCCCTAGCCCGAACCCTAACCCTAACCCTTCCCCGAAGCCTTCCCATTACCCGTCCCCTAATCCTAACCCGTACGCTCACACTAACCCACGCCCTCACACGTACGCTCCCCCTAAACCGTTGTCGTACCCTCACCTGGACCCTAAACCGTCCCCGTCCCCTAACCCTAACCCTACCCCGAACCCTAAACCTAACCCTAACCCTTCCCCGAAGCCTTCCCATCACCCGTCCCCTAATCCTAACCCGTACGCTCACACTAACCCGCGCCCTCACACGTACGCTCCCCTTAAACCGTTGACGTACCGTCACCTGGACCCTAAACCGTCCCCGTCCCCTATACATAACCCTAGCCCGAACCCTAACCCTAGCCCTTCCCCGAAGCCTTCCCCTCACCCGTCCCCTAATACTAACCCGTACGCTAACACTAACCCGCGCCCTCACACGTACGTTCCCCCTAAACCGTTGTCGTACCCTCACCTGGACGCTAAACCGTCCCCGTCCCCTAACCCTAACCCTAGCCCGAACCCTAACCCTAACCCTTCCCCGCAGCCTTCCCCTCACCCGTCCCCGAATCCTAACCCGTACGCCCACACTAACCGGCGCCCTCACACGTACGCTCCCCCTAAACCGTTGTCGTACCCTCACCTGGACCATAAACCATCCCGGTCCCCTATCCCTAACCCTAGCCCGAACCCTAACCCTAACCCTTCCCCGAAGCCTTCCCATCACCCGTCCCCTAAACCTAACCCGTACGCTCACACTAACCCGCGCCCTCACACGTACGCTCCCCTTAAACCGTTGACGTACCGTCACCTGGACCCTAAACCGTCCCCGTCCCCTATCCATAACCCTAGCCCGAACCCTAACCCTAGCCCTTCTCCGAAGCCTTCCCCTCACCCGTCCCCTAATCCTAACCCGTACGCTCACACTAACCCGCGCCCTCACACGTACGTTCCCCCTAAACCGTTGTCGTACCCTCACCTGGACCCTAAACCGTCCCCGTCCCCTAACCCTAACCCTAGCCCGAACCCTAAACCTAACCCTTCCCCGAAGCCTTCCCCTCACCCGTCCCCGAATCCTAACCCGTACGCCCACACTAACCGGCGCCCTCACACGTACGCTCCCCCTAAACCGTTGTCGTACCCTCACCTGGACCATAAACCATCCCGGTCCCCTAACCCTAACCCTAGCCCGAACCCTAACCCTAACCCTTCCCCGAAGCCTTCCCCTCACCCGTCCCCTAATCCTAAACCGTACGCCCACACTAACCCGCGCCCTCACACGTACGCTCCCCCTAAACCGTTGTCGTACCCTCACCTGGACCCTAAACCGTCCCCGTCCCCTATCCCTAACCCTAGCTCGAACCCTAACCCTAACACTTCCCCGAAGCCTTCCTCTCACCCGTCCCCTAATCCTAACCCATACGCCCACACTGACCCGCGCCCTCACACGTACGCTCCCCTTAAACCGTTGTCGTACCCGCACCTGGACCCTAAACCGTCCCCGTCCCCTAACACTAACCCTAGCCCGAACCCTAACCCTAACCCTTCCCCGAAGCCTTCCCCTCACCCGTCCCCTAATCCTAACCCGTACGCCCACACTAACCGACGCCCTCACACGTACGCTCCCCCTAAACGGTTGTCGTACCCTCACCTGGACCCTAAACCGTCCCCGTCCCCGTCCCCGTCCCTTAACCCTAGCCCGAACCCTAACCCTAATACTTCCCCGAAACCTTCCCCTCACCCGTCCCCGAATCCTAACCCATACGCCCACACTAACCGGCGCCCTCACACGTACGCTCCCCCTAAACCGTTGTCGTACCCTCACCTGGACCCTAAACCGTCCCCGTCCCCTAACCCTAACCCTAGCCCGAACCCTAACCCTAGCCCTTCCCCGAAGCCTTCCCCTCACCCGTCCCCTAATCCTAACCCGTACGCTCACACTAACCCGCGACCTCACACGTACGCTCCCCCTAAACCGTTGTCGTACCCTCACCTGGACCCTAAACCGTCCCCGTCCCCTAACCCTAACCCTAGCCCGAACCCTAACCCTAACACTTCCCCGAAGCCTTCCTGTCACCTGTCCCCTAATCCTAACCCGTACGCCCACACTGACCCGCGCCCTCACACGTACGCTCCCCCTAAACCGTTGGCGTACCCTCACCTCGACCCTAAACCGTCCCCGTCCCCTAACCCTAACCCTAGCCCGAACCCTAACCCTAACCCTTCCCCTAAGCCTTCCCCTCACCCGTCCCCTAATCCTAACCCGTACGCCCACACTAACCCGCGCCCTCACACATACCATCCCCCTAAACCGTTGTCGTACCCTCACCTGGACACTAAACCGTCCCCGTCCCCTAACCCTAACCCTATCCCGAACCCTAACCCTAACCCTTCCCCGAAGCCTTCCCCTCACCCGTCCCCTAATCCTAACCCGTACGCTCACACTAAACTGCGCCCTCACACGTACGCGCCCCCTAAACCGTTGACGTACCCTCACCTGGACCCTAAACCATCCCCGTCCCCTAACCATAACCCTAGCCCGAAACCTAACCCTAGCCCTTCCCTGAAGCCTTCCCCTCACCCGTCCCCTAATCCTAACCCGTACGCTCACACTAACCCGCGCCCTCACACGTACGCTCCCCCTAAACCATTGTCGTACCCTCACCTGGACCCTAAACCGTCCCCGTACCCTAACCCTAACCCTAGCCCGAACCCTAACCCTAACCCTTCCCCGAAGCCTTCCCCTCACCCGTCCCCTAATCCTAACCCGTACGCTCACACTAACCCTCGCCCTCACACCTACGCTCCCCCTAAACCGTTGTCGTACCCTCACCTGAACCCTAAACCGTCCCCGTCCCCTGACCCTAACCCTAGCCCGAACCCTAACCCTAACCCTTCCCCGAAGCCTTCCCCTCACCCGTCCCCTAATCCTAACCCATACGCCCACACTAACCCGCCCCCTCACACGTACGCTCCCCCTAAACCGTTGTCGTACCCTCACCTGGACCCTAACCCGTCCCCGTCCCCTAACCCTAACCCTAGCCCGAACCCTAACCCTAACCCTTCCCCGAAGCCTTCCCCTCACCCGTCCCCGAATCCTAACCCGTACGCCCACACTAACTGCCGCCCTCACACGTACGCTCGCCCTAAACCGTTGTCGTACCCTCACCTGGACCATAAACCATCCCGGTCCCCTAACCCTAACCCTAGCCCGAACCCTAACCCTAACCCTTCCCCGAAGCCTTCCCCTCACCCGTCCCCTAATCCTAACCCTTACGCCCACACTAACCCGCGCCCTCACACGTACGCTCCCCCTAAACCGTTGTCCTACCCTCACCTGGACCCTAAACCGTCCCCGTCCCCTATCCCTAAACCTAGCCAGAACCCTAACCCTAACACTTCCCCGAAGCCTTCCTCTCACCCGTCCCCTAATCCTAACCCGTACGCCCACACTGACCCGCGCCCTCACACGTACGCTCCCCTTAAACCGTTGTCGTACCCGCACCTGGACCCTAAACCGTCCGCGTCCCCTAACACTAACCCTAGCCCGAACCCTAACCCTAACCCTTCCCCGAAGCCTTCCCCTCACCCGTCCGCTAATCCTAACCCGTACGCCCACACTAACCCGCGCCCTCACACGTACGCTCCCCCTAAACCGTTGTTGTACCCTCACCTGGACCCTAAACCGTCCCCGTCCCCTAACCCTAACCCTAGCCCGAACCCTAATCCTAACCCTTCCCCGAAGCCTTCCCCTCACCCGTCCCCTAATCCTAACCCTTACGCTCACACTAACCCGCGCCCTCACACCTACGCTCCCCCTAAACCGTTGTCGTACCCACACCTGGACCCTAAACCGTCCCCGTCCCCTAACCCTAACCCTAGCCCGAACCCTAACCCTAACCCTTCCCCGAAGCCTTCCCCTCACCCGTCCCCTAATCCTAACCCGTACGCCCACACTGACCCGCGCCCTCACACGTACGCTCCCCCTAAACCGTTGTCGTACCCTCACCTGGACCCTAAACCGTCCCCGTCCCCTAACCCTAACCCTAGCCCGAACCCTAACCCTAACCCTTCCCCGAAGCATTCCCCTCACCCGTCCCCTAATCCTAACCCGTACGCCCACACTAACCCGCGCCCTCACACGTACGTTCCCCCTAAACCGTTATCGTAACCTCACCTGGACCCTAAACCGTCCCCGTCCCCTAACCCTAACCCTAGCCCGAACCCTAACCCTAATCCTTCCCCGAAGCCTTCCCCTCACCCGTCCCCTAAATCTAAACCGTACGCTCACACTAACCCGCGCCCTCACACGTACGCTCCCCCTAAACCGTTGTCGTACACACACCTGGACCCTAAACCGTCCCCGTCCCCTAACCCTAACCCTAGCCCGAACCCTAACCCTAACCCTTCCCCGAAGCCTTCCCCTCACCCGTCCCCTAATCCTAATCCGTACGCCCACACTAACCCGCGCCCTGACACGTACGCTCCCCCTAAACCGTTGTCGTACCCACACCTGGACCCTAAAACGTCCCTGGCCCCTAAACCTACCCCTAGCCCGAACCCTAACCCTAACCCTTCCCCGAAGCCTTCCCATCACCCGTCCCCTAATCCTAACCCGTACGCTCACACTAACCCACGCCCTCACACGTACGCTCCCTCTAAACCGTTGTCGTACCCTCACCTGGACCCTAAACCGTCCCCGTCCCCTAACCCTAACCCTAGCCCGAACCCTAACCCTAACCCTTCCCCGAAGCCTTCCCCTCAACCGTCCCCTAATCCTAACCCGTACGCTCACACTAACCCGCGCCCTCAAACGTACGCTCCCCCTAAACTGTTGTCGTACCCTCAACTGGACCCTAAACCGTCCCCGTCCCCTAACCCTAACCCTAGCCCGAACCCTAACCCAAGCCCTTCCCCGAAGCCTTCCCCTCACCCGTCCCCTAATCCTAACCCGTACGCTCACACTAACTCGCGCCCTCACACGTATGCTCCTCCTAAACCGTTGTCGTACACTCACCTGGACCCTAAACGGTCCCCGTCCCCTAACCCTAACCCTAGCCCGAACCCTAACCCTAAACCTTCCCCGAAGCCTTGCCCTCACCCGTCCCCTAATCCTAACCCGTACGCTCACACTAACCCGCGCCCTCACACGTACGCTCCCCTTAAACCGTTGACGAACCGTCACCTGGACCCTAAACCGTCCCCGTCCCCTATCCATAACCCTAGCCCGAACCCTAACCCTAGCCCTTCCCCGAAGCCTTCCCATCACCCGTCCCCGAATCCTAACCCGTACGCCCACACTAACCGGCGCCCTCACACGTACGCTCCCCCTAAACCGTTGTCGTACCGTCACCTGGACCATAAACCATCCCGGTCCCCTAACCCTAACCCTAGCCCGAACCCTAACCCTAACCCTTCCCCGAAGCCTTCCCCTCACCCGTCCCCTAATCCTAACCCGTACGCCCACACTAACCCGCGCCCTCACACGTACGCTCCCCCTAAACCGTTGTTGTACCCTCACCTGGACCCTAAACCGTCCCCGTCCCCTAACCCTAACCCTAGCCCGAACCCTAACCCTAATCGTTCCCCGAAGCCTTCCCCTCACCCGTCCCCTAAATCTAAACCGTATGCTCACACTAACCCGCGCCCTCACACGTACGCTCCCCCTAAACCGTTGTCGTACACACACCTGGACCCTAAACCGTCCCCGTCCCCTAACCCTAACCCTAGCCCGAACCCTAACCCTAACCCTTCCCCGAAGCCTTCCCCTCACCCGTCCCCTAATCCTAATCCATACGCCCACACTAACCCGCGCCCTGACACGTACGCTCCCCCTAAACCGTTGTCGTACCCACACCTGGACCCTAAACCGTCCCTGGCCCCTAACCCTACCCCAGCCCGAACCCTAACCCTAACCCTTCCCCGAAGCCTTCCCATCACCCGTCCCCTAATCCTAACCCGTACGCTCACACTAACCCACGCCCTCACACGTACGCTCCCCCTAAACCGTTGTCGTACCCTCACCTGGACCCTAAACCGTCCCCGTCCCCTAACCCTAACCCTAGCCCGAACCCTAACCCTAACCATTCCCCGAAGCCTTCCCCTCACACGTCCCCTAATCCTAACCCGTACGCTCACACTAACCCGCGCCCTCACACGTACGCTCCCCCTAAACCGTTGTCGTACCCTCAACTGGACCCTAAACCGTCCCCGTCCCCTAACCCTAACCCTAGCCCGAACCCTAACCCTAACCCTTCGCCGAAGCCTTCCCCTCACCCGTCCCCTAATCCTAACCCGTACGCTCACACTAACCCGCGCCCTCACACGTACGCTCCCCTTAAACCGTTGTCGTACCCACACCTGGACCCTAAACCGTCCCCGTCCCCTAACCCTAACCCTAGCCCGAACCCTAACCCTAACACTTCCCCGAAGCCTTCCCGTCACCCGTCCCCTAATCCTAACCCGTACGCCCACACTGACCCGCGCCCTCACACGTACGCTCCCCCTAAACCGTTGTCGTACCCTCACCTGGACCCTAAACCGTCCCCGTCCCGTAACCCTAACCCTAGCCCGAACCCTAACCCTAACACTTCCCCGAAGCCTTCTCCTCACCCGTCCCCTAATCCTAACCCGTACGCTCACACTAACCCGCGCCCTCACACGTACGCTCCCCCTAAACCGTTGTCGTACCCTCACCTGGACCCTAAACCGTCCCCTTCCCCTAACGCTAACCCTAGCCCGAACCCTAACCCTAACCCTTCCCCGAAGCCTTCCCCTCACCCGTCCCCTAATCCTAACCCGTACGCCCACACTAACCCGCGCCCTCACACGTACGCTCCCCCTAAACCGTTGTCGTACCCTCACCTGGACCCTAAACCGTCCCCGTCCCCTAACCCTAACCCTAGCCCGAACCCTAAACCTAACCCTTCTCCGAAGCCTTCCCCTCACCCGTCCCCTAACCCTAACCCGTACGACCACACTAACCCGTGCCCTCACACGTACGCTCCCCCTAAAACGTTGTCGTACCCTCACCTGGACCCTAAACCGTCCCCGTTCCCTAACCCTAACCCTAGCCCGAACCCTAACCCTAACCCTTCCCCGAAGCCTTCCCCTCACCCGTCCCCTAATCCTAACCCGTACGCCCACACTAACCCGTGCCCTCACACGTACGCTCCCCCTTAACTTTTCTCGTACCATCACCTAGACCCTAAACCGTCCCCGTCCCCTAACCCTAACCCTAGCCCGAACCCTAACCCTAAACCTTCCCCGAAGCCTTCCCCTCACCCGTCCCCTAATCCTAACCCGTACGCTCACACTAACCCGCGCCCTCACACGTACGCTCCCCCTAAACCGTTGTCGTACCCTCACCTGGACCCTAAACCGTCCCCATCCCCTAACCCTAACCCTAGCCCGAACCCTAATCCTAACGCTTCCCCGAAGCCTTCCCCTCACCCGTCCCCTAATCCTAACCCTTACGCTCACACTAACCCGCGCCCTCACTCGTACGCTCCCCCTAAACCGTTGTCGTACCCACACCTGGATCCTAAACCGTCCCCGTCCCCTAACCCTAACCCTACCCCGAACCCTAACCCTAACACTTCCCCGAAGCCTTCCCCTCACCCGTCCCCTAATCCTAACCCGTACGCCCACACTGACCCTCGCCCTCACACGTACGCTCCCCCTAAACCGTTGTCGTACCCTCACCTGGACCCTAAACCGTCCCCGTCCCCTAACCCTAACCCTAGCCCGAACCCTAAACCTAACCCTTCCCCGAAGCATTCCCCTCACCCGTCCCCTAATCCTAACCCTTACGCCCACACTAACCCGCGCCCTCACACGTACGTTCCCCCTAAACCGTTATCGTACCCTCACCTGGACCCTAAACCGTCCCCGTCCCCTAACCCTAACCCTAGCCCAAACCCTAACCCTAATCCTTCCCCGAAGCCTTCCCCTCACCCGTCCCCTAAATCTAACCCGTACGCTCACACTAACCCGCGCCCTCACACGTACGCTCCCCCTAAACCGTTGTCATACAACACCTAGACCCTAAACCGTCCCCGTCCCCTAACCCTAACCCTAGCCCGAACCCTAACCCTAACCCTTCCCCGAAGCCTTCCCCTCACCCGTCCCCTAATCCTAATCCGTACGCCCACACTAACCCGCGCCCTGACACGTACGCTCCCCCTAAACCGTTGTCGTACCCACACCTGGACCCTAAACCGTCCCTGGCCCCTAACCCTACCCCTAGCCCGAACCCTAACCCTAACCCTTCCCCGAAGCCTTCCCATTACCCGTCCCCTAATCCTAACCCGTACGCTCACACTAACCCACGCCCTCACACGTACGCTCCCCCTAAACCGTTGTCGTACCCTCACCTGGACCCTAAACCGTCCCCGTCCCCTAACCCTAACCCTACCCCGAACCCTAAACCTAACCCTAACCCTTCCCCGAAGCCTTCCCATCACCCGTCCCCTAATCCTAACCCGTACGCTCACACTAACCCGCGCCCTCACACGTACGCTCCCCTTAAACCGTTGACGTACCGTCACCTGGACCCTAAACCGTCCCCGTCCCCTATACATAACCCTAGCCCGAACCCTAACCCTAGCCCTTCCCCGAAGCCTTCCCCTCACCCGTCCCCTAATACTAACCCGTACGCTAACACTAACCCGCGCCCTCACACGTACGTTCCCCCTAAACCGTTGTCGTACCCTCACCTGGACGCTAAACCGTCCCCGTCCCCTAACCCTAACCCTAGCCCGAACCCTAACCCTAACCCTTCCCCGCAGCCTTCCCCTCACCCGTCCCCGAATCCTAACCCGTACGCCCACACTAACCGGCGCCCTCACACGTACGCTCCCCCTAAACCGTTGTCGTACCCTCACCTGGACCATAAACCATCCCGGTCCCCTATCCCTAACCCTAGCCCGAACCCTAACCCTAACCCTTCCCCGAAGCCTTCCCATCACCCGTCCCCTAAACCTAACCCGTACGCTCACACTAACCCGCGCCCTCACACGTACGCTCCCCTTAAACCGTTGACGTACCGTCACCTGGACCCTAAACCGTCCCCGTCCCCTATCCATAACCCTAGCCCGAACCCTAACCCTAGCCCTTCTCCGAAGCCTTCCCCTCACCCGTCCCCTAATCCTAACCCGTACGCTCACACTAACCCGCGCCCTCACACGTACGTTCCCCCTAAACCGTTGTCGTACCCTCACCTGGACCCTAAACCGTCCCCGTCCCCTAACCCTAACCCTAGCCCGAACCCTAAACCTAACCCTTCCCCGAAGCCTTCCCCTCACCCGTCCCCGAATCCTAACCCGTACGCCCACACTAACCGGCGCCCTCACACGTACGCTCCCCCTAAACCGTTGTCGTACCCTCACCTGGACCATAAACCATCCCGGTCCCCTAACCCTAACCCTAGCCCGAACCCTAACCCTAACCCTTCCCCGAAGCCTTCCCCTCACCCGTCCCCTAATCCTAAACCGTACGCCCACACTAACCCGCGCCCTCACACGTACGCTCCCCCTAAACCGTTGTCGTACCCTCACCTGGACCCTAAACCGTCCCCGTCCCCTATCCCTAACCCTAGCTCGAACCCTAACCCTAACACTTCCCCGAAGCCTTCCTCTCACCCGTCCCCTAATCCTAACCCATACGCCCACACTGACCCGCGCCCTCACACGTACGCTCCCCTTAAACCGTTGTCGTACCCGCACCTGGACCCTAAACCGTCCCCGTCCCCTAACACTAACCCTAGCCCGAACCCTAACCCTAACCCTTCCCCGAAGCCTTCCCCTCACCCGTCCCCTAATCCTAACCCGTACGCCCACACTAACCGACGCCCTCACACGTACGCTCCCCCTAAACGGTTGTCGTACCCTCACCTGGACCCTAAACCGTCCCCGTCCCCGTCCCCGTCCCTTAACCCTAGCCCGAACCCTAACCCTAATACTTCCCCGAAACCTTCCCCTCACCCGTCCCCGAATCCTAACCCATACGCCCACACTAACCGGCGCCCTCACACGTACGCTCCCCCTAAACCGTTGTCGTACCCTCACCTGGACCCTAAACCGTCCCCGTCCCCTAACCCTAACCCTAGCCCGAACCCTAACCCTAGCCCTTCCCCGAAGCCTTCCCCTCACCCGTCCCCTAATCCTAACCCGTACGCTCACACTAACCCGCGACCTCACACGTACGCTCCCCCTAAACCGTTGTCGTACCCTCACCTGGACCCTAAACCGTCCCCGTCCCCTAACCCTAACCCTAGCCCGAACCCTAACCCTAACACTTCCCCGAAGCCTTCCTGTCACCTGTCCCCTAATCCTAACCCGTACGCCCACACTGACCCGCGCCCTCACACGTACGCTCCCCCTAAACCGTTGGCGTACCCTCACCTCGACCCTAAACCGTCCCCGTCCCCTAACCCTAACCCTAGCCCGAACCCTAACCCTAACCCTTCCCCTAAGCCTTCCCCTCACCCGTCCCCTAATCCTAACCCGTACGCCCACACTAACCCGCGCCCTCACACATACCATCCCCCTAAACCGTTGTCGTACCCTCACCTGGACCCTAAACCGTCCCCGTCCCCTAACCCTAACCCTATCCCGAACCCTAACCCTAACCCTTCCCCGAAGCCTTCCCCTCACCCGTCCCCTAATCCTAACCCGTACGCTCACACTAAACTGCGCCCTCACACGTACGCGCCCCCTAAACCGTTGACGTACCCTCACCTGGACCCTAAACCATCCCCGTCCCCTAACCATAACCCTAGCCCGAAACCTAACCCTAGCCCTTCCCTGAAGCCTTCCCCTCACCCGTCCCCTAATCCTAACCCGTACGCTCACACTAACCCGCGCCCTCACACGTACGCTCCCCCTAAACCATTGTCGTACCCTCACCTGGACCCTAAACCGTCCCCGTACCCTAACCCTAACCCTAGCCCGAACCCTAACCCTAACCCTTCCCCGAAGCCTTCCCCTCACCCGTCCCCTAATCCTAACCCGTACGCTCACACTAACCCTCGCCCTCACACCTACGCTCCCCCTAAACCGTTGTCGTACCCTCACCTGAACCCTAAACCGTCCCCGTCCCCTGACCCTAACCCTAGCCCGAACCCTAACCCTAACCCTTCCCCGAAGCCTTCCCCTCACCCGTCCCCTAATCCTAACCCATACGCCCACACTAACCCGCCCCCTCACACGTACGCTCCCCCTAAACCGTTGTCGTACCCTCACCTGGACCCTAACCCGTCCCCGTCCCCTAACCCTAACCCTAGCCCGAACCCTAACCCTAACCCTTCCCCGAAGCCTTCCCCTCACCCGTCCCCGAATCCTAACCCGTACGCCCACACTAACTGCCGCCCTCACACGTACGCTCGCCCTAAACCGTTGTCGTACCCTCACCTGGACCATAAACCATCCCGGTCCCCTAACCCTAACCCTAGCCCGAACCCTAACCCTAACCCTTCCCCGAAGCCTTCCCCTCACCCGTCCCCTAATCCTAACCCTTACGCCCACACTAACCCGCGCCCTCACACGTACGCTCCCCCTAAACCGTTGTCCTACCCTCACCTGGACCCTAAACCGTCCCCGTCCCCTATCCCTAAACCTAGCCAGAACCCTAACCCTAACACTTCCCCGAAGCCTTCCTCTCACCCGTCCCCTAATCCTAACCCGTACGCCCACACTGACCCGCGCCCTCACACGTACGCTCCCCTTAAACCGTTGTCGTACCCGCACCTGGACCCTAAACCGTCCGCGTCCCCTAACACTAACCCTAGCCCGAACCCTAACCCTAACCCTTCCCCGAAGCCTTCCCCTCACCCGTCCCCTAATCCTAACCCGTACGCCCACACTAACCCGCGCCCTCACACGTACGCTCCCCCTAAACCGTTGTCGTACCCTCACCTGGACCCTAAACCGTCCCCGTTCCCTAACCCTAACCCTAGCCCGAACCCTAACCCTAACACTTCCCCGAAGCCTTCCTGTCACCTGTCCCCTAATCCTAACGCGTACGCCCACACTGACCCGCGCCCTCACACGTACGCTCCCCCTAAACCGTTGGCGTACCCTCACCTGGACCCTAAACCATCCCCGTCCCCTAACCCTAACCCTAGCCCGAACCCTAACCCTAACCCTTCCCCGAAGCCTTCCCCTCACCCGTCCCCTAATCATAACCCGTACGCCCACACTAACCCGCCCCTCACACATACCATCCCCCTAAACCGTTGTCGTACCCTCACCTGAACCCTAAACCATCCCCGTCCCCTAACCCTAACCCTATCCCGAACCCTAACCCTAACCCTTCCCCGAAGCCTTCCCCTCACCCGTCCCCTAATCCTAACCCGTACGCTCACACTAAACTGCGCCCTCACACGTACGCTCCCCCTAAACCGTTGACGTACCCTCACCTGGACCCTAAACCTTCCCCGTCCCCTAACCATAACCCTAGCCCGAAACCTAACCCTAGCCCTTCCCTGAAGCCTTCCCCTCAACCGTCCCCTAATCCTAACCCGTACGCTCACACTAACCCGCGCCCTCACACGTACGCTCCCCCTAAACCATTGTCGTACCCTCATCTGGACCCTAAACCGTCCCCGTACCCTAACCCTAACCCTAGCCCGAACCCTAACCCTAACCCTTCCCCGAAGCCTTCCCCTCACCCGTCCCCTAATCCTAACCCGTACGCTCACACTAACCCTCGCCCTCACACGTACGCTCCCCCTAAACCGTTGTCGTACCCTCACCTGGACCCTAAACCGTCCCCGTCCCCTGACCCTAACCCTAGCCCGAACCCTAACCCTAACCCTTCCCCGAAGCCTTCCCCTCACCCGTCCCCTAATCCTAACCCATACGCCCACACTAACCCGCCCCCTCACACGTACGCTCCCCCTAAACCGTTGTCGTACCCTCACCTGGACCCTAAACCGTCCCCGTCCCCTAACCCTAACCCTAGCCCGAACCCTAACCCTAAACCTTCCCCGAAGCCTTCCCCTCACCCGTCCCCTAATCCTAACCCGTACGCTCACACTAACCCGTGCCCTCACACGTACGCTCCCCCTAAACCGTTCTCGTACCCTCACCTGGACCCTAAACCGTCCCCATCCCCTAACCCTAACCCTAGCCCGAACCCTAACGCTAACCCTTCCCCGAAGCCTTCCCCTCACCCGTCCCTTAATCCTAACCCGTACGCTCACACTAACCCGCGCCCTCACACGTACGCTCCCCCTAAACCGTTGTCGTACCCTCACCTGGACCCTAAACCGTCCCCGTCCCCTAACCCTAACCCTAGCCCGAACCCTAACCCTAAACCTTCCCCGAAGCCTTCCCCTCACACGGCCCCTAATCCTAACCCGTACTCCCACACTAACCCGCGCCCTCACACGTACGCTCCCCCTAAACCGTTGTCGTACCCTCACCTGGACCCTAAACCGTCCCCATTCCCTAACCCTAACCCTAGCCCGAACCCTAACCCTAACCCTTCCCCGAAGCCTTCCTCTCACCCGTCCCCTAATCCTAACCCGTACGGTCACACTAACCCGCGCCCTCACACGTATGCTCCCCCTAAACCGTTGTCGTACCCTCACCTGGACCCTAACCCGTCCCCGTCTCCTAACCCTAACCCTAGCCCGAACCCTAACCCTAACCCTTCCCCGAAGCCTTCCCCTCACCCGTCCCCTAATGCTAACCCGTACGCTCACACTAACAGGCGCCCTCACACGTACGCTCCCCCTAAACCGTTGTCGTACCCTAACCTGGACCCTAAACCGTCACCGTCCCCTAACCCTAACCCTAGCCCGAACCCTAACCCTAACCCTTCCCCGAAGCCTTCCCCTCACCCGTCCCCTAATCCTAACCCGTACACTCACACTAACCCGCGCCCTCACACGTACGCTCGCCCTAAACCGTTGTCGTACCCTCACCTGGACCCTAAACCGTCCCCGTCCCCTAAACCTAACCCTAGCCCGAACCCTAACCCTAACCCTTCCCAGAAGCCTTCCCATCACCCGTCCCCTAATCCTAACCCGTACGCTCACACTAACCCGCGCCCTCACACGTACGCTCCCCCTAAACCGTTGTCGTACCCTCACCTGGACCCAAAACCGTCCCCGTCCCCTAACCCTAACCCTAGCCCGAACCCTAACCCTAACCCTTCCCCAAAGCCTTCCCCTCACCCGTCCCCTAATCCTAACCCGTACGCCCACACTAACCCGCGCCCTCACACGTACGCTCCCCCTAAACCGTTGTCGTACCCTCACCTGGACCCTAAACCGTCCCCGTCCCCTAACCCTAACCCTAGCCCGAACCCTAACCCTAAGCCTTCCCCGAAGCCTTCCTGTCACCTGTCCCCTAATCCTAACCCGTACGCCCACAGTGACCCGCGCCCTCACACGTACGCTCCCCCTAAACCGTTGGCGTACCCTTACCTGGACCCTAAACCGTCCCCGTCCCCTAACCCTAACCCTAGCCCGAACCCTAACCCTAACCCTTCCCCGAAGCCTTCCCCTCACCCGTCCCCTAATCCTAACCCGTACGCCCACACTAACCCGCGCCCTCACACATACCATCCCCCTAAACATTTGTCGTACCCTCACCTGGACCCTAAACCGTCCCCGTCCCCTAACCCTAACCGTATCCCGAACCCTAACCCTAACCCTTCCCCGAAGCCTTCCCCTCACCCGTCCCCTAATCTTAACCCGTACGCTCACACTAACCTGCGCCCTCACACGTACGCTCCCCCTAAACCGTTGACGTACCCTCACCTGGACCCTAAACCGTCCCCGTCCCCTAACCATAACCCTAGCCCGAAACCTAACCCTAGCCCTTCCCCGAAGCCTTCCCCTCACCCGTCCCCTAATCCTAACCCGTACGCTCACACTAACCCGCGCCCTCACACGTACGCTCCCCCTAAACCATTGTCGTACCCTCACCTGGACCCTAAACCGTCCCCGTACCCTAACCCTAACCCTAGCCCGAACCCTAACACTAACCCTTCCCAGAAGCCTTCCCCTCACCCGTCCCCTAATCCTAACCCGTACGCTCACACTAACCCGCGCCCTCACACGTACGCTCCCCCTAAACCGTTGTCGTACCCTCACCTGGACCCTAAACCGTCCCCGTCCCCTGACCCTAACCCTAGCCCGAACCCTAACCCTAACCCTTCCCCGAAGCCTTCCCCTCACCCGTCCCCTAATCCTAACCCATACGCCCACACTAACCCGCCCCCTCACACGTACGCTCCCCCTAAACCGTTGTCATACCCTCACCTGGACCCTAAACCGTCCCCGTCCCCTAACCCTAACCCTAGCCCGAACCCTAACCCTAAATCTTCCCCGAAGCCTTCCCCTCACCCGTCCCCTAATCCTAACCCGTACGCTCACACTAACCCGCGCCCTCACACGTACGCTCCCCCAAACCGTTGTCGTACCCTCACCTGGACCCTAAACCGTCCCCATCCCCTAACCCTAACCCTAGCCCGAACCCTAACGCTAACCCTTCCCCGAAGCCTTCCCCTCACCCGTCCCTTAATCCTAACCCGTACGCTCACACTAACCCGCGCCCTCACACGTACGCTCCCCCTAAACCGTTGTCGTACCCTCACCTGGACCCTAAACCGTCCCCGTCCCCTAACCCTAACCCTAGCCCGAACCCTAACCCTAACCCTTCCCCGAAGCCTTCCCCTCACCCGGCCCCTAATCCTAACCCGTACTCCCACACTAACCCGCGCCCTCACACTTACGCTCCCCCTAAACCGTTGTCGTACCCTCACCTGGACCCTAAACCGTCCCCGTTCCCTAACCCTAACCCTAGCCCGAACCCTAACCCTAACCCTTCCCCGAAGCCTTCCTCTCACCCGTCCCCTAATCCTAACCCTTACGGTCACACTAACCCGCGCCCTCACACGTATGCTCCCCCTAAACCGTTGTCGTACCCTCACCTGGACCCTAAACCGTCCCCGTCCCCTAACCCTAACCCTAGCCCGAACCCTAACCCTAACCCTTCCCCGAAGCCTTCCCCTCACCCGTCCCCTAATGCTAACCCGTACGCTCACACTAACCCGCGCCCTCACACGTACGCTCCCCCTAAACCGTTGTCGTACCCTCACCTGGACCCTAAACCGTCACCGTCCCCTAACCCTAACCCTAGCCCGAACCCTAACCCTAACCCTTCCCCGAAGCCTTCCCCTCACCCGTCCCCTAATCCTAACCCGTACGCTCACACTAACCCGCGCCCTCACACGTACGCTCGCCCTAAACCGTTGTCGTACCCTCACCTGGACCCTAAACCGTCCCCGTCCCCTAAACCTAACCCTAGCCCGAACCCTAACCCTAACCCTTCCCCGAAGCCTTCCCCTCACCCGTCCCCTAATCCTAACCCGTACGCTCACACTAACCCGCCCCCTCACACGTACGCTCCCCCTAAACCGTTGTCCTACCCTCACCTGGACCCTAAACCGTCCCCGTCCCCTAACCCTAACCCTAGCCCGAACCCTAACCCTAACCCTTCCCCGAAGCCTTCCCCTCACCCGTCCCCTAATCCTAACCCGTACCCTCACACTAACCCGCGCCCTCACACGTACGCTCCCCCTAAACCGTTGTCGTACCCTCACCTGGACCCTAAACCGTCCCCGTCCCCTAAACCTAACCCTAGCCCGAACCCTAACCCTAACCCTTCCCCGAAGCCTTCCCCTCACCCGTCCCCTAATCCTAACCCGTACGCTCACACTAACCCGCGCCCTCACACGTACGCTCCCCCTAAACCGTTGTCGTACCCTCACCTGGACCCTAAACCGTCCCCGTCCCCTAACCCTAACCTTGGCCCGAACCCTAACCCTAAACCTTCCCCGAAGCCTTCCTCTCACCCGTCCCCTAATCCTAACCGGTACGCCCACACTAACCCGCGCCCTCAGACGTACGCTCCCCCTAAACCGTTGTCGTACCCTCACCTGGACCCTAAACCGTCCCCGTCCCCTAACACTAACCCTAGCCCGAATCCTAACCCTAACCCTTCCCCGAAGCCTTCCCCTCACCCGTCCCCTAATCCTAACCAGTACGCTCACACTAACCCACGCCCTCACACGTACGCTCCCCCTAAACCGTTGTCGTACCCTCACCTGGACCCTAAACCGTCCCCGTACCCTAACCCTAACCCTAGCCCGAACCCTAACCCTAACCCTTCCCCGAAGCCTTCCCCTCACCCGTCCCCTAATCCTAACACGTACGCCCACACTAAACCTCACCCTCACACGTACGCTCCCCCTAAGCCGTTGTCGTACCCTCACCAGGACCCTAAACCGTCCCCGTCCCCTAAACCTAACCCTAACCCTAGCCCGAACGCTAACCCTAACACTTCCCCGAAGCCTTCCCCTCACCTGTACCCTAATCCTAACCCGTACGCCCACACTGACCCGCGCCCTCACACGTACGCTCCCCCTAAACCGTTGTCGTACCCTCACCTGGACCCTAAATCTTCCCCGTCCCCTAACCCTAACCCTAGCCGAACCCTAACCCTAACCCTTCCCCGAAGCCTTCCCCTCACCCTTCCCCTAATCCTAACCCGTACGCTCACACTGACCCGCGCCCTCACACGTACGCTCCCCCGAAACCGTTGTCGTACCCTCACCTGGACCCTAAACCGTCCCCGTCCCCTAACCCTAACCCTAGCCCGAACCCTAACCCTAACCCTTCCCCGAAGCCTTCCCCTCACCCGTCCCCTAATCCTAACCCGTACGCCTACACTGACCTGCGCCCTCACACGTACGCTCCCCCTAAGCCGTTGTCGTACCCTCACCAGGACCCTAAACCGTCCCCGTCCCCTAACCCTAACCCTAGCCCGAACCCTAACCCTAACCCTTCCCCGAAGCCTTCCCCTCACCCGTCCCCTAATCCTAACCCGTACGCTCACACTAACCCGCGCCCTCACACGTACGCTATCCCTAAACCGTTGTCGTACCCTCACCTGGACCCTAAGCCGTCCCCGTCCCCTAACCCTAACCCTAGCCCGAACCCTAACCCTAACCCTTCCCCGAAGCCTTCCCCTCACCCGTCCCCTAATCCTAACCCGTACGTTCACACTAACCCGCGCCCTCACACGTACGCTCCCCCTAAACCGTTGTCGTACCCTCACCTGGACCCTAAACCGTCCCCGTGCCCTAACCCTAACCCTAGCCCGAACCCTAACCCTAACCCTTCCCCGAAGCCTTCCCCTCACCCGTCCCCTAATCCTAACCCGTACGCTCACACTAACCCGCGCCCTCACACGTACGCTCCCCCTAAACCGTTGTCGTACCCTCACCTGGACCCTAAACCGTCCCCGTCCCCTAATCCTTACCCTAGACCGAACCCTAACCCTAACCCTTCCCCGAAGCCTTCCCCTCACCCGTCCCCTAATCCTAACCCGTACGCCCACACTAACACGTGCCCTTACACGTACGCTCCCCCTAAACCGTTGTCGCACCCTCACCTGGACCCTAAACCGTCCCCGTCCCCTAACCCTAACCCTAGCCCGAACCCTAACCCTAACCCTTCGCCGAAGCCTTCCCCGCACCCGTCCCCTAATCCTAACCCGTACGCTCACACTAACCCGCGCCCTCACACGTATGCTCCCCCTAAACCGTTGTCGTACCCTCACCTGGACCCTAAACCGTCCCCGTCCCCTAACCCTAACCCTAGCCTGAACCCTAACCCTAACCCTTCCCCGAAGCCTTCCCCTCACCCGTCCCCTAATCCTAACCCGTACGCTCACACTAACCCACGCCCTCACACGTACGCTCCCCCTAAACCGTTGTCGTACCCTCACCTGGACCCTAAACCGTCCCCGTCCCCTAACCCTAACCCTAGCCCGAACCCTAACCCTAACCCTTCCCCGAAGCCTTCCCCTCACCCGTCCCCTAATCCTAACCCGTACGCCCACACTGACCCGCGCCCTCACACGTACGCTCCCCCTAAACCGTTGTCGTACCCTCACCTGGACTCTAAACCGTCCCCGTCCCCTAACCCTAACCCTAGCCCGAACCCTAACCCTAACCCTTCCCCGAAGCCTTCCCCTCACCCGTCCCCTAATCCTAACCCGTACGCTCACACTAACCCGCGCCCTCACACGTACGCTATCCCTAAACCGTTGTCGTACCCTCACCTGGACCCTAAGCCGTCCCCGTCCCCTAACCCTAACCCTAGCCCGAACCCTAACCCTAACCCTTCCCCGAAGCCTTGCCCTCACCCGTCCCCTAATCCTAACCCGTACGTTCACACTAACCCGCGCCCTCACACGTACGCTCGCCCTAAACCGTTGTCGTACCCTCACCTGGACCCTAAACCGTCCCCGTGCCCTAACCCTAACCCTAGCCCGAACCCTAACCCTAACCCTAGCCCGAACCCTAACCCTAATCCTTCCCCGAAGCCTTCCCCTCACCCGTCCCCTAATCCTAACCCGTACGCTCACACTAACACACGCCCTCACACGTATGCTCCTCCTAAACCGTTGTCGTACACTCACCTGGACCCTAAACGGTCCCCGTCCCCTAACCCTAACCCTAGCCCGAACCCTAACCCTAACCCTTCCCCGAAGCCTTCCACTCACCCGTCCCCTAATCCTAACCCGTACGCTCACACTAACACGCGCCCTCACACGTACGCTCCCCCTAAACCGTTGTCGTACCCTCACCTGGACCCTAAACCGTCCCCGTCCCCTAATCCTTACCCTAGACCGAACCCTAACCCTAACCCTTCCCCGAAGCCTTCCCCTCACCCGTCCCCTAATCCTAACCCGTACGCCCACACTAACACGTGCCCTCACACGTACGCTCCCCCTAAACCGTTGTCGCACCCTCACCTGGACCCTAAACCGTCCCCGTCCCCTAACCCTAAACCTAGCCCGAACCCTAACCCTAACACTTCCCCGAAGCCTTCCCCTCACCCGTCCCCTAATCCTAACCCGTACGCTCACACTAACCCGCGCCCTCACACGTACGCTCCCCCTAAACCGTTGTCGTACCCTCACCTGGACCCTAAACCGTCCCCGTCACCTGACCCTAACCCTAGCCCGAACCCTAACCCTAACCCTTCCCCGAAGCCTTCCCCTCACCCGTCCCCTAATCCTAACCCATACGCCCACACTAACCCGCCCCCTCACACGTACGCTCCCCCTAAACCGTTGTCGTACCCTCACCTGGACCCTAAACCGTCCCCGTCCCCTAACCCTAACCCTAGCCCGAACCCTAACCCTAAACCTTCCCCGAAGCCTTCCCCTCACCCGTCCCCTAATCCTAACCCGTACGCTCACACTAACCCGCGCCCTCACACGTACGCTCCCCCTAAACGGTTGTCGTACCCTCACCTGGACCCTAAACCGTCCCCATCCCCTAACCCTAACCCTAGCCCGAACCCTAACGCTAACCCTTCCCCGAAGCCTTCCCCTCACCCGTCCCTTAATCCTAACCCGTACGCTCACACTAACCCGCGCCCTCACACGTACGCTCCCCCTAAACCGTTGTCGTACCCTCACCTGGACCCTAAACCGTCCCCGTCCCCTAACCCTAACCCTAGCCCGAACCCTAACCCTAACCCTTCCCCGAAGCCTTCCCCTCACCCGGCCCCTAATCCTAACCCGTACGCCCACACTGACCCGCGCCCTCACACGTACGCTCCCCCTAAACCGTTGTCGTACCCTCACCTGGACCCTAAATCTTCCCCGTCCCCTAACCCTAACCCTAGCCGAACCCTAACCCTAACCCTTCCCCGAAGCCTTCCCCTCACCCTTCCCCTAATCCTAACCCGTACGCTCACACTGACCCGCGCCCTCACACGTACGCTCCCCCTAAACCGTTGTCGTACCCTCACCTGGACCCTAAACCGTCCCCGTCCCCTAACCCTAACCCTAGCCCGAACCCTAACCCTAACCCTTCCCCGAAGCCTTCCCCTCACCCGTCCCCTAATCCTAACCCGTACGCCTACACTGACCTGCGCCCTCACACGTACGCTCCCCCTAAGCCGTTGTCGTACCCTCACCAGGACCCTAAACCGTCCCCGTCCCCTAACCCTAACCCTAGCCCGAACCCTAACCCTAACCCTTCCCCGAAGCCTTCCCCTCACCCGTCCCCTAATCCTAACCCGTACGCTCACACTAACCCGCGCCCTCACACGTACGCTATCCCTAAACCGTTGTCGTACCCTCACCTGGACCCTAAGCCGTCCCCGTCCCCTAACCCTAACCCTAGCCCGAACCCTAACCCTAACCCTTCCCCGAAGCCTTCCCCTCACCCGTCCCCTAATCCTAACCCGTACGCTCACACTAACCCGCGCCCTCACACGTATGCTCCCCCTAAACCGTTGTCGTACCCTCACCTGGACCCTAAACCGTCCCCGTCCCCTAACCCTAACCCTAGCCCGAACCCTAACCCTAACCCTTCCCCGAAGCCTTCCCCTCACCCGTCCCCTAATCCTAACCCGTACGCTCACACTAACCCACGCCCTCACACGTACGCTCCCCCTAAGCCGTTGTCGTACCCTCACCTGGACCCTAAACCGTCCCCGTCCCCTAACCCTAAACCTAGCCCGAACCCTAACCCTAACCCTTCCCCGAAGCCTTCCCCTCACCCGTCCCCTAATCCTAACCCGTACGCCCACACTGACCCGCGCCCTCACACGTACGCTCCCCCTAAACCGTTGTCGTACCCTCACCTGGACCCTAAACCGTCCCCGTCCCCTAACCCTAACCCTAGCCCGAACCCTAACCCTAACCCTTCCCCGAAGCCTTCCCCTCACCCGTCCCCTAATCCTAACCCGTACGCTCACACTAACCCGCGCCCTCACACGTACGCTATCCCTAAACCGTTGTCGTACCCTCACCTGGACCCTAAGCCGTCCCCGTCCCCTAACCCTAACCCTAGCCCGAACCCTAACCCTAACCCTTCCCCGAAGCCTTCCCCTCACCCGTCCCCTAATCCTAACCCGTACGTTCACACTAACCCGCGCCCTCACACGTACGCTCGCCCTAAACTGTTGTCGTACCCTCACCTGGAACCTAAACCGTCCCCGTGCCCTAACCCTAACCCTAGCCCGAACCCTAACCCTAACCCTAGCCCGAACCCTAACCCTAATCCTTCCCCGAAGCCTTCCCCTCACCCGTCCCCTAATCCTAACCCGTACGCTCACACTAACACACGCCCTCACACGTATGCTCCTCCTAAACCGTTGTCGTACACTCACCTGGACCCTAAACGGTCCCCGTCCCCTAACCCTAACCCTAGCCCGAACCCTAACCCTAACCCTTCCCCGAAGCCTTCCCCTCACCCGTCCCCTAATCCTAACCCGTACGCTCACACTAACACGCGCCCTCACACGTACGCTCCCCCTAAACCGTTGTCGTACCCTCACCTGGACCCTAAACCGTCCCCGTCCCCTAATCCTTACCCTAGACCGAACCCTAACCCTAACCCTTCCCCGAAGCCTTCCCCTCACCCGTCCCCTAATCCTAACCCGTACGCCCACACTAACACGCGCCCTCACACGTACGCTCCCCCTAAACCGTTGTGGTACCCTCACCTGGACCCTAAACCGTCCCCGTCCCCTAACCCTAAACCTAGCCCGAACCCTAACCCTAACCCTTCCCCGAAGCCTTCCCCTCACCCGTCCCCTAATCCTAACCCGTACACTCACACTAACCCGCGCCCTCACACGTACGCTCCCCCTAAACCGTTGTGGTACCCTCACCTGGACCCTAAACCGTCCCCGTCCCCTAACACTAACCCTAGCCCGAACCCTAACCCTAACCCTTCCCCGAAGCCTTCCCCTCACCCGTCCCCTAATCCTAACCAGTACGCTCACACTAACCCACGCCCTCACACGTACGCTCATCCTAAACCGTTGTCGTACCCTCACCTGGACCCTAAACCGTCCCCGTCCCCTAACCCTAACCCTAGCCCGAACCCTAACCCTAACCCTTCCCCGAAGCCTTCCCCTCACCCGTCCCCTAATCCTAACCCGTACGCTCACACTAACCCGGGCCCTCACACGTACGTTCCCCCTAAACCGTTGTCGTACCCTCACCTGGACCCTAAACCGTCCCCGTCCCCTAACCCTAAACCTAGCCCGAACCCTAACCCTAACCATTCCCCGAAGCCTTCCCCTCACCCGTCCCCTAATCCTAACCCGTACGCTCACACTAACCCACGCCCTCACACGTTCGCTCCCCCTAAACCGTTGTCGTACCCTTACCTGGACCCTAAACCGTCCCCGTCCCCTAACCCTAACCCTAGCCCGAACCCTAACCCTAACCCTTCCCCGAAGCCTTCCCCTCACCCGTCCCCTAATCCTAACCCGTACGCCCACACTCACCCGCGCCCTCACACGTACGCTCCCCCTAAACCGTTGTCGTACCCTGACCTGGACCCTAAACCTTCCCCGTCCCCTAACCCTAACCCTAGCCCGAACCCTAACCCTAACCCTTCCCCGAAGCCTTCCCCTCACCCTTCCCCTAATCCTAACCCGTACGCTCACACTAACCCGCGCCCTCACACGTACGCTCCCCCTAAACCGTTGTCGTACCCTCAACTGGACCCTAAACCGTCCCCGTCCCCTAACCCTAACCCTAGCCCGAACCCTAACCCTAACCCTTCCCCGAAGCCTTCCCCTCACCCGTCCCCTAATCCTAACACGTACGCCCACACTAAACCGCGCCCTCACACGTACGCTCCCCCTAAGCCTTTGTCGTACCCTCACCAGGACCCTAAACCGTCCCCGTCCCCTAAACCTAACCCTAACCCTAGCCCGAACCCTAACCCTAACACTTCCCCGAAGCCTTCCCCTCACCCGTACCCTAATTCTAACCCGTACGCCCACATTGACCCGCGCCCTCACACGTACGCTCCCCCTAAACCGTTGTCGTACCCTCACCTGGACCCTAAAACGTCCTCGTACCCTAACCCTAACCCTAGCCCGAACCCTAACCCTAAACCTTCCCCGAAGCCTTCCCCTCACCCGTCCCCTAATCCTAACCCGTACGCTCACACTAACCCGCGCCCTCACACGTACGCTCGCCCTAAACCGTTGTCGTACCCTCACCTGGACCCTAAACCGTCCCCGTCCCCTAAACCTAACCCTAGCCCGAACCCTAACCCTAACCCTTCCCCGAAGCCTTCCCCTCACCCGTCCCCTAATCCTAACCCGTACGCTCACACTAACCCGCGCCCTCACACGTACGCTCCCCCTAAACCGTTGTCGTACCCTCACCTGGACCCTAAACCGTCCCCGTCCCCTAACCCTAACCCTAGCCCGAACCCTAACCCTAACCCTTCCCCGAAGCCTTCCCCTCACCCGTCCCCTAATCCTAACCCGTACCCTCACACTAACCCGCGCCCTCACACGTACGCTCCCCCTAAACCGTTGTCGTACCCTCACCTGGACCCTAAACCGTCCCCGTCCCCTAAACCTAACCCTAGCCCGAACCCTAACCCTAACCCTTCACCGAAGCCTTCCCCTCACCCGTCCCCTAATCCTAACCCGTACGCTCACACTAACCCGCGCCCTCACACGTACGCTCCCCCTAAACCGTTGTCGTACCCTCACCTGGACCCTAAACCGTCCCCGTCCCCTAACCCTAACCTTGGCCCGAACCCTAACCCTAACCCTTCCCCGAAGCCTTCCCCTCACCCGTCCCCTAATCCTAACCCGTACGCTCACACTAACCCGCGCCCTCACACGTATGCTCCCCCTAAACCGTTGTCGTACCCTCACCTGGACCCTAAACCGTCCCCGTCCCCTAACCCTAACCCTAGCCCGAACCCTAACCCTAACCCTTCCCCGAAGCCTTCCCCTCACCCTTCCCCTAATCCTAACCCGTACGCTTACACTAACCCGCGCCCTCACACGTACGCTCCCCCTAAACCGTTTTCATACCCTCACCTGGACCCTAAACCGTCCCGGTCCCCTAACCCTAACCCTAGCCCGAACCCTAACCCTAACCCTTCCCCGAACCCTTCCCCTCACCCGTCCCCTAATCCTAACCCGTACGCCCACACTAACCCGCGCCCTCACACGTACGCTCCCCCTAAACCGTTGTCGTACCCTCACCTGGACCCTAAACCTTCCCCGTCCCCTAACCCTAACCCTAGCCCGAACCCTAACCCTAACCCTTCCCCGAAGCCTTCCCCTCACCCGTCCCCTAATCCTAACCCGTACGCCCACAGTAATCCGCGCCCTCACACGTACGCTCCCCCTAAACCGTTGTCGTACCCTCACCTGGACCCTAAACCTTCCCCGTCCCCTAACCCTAACCCTAGCCCGAACCCTAAACCTAACCCTTCCCCGAAGCCTTCCCCTCACCCGTCCCCTAATCCTAACCCGTACGCTCACACTAACCCGCGCCCTCACACGTACGCTCCCCCTAAACCGTTGTCGTACCCTCAACTGGACCCTAAACCGTCCCCGTCCCCTAACCCTAACCCTAGCCCGAACCCTAACCCTAACCCTTCCCCGAAGCCTTCCCCTCACCCGTCCCCTAATCCTAACACGTACGCCCACACTAAACCGCGCCCTCACACGTACGCTCCCCCTAAGCCGTTGTCGTACCCTCACCAGGACCCTAAACCGTCCCCGTCCCCTAAACCTAACCCTAACCCTAGCCCGAACGCTAACCCTAACACTTCCCCGAAGCCTTCCCCTCACCCGTACCCTAATCCTAACCCGTACGTCCACACTGACCCGCGCCCTCACACGTACGCTCCCCCTAAACCGTTGTCGTACCCTCACCTGGACCCTAAACCTTCCCCGTCCCCTAACCCTAACCCTAGCCCGAACCCTAACCCTAACCCTTCCCCGAAGCCTTCCCCTCACCCGTCCCCTAATCCTAACCCGTACGCCCACACTAACCCGCGCCCTCACACGTACGCTACCCCTAAACCGTTGTCGTACCCTCACCTGGACCCTAAACCGTCCCCGTCCCATAACCCTAACCCTAGCCCGAACCCTAACCCTAACCCATCCCCGAAGCCTTCCCCTCACCCTTCCCCTAATCCTAACCCGTACGCTCACACTAACCCGCGCCCTCACACGTACGCTCCCCCTAAACCGTTGTCGTACCCTCACCTGGACCCTAAACCGTCCCCGTCCCCTAACCCTAACCCTAGCCCGAACCCTAACCCTAACCCTTTCCCGAAGCCTTCCCCTCACCCGTCCCCTAATCCTAACCCGTACGCCCACACTAACCCGCGCCCTCACACGTACGCTCCCCCTAAACCGTTGTCGTACCCTCACCTAGACCCTAAACCGTCCCCGTCCCCTAACCCTAACCCTAGCCCGAACACTAACCCTAACACTTCCCCGAAGCCTTCCCCTCACCCGTCCCCTAATCCTAACCCGTACGCCCACACTAACCCGCGCCATCACACGTACGCTCCCCCTAAACCGTTGTCGTACCCTCACCTGGACCCTAAACCGTCCCCGTCCCCTAACCCTAACCCTAGCCCGAACCCTAACCCTAACCCTTCCCCGAAGCCTTCCCCTCACCCGTCCCCTAATCCTAACCCGTACGCTCACACTAACACGCGCCCTCACACGTACGCTCCCCCTAAACCGTTGTCGTACCCTCACCTGGACCCTAAACCGTCCCCGTCCCCTAACCCTAACCCTAGCCCGAACCCTAACCCTAACCCTTCCCCGAAGCCTTCCCCTCACCCTTCCCCTAATCCTAACCCGTACGCTCACACTAACCCGCGCCCTCACACTTACGCTCCCCCTAAACCGTTGTCGTACCCTCACCTGGACCCTAAACCGTCCCCGTCCCCTAACCCTAACCCTAGCCCGAACCCTAACCCTAACCCTTCCCCGAAGCCTTCCCCTCAACCGTCCCCTAATCCTAACCCGTACGCCCACACTAACCCGCGCCGTCACACGTACGCTCCCCCTAAACCTTTGTCGTACCCTCACCTGAACCCTAAACCGTCCCCGTGCCCTAACCCTAACCCTAGCCCGAACCCTAACCCTAATCCTTCCCCGAAGCCTTCCCCTCACCCGTCACCTAATCCTAAACCGTACGCCCACACTAACCCGCCCCCTCACACGTACGCTCCCCCTAAAACGTTGTCGTACCCTCACCTGGACCCTAAACCGTCCCCGTCCCCTAACCCTAACCCTAGCCCGAACCCTAACCCTTACCCTTCCCCGATGCCTTCCCCTCACCCGTCCCCTAATCCTAACCCGTACCCTCACACTAACCCGCGCCCTCACACGTACGCTCCCCCTAAACCGTTGTCGTACCCTCACCTGGACCCTAAACCGTCCCCATCCCCTAAACCTAACCCTAGCCCGAACCCTAACCCTAACCCTTCCCCGAAGCCTTCCCCTCACCCGTCCCCTAATCCTAACCCGTACGCTCACACTAACCCGCGCCCTCACACGTACGCTCCTCCTAAACCGTTGTCGTACCCTCACCTGGACCCTAAACCGTCCCCGTCCCCTAACCCTAACCTTGGCCCGAACCCTAACCCTAACCCTTCCCCGAAGCCTTCCCCTCACCCGTCCCCTAATCCTAACCCGTACGCTCACACTAACCCGCGCCCTCACACGTATGCTCCCCCTAAACCGTTGTCGTACCCTCACCTGGACCCTAAACCGTCCCCGTCCCCTAACCCTAACCCTAGCCCGAACCCTAACCCTAACCCTTCCCCGAAGCCTTCCCCTCACCCTTCCCCTAATCCTAACCCGTACGCTCACACTAACCCGCGCCCTCACACGTACGCTCCCCCTAAACCGTTTTCATACCCTCACCTGGACCCTAAACCGTCCCGGTCCTCTAACCCTAACCCTAGCCCGAACCCTAACCCTAACCCTTCCCCGAACCCTTCCCCTCACCCGTCCCCTAATCCTAACCAGTACGCCCACACTAACCCGCGCCCTCACACGTACGCTCCCCCTAAACCGTTGTCGTACCCTCACCTGGACCCTAAACCTTCCCCGTCCCCTAACCCTAACCCTAGCCCGAACCCTAACCCTAACACTTCCCCGAAGCCTTCCCCTCACCCGTCCCCTAATCCTAACCCGTACGCCCACACTAACCCGCGCCCTCACACGTACGCTCCCCCTAAACAGTTGTCGTACCCTCACCTGGACCCTAAACATTCCCCGTCCCCTAACCCTAACCCTAGCCCGAACCCTAAACCTAACCCTTCCCCGAAGCCTTCCCCTCACCCGTCCCCTAATCCTAACCCGTACGCTCACACTAACCCCCGCCCTCACACGTACGCTCCCCCTAAACCGTTGTCGTACCCTCAACTGGACCCTAAACCGTCCCCGTCCCCTAACCCTAACCCTAGCCCGAACCCTAACCCTAACCCTTCCCCGAAGCCTTCCCCTCACCCGTCCCCTAATCCTAACACGTACGCCCACACTAAACCGCGCCCTCACACGTACGCTCCCCATAAGCCGTTGTCGTACCCTCACCAGGACCCTAAACCGTCCCCGTCCCCTAAACCTAACCCTAACCCTAGCCCGAACGCTAACCCTAACACTTCCCCGAAGCCTTCCCCTCACCCGTACCCTAATCCTAACCCGTACGCCCACACTGACCCGCGCCCTCACACGTACGCTCCCCCTAAACCGTTGTCGTACCCTCACCTGGACCCTAAATCGTCCCCGTCCCCTAACCCTAACCCTAGCCGAACCCTAACCCTAACCCTTCCCCGAAGCCTTCCCCTCACCCTTCCCCTAATCCTAACCCGTACGCTCACACTGACCCGCGCCCTCACACGTACGCTCCCCCTAAACCGTTGTCGTACCCTCACCTGGACCCTAAACCGTCCCCGTCCCCTAACCCTAACCGTATCCCGAACCCTAACCCTAACCCTTCCCCGAAGCCTTCCCCTCACCCGTCCCCTAATCCTAACCCGTACGCCCACACTGACCCGCACCCTCACACGTACGCTCCCCCTAAACCGTTGTCGTACCCTCACCTGGACCCTAAACCGTCCCCGTCCCCTAACCCTAACCCTAGCCCGAACCCTAACCCTAACCCTTCCCCGAAGCCTTCCCCTCACCCGTCCCCTAATCCTAACCCGTACGCTCACACTAACCCGCGCCCTCACACGTACGCTATCCCTAAACCGTTGTCGTACCCTCACCTGGACCCTAAGCCGTCCCCGTCCCCTAACCCTAACCCTAGCCCGAACCCTAACCCTAACCCTTCCCCGAAGCCTTCCCCTCACCCGTCCCCTAATCCTAACCCGTATGCTCACACTAACCCGCGCCCTCACACGTACGCTCCCCCTAAACCGTTGTCGTACCCTCACCTGGACCCTAAACCGTCCCCGTGCCCTAACCCTAACCCTAGCCCGAACCCTAACCCTAACCCTTCCCCGAAGCCTTCCCCTCACCCGTCCCCTAATCCTAACCCGTACGCCCACACTAACCCGCGCCCTCACACGAACGCTCCCCCTAAACCGTTGTCGTACCCTCACCTGGACCCTAAACCGTCCCCGTCCCCTAACCCTAACCCTAGCCCGAACCCTAACCCTAACCCTTCCCTGAAGCCTTCCCCTCACTCGTCCCCTAATCCTAACCCGTACGCCCACACTAACTCGCGCCCTCACACGTACGCTCCACCTAAACCGTTGTCGTACCCTCACCTGGACCCTAAACCGTCCCCGTCCCCTAACCCTAACCCTAGCCCGAACCCTAACCCTAACCCTTCCCCGAAGCCTTCCCCTCACCCGTCCCCTAATCCTAACCCGTACGCTCACACTAACCCGCGCCCTCACACGTACGCTACCCCTAAACCGTTGTCGTACCCTCACCTGGACCCTAAACCGTCCCCGTCCCCTAACCCTAACCCTAGCCCGAACCCTAACCCTAACCCATCCCCGAAGCCTTCCCCTCACCCTTCCCCTAATCCTAACCCGTACGCTCACACTAACCCGCGCCCTCACACGTACGCTCCCCCTAAACCGTTGTCGTACCCTCACCTGGACCCTAAACCGTCCCCGTCCCCTAACCCTAAACCAAGCCCGAACCCTAACCCTAACCCTTTCCCGAAGCCTTCCCCTCACCCGTCCCCTAATCCTAACCCGTACGCCCACACTAACCCGCGCCCTCATACGTACGCTCCCCCTAAACCTTTGTCGTACCCTCACCTAGACCCTAAACCGTCCCCGTCCCCTAACCCTAACCCTAGCCCGAACACTAACCCTAACACTTCCCCGAAGCCTTCCCCTCACCCGTCCCCTAATCCTAACCCGTACGCCCACACTAACCCGCGCCATCACACGTACGCTCCCCCTAAACCGTTGTCGTACCCTCACCTGGACCCTAAACCGTCCCCGTCCCCTAACCCTAACCCTAGCCCGAACCCTAACCCTAACCCTTCCCCGAAGCCTTCCCCTCACCCGTCCCCTAATCCTAACCCGTACGCTCACACTAACACGCGCCCTCACACGTACGCTCCCCCTAAACCGTTGTCGTACCCTCACCTGGACCCTAAACCGTCCCCGTCCCCTAACCCTAACCCTAGCCCGAACCCTAACCCTAACCCTTCCCCGAAGCCTTCCCCTCACCCTTCCCCTAATCCTAACCCGTACGCTCACACTAACCCGCGCCCTCACACTTACGCTCCCCCTAAACCGTTGTCGTACCCTCACCTGGACCCTAAACCGTCCCCGTCCCCTAACCCTAACCCTAGCCCGAACCCTAACCCTAACCCTTCCCCGAGCCTTCCCCTCACCCGTCCCCTAATCCTAACCCGTACGCCCACACTAACCCGCGCCGTCACACGTACGCTCCCCCTAAACCTTTGTCGTACCCTCACCTGAACCCTAAACCGTCCCCGTGCCCTAACCCTAACCCTAGCCCGAACCCTAACCCTAATCCTTCCCCGAAGCCTTCCCCTCACCAGTCCCCTAATCCTAAACCGTACGCCCACACTAACCCGCCCCCTCACACGTTCGCTCCCCCTAAAACGTTGTCGTACCCTCACCTGGACCCTAAACCGTCCCCGTCCCCTAACCCTAAACCTAGCCCGAACCCTAACCCTTACCCTTCCCCGATGCCTTCCCCTCACCCGTCCCCTAATCCTAACCCGTACGCTCACACTAACCCGCGCCCTCACACGTACGCTCCCCCTAAACCGTTGACGTACCCTCACCTGGACCCTAAACCATCCCCGTCCCCTAACCCTAACCATAGCCCGAACCCTAACCCTAACCCTTCCCCGAAGCCTTCCCCTCACCCGTCCCCTAATCCTAACCCGTACGCTCACACTAACCCGCGCCCTCACACGTACGCTCCCCCTAAACCGTTGTCGTACCCTCACCTGGACCCTAAACCGTCCCCGTCCCCTAACCCTAACCCTAGCCCGAACCCTAACCCTAACCCTTCCCCGAAGCCTTCCTCTCACCCGTCCCCTAATCCTAACCCGTACGCTCACACTAACCCGCGCCCTCACACGTACGCTCCCCCTAAACCGTTGTCGTACCCTCACCTGGACCCTAAACCGTCCCCGTCCCCTAACCCTAACCCTAGCCCGAACCCTAACCCTAACCCTTCCCCTAAGCCTTCCCCTCACCCGTCCCCTAATCCTAACCCGTACACTCACACTAACCCGCGTCCTCACATGTACGCTCCCCCTAAACCGTTGTGGTACCCTCACCTGGACTCTAAACCGTCCCCGTCCCCTAACACTAACCCTAGCCCGAACCCTAACCCTAACCCTTCCCCGAAGCCTTCCCCTCACCCGTCCCCTAATCCTAACCAGTACGCTCACACTAACCCACGCCCTCACACGTACGCTCCCCCTAAACCGTTGTCGTACCCTCACCTGGACCCTAAACCGTCCCCGTCCCCTAACCCTAACCCTAGCCCGAACCCTAACCCTAACCCTTCCCCGAAGCCTTCCCCTCACCCGTCCCCTAATCCTAACCCGTACGCTCACACTAACCCGGGCCCTCACACGTACGCTCCCCCTAAACCGTTGTCGTACCCTCACCTGGACCCTAAACCGTCCCCGTCCCCTAACCCTAAACCTAGCCCGAACCCTAACCCTAACCATTCCCCGAAGCCTTCCCCTCACCCGTCCCCTAATCCTAACCCGTACGCTCACACTAACCCACGCCCTCACACGTTCGCTCCCCCTAAACCGTTGTCGTACCCTTACCTGGACCCTAAACCGTCCCCGTCCCCTAACCCTAACCCTAGCCCGAACCCTAACACTAACCCTTCCCCGAAGCCTTCCCCTCACCCGTCCCCTAATCCTAACCCGTACGCCCACACTCACCCGCGCCCTCACACGTACGCTCCCCCTAAACCGTTGTCGTACCCTCACCTGGACCCTAAACCTTCCCCGTCCCCTAACCCTAACCCTAGCCCAAACCCTAAACCTAACCCTTCCCCGAAGCCTTCCCCTCACCCGTCCCCTAATCCTAACCCGTACGCTCACACTAACCCGCGCCCTCACACGTACGCTCCCCCTAAACCGTTGTCGTACCCTCACCTGGACCCTAAACGGTCCCCGTCCCCTAACCCTAACCCTAGCCCGAACCCTAACCCTAACCCTTCCCCGAAGCCTTCCCCTCACCCTTCCCCTAATCCTAACCCGTACGCTCACACTAACCCGCGCCCTCACACGTACGCTCCCCCTAAACCGTTGTCGTACCCTCAACTGGACCCTAAACCGTCCCCGTCCCCTAACCCTAACCCTAGCCCGAACCCTAACCCTAACCCTTCCCCGAAGCCTTCCCCTCACCCGTCCCCTAATCCTAACACGTACGCCCACACTAAACCGCGCCCTCACACGTACGCTCCCCCTAAGCCTTTGTCGTACCCTCACCAGGACCCTAAACCGTCCCCGTCCCCTAAACCTAACCCTAACCCTAGCCCGAACCCTAACCCTAACACTTCCCCGAAGCCTTCCCCTCACCCGTACCCTAATTCTAACCCGTATGCCCACATTGACCCGCGCCCTCACACGTACGCTCCCCCTAAACCGTTGTCGTACCCTCACCTGGACCCTAAAACGTCCTCGTACCCTAACCCTAACCCTAGCCCGAACCCTAACCCTAAACCTTCCCCGAAGCCTTCCTCTCACCCGTCCCCTAATCCTAACCCGTACGCTCACACTAACCCGCGCCCTCACACGTACGCTCCCCCTAAACCGTTGTCGTAACCTCACCTGGACCCTAAACCGTCCCCGTCCCCTAACCCTAACCCAAGCCCGAACCCTAACCCTAACCATTCCCCGAAGCCTTCCCCTCACCCGTCCCCTAATCCTAACCCGTACGCTCACACTACCCCGCGCCCTCACACGTACGCTCCCCCTAAACCGTTGTCGTACCCTCACCTGGACCCTAAACCGTCCCCGTCCTCTAACCCTAACCCTAGCCCGAACCATAACCCTAACCCTTCCCCGAAGCCTTCCCCTCACCCGTCCCCTAATCCTAACCCGTACGCTCACACTAACCTGCGCCCTCACACGTACGCTCCCCCTAAAACGTTGTCGTACCCTCACCTGGACCCTAAACCGTCCCCGTCCCCTAACCCTAACCCTAGCCCGAACCCTAACCCTAACCCTTCCCCGAAGCCTTCCCCTCACCCGTCCCCTAATCCTAACCCGTACGCTCACACTAACCCGCGCCCTCACACGTACGCTCCCCCTAAACCGTTGTCGTACCCTCACCTGGACCCTAAACCGTCCCCGTCCCCTAACCCTAACCCTAGCCCGAACCCTAACCCTAACCCTTCCCCGAAGCCTTCCTCTCACCCGTCCCCTAATCCTAACCCGTACGCTCACACTAACCCGCGCCCTCACACGTACGCTCCCCCTAAACCGTTGTCGTACCCTCACCTGGACCCTAAACCGTCCCCGTCCCCTAACCCTAACCCTAGCCCGAACCCTAAACCTAACCCTTCCCCGAAGCCTTCCCCTCACCCGTCCCCTAATCCTAACCCGTACACTCACACTAACCCGCGCCCTCACACGTACGCTCCCCCTAAACCGTTGTGGTACCCTCACCTGGACCCTAAACCGTCCCCGTCCCCTAACACTAACCCTAGCCCGAACCCTAACCCTAACCCTTCCCCGAAGCCTTCCCCTCACCCGTCCCCTAATCCTAACCAGTACGCTCACACTAACCCACGCCCTCACACGTACGCTCCCCCTAAACCGTTGTCGTACCCTCACCTGGACCCTAAACCGTCCCCGTCCCCTAACCCTAACCCTAGCCCGAACCCTAACCCTAACCCTTCCCCGAAGCCTTCCCCTCACCCGTCCCCTAATCCTAACCCGTATGCTCACACTAACCCGCGCCCTCACACGTACGCTCCCCCTAAACCGTTGTCGTACCCTCACCTGGACCCTAAACCGTCCCCGTGCCCTAACCCTAACCCTAGCCCGAACCCTAACCCTAACCCTTCCCCGAAGCCTTCCCCTCACCCGTCCCCTAATCCTAACCCGTACGCCCACACTAACCCGCGCCCTCACACGAACGCTCCCCCTAAACCGTTGTCGTACCCTCACCTGGACCCTAAACCGTCCCCGTCCCCTAACCCTAACCCTAGCCCGAACCCTAACCCTAACCCTTCCCTGAAGCCTTCCCCTCACTCGTCCCCTAATCCTAACCCGTACGCCCACACTAACTCGCGCCCTCACACGTACGCTCCACCTAAACCGTTGTCGTACCCTCACCTGGACCCTAAACCGTCCCCGTCCCCTAACCCTAACCCTAGCCCGAACCCTAACCCTAACCCTTCCCCGAAGCCTTCCCCTCACCCGTCCCCTAATCCTAACCCGTACGCTCACACTAACCCGCGCCCTCACACGTACGCTACCCCTAAACCGTTGTCGTACCCTCACCTGGACCCTAAACCGTCCCCGTCCCCTAACCCTAACCCTAGCCCGAACCCTAACCCTAACCCATCCCCGAAGCCTTCCCCTCACCCTTCCCCTAATCCTAACCCGTACGCTCACACTAACCCGCGCCCTCACACGTACGCTCCCCCTAAACCGTTGTCGTACCCTCACCTGGACCCTAAACCGTCCCCGTCCCCTAACCCTAAACCAAGCCCGAACCCTAACCCTAACCCTTTCCCGAAGCCTTCCCCTCACCCGTCCCCTAATCCTAACCCGTACGCCCACACTAACCCGCGCCCTCATACGTACGCTCCCCCTAAACCTTTGTCGTACCCTCACCTAGACCCTAAACCGTCCCCGTCCCCTAACCCTAACCCTAGCCCGAACACTAACCCTAACACTTCCCCGAAGCCTTCCCCTCACCCGTCCCCTAATCCTAACCCGTACGCCCACACTAACCCGCGCCATCACACGTACGCTCCCCCTAAACCGTTGTCGTACCCTCACCTGGACCCTAAACCGTCCCCGTCCCCTAACCCTAACCCTAGCCCGAACCCTAACCCTAACCCTTCCCCGAAGCCTTCCCCTCACCCGTCCCCTAATCCTAACCCGTACGCTCACACTAACACGCGCCCTCACACGTACGCTCCCCCTAAACCGTTGTCGTACCCTCACCTGGACCCTAAACCGTCCCCGTCCCCTAACCCTAACCCTAGCCCGAACCCTAACCCTAACCCTTCCCCGAAGCCTTCCCCTCACCCTTCCCCTAATCCTAACCCGTACGCTCACACTAACCCGCGCCCTCACACTTACGCTCCCCCTAAACCGTTGTCGTACCCTCACCTGGACCCTAAACCGTCCCCGTCCCCTAACCCTAACCCTAGCCCGAACCCTAACCCTAACCCTTCCCCGAGCCTTCCCCTCACCCGTCCCCTAATCCTAACCCGTACGCCCACACTAACCCGCGCCGTCACACGTACGCTCCCCCTAAACCTTTGTCGTACCCTCACCTGAACCCTAAACCGTCCCCGTGCCCTAACCCTAACCCTAGCCCGAACCCTAACCCTAATCCTTCCCCGAAGCCTTCCCCTCACCAGTCCCCTAATCCTAAACCGTACGCCCACACTAACCCGCCCCCTCACACGTTCGCTCCCCCTAAAACGTTGTCGTACCCTCACCTGGACCCTAAACCGTCCCCGTCCCCTAACCCTAAACCTAGCCCGAACCCTAACCCTTACCCTTCCCCGATGCCTTCCCCTCACCCGTCCCCTAATCCTAACCCGTACGCTCACACTAACCCGCGCCCTCACACGTACGCTCCCCCTAAACCGTTGACGTACCCTCACCTGGACCCTAAACCATCCCCGTCCCCTAACCCTAACCATAGCCCGAACCCTAACCCTAACCCTTCCCCGAAGCCTTCCCCTCACCCGTCCCCTAATCCTAACCCGTACGCTCACACTAACCCGCGCCCTCACACGTACGCTCCCCCTAAACCGTTGTCGTACCCTCACCTGGACCCTAAACCGTCCCCGTCCCCTAACCCTAACCCTAGCCCGAACCCTAACCCTAACCCTTCCCCGAAGCCTTCCTCTCACCCGTCCCCTAATCCTAACCCGTACGCTCACACTAACCCGCGCCCTCACACGTACGCTCCCCCTAAACCGTTGTCGTACCCTCACCTGGACCCTAAACCGTCCCCGTCCCCTAACCCTAACCCTAGCCCGAACCCTAACCCTAACCCTTCCCCTAAGCCTTCCCCTCACCCGTCCCCTAATCCTAACCCGTACACTCACACTAACCCGCGTCCTCACATGTACGCTCCCCCTAAACCGTTGTGGTACCCTCACCTGGACTCTAAACCGTCCCCGTCCCCTAACACTAACCCTAGCCCGAACCCTAACCCTAACCCTTCCCCGAAGCCTTCCCCTCACCCGTCCCCTAATCCTAACCAGTACGCTCACACTAACCCACGCCCTCACACGTACGCTCCCCCTAAACCGTTGTCGTACCCTCACCTGGACCCTAAACCGTCCCCGTCCCCTAACCCTAACCCTAGCCCGAACCCTAACCCTAACCCTTCCCCGAAGCCTTCCCCTCACCCGTCCCCTAATCCTAACCCGTACGCTCACACTAACCCGGGCCCTCACACGTACGCTCCCCCTAAACCGTTGTCGTACCCTCACCTGGACCCTAAACCGTCCCCGTCCCCTAACCCTAAACCTAGCCCGAACCCTAACCCTAACCATTCCCCGAAGCCTTCCCCTCACCCGTCCCCTAATCCTAACCCGTACGCTCACACTAACCCACGCCCTCACACGTTCGCTCCCCCTAAACCGTTGTCGTACCCTTACCTGGACCCTAAACCGTCCCCGTCCCCTAACCCTAACCCTAGCCCGAACCCTAACACTAACCCTTCCCCGAAGCCTTCCCCTCACCCGTCCCCTAATCCTAACCCGTACGCCCACACTCACCCGCGCCCTCACACGTACGCTCCCCCTAAACCGTTGTCGTACCCTCACCTGGACCCTAAACCTTCCCCGTCCCCTAACCCTAACCCTAGCCCAAACCCTAAACCTAACCCTTCCCCGAAGCCTTCCCCTCACCCGTCCCCTAATCCTAACCCGTACGCTCACACTAACCCGCGCCCTCACACGTACGCTCCCCCTAAACCGTTGTCGTACCCTCACCTGGACCCTAAACGGTCCCCGTCCCCTAACCCTAACCCTAGCCCGAACCCTAACCCTAACCCTTCCCCGAAGCCTTCCCCTCACCCTTCCCCTAATCCTAACCCGTACGCTCACACTAACCCGCGCCCTCACACGTACGCTCCCCCTAAACCGTTGTCGTACCCTCAACTGGACCCTAAACCGTCCCCGTCCCCTAACCCTAACCCTAGCCCGAACCCTAACCCTAACCCTTCCCCGAAGCCTTCCCCTCACCCGTCCCCTAATCCTAACACGTACGCCCACACTAAACCGCGCCCTCACACGTACGCTCCCCCTAAGCCTTTGTCGTACCCTCACCAGGACCCTAAACCGTCCCCGTCCCCTAAACCTAACCCTAACCCTAGCCCGAACCCTAACCCTAACACTTCCCCGAAGCCTTCCCCTCACCCGTACCCTAATTCTAACCCGTATGCCCACATTGACCCGCGCCCTCACACGTACGCTCCCCCTAAACCGTTGTCGTACCCTCACCTGGACCCTAAAACGTCCTCGTACCCTAACCCTAACCCTAGCCCGAACCCTAACCCTAAACCTTCCCCGAAGCCTTCCTCTCACCCGTCCCCTAATCCTAACCCGTACGCTCACACTAACCCGCGCCCTCACACGTACGCTCCCCCTAAACCGTTGTCGTAACCTCACCTGGACCCTAAACCGTCCCCGTCCCCTAACCCTAACCCAAGCCCGAACCCTAACCCTAACCATTCCCCGAAGCCTTCCCCTCACCCGTCCCCTAATCCTAACCCGTACGCTCACACTACCCCGCGCCCTCACACGTACGCTCCCCCTAAACCGTTGTCGTACCCTCACCTGGACCCTAAACCGTCCCCGTCCTCTAACCCTAACCCTAGCCCGAACCATAACCCTAACCCTTCCCCGAAGCCTTCCCCTCACCCGTCCCCTAATCCTAACCCGTACGCTCACACTAACCTGCGCCCTCACACGTACGCTCCCCCTAAAACGTTGTCGTACCCTCACCTGGACCCTAAACCGTCCCCGTCCCCTAACCCTAACCCTAGCCCGAACCCTAACCCTAACCCTTCCCCGAAGCCTTCCCCTCACCCGTCCCCTAATCCTAACCCGTACGCTCACACTAACCCGCGCCCTCACACGTACGCTCCCCCTAAACCGTTGTCGTACCCTCACCTGGACCCTAAACCGTCCCCGTCCCCTAACCCTAACCCTAGCCCGAACCCTAACCCTAACCCTTCCCCGAAGCCTTCCTCTCACCCGTCCCCTAATCCTAACCCGTACGCTCACACTAACCCGCGCCCTCACACGTACGCTCCCCCTAAACCGTTGTCGTACCCTCACCTGGACCCTAAACCGTCCCCGTCCCCTAACCCTAACCCTAGCCCGAACCCTAAACCTAACCCTTCCCCGAAGCCTTCCCCTCACCCGTCCCCTAATCCTAACCCGTACACTCACACTAACCCGCGCCCTCACACGTACGCTCCCCCTAAACCGTTGTGGTACCCTCACCTGGACCCTAAACCGTCCCCGTCCCCTAACACTAACCCTAGCCCGAACCCTAACCCTAACCCTTCCCCGAAGCCTTCCCCTCACCCGTCCCCTAATCCTAACCAGTACGCTCACACTAACCCACGCCCTCACACGTACGCTCCCCCTAAACCGTTGTCGTACCCTCACCTGGACCCTAAACCGTCCCCGTCCCCTAACCCTAACCCTAGCCCGAACCCTAACCGTAACCCTTCCCCGAAGCCTTCCCCTCACCCGTCCCCTAATCCTAACCCGTACGCTCACACTAACCCGGGCCCTCACACGTACGTTCCCCCTAAACCGTTGTCGTACCCTCACCTGGACCCTAAACCGTCCCCGTCCCCTAACCCTAAACCTAGCCCGAACCCTAACCCTAACCATTCCCCGAAGCCTTCCCCTCACCCGTCCCCTAATCCTAACCCGTACGCTCACACTAACCCACGCCCTCACACGTTCGCTCCCCCTAAACCGTTGTCGTACCCTTACCTGGACCCTAAACCGTCCCCGTCCCCTAACCCTAACCCTAGCCCGAACCCTAACCCTAACCCTTCCCCGAAGCCTTCCCCTCACCCGTCCCCTAATCCTAACCCGTACGCCCACACTCACCCGCGCCCTCACACGTACGCTCCCCCTAAACCGTTGTCGTACCCTCACCTGGACCCTAAACCTTCCCCGTCCCCTAACCCTAACCCTAGCCCAAACCCTAAACCTAACCCTTCCCCGAAGCCTTCCCCTCACCCGTCCCCTAATCCTAACCCGTACGCTCACACTAACCCGCGCCCTCACACGTACGCTCCCCCTAAACCGTTGTCGTACCCTCACCTGGACCCTAAACGGTCCCCGTCCCCTAACCCTAACCCTAGCCCGAACCCTAACCCTAACCCTTCCCCGAAGCCTTCCCCTCACCCTTCCCCTAATCCTAACCCGTACGCTCACACTAACCCGCGCCCTCACACGTACGCTCCCCCTAAACCGTTGTCGTACCCTCAACTGGACCCTAAACCGTCCCCGTCCCCTAACCCTAACCCTAGCCCGAACCCTAACCCTAACCCTTCCCCGAAGCCTTCCCCTCACCCGTCCCCTAATCCTAACACGTACGCCCACACTAAACCGCGCCCTCACACGTACGCTCCCCCTAAGCCTTTGTCGTACCCTCACCAGGACCCTAAACCGTCCCCGTCCCCTAAACCTAACCCTAACCCTAGCCCGAACCCTAACCCTAACACTTCCCCGAAGCCTTCCCCTCACCCGTACCCTAATTCTAACCCGTACGCCCACATTGACCCGCGCCCTCACGCGTACGCTCCCCCTAAACCGTTGTCGTACCCTCACCTGGACCCTAAAACGTCCTCGTACCCTAACCCTAACCCTAGCCCGAACCCTAACCCTAAACCTTCCCCGAAGCCTTCCTCTCACCCGTCCCCTAATCCTAACCCGTACGCTCACACTAACCCGCGCCCTCACACGTACGCTCCCCCTAAACCGTTGTCGTAACCTCACCTGGACCCTAAACCGTCCCCGTCCCCTAACCCTAACCCAAGCCCGAACCCTAACCCTAACCATTCCCCGAAGCCTTCCCCTCACCCGTCCCCTAATCCTAACCCGTACGCTCACACTACCCCGCGCCCTCACACGTACGCTCCCCCTAAACCGTTGTCGTACCCTCACCTGGACCCTAAACCGTCCCCGTCCTCTAACCCTAAACCTAGCCCGAACCATAACCCTAACCCTTCCCCGAAGCCTTCCCCTCACCCGTCCCCTAATCCTAACCCGTACGCTCACACTAACCTGCGCCCTCACACGTACGCTCCCCCTAAAACGTTGTCGTACCCTCACCTGGACCCTAAACCGTCCCCGTCCCCTAACCCTAACCCTAGCCCGAACCCTAACCCTAACCCTTCCCCGAAGCCTTCCCCTCACCCGTCCCCTAATCCTAACCCGTACGCTCACACTACACCGCGCCCTCACACGTACGCTCCCCCTAAACCGTTGGCGTACCCTCACCTGGACCCTAAACCGTCCCCGTCCCCTAACCCTAACCCTAGCCCGAACCCTAACCCTAACCCTTCCCCGAAGCCTTCCCCTCACCCGTCCCCTAATCCTAACCCGTACGCCCACACTAACCCGGGCCCTCACACATACCATCCCCCTAAACCGTTCTCGTACCCTCACCTGGACCCTAAACCGTCCCCGTCCCCTAACCCTAACCCTATCCCGAACCCTAACCCTAACCCTTCCCCGAAGCCTTCCCCTCACCCTTCCCCTAATCCTAACCCGTACGCTCACACTAACCCGCGCCCTCACACGTACGCTCCCCCTAAACCGTTGTCGTACCCTCAACTGGACCCTAAACCGTCCCCGTCCCCTAACCCTAACCCTAGCCCGAACCCTAACCCTAACCCTTCCCCGAAGCCTTCCCCTCACCCGTCCCCTAATCCTAACACGTACGCCCACACTAAACCGCGCCCTCACACGTACGCTCCCCCTAAGCCTTTGTCGTACCCTCACCAGGACCCTAAACCGTCCCCGTCCCCTAAACCTAACCCTAACCCTAGCCCGAACCCTAACCCTAACACTTCCCCGAAGCCTTCCCCTCACCCGTACCCTAATTCTAACCCGTACGCCCACATTGACCCGCGCCCTCACGCGTACGCTCCCCCTAAACCGTTGTCGTACCCTCACCTGGACCCTAAAACGTCCTCGTACCCTAACCCTAACCCTAGCCCGAACCCTAACCCTAAACCTTCCCCGAAGCCTTCCTCTCACCCGTCCCCTAATCCTAACCCGTACGCTCACACTAACCCGCGCCCTCACACGTACGCTCCCCCTAAACCGTTGTCGTAACCTCACCTGGACCCTAAACCGTCCCCGTCCCCTAACCCTAACCCAAGCCCGAACCCTAACCCTAACCATTCCCCGAAGCCTTCCCCTCACACGTCCCCTAATCCTAACCCGTACGCTCACACTACCCCGCGCCCTCACACGTACGCTCCCCCTAAACCGTTGTCGTACCCTCACCTGGACCCTAAACCGTCCCCGTCCTCTAACCCTAAACCTAGCCCGAACCATAACCCTAACCCTTCCCCGAAGCCTTCCCCTCACCCGTCCCCTAATCCTAACCCGTACGCTCACACTAACCTGCGCCCTCACACGTACGCTCCCCCTAAAACGTTGTCGTACCCTCACCTGGACCCTAAACCGTCCCCGTCCCCTAACCCTAACCCTAGCCCGAACCCTAACCCTATCCCTTCCCCGAAGCCTTCCCCTCACCCGTCCCCTAATCCTAACCCGTACGCTCACACTACACCGCGCCCTCACACGTACGCTCCCCCTAAACCGTTGGCGTACCCTCACCTGGACCCTAAACCGTCCCCGTCCCCTAACCCTAACCCTAGCCCGAACCCTAACCCTAACCCTTCCCCGAAGCCTTCCCCTCACCCGTCCCCTAATCCTAACCCGTACGCCCACACTAACCCGGGCCCTCACACATACCATCCCCCTAAACCGTTCTCGTACCCTCACCTGGACCCTAAACCGTCCCCGTCCCCTAACCCTAACCCTATCCCGAACCCTAACCCTAACCCTTCCCCGAAGCCTTCCCCTCACCCGTCCCCTAATCCTAACCCGTATGCTCACACTAACCTGCGCCCTCACACGTACGCTCCCCCTAAACCGTTGACGTACCCTCACCTGGACCCTAAACCGTCCCCGTCCCCTAACCATAACCCTAGCCCGAAACCTAACCCTAGCCCTTCCCCGAAGCCTTCCCCTCACCCGTCCCCTAATCCTAACCCGTACGCTCACACTAACCCGCGCCCTCACACGTACGCTCCCCTTAAACCGTTGACGTACCGTCACCTGGACCCTAAACCGTCCCCGTCCCCTATCCATAACCCTAGCCCGAACCCTAACCCTAGAACTTCCCCGAAGCCTTCCCCTCACCCGTCCCCTAATCCTAACCCGTACGCTCACACTAACCCGCGCCCTCACACGTACGTTCCCCCTAAACCGTTGTCGTACCCTCACCTGGACCCTAAACCGTCCCCGTCCCCTAACCCTAACCCTAGCCCGAACCCTAACCCTAACCCTTCCCCGAAGCCTTCCCCTCACCCGTCCCCGAATCCTAACACGTACGCCCACACTAACCGGCGCCCTCACACGTACGCTCCCCCTAAACCGTTGTCGTACCCTCACCTGGACCCTAAACCGTCCCCGTCCCCTATCCCTAAACCTAGCACGAACCCTAACCCTAACACTTCCCCGAAGCCTTCCTCTCACCCGTCCCCTAATCCTAACCCGTACGCCCACACTGACCCGCGCCCTCACACGTACGCTCCCCTTAAACCGTTGTCGTACCCGCACCTGAACCCTAAACCGTCCCCGTCCCCTAACACTAACCCTAGCCCGAACCCTAACCCTAACCCTTCCCAGAAGCCTTCCCCTCACCCGTCCCCTAATCCTAACCCGTACGCCCACACTAACCCGCGCCCTCACACGTACGCTCCCCCTAAACGGTTGTCGTACCCTCACCTGGACCCTAAACCGTCTCCGTCCCCGTCCCCTAACCCTAGCTCGAACCCTAACCCTAACCCTTCCCCGAAGCCTTCCCCTCACCCGTGCCCGAATCCTAACCCGTACGCCCACACTAACCGGCGCCCTCACACGTACGCTCCCCATAAACCGTTGTCGTACCCTCACCTGGACCCTAAACCGTCCCCGTCCCCTAACCCTAACCCTAGCCCGAACCCTAACCCTAACCCTTCCCCGAAGCCTTCCCCTCACCCGTCCCCTAATCCTAACCCGTACGCCCACACTAACCCGCGCCCTCACACGTACGCTCCCCCTAAACCGTTGTCGTACCCTCACCTGGACCCTAAACCGTCCCCGTCCCCTTACCCTAACCCTAGCCCGAACCCTAACACTAACACTTTCCCGAAGCCTTCCTGTCACCTGTCCCCTAATCCTAACCCGTACGCCCACACTGACCCGCGCCCTCACACGTACGCTCCCCCTAAACCGTTGTCGTACCCTCACCTGGACCCTAAACCGTCCCTGTCCCCTAACCCTAACCCTAGCCCGAACCCTAACCCTAACCCTTCCCCGAAGCCTTCCCCTCACCCGTCCCCTAATCCTAACCCGTACGCTCACACTAACCCGCGCCCTCACACGTATGCTCCCCCTAAACCGTTGTCGTACCCTCACCTGGACCCTAAACCGTCCCCGTCCCCTAACCCTAACCCTAGCCCGAACCCTAACCCTAAACCTTCCCCGAAGCCTTCCCCTCACCCTTCCCCTAATCCTAACCCGTACGCTCACACTAACCCGTTCCCTCACACGTACGCTCCCCCTAAACCGTTTTCATACCCTCACCTAGACCCTAAACCGTCCCGGTCCCCTAACCCTAACCCTAGCCCGAACCATAACCCTAACCCTTCCCCGAAGCCTTCCCCTCACCCGTCCCCTAATCCTAACCCGTACGCCCACACTAACCCGCGCCCTCACACGTACGCTCCCCCTAAACCGTTGTCGTACCCTCACCTGGACCCTAAACCTTCCCCGTCCCCTAACCCTAACCCTAGCCCGAATCCTAAACCTAACCCTTCCCCGAAGCCTTCCCCTCACCCGTCCCCTAATCCTAACCCGTACGCTCACACTAACCCGCGCCCTCACATGTACGCTCCACCTAAACCGTTGTCTTACCCTCACCTGGACCCTAAACCGTCCCCGTCCCCTAACCCTAACCCTAGCCCGAACCCTAACCCTAACCCTTCCCCGAAGCCTTCCCCTCACCCTTCCCCTAATCCTAACCCGTACGCTCACACTAACCCGCGCCCTCACACGTACGCTCCCCCTAAACCGTTGTCGTACCCTCAACTGGACCCTAAACCGTCCCCGTCCCCTAACCCTAACCCTAGCCCGAACCCTAACCCTAACCCTTCCCCGAAGCCTTCCCCTCACCCGTCCCCTAATCCTAACACGTACGCCCACACTAAACCGCGGCCTCACACGTACGCTCCCCCTAAGCCGTTGTCGTAACCTCACCAGGACCCTAAACCGTCCCCGTCCCCTAAACCTAACCCTAGCCCTAGCCCGAACGCTAACCCTAACACTTCCCCGAAGCCTTCCCCTCAACCGTACCCTAATCCTAACCCGTACGCCCACACTGACCCGCGCCCTCACACGTACGCTCCCCCTAAACCGTTGTCGTACCCTCACCTGGACCCTAAATCGTCCCCGTCCCCTAACCCTAACCCTAGCCGAACCCTAACCCTAACCCTTCCCCGAAGCCTTCCCCTCACCCTTGCCCTAATCCTAACCCGTACGCTCACACTGACCCGCGCCCTCACACGTACGCTCCCCCTAAACCGTTGTCGTACCCTCACCTGGACCCTAAACCGTCCCCGTCCCCTAACCCTAACCCTAGCCCGAACCCTAACCCTAACCCTTCCCCGAAGCCTTCCCCTCACCCGTCCCCTAATCCTAACCCGTACGCCCACACTGAACCGCGCCCTCACACGTACGCTCCCCCTAAACCGTTGTCGTACCCTCACCTGGACCCTAAACCGTCCCCGTCCCCTAACCCTAACCCTAGCCCGAACCCTAACCCTAACCCTTCCCCGAAGCCTTCCCCTCACCCGTCCCCTAATCCTAACCCGTACGCTCACACTAACCCGCGCCCTCACACGTACGCTACCCCTAAACCGTTGTCGTACCCTCACCTGGACCCTAAGCCGTCCCCGTCCCCTAACCCTAACCCTAGCCCGAACCCTAACCCTAACCCTTCCCCGAAGCCTTCCCCTCACCCGTCCCCTAATCCTAACCCGTACGCTCACACTAACCCGCGCCCTCACACGTACGCTCCCCCTAAACCGTTGTCGTACCCTCACCTGGACCCTAAACCGTCCCCGTGCCCTAACCCTAACCCTAGCCCGAACCCTAACCCTAACCCTTCCCCGAAGCCTTCCCCTCACCCGTCCCCTAATCCTAACCCGTACGCCCACACTAAACCGCGCCCTCACACGTACGCTCCCCCTAAACCGTTGTCGTACCCTCACCTGGACCCTAAACCGTCCCCGTCCCCTAACCCTAACCCTAGCCCGAACCCTAACCCTAACCCTTCCCCGAAGCCTTCCCCTCACCCATCCCCTAATCCTAACCCGTACGCTCACACTAACCCACGCCCTCACACGTTCGCTCCCCCTAAACCGTTGTCGTACCCTCACCTGGACCCTAAACCGTCCCCGTCCCCTAACCCTAACCCTAGCCCGAACCCTAACCCTAACCCTTCCCCGAAGCCTTCCCCTCACCCGTCCCCTAATCCTAACCCGTACGCTCACACTAACCCGCGCCCTCACACGTACGCTCCCCCTAAACCGTTGTCGTACCCTCACCTGGACCCTAAACCGTCCCCGTCCCCTAACCCTAACCCTAGCCCAAACCCTAACCCTAACCTTCCCCGAAGCCTTCCCCTCACCCGTCCCCTAATCCTAACCCGTACGCCCACACTAAACCACGCCCTCACACGTACGCTCCCCCTAAACCGTTGTCGTACCCTCACCTGGACCCTAAACCGTCCCCGTCCCCTAACCCTAACCCTAGCCCGAACCCTAACCCTAACCCTTCCATGAAGCCTTCCCCTCACCCGTCCCCTAATCCTAACCCGTACGCCCACACTAACTCGCGCCCTCACACGTACGCTCCACCTAAACCGTTGTCGTACCCTCACCTGGACCCTAAACCGTCCCCGTCCCCTAACCCTAACCCTAGCCCGAACCCTAACCCTAACCCTTCCCCGAAGCCTTCCCCTCACCCGTCCCCTAATCCTAACCCGTACGCTCACACTAACCTGCGCCCTCACACGTACGCTACCCCTAAACCGTTGTCGTACCCTCACCTGGACCCTAAACCGTCCCCGTCCCCTAACCTTAACCCTAGCCCGAACCCTAACCCTAACCCATCCCCGAAGCCTTCCCCTCACCCTTCCCCTAATCCTAACCCGTACGCTCACACTAACCCGCGCCCTCACACGTACGCTCCCTCTAAACCGTTGTCGTACCCTCACCTGGACCCTAAACCGTCCCCGTCCCCTAACCCTAACCCTAGCCCGAACCCTAACCCTAACCCTTTCCCGAAGCCTTCCCCTCACCCGTCCCCTAATCCTAACCCGTACGCCCACACTAACCCGCGCCCTCACACGTACGCTCCCCCTAAACCGTTGTCGTACCCTCACCTAGACCCTAAACCGTCCCCGTCCCCTAACCCTAACCCTAGCCCGAACACTAACCCTAACACTTCCCCGAAGCCTTCCCCTCACCCGTCCCCTAATCCTAACCCGTACGCCCACACTAACCCGCGCCCTCACACGTACGCTCCCCCTAAACCGTTGTCGTACCCTCACCTGGACCCTAAACCGTCCCCGTCCCCTAACCCTAACCCTAGCCCGAACCCTAACCCTAACCCTTCCCCGAAGCCTTCCTCTCACCCGTCCCCTAATCCTAACCCGTACGCTCACACTAACACGCGCCCTCACACGTACGCTCCCCCTAAACCGTTGTCGTACCCTCACCTGGACCCTAAACCGTCCCCGTCCCCTAACCCTAACCCTAGCCCGAACCCTAACCCTAACCCTTCCCCGAAGCCTTCCCCTCACCCTTCCCCTAATCCTAACCCGTACGCTCACACTAACCCGCGCCCTCACACGTATGCTCCCCCTAAACCGTTGTCGTACCCTCACCTGGACCCTAAACCGTCACGTCCCCTAACCTTAACCCTAGCCCGAACCCTAACCCTAACCCTTCCCCGAAGCCTTCCCCTCACCCGTCCCCTAATCCTAACCCGTACGCCCACACTAACCCGCGCCGTCACACGTACGCTCCCCCTAAACCTTTGTCGTACCCTCACCTGGACCCTAAACCGTCCCCGTCCCCTAACCCTAACCCTAGCCCGAACCCTAACCCTAATCCTTCCCCGAAGCCTTCCCCTCACCCGTCCCCTAATCCTAAACCGTACGCCCACACTAACCCGCCCCCCAACACGTACGCTCCCCCTAAAACGTTGTCGTACCCTCACCTGGACCCTAAACCATCCCCGTCCTCTAACCCTAACCCTAGCCCGAACCCTAACCCTAACCCTTCCCCGAAGCCTTCCCCTCACCCGTCCCCTAATCCTAACCCGTACGCTCACACTAACCCGCGCCCTCACACGTACGCTCCCCCTAAACCGTTGTCGTACCCTCACCTGGACCCTAAACCGTCCCCGTGCCCTAACCCTAACCCTAGCCCGAACCCTAACCCTAACCATTCCCCGAAGCCTTCCCCTCACCCGTCCCCTAATCCTAACCCGTACGCCCACACTAAACCGTTCCCTCACACGTACGCTCCCCCTAAACCGTTGTCGTACCCTCACCTGGACCCTAAACCGTCCCCGTCCCCTAACCCTAACCCTAGCCCGAACCCTAACCCTAACCCTTCCCTGAAGCCTTCCCCTCACCCGTCCCCTAATCCTAACCCGTACGCCCACACTAACTCGCGCCCTCACACGTACGCTCCACCTAAACCGTTGTCGTACCCTCACCTGGACCCTAAACCGTCCCCGTCCCCTAACCCTAACCCTAGCCCGAACCCTAACCCTAACCCTTCCCCGAAGCCTTACCCTCACCCGTCCCCTAATCCTAACCCGTACGCTCACACTAACCCGCGCCCTCACACGTACGCTACCCCTAAACCGTTGTCGTACCCTCACCTGGACCCTAAACCGTCCCCGTCCCCTAACCCTAACCCTAGCCCGAACCCTAACCCTAACCCATCCCCGAAGCCTTCCCCTCACCCTTCCCCTAATCCTAACCCGTACGCTCACACTAACACGCGCCCTCACACGTACGCTCCCCCTAAACCGTTGTCGTACCCTCACCTGGACCCTAAACCGTCCCCGTCCCCTAACCCTAACCCTAGCCCGAACCCTAACCCTAATCCTTCCCCGAAGCCTTCCCCTCACCCGTCCCCTAATCCTAAACCGTACGCCCACACTAACCCGCCCCCCAACACGTATGCTCCCCCTAAAACGTTGTCGTACCCTCACCTGGACCCTAAACCGTCCCCGTCCCCTAACCCTAACCCTAGCCCGAACCCTAACCCTAATCCTTCCCCGAAGCCTTCCCCTCACCCGTCCCCTAATCCTAAACCGTACGCCCACACTAACCCGCCCCCCAACACGTATGCTCGCCCTAAAACGTTGTCGAACCCTCACCTGGACCCTAAACCGTCCCCATCCCCTAACCCTAACCCTAGCCCGAACCCTAACCCTAACCCTTCCCCGAAGCCTTCCCCTCACCCGTCCCCTAATCCTAACCCGTACGCTCACACTAACCCGCGCCCTCACACGTACGCTCCTCCTAAACCGTTTTCGTACCCTCACCTGGACCCTAAACCGTCCCCGTCCCCTAACCCTAACCCTAGCCCGAACCCTAACCCTAACCCTTCCCCGAAGCCTTACCCTCACCCGTCCCCTAATCCTAACCCGTACGCCCACACTAACCCGCGCCGTCACACGTACGCTCCCCCTAAACCGTTGTCGTACACTCACCTGGACCCTAAACCGTCCCCGTCCCCTAACCCTAACCCTAGCCCGAACCCTAACCCTAATCCTTCCCCGAAGCCTTCCCCTCACCCGTCCCCTAATCCTAACCCGTACGCTCACACTAACCCGCGCCCTCACACGTACGCTCCCCCTAAACCGTTGTCGTACCCTCACCTGGACCCTAAACCGTCCCCGTCCCCTAACACTAACCCTAGCCCGAACCCTAACCCTAACCCTTCCCCGAAGCCTTCCCCTCACCCGTCCCCTAATCCTAACCCGTACGCTCACACTAACCCACGCCCTCACACGTACGCTCCCCCTAAACCGTTGTCGTATCCTCACCTGGACCCTAAACCGTCCCCGTCCCCTAACCCTAACCCTAGCGCGAACCCTAACCCTAACCCTTCCCCGAAGCCTTCCCCTCACCCGTACCCTAATCCTAACCCGTACGCTCACACTAACCCGCGCCTTCACACGTACGCTCCCCCTAAAACGTTGTCGTACCCTCACCTGGACCCTAAACCGTCACCGTCCCCTAACCCTAAACCTAGCCCGAACACTAACCCTAGCCCGAACCCTAACCCTAACCCTTCCCCGAAGCCTTCCCCTCACCCGTCCCCTAATCCTAACCCGAAAGCCAACATTAACCCACGCCCTCACACGTACGCTCCCCCTAAACCGTTGTCGTACCCTCAACTGGACCCTAAACCGTCCCCGTCCCCTAACCCTAACCCTAGCCCTAACCCTAACCCTAACCCTTCCCCGAAGCCTTCCCCTCGCCCGTCCCCTAATCCTAACCCGTACGCTCACACTAACCCGCGCCCTCACACGTACGCTCCCCCTAAACCGTTGTCGTACCCTCACCTGGACCCTAAACCGTCACCGTCCCCTAACCCTAACCCTAGCCTGAACCCTAACCCTAACACTTCCCCGAAGCCTTCCCCTCACCCGTCCCCTAATCCTAACCCGTACGCTCACACTAACCCGCGCCCTCACACGTACGCTCCCCCTAAACTGTTGTCGTACCCTCACCTGGACCCTAAACCGTCCCCGTCCCCTAACCCTAACCCTAGCCCGAACCCTAACACTAACCCTTCCCCGAAGCCTTCCCCTCACCCGTCCCCTAATCCTAACCCGTACGCTCACACTAACCCACGCCCTCACACGTACGCTCCCCCTAAACCGTTGTCGTACCCTCACCTGGACCCTAAACCGTCCCCGTCCCCTAACCCTAACCCTAGCCCGAACCCTAAACCTAACCCTTCCCCGAAGCCTTCCCCTCACCCGTCCCCTAATCCTAACCCGTACGCTCACACTAACCCGCGCCCTCACACGTACGCTCCCCCTAAACCGTTGTCGTACCCTCACCTGGACCCTAAACCGTCCCCGTCCCCTAACCCTAACCCTAGCCCGAACCCTAACCCTAACCCTTCCCCGAAGCCTTCCCCTCACCCGTCCCCTAATCCTAACCCTTACGCCAACACTAACCCGCGCCCTCACACGTACGCTCCCCCTAAACCGTTGTCGTACCCTCACCTGGACCCTAAACCGTCCCCGTCCCCTAACCCTAACCCTAGCCCGAACCCTAACCCTAACACTTCCCCGAAGCCTTCCCCTCACCCGTCCCCTAATCCTAACCTGTACGCTCACACTAACCCGTGCCCTCACGCGTACGCTCCCCCTAAACCGTTGTCGTACCCTCACCTGGACCCTAAACCGTCCCCGTCCCCTAACCCTAACCCTAGCCCGAACCCTAACCCTAACCCTTCCCCGAAGCCTTCCCCTCACCCGTCCCCTAATCCTAACCCTTACGCCCACACTAACCCGCACCCTCACACGTACGCTCCCCCTAAACTTTTGTCGTACCCTCTCCTGGACCCTAAACCATCCCCGTCCCCTAACCCTAACCCTAGCCCGAACCCTAACCCTAACCCTTCCCCGAAGCCTTCCCCTCACCCGTCCCCTAATCCTAACCCTTACGCCCACACTAACCCGCGCCCTCACGCGTACGCTCCCCCTAAACCGTTATCGTACCCTCACCTGGACCCGGAACCATCCCCGTCCCCTAACCCTAAACCTAGCCGGAACCCTAACCCTAACCCTTCCCCGAAGCCTTCCCCTCACCCGTCCCCTAATCCTAACCCGTATGCTCACACTAACCCGTGCCCTCACACGTACGATCCCCCTAAAACGTTGTCGTACCCTCACCTGGACCCTAAACCGTCCCCGTCCCCTAACCCTAACCCTAGCCCGAACCCTAACCCTAACCCTTCCCCGAAGCCTTCCTCTCACCCGTCCCCTAATCCTAACCCGTACGCTCACACTAACCCGTGCCCTCACACGTACGCTCCCCCTAAACCATTCTCGTACCCTCACCTGGACCCTAAACCGTCCCCGTCCCCTAACCCTAACCCTAGCCTGAACCCTAACCCTAAACCTTCCCCGAAGCCTTCCCCTCACCCGTCCCCTAATACTAACCCGTACACTCACACTAACCCATGGCCTCACACGTACGCTCCCCCTAAACCGTTGTCGTACCCTCACCTGGACCCTAAACCGTCCCCATCCCCTAACCCTAACCCTAGCCCGAACCCTAACCCTAACCTTTCCCCGAAGCCTTCCCCTCACCCGTCCCCTAATCCTAACCCGTACGTCCACATTAACCCGCACCCTCACACGTACGCTCCCCCTAAACCGTTGTCGTACCCTCACCTGGACCCTAAACCGTCCCCGTCCCCTGACCCTAACCCTAGCCCGAACCCTAACCATAACCCTTCCCCGAAGCCTTCCCCTCACCCGTCCCCTAATCCTATCCCATACGCCCACACTAACACGCCCCCTCCCACGTACGCTCCCCCTAAACCGTTGTCGGACCCTCACCTGGACCCTAAACCGTCCCCGTCCCCTAACCCTAACCCTAGCCCGAACCCTAACCCTAACCCTTCCCTGAAGCCTTCCCCTCACCCGTCCCCTAATCCTAACCCGTACGCCCACACTAACTCGCGCCCTCACACGTACGCTCCACCTAAACCGTTGTCGTACCCTCACCTGGACCCTAAACCGTCCCCGTCCTCTAACCCTAACCCTAGCCCGAACCCTAACCCTAACCCTTCCCCGAAGCCTTCCCCTCACCCGTCCCCTAATCCTAACCCGTACGCTCACACTAACCCGCGCCCTCACACGTACGCTACCCCTAAACCGTTGTCGTACCCTCACCTGGACCCTAAACCGTCCCCATCCCCTAACCCTAACCCTAGCCCGAACCCTAACCCTAACCCTTCCCCGAAGCCTTCCCCTCACCCGGCCCCTAATCTTAACCCGTACTCCCACACTAACCCGCGCCCTCACACGTACGCTCCCCCTAAACCGTTGTCGTACCCTCACCTGGACCCTAAACCGTCCCCGTCCCCTAACCCTAACCCTAGCCCGAAACCTAACCCTAACCCTTCCCCGAAGCCTTCCCCTCACCCGTCCCCTAATCCTAACCCGTACGCTCACACTAACCCACGCCCTCACACGTTCGCTCCCCCTAAACCGTTGTCGTACCCTCACCTGGACCCTAAACCGTCCCCGTCCCCTAACCGTAACCCTAGCCCGAACCCTAACCCTAACCCTTCCCCGAAACCTTCCCCTCACCCGTCCCCTAATCCTAACCCGTACGCTCACACTAACCCGCGCCCTCACACATACGCTCCCACTAAACCGTTGTCGTACCCTCACCTGGACCCTAAACCGTCCCCGTCCCCTAACCCTAACCCTAGCCCGAACCCTAACCCTAACCTTCCCCGAAGCCTTCCCCTCACCCGTCCCCTAATCCTAACCCGTACGCCCACACTAACCCGCGCCCTCACACGTACGCTCCCCCTAAACCGTTGTCGTACCCTCACCTGGACCCTAAACCGTCCCCGTCCCCTAACCCTAACCCTAGCCCGAACCCTAACCCTAACCCTTCCCTGAAGCCTTCCCCTCACCCGTCCCCTAATCCTAACCCGTACGCCCACACTAACTCGCGCCCTCACACGTACGCTCCACCTAAACCGTTGTCGTACCCTCACCTGGACCCTAAACCGTCCCCGTCCCCTAACCCTAACCCTAGCCCGAACCCTAACCCTAACCCTTCCCCGAAGCCTTCCCCTCACCCGTCCCCTAATCCTAACCCGTACGCTCACACTAACCCGCGCCCTCACACGTACGCTACCCCTAAACCGTTGTCGTACCCTCACCTGGACCCTAAACCGTTCCCGTCCCCTAACCCTAACCCTAGCCCGAACCCTAACCCTAACCCTTCCCCGAAGCCTTCCCCTCACCCTTCCCCTAATCCTAACCCGTACGCTCACACTAACCCGCGCCCTCACACGTACGCTCCCCCTAAACCGTTGTCGTACCCTCACCTGGACCCTAAACCGTCCCCGTCCCCTAACCCTAACCCTAGCCCGAACCCTAACCCTAACCCTTTCCCGAAGCCTTCCCCTCACCCGTCCCCTAATCCTAACCCGTACGCCCACACTAACCCGCGCCCTCACACGTACGCTCCCCCTAAACCGTTGTCGTACCCTCACCTAGACCCTAAACCGTCCCCGTCCCCTAACCCTAACCTTAGCCCGAACACTAACCCTAACACTTCCCCGAAGCCTTCCCCTCACCCGTCCCCTAATCCTAACCCGTACGCCCACACTAACCCGCGCCCTCACACGTACGCTCCCCCTAAACCGTTGTCGTACCCTCACATGGACCCTAAACCGTCCCCATCCCCTAACCCTAACCCTAGCCCGAACCCTAACCCTAACCCTTCCCCGAAGCCTTCCCCTCACCCGTCCCCTAATCCTAACCCGTACGCTCACACTAACACGCGCCCTCACACGTACGCTCCCCCTAAACCGTTGTCGTACCCTCACCTGGACCCTAAACCGTCCCCGTCCCCTAACCCTAACCCTAGCCCGAACCCTAACCCTAACCCTTCCCCGAAGCCTTCCCCTCACCCTTCCCCTAATCCTAACCCGTACGCTCACACTAACCCGCGCCCTCACACGTACGCTCCCCCTAAACCGTTGTCGTACCCTCACCTGGACCCTAAACCGTCACGTCCCCTAACCCTAACCCTAGCCCGAACCCTAACCCTAACCCTTCCCCGAAGCCTTCCCCTCACCCGTCCCCTAATCCTAACCCGTACGCCCACACTAACCCGCGCCGTCACACGTACGCTCCCCCTAAACCGTTGTCGTACCCTCACCTGGACCCTAAACCGTCCCCGTCCCCTAACCCTAACCCTAGGCCGAACCCTAACCCTAACACTTCCCCGAAGCCTTCCCCTCACCCGTCCCCTAATCCTAACCTGTACGCTCATACTAACCCGCGCCCTCACGCGTACGCTCCCCCTAAACCGTTGTCGTACCCTCAACTGGACCCTAAACCGTCCCCGTCCCCTAACCCTAACCCTAGCCCGAACCCTAACCCTAACCCTTCCCCGAAGCCTTCCCCTCACCCGTCCCTTAATCCTAACCCTTACGCCCACACTAACCCGCACCCTCACACGTACGCTCCCCCTCAACCTTTGTCGTACCCTCTCCTGGACCCTAAACCATCCCCGTCCCCTAACCCTAACCCTAGCCAGAACCCTAACCCTAACCCTTCCCCGAAGCCTTCCCCTCACCCGTCCCCTAATCCTAACCCTTACGCCCACACTAACCCGCGCCCTCACGCGTACGCTCCCCCTAAACCGTTATCGTACCCTCACCTGGACCCGGAACCATCCCCATCCCCTAACCCTAAACCTAGCCGGAACCCTAACCCTAACCCTTCCCCGAAGCCTTCCCCTCACCCGTCCCCTAATCCTAACCCGTACGCTCACACTAACCCGTGCCCTCACACGTACGCTCCCCCTAAACCGTTGTCGTACCCTCACCTGGACCCTAAACCGTCCCCGTCCCGTAACCCTAACCCTAGCCCGAACCCTAACCCTAACCCTTCCCCGAAGCCTTCCCCTCACCCGGCCCCTAATCCTAACCCGTACTCCCACACTAACCCGCGCCCTCACACGTACGCTCCCCCTAAACCGTTGTCGTACCCTCACCTGGACCCTAAACCGTCACCGTCCCCTAACCCTAACCCTAGCCCGAACCCTAACCCTAACCCTTCCCCGAAGCCTTCCCCTCACCCGTCCCCTAATCCTAAACGTACGCTCACACTAACCCATGCCCTCACACGTTCGCTCCCCCTAAACCGTTGTCGTACCCTCACCTGGACCCTAAACCGTCCCCGTCCCCTAACCCTAACCCTAGCCCGAACCCTAACCCTAACCCTTCCCCGAAGCCTTCCCCTCACCCGTCCCCTAATCCTAACCCGTACGCTCACACTAACCCGCGCCCTCACACGTACGCTCCCCCTAAACCGTTGTCGTACCCTCACCTGGACCCTAAACCGTCCCCGTCCCCTAACCCTAACCCTAGCCCGAACCCTAACCCTAACCTTCCCCGAAGCCTTCCCCTCACCCGTCCCCTAATCCTAACCCGTACGCTCACACTAACCCGCGCCCTCACACGTACGCTCCCCCTAAACCGTTGTCGTACCCTCACCTGGACCCTAAACCGTCCCCGTCCCCTAACCCTAACCCTAGCCCAAACCCTAACCCTAACCCTTCCCTGAAGCCTTCCCCTCACCCGTCCCCTAATCCTAACCCGTACGCCCACACTAACTCGCGCCCTCACACGTACGCTCCACCTAAACCGTTGTCGTACCCTCACCTGGACCCTAAACCGTCCCCGTCCCCTAACCCTAACCCTAGCCCGAACCCTAACCCTAACCCTTCCCCGAAGCCTTCCCCTCACCCGTCCCCTAATCCTAACCCGTACGCTCACACTAACCCGCGCCCTCACACGTACGCTACCCCTAAACCGTTGTCGTACCCTCACCTGGACCCTAAACCGTCCCCGTCCCCTAACCCTAACCCTAGCCCGAACCCTAACCCTAACCCATCCCCGAAGCCTTCCCCTCATCCTTCCCCTAATCCTAACCCGTACGCTCACACTAACCCGCGCCCTCACACGTACGCTCCCCCTAAACCGTTGTCGTACCCTCACCTGGACCCTAAACCGTCCCCGTCCCCTAACCCTAACCCTAGCCCGAACCCTAACCCTAACCCTTTCCCGAAGCCTTCCCCTCACCCGTCTCCTAATCCTAACCCGTACGCCCACACTAACCCGCGCCGTCACACGTACGCTCCCCCTAAACCTTTGTCGTACCCTCACCTGGACCCTAAACCGTCCCCGTCCCCTAACCCTAACCCTAGCCCGAACCCTAACCCTAATCCTTCCCCGAAGCCTTCCCCTCACCCGTCCCCTAATCCTAAACCGTACGCCCACACTAACCCGCCCCCCAACACGTATGCTCCCCCTAAAACGTTGTCGTACCCTCACCTGGACCCTAAACCGTCCCCGTCCCCTAACCCTAACCCTAGCCCGAACCCTAACCCTAACCCTTCCCCGATGCCTTCCCCTCACCCGTCCCCTAATCCTAACCCGTACGCTGACACTAACCCGCGCCCTCACAAGTACGCTCCCCCTAAACCGTTGTCGTACCCTCACCTGGACCCTAAACCATCCCCGTCCTCTAACCCTAACCCTAGCCCGAACCCTAACCCTAACCCTTCCCCGAAGCCTTCCCCTCACCCGTCCCCTAATCCTAACCCGTACACTCACACTAACCCGCGCCCTCACACGTACGCTCCCCCTAAACCGTTGTCGTACCCTCACCTGGACCCTAAACCGTCCCCGTGCCCTAACCCTAACCCTAGCCCGAACCCTAACCCTAACCCTTCCCCGAAGCCTTCCCCTCACCCGTCCCCTAATCCTAACCCGTACGCCCACACTAAACCGCGCCCTCACACGTACGCTCCCCCTAAACCGTTGTCGTACCCTCACCTGGACCCTAAACCGTCCCCGTCCCCTAACCCTAACCCTAGCCCGAACCCTAACCCTAACCCTTCCCCGAAGCCTTCCCCTCACCCGTCCCCTAATCCTAACCCGTACGCTCACACTAACACGCGCCCTCACACGTACGCTCCCCCTAAACCGTTGTCGTACCCTCACCTGGACCCTAAACCGTCCCCGTCTCCTAACCCTAACCCTAGCCCGAACCCTAAACCTAACCCTTCCCCGAAGCCTTCCCCTCACCCGTCCCCTAATCCTAACCCGTACGCTCACACTAACCCGCGCCCTCACACGTACGCTCCTCCTAAACCGTTGTCGTACCCTCACCTGGACCCTAAACCGTCCCCGTCCCCTAACCCTAACCCTAGCCCGAACCCTAACCCTAACCCTTCCCCGAAGCCTTCCTCTCACCCGTCCCCTAATCCTAACCCGTACGCTCACACTAACGCGCGTCCTCACACGTACGCTCCCCCTAAACCGTTGTCGTACCCTCACCTGGACCCTAAACCGTCCCCGTCCCCTAACCCTAACCCTAGCCCGAACCCTAACCCTAACCCTTCCCTGAAGCCTTCCCCTCACCCGTCCCCTAATCCTAACCCGTACGCCCACACTAACTCGCGCCCTCACACGTACGCTCCACCTAAACCGTTGTCGTACCCTCACCTGGACCCTAAACCGTCCCCGTCCCCTAACCCTAACCCTAGCCCGAACCCTAACCCTAACCCTTCCCTGAAGCCTTCCCCTCACCCGTCCCCTAATCCTAACCCGTACCCTCACACTAACCCGCGCCCTCACACGTACGCTACCCCTAAACCGTTGTCGTACCCTCACCTGGACCCTAAACCGTCCCCGTCCCCTAACCCTAACCCTAGCCCGAACCCTAACCCTAACCCATCCCCGAAGCCTTCCCCTCACCCTTCCCCTAATCCTAACCCGTACGCTCACACTAACCCGCACCCTCACACATACGCTCCCCCTAAACCGTTGTCGTACCCTCACCTGGACCCTAAACCGTCCCCGTCCCCTAACCCTAACCCTAGCCCGAACCCTAACCCTAACCCTTTCCCGAAGCCTTCCCCTCACCCGTCCCCTAATCCTAACCCGTACGCCCACACTAACCCGCGCCCTCACACGTACGCTCCCCCTAAACCGTTGTCGTACCCTCACCTAGACCCTAAACCGTCCCCGTCCCCTAACCCTAACCCTAGCCCGAACACTAACCCTAACACTTCCCCGAAGCCTTCCCCTCACCCGTCCCCTAATCCTAACCCGTACGCCCACACTAACCCGCGCCCTCACACGTACGCTCCCCCTAAACCGTTGTCGTACCCTCACCTGGACCCTAAACCGTCCCCGTCCCCTAACCCTAACCCTAGCCCGAACCCTAACCCTAACCCTTCCCCGAAGCCTTCCCCTCACCCGTCCCCTAATCCTAACCCGTACGCTCACACTAACACGCGCCCTCACACGTACGCTCCCCCTAAACCGTTGTCGTACCCTCACCTGGACCCTAAACCGTCCCCGTCCCCTAACCCTAACCCTAGCCCGAACCCTAACCCTAACCCTTCCCCGAAGCCTTCCCCTCACCCTTCGCCTAATCCTAACCCGTACGCTCACACTAACCCGCGCCCTCACACGTACGCTCCCCCTAAACCGTTGTCGTACCCTCACCTGGACCCTAAACCGTCACGTCCCCTAACCCTAACCCTAGCCCGAACCCTAACCCTAACCCTTCCCCGAAGCCTTCCCCTCACCCGTCCCCTAATCCTAACCCGTACGCCCACACTAACCCGCGCCGTCACACGTACGCTCCCCCTAAACCTTTGTCGTACCCTCACCTGGACCCTAAACCGTCCCCGTCCCCTAACCCTAACCCTAGCCTGAACCCTAACCCTAATCCTTCCCCGAAGCCTTCCCCTCACCCGTCCCCTAATCCTAAACCGTACGCCCACACTAACCCGCCCCCTCACACGTACGCTCCCCCTAAAACGTTGTCGTACCCTCACCTGGACCCTAAACCGTCCCCGTCCCCTAACCCTAACCCTAGCCCGAACCCTAACCCTAACCCTTCCCCGATGCCTTCCCCTCACCCGTCCCCTAATCCTAACCCGTACGCTCACACTAACCCGCGCCCTCACACGTACGCTCCCCCTAAACCGTTGTCGTACCCTCACCTGGACCCTAAACCATCCCCGTCCCCTAACCCTAACCCTAGCCCGAACCCTAACCCTAACCCTTCCCCGAAGCCTTCCCCTCACCCGTCCCTTAATCCTAACCCGTACGCTCACACTAACCCGCGCCCTCACACGTACGCTCCCCCTAAACCGTTGTCGTACCCTCACCTGGACCCTAAACCGTCCCCGTCCCCTAACCCTAACCCTAGCCCGAACCCTAACCCTAACCCTTCCCCGAAGCCTTCCTCTCACCCGTCCCCTAATCCTAACCCGTACGCTCACACTAACCCGCGCCCTCACACGTACGCTCCCCCTAAACCGTTGTCGTACCCTCACCTGGACCCTAAACCGTCCCCGTCCCCTAACCCTAACCCTAGCCCGAACCCTAACCCTAACCCTTCCCCGAAGCCTTCCCCTCACCCGGCCCCTAATCCTAACCCGTACTCCCACACTAACCCGCGCCCTCACACGTACGCTCCCCCTAAACCGTTGTCGTACCCTCACCTGGACCCTAAACCGTCCCCGTTCCCTAACCCTAACCCTAGCCCGAACCCTAACCCTAACCCTTCCCCGAAGCCTTCCTCTCACCCGTCCCCTAATCCTAACCCGTACGGTCACACTAACCCGCGCCCTCACACGTATGCTCCCCCTAAACCGTTGTCGTACCCTCACCTGGACCCTAAACCGTCCCCGTCCCCTAACCCTAACCCTAGCCCGAACCCTAACCCTAACCCTTCCCCGAAGCCTTCCCCTCACCCGTCCCCTAATTCTAACCCGTACGCTCACACTAACCCGCACCCTCACACGTACGCTCCCCCTAAACCGTTGTCGTACCCTCACCTGGACCCTAAACCGTCCCCGTCCCCTAACCCTAACCCTAGCCCGAACCCTAACCCTAACCCTTCCCCGAAGCCTTCCCCTCACCCGTCCCCTAATCCTAACCCGTACGCTCACACTAACCCGCGCCCTCACACGTACGCTCGCCCTAAACCGTTGTCGTACCCTCACCTGGTCCCTAAACCGTCCCCGTCCCCTAAACCTAACCCTAGCCCGAACCCTAACCCTAACCCTTCCCCGAAGCCTTCCCCTCACCCGTCCCCTAATCCTAACCCGTACGCTCACACTAACCCGCGCCCTCACACGTACGCTCCCCCTAAACCGTTGTCGTACCCTCACCTGGACCCTAAACCGTCCCCGTCCCCTAACCCTAACCCTAGCCCGAACCCTAACCCTAACACTTCCCCGAAGCCTTCCCCTCACCCGCCCCTAATCCTAACCCGTACCCTCACACTAACCCGCGCCCTCACACATACGCTCCCCCTAAACCGTTGTCGTACCCTCACCTGGACCCTAAACCGTCCCCGTCCCCTAACCCTAACCCTAGCCCGAACCCTAACCCTAACCCTTCCCCGAAGCCTTCCCCTCACCCGTCCCCTAATCCTAACCCGTACGCTCACACTAACCCGCGCCCTCACACGTACGCTCCCCCTAAACCGTTGTCGTACCCTCACCTGGACCCTAAACCGTCCCCGTCCCCTAACCCTAACCCTAGCCCGAACCCTAACCCTAACCCTTCCCCGAAGCCTTCCCCTCACCCGGCCCCTAATCCTAACCCGTACTCCCACACTAACCCGCGCCCTCACACGTACGCTCCCCCTAAACCGTTGTCGTACCCTCACCTGGACCCTAAACCGTCCCCGTTCCCTAACCCTGACCCTAGCCCGAACCCTAACCCTAACCCTTCCCCGAAGCCTTCCTCTCACCCATCCCCTAATCCTAACCCGTACGGTCACACTAACCCGCACCCTCACACGTATGCTCCCCCTAAACCGTTGTCGTACCCTCACCTGGACCCTAAACCGTCCCCGTCCCCTAACCCTAACCCTAGCCCGAACCCTAACCCTAACCCTTCCCCGAAGCCTTCCCCTCACCCGTCCCCTAATCCTAACCCGTACGCTCACACTAACCCGCGCCCTCACACGTACGCTCCCCCTAAACCGTTGTCGTACCCTCACCTGGACCCTAAACCATCCCCGTCCCCTAACCCTAACCCTAGCCCGAACCCTAACCCTAACCTTCCCCGAAGCCTTCCCCTCACCCGTCCCCTAATCCTAACCCGTACGCCCACACTAACCCGCGCCCTCACACGTACGCTCCCCCTAAACCGTTGTCGTACCCTCACCTGGACCCTAAACCGTCCCCGTCCCCTAACCCTAACCCTAGCCCGAACCCTAACCCTAACCCTTCCCTGAAGCCTTCCCCTCACCCGTCCCCTAATCCTAACCCGTACGCCCACACTAACTCGCGCCCTCACACGTACGCTCCACCTAAACCGTTGTCGTACCCTCACCTGGACCCTAAACCGTCCCCGTCCCCTAACCCTAACCCTAGCCCGAACCCTAACCCTAACCCTTCCCCGAAGCCTTCCCCTCACCCGTCACCTAATCCTAACCCGTACGCTCACACTAACCCGCGCCCTCACACGTACGCTACCCCTAAACCGTTGTCGTACCCTCACCTGGACCCTAAACCGTCCCCGTCTCCTAACCCTAACCCTAGCCCGAACCGTAACCCTAACCCATCCCCGAAGCCTTCCCCTCACACTTCCCCTAATCCTAACCCGTACGCTCTCACTAACCCGCGCCCTCACACGTATGCTCCCCCTAAACCGTTGTCGTACCCTCACCTGGACCCTAAACCGTCCCCGTCCCCTAACCCTAACCCTAGCCCGAACCCTAACCCTAACCCTTCCCCGAAGCCTTCCCCTCACCCTTCCCCTAATCCTAACCCGTACGCTCACACTAACCCGCGCCCTCACACGTATGCTCCCCCTAAACCGTTGTCGTACCCTCACCTGGACCCTAAACCGTCCCCGTGCCCTAACCCTAACCCTAGCCCGAACCCTAACCCTAACCCTTCCCCGAAGCCTTCCCCTCACCCGTCCCCTAATCCTAACCCGTACGCCCACACTAACCCGCGCCGTCACACGTACGCTCCCCCTAAACCTTTGTCGTACGCTCACCTGGACCCTAAACCGTCCCCGTCCCCTAACCCTAACCCTAGCCCGAACCCTAACCCTAATCCTTCCCCGAAGCCTTCCCCTCACCCGTCCCCTAATCCTAAACCGTACGCCCACACTAACCCGCCCCCTCACACGTACGCTCCCCCTAAAACGTTGTCGTACCCTCACCTGGACCCTAAACCGTCCCCGTCCCCTAACCCTAACCCTAGCCCGAACCCTAACCCTAACCCTTCCCCGATGCCTTCCCCTCACCCGTCCCCTAATCCTAACCCGTACGCTCACACTAACCCGCGCCCTCACACGTACGCTCCCCCTAAACCGTTGTCGTACCCTCACCTGGACCCTAAACCATCCCCGTCCTCTAACCCTAACCCTAGCCCGAACCCTAACCCTAACCCTTCCCCGAAGCCTTCCCCTCACCCGTCCCCTAATCCTAACCCGTACACTCACACTAACCCGCGCCCTCACACGTACGCTCCCCCTAAACCGTTGTCGTACCCTCACCTGGACCCTAAACCGTCCCCGTGCCCTAACCCTAACCCTAGCCCGAACCCTAACCCTAACACTTCCCCGAAGCCTTCCCCTCACCCGTCCCCTAATCCTAACCCGTACGCCCACACTAAACCGCGCCCTCACACGTACGCTCCCCCTAAACCGTTGTCGTACCCTCACCTGGACCCTAAACCGTCCCCGTCCCCTAACCCTAACCCTAGCCCGAACCCTAACCCTAACACTTCCCTGAAGCCTTCCCCTCACCCGTCCCCTAATCCTAACCCGTACGCCCACACTGACCCGCGCCCTCACACGTACGCTCCCCCTAAACCGTTGTCGTACCCTCACCTGGACCCTAAACCGTCCCCGTCCCCTAACCCTAACCCTAGCCCGAACCCTAACCCTAACCCTTCCCCGAAGCCTTCCCATCACCCGTCCCCTAATCCTAACCCGTACGCTCACACTAACACGCGCCCTCACACGTACGCTCCCCCTAAACCGTTGTCGTACCCTCACCTGGACCCAAAACAGTCCCCGTCCCCTAACACTAACCCTAGCCCGAACCCTAACCCTAACACTTCCCCGAAGCCTTCCCCTCACCCGTCCCCTAATCCTAACCCGTACGCTCACACTAACCCGCGCCCTCACACGTACGCTCCTCCTAAACCGTTGTCGTACCCTCACCTGGACCCTAAACCGTCCCCGTCCCCTAACCCTAACCCTAGCCCGAACCCTAACCCTAACCCTTCCCCGAAGCCTTCCTCTCACCCGTCCCCTAATCCTAACCCGTACGCTCACACTGACGCGCGACCTCACACGTACGCTCCCCCTAAACCGTTGTCGTACACTCACCTGGACCCTAAACCGTCCCCGTCCCCTAACCCTAACCCTAGCCCGAACCCTAACCCTAACCTTCCCCGAAGCCTTCCCCTCACCCGTCCCCTAATCCTAACCCGTACGCCCACACTAACCCGCGCCCTCACACGTACGCTCCCCCTAAACCGTTGTCGTACCCTCACCTGGTCCCTAAACCGTCCCCGTCCCCTAAACCTAACCCTAGCCCGAACCCTAACCCTAACCCTTCCCCGAAGCCTTCCCCTCATCCGTCCCCTAATCCTAACCCGTACGCTCACACTAACCCGCGCCCTCACACGTACGCTCCCCCTAAACCGTTGTCGTACCCTCACCTGGACCCTAAACCGTCCCCGTCCCCTAACCCTAACCCTAGCCCGAACCCTAACCCTAACACTTCCCCGAAGCCTTCCCCTCACCCGTCCCCTAATCCTAACCCGTACCCTCACACTAACCCGCGCCCTCACACATACGCTCCCCCTAAACCGTTGTCGTACCCTCACCTGGACCCTAAACCGTCCCCGTCCCCTAACCCTAACCCTAGCCCGAACCCTAACCCTAACCCTTCCCCGAAGCCTTCCCCTCACCCGTCCCCTAATCCTAACCCGTACGCTCACACTAAACCGCGCCCTCACACGTACGCTCCCCCTAAACCGTTGTCGTACCCTCACCTGGACCCTAAACCGTCCCCGTACCCTAACCCTAACCCTAGCCCGAACCCTAACCCTAACCCTTCCCCGAAGCCTTCCCCTCACCCGTCCCCTAATCCTAACCCGTACGCCCACACTAAACCGCGCCCTCACACGTATGCTCCCCCTAAACCGTTGTCGTACCCTCACCTGGACCCTAAACCGTCCCCGTCCCCTAACCCTAACCCTAGCCCGAACCCTAACCCTAACACTTCCCCGAAGCCTTCCCCTCACCCGTCCCCTAATCCTAACCCGTACGCCCACACTGACCCGCGCCCTCACACGTACGCTCCCCCTAAACCGTTGTCGTACCCTCACCTGGACCCTAAACCGTCCCCGTCCCCTAACCCTAACCCTAGCCCGAACCCTAACCCTAACCCTTCCCCGAAACCTTCCCCTCACCCGTCCCCTAATACTAACCCGTACGCTCACACTAACACGCGCCCTCACACGTACGCTCCCCCTAAACCGTTGTCGTACCCTCACCTGGACCCTAAACCGTCCCCGTCCCCTAACCCTAACCCTAGCCCAAACCCTAACCCTAACCCTTCCCCGAAGCCTTCCCCTCACCCGTCCCCTAATCCTAACTCGTACGCTCACACTAACCCGCACCCTCACACGTACGCTCCTCCTAAACCGTTGTCGTACCCTCACCTGGACCCTAAACCGTCCCCGTCCCCTAACACTAACCCTAGCCCGAACCCTAACCCTAACCCTTCCCCGAAGCCTTCCTCTCACCCGTCCCCTAATCCTAACCCGTACGCTCACACTAACCCGCGTCCTCACACGTACGCTCCCCCTAAACCGTTGTCGTACACTCACCTGGACCCTAAACCGTCCCCGTCCCCTAACCCTAACCCTAGCCCGAACCTTAACCCTAACCCTTCCCCGAAGCCTTCCCCTCACCCGTCCCCTAATCCTAACCCGTACGCTCACACTAACCCACGCCCTCACACGTTCGCTCCCCCTAAACCGTTGTCGTACCCTCACCTGGACCCTAAACCGTCCCCGTCCCCTAACCCTAACCCTAGCCCGAACCCTAACCCTAACCCTTCCCCGAAGCCTTCCCCTCACCCGTCCCCTAATCCTAACCCGTACGCTCACACTAACCCGCGCCCTCACACGTACGCTCCACCTAAACCGTTGTCGTACCCTCACCTGGACCCTAAACCGTCCCCGTCCCCTAACCCTAACCCTAGCCCGAACCCTAACCCTAACCTTCCCCGAAGCCTTCCCCTCACCCGTCCCCTAATCCTAACCCGGACGCCCACACTAACCCGCGCCCTCACACGTACGCTCCCCCTAAACCGTTGTCGTACCCTCACCTGGACCCTAAACCGTCCCCGTCCCCTAACCCTAACCCTAGCCCGAACCCTAACCCTAACCCTTCCCTGAAGCCTTCCCCTCACCCGTCCCCTAATCCTAACCCGTACGCCCACACTAACTCGCGCCCTCACACGTACGCTCCACCTAAACCGTTGTCGTACCCTCACCTGGACCCTAAACCGTCCCCGTCCCCTAACCCTAACCCTAGCCCGAACCCTAACCCTAACCCTTCCCCGAAGCCTTCCCCTCACCCGTCCCCTAATCCTAACCCGTACGCTCACACTAACCCGCGCCCTCACACGTACGCTACCCCTAAACCGTTGTCGTACCCTCACCTGGACCCTAAACCGTCCCCGTCCCCTAACCCTAACCCTAGCCCGAACCCTAACCCTAACCCATCCCCGAAGCCTTCCCCTCACACTTCCCCTAATCCTAACCCGTACGCTCACACTAACCCGCGCCCTCACACGTATGCTCCCCCTAAACCGTTGTCGTACCCTCACCTGGACCCTAAACCGTCCCCGTCCCCTAACCCTAACCCTAGCCCGAACCCTAACCCTAACCCTTCCCCGAAGCCTTCCCCTCACCCTTCCCCTAATCCTAACCCGTACGCTCACACTAACCCGCGCCCTCACACGTATGCTCCCCCTAAACCGTTGTCGTACCCTCACCTGGACCCTAAACCGTCCCCATCCCCTAACCCTAACCCTAGCCCGAACCCTAACCCTAACCCTTCCCCGAAGCCTTCCCCTCACCCGTCCCCTAATCCTAACCCGTACGCCCACACTAACCCGCGCCGTCACACGTACGCTCCCCCTAAACCTTTGTCGTACCCTCACCTGGACCCTAAACCGTCCCCGTCCCCTAACCCTAACCCTAGCCCGAACCCTAACCCTAACACTTCCCCGAAGCCTTCCCCTCACCCGTCCCCTAATCCTAACCCGTACGCTCACACTAACCCGCGCCCTCACACGTACGCTCCTCCTAAACCGTTGTCGTACCCTCACCTGGACCCTAAACCGTCCCCGTCCCCTAACCCTAACCCTAGCCCGAACCCTAACCCTAACCCTTCCCCGAAGCCTTCCTCTCACCCGTCTCCTAATCCTAACCCGTACGCTCACACTGACGCGCGACCTCACACGTACGCTCCCCCTAAACCGTTGTCGTACACTCACCTGGACCCTAAACCGTCCCCGTCCCCTAACCCTAACCCTAGCCCGAACCCTAACCCTAACCCTTCCCCGAAGCCTTCCCCTCACCCGTCCCCTAATCCTAACCCGTACGCTCACACTAACCCACGCCCTCACACGTTCGCTCCCCCTAAACCGTTGTCGTACCCTCACCTGGACCCTAAACCGTCCCCGTCCCCGTCCCCTAACCCTAGCCCGAACCCTAACCCTAACACTTCCCCGAAGCCTTCCCCTCACCCGTCCCCTAATCCTAAACCGTACGCCCACACTAACCCGCCCCCTCACACGTACGCTCCCCCTAAAACGTTGTCGTACCCTCACCTGGACCCTAAACCGTCCCCGTCCCCTAACCCTAACCCTAGCCCGAACCCTAACCCTAACCCTTCCCCGATGCCTTCCCCTCACCCGTCCCCTAATCCTAACCCGTACGCTCACACTAACCCGCGCCCTCACACGTACGCTCCCCCTAAACCGTTGTCGTACCCTCACCTGGACCCTAAACCATCCCCGTCCCCTAACCCTAACCCTAGCCCGAACCCTAACCCTAACCCTTCCCCGAAGCCTTCCCCTCACCCGTCCCCTAATCCTAACCCGTACGCTCACACTAACCCGCGCCCTCACACGTACGCTCCCCCTAAACCGTTGTCGTACCCTCACCTGGACCCTAAACCGTGCCCGTCCCCTAACCCTAACCCTAGCCCGAACCCTAACCCTAACCCTTCCCCGAAGCCTTCCTCTCACCCGGCCCCTAATCCTAACCCGTACGCTCACACTAACCCGCGCCCTCACACGTACGCTCCCCCTAAACCGTTGTCGTACCCTCACCTGGACCCTAAACCGTCCCCGTCCCCTAACCCTAACCCTAGCCCGAACCCTAACCCTAACCCTTCCCCGAAGCCTTCCCCTCACCCGTCCCCTAAACCTAACCCGTACACTCACACTAACCCGCGCCCTCACACGTACGCTCCCCCTAAACCGTTGTCGTACCCTCACCTGGACCCTAAACCGTCCCCGTCCCCTAACACTAACCCTAGCCCGAACCCTAACCCTAACCCTTCCCCGAAGCCTTCCCCTCACCCTTCGCCTAATCCTAACCCGTACGCTCACACTAACCCGCGCCCTCACACGTACGCTCCCCCTAAACCGTTGTCGTACCCTCACCTGGACCCTAAACCGTCACGTCCCCTAACCCTAACCCTAGCCCGAACCCTAACCCTAACCCTTCCCCGAAGCCTTCCCCTCACCCGTCCCCTAATCCTAACCCGTACGCCCACACTAACCCGTGCCGTCACACGTACGCTCCCCCTAAACCTTTGTCGTACCCTCACCTGGACCCTAAACCGTCCCCGTCCCCTAACCCTAACCCTAGCCCGAACCCTAACCCTAATCCTTCCCCGAAGCCTTCCCCTCACCCGTCCCCTAATCCTAAACCGTACGCCCACACTAACCCGCCCCCTCACACGTACGCTCCCCCTAAAACGTTGTCGTACCCTCACCTGGACCCTAAACCGTCCCCGTCCCCTAACCCTAACCCTAGCCCGAACCCTAACCCTAACCCTTCCCCGATGCCTTCCCCTCACCCGTCCCCTAATCCTAACCCGTACGCTCACACTAACCCGCGCCCTCACACGTACGCTCCCCCGAAACCGTTGTCGTACCCTCACCTGGACCCTAAACCATCCCCGTCCCCTAACCCTAACCCTAGCCCGAACCCTAACCCTAACCCTTCCCCGAAGCCTTCCCCTCACCCGTCCCCTAATCCTAACCCGTACGCTCACACTAACCCGCGCCCTCACACGTACGCTCCCCCTAAACCGTTGTCGTACCTTCACCTGGACCCTAAACCGTCCCCGTCCCCTAACCCTAACCCTAGCCCGAACCCTAACCCTAACCCTTCCCCGAAGCCTTCCTCTCACCCGTCCCCTAATCCTAACCCGTACGCTCACACTAACCCGCGCCCTCACACGTACGCTCCCCCTAAACCGTTGTCGTACCCTCACCTGGACCCTAAACCGTCCCCGTCCCCTAACCCTAACCCTAGCCCGAACCCAAACCCTAACCCTTCCCCGAAGCCTTCCCCTCACCCGTCCCCTAATCCTAACCCGTACGCTCACACTAACCCGCGCCCTCACACGTACGCTCCCCCTAAACCGTTGTCGTACCCTCACCTGGACCCTAAACCGTCTCCGTCCCCTAACCCTAACCCTAGCCCGAACCCTAACCCTAACCCTTCTCCGAAGCCTTCCCCTCACCCGGCCCCTAATCCTAACCCGTACTCCCACACTAACCCGCGCCCTCACACGTACGCTCCCCCTAAACCGTTGTCGTACCCTCACCTGGACCCTAAACCGTCCCCGTTCCCTAACCCTAACCCTAGCCCGAACCCTAACCCTAACACTTCCCCGAAGCCTTCCTCTCACCCGTCCCCTAATCCTAACCCGTACGGTCACACTAACCCGCGCCCTCACACGTATGCTCCCCCTAAACCGTTGTCGTACCCTCACCTGGACCCTAAACCGTCCCCGTCCCCTAACCCTAACCCTAGCCCGAACCCTAACCCTAACCCTTCCCCGAAGCCTTCCCCTCACCCGTCCCCTAATTCTAACCCGTACGCTCACACTAACCCGCGCCCTCACACGTACGCTCCCCCTAAACCGTTGTCGTACCCTCACCTGGACCCTAAACCGTCCCCGTCCCCTAACCCTAACCCTAGCCCGAACCCTAACCCTAACCCTTCCCCGAAGCCTTCCCCTCACCCGTCCCCTAATCCTAACCCGTACGCTCACACTAACCCGCGCCCTCACACGTACGCTCGCCCTAAACCGTTGTCGTACCCTCACCTGGTCCCTAAACCGTCCCCGTCCCCTAAACCTAACCCTAGCCCGAACCCTAACCCTAACCCTTCCCCGAAGCCTTCCCCTCACCCGTCCCCTAATCCTAACCCGTACGCTCACACTAACCCGCGCCCTCACACGTACGCTCCCCCTAAACCGTTGTCGTACCCTCACCTGGACCCTAAACCGTCCCCGTCCCCTAACCCTAACCCTAGCCCGAACCCTAACCCTAACCCTTCCCCGAAGCCTTCCCCTCACCCGTCCCCTAATCCTAACCCGTACGCCCACACTAACCCTCGCCGTCACACGTACGCTCCCCCTAAACCTTTATCGTACCCTCACCTGGACCCTAAACCGTCCCCGTCCCCTAACCCTAACCCTAGCCCGAACCCTAACCCTAATCCTTCCCCGAAGCCTTCCCCTCACCCGTCCCCTAATCCTAACCCGTACGCCCACACTAAACCGCGCCCTCACACGTACGCTCCCCCTAAACCGTTGTCGTACCCTCACCTGGACCCTAAACCGTCCCCGTCCCCTAACCCTAACCCTAGCCCGAACCCTAACCCTAACACTTCCCCGAAGCCTTCCCCTCACCCGTCCCGTAATCCTAACCCGTACGCTCACACTAACACGCGCCCTCACACGTACGCTCCCCCTAAACCGTTGTCGTACCCTCACCTGGGCCCTAAACCGTCCCCGTCCCCTAACCCTAACCCTAGCCCGAACCCTAACCCTAACCCTTCCCCGAAGCCTTCCCCTCACCCTTCGCCTAATCCTAACCCGTACGCTCACACTAACCCGCGCCCTCACACGTACGCTCCCCCTAAACCGTTGTCGTACCCTCAACTGGACCCTAAACCGTCACGTCCCCTAACCCTAACCCTAGCCCGAACCCTAACCCTAACCCTTCCCCGAAGCCTTCCCCTCACCCGTCCCCTAATCCTAACCCGTAGGCCCACACTAACCCGTGCCGTAACACGTACGCTCCCCCTAAACCTTTGTCGTACCCTCACCTGGACCCTAAACCGTCCCCGTCCCCTAACCCTAACCCTAGCCCGAACCCTAACCCTAATCCTTCCCCGAAGCCTTCCCCTCACCCGTCCCCTAATCCTAAACCGTACGCCCACACTAACCCGCCCCCTCACACGTACGCTCCCCCTAAAACGTTGTCGTACCCTCACCTGGACCCTAAACCGTCCCCGTCCCCTGACCCTAACCCTAGCCCGAACCCTAACCCTAACACTTCCCCGAAGCCTTCCCCTCACCCGTCCCCTAATCCTAACCCATACGCCCACACTAACCCGCCCCCTCACACGTACGCTCCCCCTAAACCGTTGTCGGACCCTCACCTGGACCCTAAACCGTCCCCGTCCCCTAACCCTAACCCTAGCCCGAACCCTAACCCTAACCCTTCCCCGAAGCCTTCCCCTCACCCGGCCCCTAATCCTAACCCGTACTCCCACACTAACCCGCGCCCTCACACGTACGCTCCCCCTAAACCGTTGTCGTACCCTCACCTGGACCCTAAACCGTCCCCGTTCCCTAACCCTAACCCTAGCCCGAACCCTAACCCTAACACTTCCCCGAAGCCTTCCTCTCACCCGTCCCCTAATCCTAACCCGTACGGTCACACTAACCCGCGCCCTCACACGTATGCTCCCCCTAAACCGTTGTCGTACCCTCACCTGGACCCTAAACCGTCCCCGTCCCCTAACCCTAACCCTAGCCCGAACCCTAACCCTAACCCTTCCCCGAAGCCGTCCCCTCACCCGTCCCCTAATTCTAACCCGTACGCTCACACTAACCCGCGCCCTCACACGTACGCTCCCCCTAAACCGTTGTCGTACCCTCACCTGGACCCTAAACCGTCCCCGTCCCCTAACCCTAACCCTAGCCCGAACCCTAACCCTAACCCTTCCCCGAAGCCTTCCCCTCACCCGTCCCCTAATCCTAACCCGTACACTCACACTAACCCGCGCCCTCACACGTACGCTCGCCCTAAACCGTTGTCGTACCCTCACCTGGTCCCTAAACCGTCCCCGTCCCCTAAACCTAACCCTAGCCCGAACCCTAACCCTAACCCTTCCCCGAAGCCTTCCCCTCACCCGTCCCCTAATCCTAACCCGTACGCTCACACTAACCCGCGCCCTCACACGTACGCTCCCCCTAAACCGTTGTCGTACCCTCACCTGGACCCTAAACCGTCCCCGTGCCCTAACCCTAACCCTAGCCCGAACCCTAACCCTAACACTTCCCCGAAGCCTTCCCCTCACCCGTCCCCTAATCCTAACCCGTACCCTCACACTAACCCGCGCCCTCACACATACGCTCCCCCTAAACCGTTGTCGTACCCTCACCTGGACCCTAAACCGTCCCCGTCCCCTAAACCTAACCCTAGCCCGAACCCTAACCCTAACCCTTCCCCGAAGCCTTCCCCTCACCCGTCCCCTAATCCTAACCCGTACGCTCACACTAACCCGCGCCCTCACACGTACGCTCCCCCTAAACCGTTGTCGTACCCTCACCTGGACCCTAAACCGTCCCCGTCCACTAACCCTAACCCTAGCCCGAACCCTAACCCTAACCCTTCCCCGAAGCCTTCCACTCACCCGTCCCCTAATCCTAACCGGTACGCCCACACTAACCCGCGCCCTCACACGTACGCTCCCCCTAAACCGTTGTCGTACCCTCAACTGGACCCTAAACCGTCCCCGTCCCCTAACACTAACCCTAGCCCGAACCCTAACCCTAACCCTTCCCCGAAGCCTTCCCCTCACCCGTCCCCTAATCCTAACCAGTACGCTCACACTAACCCACGCGCTCACACGTACGCTCCCCCTAAACCGTTGTCGTACCCTCACCTGGAACCTAAACCGTCCCCGTCCCCTAACCCTAACCCTAGCCCGAACCCTAACCCTAACCCTTCCCCGAAGCCTTCCCCTCACCCGTCCCCTAATCCTAACTCGTACGCTCACACTAACCCGCGCCCTCACACGTATGCTCCCCCTAAACCGTTGTCGTACCCTCACCTGGACCCTAAACCGTCCCCGTCCCTTAACCCTAAGCCTAGCCCGAACCCTAACCCTAACCCTTCCCCGAAGCCTTCCCCTCACCCTTCCCCTAATCCTAACCCGTACGCTCACACTAACCCGCGCCCTCACACGTACGCTCCCCCTAAACCGTTTTCATACCGTCACCTAGACTCTAAAACGTCCCGATCCCCTAACCCTAACCCTAGCCCGAACCATAACCCTAACCCTTCCCCGAAGCCTTCCCCTCACCCGTCCCTTAATCCTAACCCGTACGCCCACACTAACCCGCGCCCTCACACGTACGCTCCCCCTAAACCGTTGTCGTACCCTCACCTGGACCCTAAACCTTCCCCGTCCCCTAACCCTAACCCTAGCCCGAACCCTAAACCTAACCCTTCCCCGAAGCCTTCCCCTCACCCGTCCCCTAATCCTAACCCGTACGCCCACACTGACCCGCGCCCTCACACGTACGCTCCCCCTAAACCGTTGTCGTACCCTCACCTGGACCCTAAATCGTCCCCGTCCCCTAACCCTAACCCTAGCCGAACCCTAACACTGACCCTTCCCCGAAGCCTTCCCCTCACCCTTGCCCTAATCCTAACCCGTACGCTCACACTGACCCGCGCCCTCACACGTACGCTCCCCCTAAACCGTTGTCGTACCCTCACCTGGACCCTAAACCGTCCCCGTCCCCTAAACCTAACCCTAGCCCGAACCCTAAACCTAACCCTTCCCCGAAGCCTTCCCCTCACCCGTCCCCTAATCCTAACCCGTACGCCCACACTGACCCACGCCCTCACACGTACGCTTCCCCTAAACCGTTGTCGTACCCTCACCTGGACCCTAAACCGTCCCCGTCCCCTAACCCTAACCCTAGCCCGAACCCTAACCCTAACCCTTCCCCGAAGCCTTCCCCTCACCCGTCCCCTAATCCTAACCCGTACGCTCACACTAACCCGCGCCCTCACACGTACTCTACCCCTAAACCGTTGTCGTACCCTCACCTGGACCCTAAGCCGTCCCCGTCCCCTAACCCTAACCCTAGCCCGAACCCTAACCCTAACCCTTCCCCGAAGCCTTCCCCTCACCCGTCCCCTAATCCTAACCCGTACGCTCACACTAACCCGCGCCCTCACACGTACTCTCCCCCTAAACCGTTGTCGTACCCTCACCTGGACCCTAAACCGTCCCCGTGCCCTAACCCTAACCCTAGCCCGAACCCTAACCCTAACCCTTCCCCGAAGCCTTCCCCTCACCCGTCCCCTAATCCTAACCCGTACGCCCACACTAAACCGCGCCCTCACACGTATGCTCCCCCTAAACCGTTGTCGTACCCTCACCTGGACCCTAAACCGTCCCCGTCCCCTAACCCTAACCCTAGCCCGAACCCTAACCCTAACCCTTCCCCGAAGCCTTCCCCTCACCCGTCCCCTAATCCTAACCCGTACGCTCACACTAACACGCGCCCTCACACGTACGCTCCCCCTAAACCGTTGTCGTACCCTCACCTGGACCCTAAACCGTCCCCGTCCCCTAACCCTAACCCTAGCCCAAACCCTAACCCTAACCCTTCCCCGAAGCCTTCCCCTCACCTGTCCCCTAATCCTAACTCGTACGCTCACACTAACCCGCGCCCTCACACGTACGCTCCTCCTAAACCGTTGTCGTACCCTCACCTGGACCCTAAACCGTCCCCGTCCCCTAACCCTAACCCTAGCCCGAACCCTAACCCTAACCCTTCCCCGAAGCCTTCCTCTCACCCGTCCCCTAATCCTAACCCGTACGCTCACACTAACCCGCGTCCTCACACGTTCGCTCCCCCTAAACCGTTGTCGTACACTCACCTGGACCCTAAACCGTCCCCGTCCCCTAACCCTAACCCTAGCCCGAACCCTAACCCTAACCCTTCCCCGAAGCCTTCCCCTCACCCGTCCCCTAATCCTAACCCGTACGCTCACACTAACCCACGCCCTCACACGTTCGCTCCCCCTAAACCGTTGTCGTACCCTCACCTGGACCCTAAACCGTCCCCGTCCCCTAACCCTAACCCTAGCCCGAACCCTAACCCTAACCCTTCCCTGAAGCCTTCCCCTCACCCGTCCCCTAATCCTAACCCGTACTCCCACACTACCTCACGCTCTCACACGTACGCTCCACCTAAACCGTTGTCGTACCCTCACCTGGACCCTAAACCGTCCCCGTCCCCTAACCCTAACCCTAGCCCGAACCCTAACCCTAAACCTTCCCCGAAGCCTTCCCCGCACCCGTCCCCTAATCCTAACCCGTACGCTCACACTAACCCGCGCCCTCACACGTACGCTACCCCTAAACCGTTGTCGTACCCTCACCTGGACCCTAAACCGTCCCCGTCCCCTAACCCTAACCCTAGCCCGAACCCTAACCCTAACCCATCCCCGAAGCCTTCCCCTCACACTTCCCCTAATCCTAACCCGTACGCTCACACTAACCCGCGCCCTCACACGTACGCTCCCCCTAAACCGTTGTCGTACCCTCACCTGGACCCTAAACCGTCCCCGTCCCCTAACCCTAACCCTAGCCCGAACCCTAACCCTAACCCTTCCCCGAAGCCTTCCCCTCACCCTTCCCCTAATCCTAACCCGTACGCTCACACTAACCCGCGCCCTCACACGTATGCTCCCCCTAAACCGTTGTCGTACCCTCACCTGGACCCTAAACCGTCCCCGTCCCCTAACCCTAACCCTAGCCCGAACCCTAACCCTAACCCTTCCCCGAAGCCTTCCCCTCACCCGTCCCCTAATCCTAACCCGTACGCCAACACTAACCCGCGCCGTCACACGTACGCTCCCCCTAAACCTTTGTCGTACCCTCACCTGGACCCTAAACCGTCCCCGTCCCCTAACCCTAACCCTAGCCCGAACCCTAACCCTAATCCTTCCCCGAAGCCTTCCTCTCACCCGTCCCCTAATCCTAAACCGTACGCCCACACTAACCCGCCCCCTCACACGTACGCTCCCCCTAAAACGTTGTCGTACCCTCACCTGGACCCTAAACCGTCCCCGTCCCCTAACCCTAACCCTAGCCCGAACCCTAACCCTAACCCTTCCCCGATGCCTTCGCCTCACCCGTCCCCTAATCCTAACCCGTACGCTCACACTAACCCGCGCCCTCACACGTACGCTCCCCCTAAACCGTTGTCGTACCCTCACCTGGACCCTAAACCATCCCCGTCCTCTAACCCTAACCCTAGCCCGAACCCTAACCCTAACCCTTCCCCGAAGCCTTCCCCTCACCCGTCCCCTAATCCTAACCCGTACGCTCACACTAACCCGCGCCCTCACACGTACGCTCCCCCTAAACCGTTGTCGTACCCTCACCTGGACCCTAAACCGTCCCCGTGCCCTAACCCTAACCCTAGCCCGAACCCTAACCCTAACCCTTCCCCGAAGCCTTCCCCTCACCCGTCCCCTAATCCTAACCCGTACGCCCACACTAAACCGCGCCCTCACACGTACGCTCCCCCTAAACCGTTGTCGTACCCTCACCTGGACCCTAAACCGTCCCCGTCACCTAACCCTGACCCTAGCCCGAACCCTAACCCTAACACTTCCCTGAAGCCTTCCCCTCACCCGTCCCCTAATCCTAACCCGTACGCCCACACTGACCCGCGCCCTCACACGTACGCTCCCCCTAAACCGTTGTCGTACCCTCACCTGGACCCTAAACCGTCCCCGTCCCCTAACCCTAACCCTAGCCCGAACCCTAACCCTAACCCTTCCCCGAAGCCTTCCCCTCACCCGTCCCCTAATCCTAACCCGTACGCTCACACTAACAGGCGCCCTCACACGTACGCTCCCCCTAAACCGTTGTCGTACCCTCACCTGCACCCTAAACCGTCCCCGTCCCCTAACCCTAACCCTAGCCCGAACCCTAACCCTAACCCTTCCCCGAAGCCTTCCCCTCACCCTTCCCCTAATCCTAACCCGTACGCTCACACTAACCCGCGCCCTCACACGTATGCTCCCCCTAAACCGTTGTCGTACCCTCACCTGGACCCTAAACCGTCCCCGTCCCCTAACCCTAACCCTAGCCCGAACCCTAACCCTAACCCTTCCCCGAAGCCTTCCCCTCACCCGTCCCCTAATCCTAACCCGTACGCCAACACTAACCCGCGCCGTCACACGTACGCTCCCCCTAAACCTTTGTCGTACCCTCACCTGGACCCTAAACCGTCCCCGTCCCCTAACCCTAACCCTAGCCCGAACCCTAACCCTAATCCTTCCCCGAAGCCTTCCTCTCACCCGTCCCCTAATCCTAAACCGTACGCCCACACTAACCCGCCCCCTCACACGTACGCTCCCCCTAAAACGTTGTCGTACCCTCACCTGGACCCTAAACCGTCCCCGTCCCCTAACCCTAACCCTAGCCCGAACCCTAACCCTAACCCTTCCCCGATGCCTTCGCCTCACCCGTCCCCTAATCCTAACCCGTACGCTCACACTAACCCGCGCCCTCACACGTACGCTCCCCCTAAACCGTTGTCGTACCCTCACCTGGACCCTAAACCATCCCCGTCCTCTAACCCTAACCCTAGCCCGAACCCTAACCCTAACCCTTCCCCGAAGCCTTCCCCTCACCCGTCCCCTAATCCTAACCCGTACGCTCACACTAACCCGCGCCCTCACACGTACGCTCCCCCTAAACCGTTGTCGTACCCTCACCTGGACCCTAAACCGTCCCCGTGCCCTAACCCTAACCCTAGCCCGAACCCTAACCCTAACCCTTCCCCGAAGCCTTCCCCTCACCCGTCCCCTAATCCTAACCCGTACGCCCACACTAAACCGCGCCCTCACACGTACGCTCCCCCTAAACCGTTGTCGTACCCTCACCTGGACCCTAAACCGTCCCCGTCACCTAACCCTAACCCTAGCCCGAACCCTAACCCTAACACTTCCCTGAAGCCTTCCCCTCACCCGTCCCCTAATCCTAACCCGTACGCCCACACTGACCCGCGCCCTCACACGTACGCTCCCCCTAAACCGTTGTCGTACCCTCACCTGGACCCTAAACCGTCCCCGTCCCCTAACCCTAACCCTAGCCCGAACCCTAACCCTAACCCTTCCCCGAAGCCTTCCCCTCACCCGTCCCCTAATCCTAACCCGTACGCTCACACTAACAGGCGCCCTCACACGTACGCTCCCCCTAAACCGTTGTCGTACCCTCACCTGCACCCTAAACCGTCCCCGTCCCCTAACCCTAACCCTAGCCCGAACCCTAACCCTAACCCTTCCCCGAAGCCTTCCCCTCACCCTTCCCCTAATCCTAACCAGTACGCTCACACTAACCCGCGCCCTCACACGTACGCTCCCCCTAAACCGTTGTCGTACCCTCACCTGGACCCTAAACCGTCACGTCCCCGTCCCCTAACCCTAGCCCGAACCCTAACCCTAACCCTTCCCCGAAGCCTTCCCCTCACCCGTCCCCTAATCCTAACCCGTATGCCCACACTAACCCGCGCCGTCACACGTACGCTCCCCCTAAACCTTTGTCGTACCCTCACCTGGACCCTAAACCGTCCAGGTCCCCTAACCCTAACCCTAGCCCGAACCCTAACCCTAAGCCTTCCCCGAAGCCTTCCCCTCACCCGTCCCCTAATCCTAAACCGTACGCCCACACTAACCCGCCCCCTCACACGTACGCTCCCCCTAAAACGTTGTCGTACCCTCACCTGGACCCTAAACCGTCCCCGTCCCCTAACCCTAACCCTAGCCCGAACCCTAACCCTAACCCTTCCCCGATGCCTTCCCCTCACCCGTCCCCTAATCCTAACCCGTACGCTCACACTAACCCGCGCCCTCACACGTACGCTCCCCCTAAACCGTTGTCGTACCCTCACCTGGACCCTAAACCATCCCCGTCCCCTAACCCTAACCCTAGCCCGAACCCTAACCCTAACCCTTCCCCGAAGCCTTCCCCTCACCCGTCCCCTAATCCTAACCCGTACGCTCACACTAACCCGTGCCCTCACACGTACGCTCCCCCTAAACCGTTGTCGTACCCTCACCTGGACCCTAAACCGTCCCCGTCCCCTAACCCTAACCCTAGCCCGAACCCTAACCCTAACCCTTCCCCGAAGCCTTCCTCTCACCCGTCCCCTAATCCTAACCCGTACGCTCACACTAACCCACGCCCTCACACGTACGCTCCCCCTAAACCGTTGTCGTACCCTCACCTGGACCCTAAACCGTCCCCGTCCCCTAACCCTAACCCTAGCCCGAACCCTAACCCTAACCCTTCCCCGAAGCCTTCCCCTCACCCGTCCCCTAATCCTAACCCGTACACTCACACTAACCCGCGCCATCACACGTACGCTCCCCCTAAACCGTTGTCGTACCCTCACCTGGACCCTAAACCGTCCCCGTCCCCTAACACTAACCCTACCCCGAACCCTAACCCTAACCCTTCCCCGAAGCCTTCCCCTCACCCGTCCCCTAATCCTAACCCGTACGCTCACACTAACCCACGCCCTCACACGTACGCTCCCCCTAAACCGTTGTCGTACCCTCACCTGGACCCTAAACCGTCCCCGTCCCCTAACCCTAACCCTTCCCCGAAGCCTTCCCCTCACCCGTCCCCTAATCCTAACCCGTACGCTCACACTAACCCGGGCCCTCACACGTACGCTCCCCCTAAACCGTTGTCGTACCCTCACCTGGACCCTAAACCGTCCCCATCCCCTAACCCTAACCCTAGCCCGAACCCTAACCCTAACCCTTCCCCGAAGCCTTCCCCTCAACCTTCCCCTAATCCTAACCCGTACACTCACACTAACCCGCGCCCTCACACGTACGCTCCCCCTAAACCGTTGTCGTACCCTCACCTGGACCCTAAACCGTCCCCGTCCCCTAACCCTAACCCTAGCCCGAACCCTAACCCTAACCCTTCCCCGAAGCCTTCCCCTCACCCTTCCCCTAATCCTAACAGGTACGCCCACACTAAACCGCGCCCTCACACGTACACTCCCCCTAAGCCTTTGTCGTACCCTCACCAGGACCCTAAACCGTCCCCGTCCCCTAAACCTAACCCTAACCCTAGCCCGAACCCTAACCCTAACACTTCCCCGAAGCCTTCCCCTCACCCGTACCCTAATTCTAACCCGTACGCCCACACTGACCCGCGCCCTCACACGTACGCTCCCCCTAAACCGTTGTCGTACCCTCACCTGGACCCTAAACCGTCCCCGTCCCCTAACCCTAACCCTAGCCCGAACCCTAACCCTAACCCTTCCCCGAAGCCTTCCCCTCACCCGTCCCCTAATCCTAACCCGTACGCCCACACTGACCCGCGCCCTAACACGTACGCTCCCCCTAAACCGTTGTCGTACCCTCACCTGGACCCTAAACCGTCCCCGTCCCCTAACCCTAACCCTAGCCCGAACCCTAACCCTAACCCTTCCCCGAAGCCTTCCCCTCACCCGTCCCCTAATCCTAACCCGTACGCTCACATTAACCCACGCCCTCACACGTTCGCTCCCCCTAAACCGTTGTCGTACCCTCACCTGGACCCTAAACCGTCCCCGTCCCCTAACCCTAACCCTAGCCCGAACCCTAACCCTAACCCTTCCCCGAAGCCTTCCCCTCACCCGTCCCCTAATCCTAACCCGTACGCTCACACTAACCCGCGCCCTCACACGTACGCTCCCCCTAAACCGTTGTCGTACCCTCACCTGGACCCTAAACCGTCCCCGTCCCCTAACCCTAACCCTAGCCCGAACCCTAACCCTAACCCTTCCCCGAAGCCTTCCCCTCACCCGTCCCCTAATCCTAACCCGTACGCCCACACTAACCCGCGCCCTCACACGTACGCTCCCCCTAAACCGTTGTCGTACCCTCACCTGGACCCTAAACCGTCCCCGTCCCCTAACCCTAACCCTAGCCCGAACCCTAACCCTAACCCTTCCCCGAAGCCTTCCCCTCACCCGTACCCTAATCCTAACCCGTACGCTCACACTAACCCGCGCCTTCACACGTACGCTCCCCCTAAAACGTTGTCGTACCCTCACCTGGACCCTAAACCGTCACCGTCCCCTAACCCTAAACGTAGCCCGAACCCTAACCCTAGCCCGAACCCTAACCCTAACCCTTCCCCGAAGCCTTCCCCTCACCCGTCCCATAATCCTAACCCGTACGCTCACACTAACCCGCGCCCTCACACGTACGCTCCCCCTAAACCGTTGTCGTACACTCACCTGGACCCTAAACCGTCCCCGTCCCCTAACCCTAACCCTAGCCCGAACACTAACCCTAACCCTTCCCCGAAGCCTTCCCCTCACCCGTCCCCTAATCCTAACCCTTACGCCAACACTAACCCGCGCCCTCACACGTACGCTCCCCCTAAACCGTTGTCGTACCCTCACCTGGACCCTAAACCGTCCCCGTCCCCTAACCCTAACCCTAGCCCGAACCCTAACCCTAACACTTCCCCGAAGCCTTCCCCTCACCCGTCCCCTAATCCTAACCTGTACGCTCACACTAACCCGCGCCCTCACGCGTACGCTCCCCCTAAACCGTTGTCGTACCCTCACCTGGACCCTAAACCGTCCCCGTCCCCTAACCCTAACCCTAGCCCGAACCCTAAACCTAACCCTTCCCCGAAGCCTTCCCCTCACCCGTCCCCTAATCCTAACCCTTACGCCCACACTAACCCGCACCCTCACACGTACGCTCCCCCTAAACCGTTGTCGTACCCTCTCCTGGACCCTAAACCATCCCCGTCCCCTAACCCTAACCCTAGCCCGAACCCTAACCCTAACCCTTCCCCGAAGCCTTCCCCTCACCCGTCCCCTAATCCTAACCCTTACGCCCACACTAACCCGCGCCCTCACGCGTACGCTCCCCCTAAACCGTTGTCGTACCCTCACCTGGACCCGGAACCATCCCCGTCCCCTAACCCTAAACCTAGCCGGAACCCTAACCCTAACCCTTCCCCGAAGCCTTCCCCTCACCCGTCCCCTAATCCTAACCCGTACGCTCACACTAACCCGCGCCCTCACACGTACGATCCCCCTAAAACGTTGTCGTACCCTCACCTGGACCCTAAACCGTCCCCGTCCCCTAACCCTAACCCTAGCCCGAACCCTAACCCTAACCCTTCCCCGAAGCCTTCCCCTCACCCGTCCCCTAATCCTAACCCGTACGCTCACACTAACCCGTGCCCTCACACGTACGCTCCCCCTAAACCGTTCTCGTACCCTCACCTGGACCCTAAACCGTCCCCGTCCCCTAACCCTAACCCTAGCCTGAACCCTAACCCTAAACCTTCCCCGAAGCCTTCCCCTCACCCGTCCCCTAATCCTAACCCGTACACTCACACTAACCCATGGCCTCACACGTACGCTCCCCCTAAACCGTTGTCGTACCCTCACCTGGACCCTAAACCGTCCCCATCCCCTAACCCTAACCCTAGCCCGAACCCTAACCCTAACCTTTCCCCGAAGCCTTCCCCTCACCCGTCCCCTAATCCTAACCCGTACGTCCACATTAACCCGCACCCTCACACGTACGCTCCCCCTAAACCGTTGTCGTACCCTCACCTGGACCCTAAACCGTCCCCGTCCCCTAACCCTAAACCTAGCCCGAAACCTAACCCTAACCCTTCCCCGAAGCCTTCCCCTCACCCGTCCCCTAATCCTAACCGGTACGCCAACACTAACCCGCGCCCTCACACGTACGCTCCCCCTAAACCGTTGTCGTGCCCTCACCTGGACCCTAAACCGTCCCCGTCCCCTAACCCTAACCCTAGCTCGAACCTTAACCCTAACTCTTCCCCGAAGCCTTCCCCTCACCCGTCCCCTAATCCTAACCCGTACGCTCACACTAACCCGCGCCCTCACGCGTACGCTCCCCCTAAACCGTTGTCGTACCCTCACCTGGACCCTAAACCGTCCCCGTCCCCTAACCCTAACCCTAGCCCGAACCCTAACCCTAACCCTTCCCTGAAGCCTTCCCCTCACCCGTCCCCTAATCATAACCCGTACACTCACACTAACCCGCGCCCTCACACGTACGCTCCCCCTTAACCGTTGTCGTACCCTCACCTGGACCCTAAACCGTCCCCGTCCCCTAACACTAACCCTAGCCCGAACCCTAACCCTAACCCTTCCCCGAAGCCTTCCCCTCACCCGTCCCCTAATCCTAACCCGTACGCTCACACTAACCCGCGCCCTCACACGTACGCTCCCCCTAAAACGTTGTCGTACCCTCACCTGGACCCTAAACCGTCCCCGAACCCTAACCCTAACCCTAGCCCGAACCCTAACCCTAACCCTTCCCCGAAGCCTTCCCCTCACCCGTCCCCTAATCCTAACCCTTACGCCAACACTAACCCGCGCCCTCACACGTACGCTCCCCCTAAACCGTTGTCGTACCCTCACCTGGACCCTAAACCGTCACCGTCCCCTAACCCTAACCCTAGCCCGAACCCTAACCCTAACCCTTCCCCGAAGCCTTCCCCTCACCTGTCCGCTAATCCTAACCTGTACGCTCACACTAACCCGCGCCCTCACTCGTACGCTCCCCCTAAACCGTTGTCGTACCCTCACCTGGACCCTAAACCGTCCCCGTCCCCTAACCCTAAACCTACCCCGAACCCTAACCCTAACACTTCCCCGAAGCCTTCCCCTCACCCGTCCCCTAATCCTAACCCTTACGCCCACACTAACCCGCGTCCTCACACGTACACTCCCCCTAAACCGTTGTCGTACCCTCTCCTGGACCCTAAACCATCCCCGTCCCCTAACCCTAACCCTAGCCCGAACCCTAACCCTAACACTTCCCAGAAGCCTTCCCCTCACCCGTCCCCTAATCCTAACCCTTACGCCCACACTAACCCGCGCCCTCACGCGTACGCTCCCCCTAAACCGTTGTCGTACCCTCACCTGGACCCTGAACCGTCCCCGTCCCCTAACCCTAACCCTAGCCCGAACCCTAACCCTAACACTTCCCCGAAGCCTTCCCCTCAACCGTCCCCTAATCCTAACCCGTACGCTCACACTAACCCGCGCCCTCACACGTACGATCCCCCTAAAACGTTGTCGTACCCTCACCTGGACCTAAAACGTCCCCGTCCCCTAACCCTAACCCTAGCCCGAAACCTAACCCTAACCCTTCCCCGAAGCCTTCCCCTCACCCGTCCCCTAATCCTAACCCGTACGCTCACACTAACCCGCGCCTTCACGCGTACGCTCCCCCTAAACCGTTGTCGTACTCTCACCTGGACCGTAAACCGTCCCCGTCCCCTAACCCTAACCCTAGCCCGAACCCTAACCCTAACCCTTCCCCGAAGCCTTCCCCTCACCCGTCCCCTAATCCTAACCCATACGCTCACACTAACCCGCGCCCTCACACGTACGCTCCCCCTAAACCGTTCTCGTACCCTCACCTGGACCCTAAACCGTCCCCGTCCCCTAACCCTAACCCTAGCCCGAACCCTAACCCTAACCCTTCCCCGAAGCCTTCCCCTCACCCGTCCCCTAATCCTAACCCTTACGCCAACACTAACCCGCGCCCTCACACGTACGCTCGCCCTAAACCGTTGTCGTACCCTCACCTGGACCCTAAACCGTCCCCGTCCCCTAACCCTAACCCTAGCCCGAACCCTAACCCTAACACTTCCCCGAAGCCTTCCCCTCACCCGTCCCCTAATCCTAACCCGTACGCTCACACTAACCCGTGCCCTCACACGTACGCTCCCCCTAAACCGTTCTCGTACCCTCACCTGGACCCTAAACCGTCCCCGTCCCCTAACCCTAACCCTAGCCTGAACCCTAACCCTAAACCTTCCCCGAAGCCTTCCCCTCACCCGTCCCCTAATCCTAACCCGTACACTCACACTAACCCATGGCCTCACACGTACGCTCCCCCTAAACCGTTGTCGTACCCTCACCTGGACCCTAAACCGTCCCCATCCCCTAACCCTAACCCTAGCCCGAACCCTAACCCTAACCTTTCCCCGAAGCCTTCCCCTCACCCGTCCCCTAATCCTAACCCGTACGTCCACATTAACCCGCACTCTCACACGTACGCTCCCCCTAAACCGTTGTCGTACCCTCACCTGGACCCTAAACCGTCCCCGTCCCCTAACCCTAACCCTAGCCCGAACCCTAACCCTAACCCTTCCCCGAAGCCTTCCCCTCACCCGTCCCCTAATCCTAACCCGTACGCTCACACTAACCCGCGCCCTCACACGTACGCTCCCCCTAAACCGTTGTCGTAACCTCACCTGGACCCTAAACCGTCCCCGTTCCCTAACCCTAACCCTAGCCCGAACCCTAACCCTAACCCTTCCCCGAAGCCTTCCCCTCAACCGTCCCCTAATCCTAACCCGTACGCTCACACTAACCCGCGCCCTCACATGTACGCTCCCCCTAAACCGTTGTCGTACCCTCACCTGGACCCTAAACCGTCCCCGTCCCCTAACCCTAACCCTAGCCCGAACCCTAACCCTAACCCTTCCCCGAAGCCTTCCCCTAACCCGTCCCCTAATCCTAACCCGTACGCTCACACTAACCCGCGCCCTCACACGTACGCTCCCCCTAAACCGTTGTCGTACCCTCACCTGGACCCTAAACCGTCCCCGTCCCCTAACCCTAACCCTAGCCCGAACCCTAACCCTAACCCTTCCCCGAAGCCTTCCCCTCACCCGTCCCCTAATCCTAACCCGTACGTTCACACTAACCCGCGCCCTCACACGTACGCTCCCCCTAAACCGTTGTCGTACCCTCACCTGGACCCTAAACCGTCCCCTAACCCTAACACTAATCCTAGCCCGAACCCTAACACTAACCATTCCCCAAAGGCTTCCAATCAACCGTCCCCTAATGCTAACCCGTACGCTCACACTAATCCACGCCCTCACACGTACGTTCCCCCTCAACCGTTGTCGTACCCTCACCTGGACCCTAAACCGTCCCCGTCCCCTAACCCTAACCCTAGCCCGAACCCTAACACTAACCCTTCCCCGAATCCTTCCCCTCACCCGTCACCTAATCCTAACCCGTATGCTCACACTAACCCACGCCCTCACACGTACGCTCCCCCTAAACCGCTGTCGTACACTCACCTGGAGCCTAAACCGTCCCTGTCCCCTAACCCTAACCCTAGCCCGAACCCTAACCCTAACACTTCCCCGAAGCCTTCCCCTCACCCGTCCCCTAATCCTAACCCGTACGCTCACACTAACCCGCGCCCTCACACGTACGCTCCCCCTAAACCGTTGTCGTACCCTCACCTGGACCCTAAACCGTCCCCGTCCCCTAACCCTAACCCTAGCCCGAACCCTAAACCTAACCCTTCCCCGAAGCCTTCCCCTCACCCGTCCCCTAATCCTAACCCGTACGCTCACACTAACCCACGCCCTCACACGTACGCTCCCCCTAAACCGTTGTCATACCGTCACCAGGACCCTAAACCGTCCCCGTCCCCTAACCTTAACCCTAGCCCGAAACCTAACCCTAACCCTTCCCCGAAGCCTTCCCCTCACCCGTCCCCTAATCCTAACCCGTACGCTCACAATAACCCGCGCCCTCACACGTAGGCTCCCCGAAAACAGTTGTCGTACCCTCACCTGGACCCTAAACGGTCCCCGTCCCCTAACCCTAACCCTAGTCCAAACCCTAACCCTAACCCTTCCCCGAAGCCTTCCCCTCACCCGTCCCCTAATCCTAACCCGTACGCTCACACTAACCCGCACCCTCACACGTACACTCCCCCTAAACTGTTGTCGTACACTAACCTGGACCCTAAACCGTCCCCGTCCCCTAACCCTAACCCTAGCCCGAACCCTAACCCTAACCCTTCCCCAAAGCCTTCCCCTCACCCGTCCCCTAATCCTAACCCGTACGCTCACACTAACCCGCGCCCTCACACGTACTCTCTCCGAAAACCGTTGTCGTACCCTCTCCTGGACCCTAAACCATCTCCGTCCCCTAACCCTAACCCTAGCCCGAACCCTAACCCTAACCCTTCCCCGAAGCCTTCCCCTCACCCGTCCCCTAATCCTAACCCTTACGCCCACACTAACCCGCGCCCTCACGCGTACGCTCCCCCTAAACCGTTGTCGTACCCTCACCTGGACCCGGAACCATCCCCGTCCCCTAAACCTAAACCTAGCCGGAACCCTAACCCTAACCCTTCCCCGAAGCCTTCCCCTCACCCGTCCCCTAATCCTAACCCGTACGCTCACACTAAACCGCGCCCTCACACGTACGATCCCCCTAAAACGTTGTCGTACCCTCACCTGGACCTTAAACCGTCCCCGTCCCCTAACCCTAACCCTAGCCCGAACCCTAACCCTAACCCTTCCCCGAAGCCTTCCCCTCACCCGTCCCCTAATCCTAACCCGTACGCTCACACTAACCCGTGCCCTCACACGTACGCTCCCCCTAAACCGTTCTCGTACCCTCACCTGGACCCTAAACCGTCCCCGTCCCCTAACCCTAACCCTAGCCTGAACCCTAAGCCTAAACCTTCCCCGAAGCCTTCCCCTCACCCGTCCCCTAATCCTAACCCGTACACTCACACTAACCCATGGCCTCACACGTACGCTCCCCCTAAACCGTTGTCGTACCCTCACCTGGACCCTAAACCGTCCCCATCCCCTAACCCTAACCCTAGCCCGAACCCTAACCCTAACCTTTCCCCGAAGCCTTCCCCTCACCCGTCCCCTAATCCTAACCCGTACGTCCACATTAACCCGCACCCTCACACGTACGCTCCCCCTAAACCGTTGTCGTACCCTCACCTGGACCCTAAACCGTCCCCGTCCCCTAACCCTAACCCTAGCCCGAACCCTAACCCTAACCCTTCCCCGAAGCCTTCCCCTCACCCGTCCCCTAATCCTAACCCGTACGCTCACACTAACCCGCTCCCTCACACGTACGCTCCCCCTAAACCGTTGTCGTAACCTCACCTGGACCCTAAACCGTCCCCGTTCCCTAACCCTAACCCTAGCCCGAACCCTAACCCTAACCCTTCCCCGAAGCCTTCCCCTCAACCGTCCCCTAATCCTAACCCGTACGCTCACACTAACCCGCGCCCTCACATGTACGCTCCCCCTAAACCGTTGTCGTACCCTCACCTGGACCCTAAACCGTCCCCGTCCCCTAACCCTAACCCTAGCCGAACCCTAACCCTAACCCTTCCCCGAAGCCTTCCCCTAACCCGTCCCCTAATCCTAACCCGTACGCTCACACTAACCCGCGCCCTCACACGTACGCTCCCCCTAAACCGTTGTCGTACCCTCACCTGGACCCTAAACCGTCCCCGTCCCCTAACCCTAACCCTAGCCCGAACCCTAACCCTAACCCTTCCCCGAAGCCTTCCCCTCACCCGTCCCCTAATCCTAACCCGTACGTTCACACTAACCCGCGCCCTCACACGTACGCTCCCCCTAAACCGTTGTCGTACCCTCACCTGGACCCTAAACCGTCCCCTAACCCTAACACTAATCCTAGCCCGAACCCTAACACTAACCATTCCCCAAAGGCTTCCAATCAACCGTCCCCTAATGCTAACCCGTACGCTCACACTAACCCACGCCCTCACACGTACGTTCCCCCTCAACCGTTGTCGTACCCTCACCTGGACCCTAAACCGTCCCCGTCCCCTAACCCTAACCCTAGCCCGAACCCTAACACTAACCCTTCCCCGAATCCTTCCCCTCACCCGTCACCTAATCCTAAACCGTATGCTCACACTAACCCACGCCCTCACACATACGCTCCCCCTAAACCGCTGTCGTACACTCACCTGGAGCCTAAACCGTCCCTGTCCCCTAACCCTAACCCTAGCCCGAACCCTAACCCTAACACTTCACCGAAGCCTTCCCCTCACCCGTCCCCTAATCCTAACCCGTACGCTCACACTAACCCGCGCCCTCACACGTACGCTCCCCCTAAACCGTTGTCGTACCCTCACCTGGACCCTAAACCGTCCCCGTCCCCTAACCCTAACCCTAGCCCGAAACCTAACCCTAACCCTTCCCCGAAGCCTTCCCCTCACCCGTCCCCTAATCCTAACCCGTACGCTCACACTAACCTGCGGCCTCACTCGTACGCTCCCCCTAAACCGTTGTTGTACCCACACCTGGACCCTAAACCGTCCCCGTCCCCTAACCCAAACCCTAGCCCGAACCCTAACACTAACACTTCCCCGAAGCCTTCCCCTCACCCGTCCCCTAATCCTAACCCGTACGCTCACAGTAACCTGCGCCCTCACACGTACGCTCCCCCTAAACAGTTGTCGTACCCTCACCTGGACCCTAAAACGTCCCCTTCGCCTAACCCTAACCCTAGCCCGAACCCTAACCCTAACACTTCCCCGAAGCCTTCCCCTCACCCGTCCCCTAATCCTAACCCTTACGCTCACACTAACCCGCGCCCTCACACGTACGCTCCCCCTAAACCGTTGTCGTACCCTCACCTGGACCCTAAACCGTCCCCGTCCCCTAACCCTAAACCTAGCCCGAACCCTAACCCTAACCCTTCCCCGAAGCCTTCCCCTCACCCGTCCCCTAATCCTAACCCGTAGGCTCACACTAACCCGCGCCCTCACACGTACGCTCCCCCTAAACCGTTGTCGTACACTCACCTGGACCCTAAACCGTCCCCGTCCTCTAACCCTAACCCTAGCCCGAACCCTAACCCTAACACTTCCCCGAAGCCTTCCCCTCACCCGTCCCCTAATCCTAACCCGTACGCTCACACTAACCCGCGCCCTCACACGTACGCTCCCCCTAAACCGTTGTCGTACCCTCACCTGGACCCTAAACCTTCGCCGGCCCCTAACCCTAACCCTAGCCCGAACCATAACCCTAACCCTTCCCCGAAGCCTTCCACTCACCCGTCCCCTAATCCTAACCCGTAGGCTCACACTAACCCGTGCCCTCAAACGTACGCTCCCCCTAAACCGTTGTCGTACCCTCACCTGGACCCTAAACCGTCCCCGTCCCCTAACCCTAACCCTAGCCCGAACCCTAACCCTAACCCTTCCCCGAAGCCTTCCCCTCACCCGTCCCCTAATCCTAACCCGTACGCTCACACTAACCCGCGCCCTCACACGTACGCTCCCCCTAAACCGTTGTCGTACCCTCACCTGGACCCTAAACCGTCCCCGTCCCCTAACCCTAACCCTAGTCCGAACCCTAACCCTAACCCTTCCCCGAAGCCTTCCCCTCACCCGTCCCTTAATCCTAACCCGTGCGCTCACACTAACCCGCGCCCTCACACATACGCTCCCCCTAAACCGTTGTCGTACCCTCACCTGGACCCTAAACCGTCCCCGTCCCCTAACACTAACCCTAGCCCAAACCCTAACCCTAACCCTTTCCCGAAGCCTTCCCCTCACCCGTCCCCTAATCCTAACCCGTATGCTCACACTAACCTGCGCCCTCAAACGTATGCTCCCCCTAAACCGTTGTTCTACCCTCACCTGGACCCTAAACCGTCCCTGTCCCCTAACCCTAACCCTAGCCCGAACCCTAACACTAACACTTCCCCGAAGCCTTCCCCTCACCCGTCCCCTAATCCTAACCCGTACGCTCACACTAACCTGTGCCCTCACACGTACGCTCCCCCTAAACTGTTGTCGCACCCTCACCTGGACCCTAAACCGTCCCCTTCGCCTAACCCTTACCCTAGCCCGAACCCTAACCCTAACCCTTCCCTGAAGCCTTCTCCTCACCCGTCCCCTAATCCTAAGCTGTACGCTCACACTAACCCACGCCCTCACACGTACGCTCCCCCTAAACCGTTGTCGTACTCTCACCTGGACCCTAAACCGTCCCCGTCCCCTAACCCTAACCCTAGCCCGGACCCTAACCCTAACCCTTCCCCGAAGCCTTCCCCTCACCCGTCCCCTAATCCTAACCCGTACGCTCACACTAACCCGCACGCTCACACGTACGCTCCCCCTAAACCGTTGTCGTACCCTCACCTGGACCCTAAACCGTCCCTGTCCCCTAACCCTAACCCTAGCCCGAACCCAAACCCTAACCCTTCCCCGAAGCCTTCCCCTCACCCGTCCCCTAATCCTAACCCGTACGCTCACACTACCCGCGCCCTCACACGTACGCTCCCCCTAAACCGTTGTCGTACCCTCACCTGGACCCTAAACCATCCCCGTCCCCTAACCCTAACCCTAGCCCGAACCCTAACCCTAACACTTCCCCGAAACCTTCCCCTCACCCGTCCCCTAATCCTAACCCGTACGCCCACACTAACCCGCACCCTCACACGTACGCTCCCCCTAAACCGTTGTCGTACCCTCACCTGGACCCTAAACCGTCCCCGTCCCCTAACATTAACCCTAGCCCGAACCCTAACCCTAACGCTTCCCCGAAGCCTTCCCCTCACCCGTCCCCTAATCCTAACCCGTACGCTCACACTAACCCGCGCCCTCACACGTACGCTCCCCCTAAAACGTTGTCGTACACTCACCTGGACCCTAAACCGTCCCCGTCCCCTAACCCTAACCCTAGCCCGAACCCTAACCCTAACCCTTCCCCGAAGCCTTCCCCTCACCCGTCCCCTAATCCTAACCCTTACGCCAACACTAACCCGCGCCCTCACACGTATGCTCCCCCTAAACCGTTGTCGTACCCTCACCTGGACCCTAAACCGTCACGTCCCCTAACCCTAACCCTAGCCCGAACCCTAACCCTAACCCTTCCCCGAAGCCTTCCCTTCACCCGTCCCCTAATCCTAACCTGTACGCTCACACTAACCCGCGCCCTCACGCGTACGCTCCCCCTAAACCGTTGTCGTACCCTCACCTGGACCCTAAACCGTCCCCGTCCCCTAAACCTAACCGTAGCCCGAACCCTAACCCTAACCCTTCCCCGAAGCCTTCCCCTCACCCGTCCCCTAATCCTAACCCTTACGCCCACACTAACCCGCGCCCTCACACGTACGCTCCCCCTAAACCGTTGTCGTACCCTCTCCTGGACCCTAAACCATCCCCGTCCCCTAACCCTAACCCTAGCCCGAAACCTAACCCTAACACTTCCCCGAAGCCTTCCCCTCACCCGTCCCCTAATCCTAACCCTTACGCCCACACTAACCCGCGCCCTCACACGTACGCTCCCCCTAAACCGTTGTCGTACCCTCACCTGGACCCTAAACCATCCCCGTCCCCTAACCCTAACCCTAGCCCGAACCCTAACCCTAACCGTTCCCCGAAGCCTTCCCCTCACCCGTCCCCTAATCCTAACCCGTACGCTCACACTAACCTGCGCCCTCACACGTACGCTCCCCCTAAACCGTTATCGTACCCTCACTTGGACCCTGAACCGTTCCCATCCCCTAACTCTAACCCTAGCCCGAACCCTAACCCTAACCCTTCCCCGAAGCCTTCCCCTCACCCGTCCCCTAATCCTAACCCGTACGCTCACACTAACCCGCGCCCTCACATGTACGCTCCCCCTAAAACGTTGTCGTACCCTCACCTGGACCCTAAACCGTCCCCGTCCCCTAACCCTAACCCTAGCCCGAACCCTAACACTAACCCTTCCCCGAAGCCTTCCCCTCACCCGTCCCCTAATCCTAACCCTTACGCCCACACTAACCCGCGCCCTCACACGTACGCTACCCCTAAACCGTTGTCGTACCCTCACGTGGACCCTAAACCGTCCCCATCCCCTAACCCTAACCCTAGCCCGAACCCTAACCCTAACACTTCCCCGAAGCCTTCCCCTCACCCGTCCCCTAATCCTAACCCTTACGCCCACACTAACCCGCGCCCTCACACGTACGCTCCCCCTAAACCGTTGTCGTACCCTCTCCTGGACCCTAAACCATCCCCGTCCCCTAACCCTAAACCTAGCCCGAAACCTAACCCTAACCCTTCCCCGAAGCCTTCCCCTCAACCGTCCCCTAATCCTAACCTGTACGCTCACACTAACCCACGCCCTCACACGTACGATCCCCCTAAAACGTTGTCGTACCCTCACCTGGAGCCTAAACCGTCCCCGTCCCCTAACCCTAACCCTAGCCCGAACCCTAACCCTAACCCTTCCCCGAAGCCTTCCCCTCACCCGTCCCCTAATCCTAACCCTTATGCCCACACTAACCCGCGCCCTCACACGTACGCTCCCCCTAAACCGTTGTCGTACCCTCACCTGGACCCTAAACCGTCCCCGTCCCCTAACCCTAACCCTACACCGAACCCTAACCCTAACCCTTCCCCGAAGCCTTCCCCTCACCCGTCCCCTAATCCTAACCCGTACGCTCACACTAACCCTCGCCCTCATGCGTACGCTCCCCCTAAACCGTTGTCGTACCCTCACCTGGTCCCTAAACCGTCCCCATCCCCTAACCCTAACCCTAGCCCGAACCCTAACCCTAACACTTCCCTGAAGCCTTCCCCTCACCCGTCCCCTAATCCTAACACTTACGCCCACACTAACCCGCGCCCTCACACGTACGCTCCCCCTAAACCGTTGTCGTACCCTCTCCTGGACCCTAAACCATCCCCGTCCCCTAACCCTAAACCTAGCCCGAACCCTAACCCTAACCCTTCCCCGAAGCCTTCCCCTCAACCGTCCCCTAATCCTAACCTGTACGCTCACACTAACCCGCGCCCTCACACGTACGCTCCCCCTAAACCGTTGTCGTACCCTCACCTGGACCCTAAACCGTCCCCGTCCCCTAACCCTAACCCTAGCCCGAACCCTAACCCTAACCCTTCCCCGAAGCCTTCCCCTCACCCGTCCCCTAATCCTAACCCTTACGCCCACACTAACCCGCGCCCTCACACGTACGCTCCCCCTAAAACGTTGTCGTACTCTCACCTGGACCCTAAACCGTCACCGTCCCCTAACCCTAACCCTAGCCCGAACCCTAACCCTAACCCTTCCCCGAAGCCTTCCCCTCACCCGTCCCCTAATCCTAACCCGTACACTCACACTACCCCGCGGCCTCACACGTACGCTCCCCCTAAACCGTTGTCGTATCCTCACCTGGACCCTAAACCGTCCCCGTCCCCTAACCCTAACCCTAGCCCGAAACCTAACCCTAACCCTTCCCCGAAGCCTTCCCCTCACCCGTCCCCTAATCCTAACCCGTACGCCCACACTAACCCGCGCCCTCACACGTACGCTGCCCCTAAACCGTTGTCGTACCCTCACCTGGACCCTAAACCGTCCCTGTCCCCTAACCCTAAACCTAGCCTGAACCCTAACCCTAGCCCGAACCCTAACCCTAACCCTACCCCGAAGCCTTCCCCTCACCCGGCCCATAATCCTAACCCGTACGCTCACACTAACCTGCGCCCTCACACGTACGCTCCCCCTAAACCGTTGTCGTACCCTCACCTGCACCCTAAACCGTCCTCATCCCCTAACCCTAACCCTAGCCCGAACCCTAACCCTAACACTTCCCCGAAGCCTTCCCCTCAACCGTCCCCTAATCCTAACCCGTACGCCCACACTAACCCATGCCCTCACACGTACGCTCCCCCTAAACTGTTGTCGTACCCTCACCTGGACCCTAAACCGTCCCCGTCCCCTAACCCTAACCCTAGCCCGAACCCTAACCCTAACACTTCCCCGAAGCCTTCCCCTCACCCGTCCCCTAATCCTAACCCGTACGCTCACACTAACCCGCGCCCTCACACGTACGCTCTCCGTAAACCGTTGTCGTACCCTCACCTGGACCCTAAACCGTCCCCGTCCTCTAACCCTAACCCTAGACCGAACCCTAACCCTAACCCTTCCCCGAAGCCTTCCCCTCACCCGTCCCCTAATCCTAACCCGTACGCTCACACTAACCTGCGCCCTCACACGTACGCTCCCCCTAAAACGTTGTCGTACCCTCACCTGGACCCTAAACCGTCGCCGTCCCCTAACCCTAACCCTAGTCCGAACCCTAACCCTAACCCTTCCCCGAAGCCTTCCCCTCACCCGTCCCCTAATCCTAACCCGAACGCCAACACTAACCCACGCCCTCACACGTACGCTCCCCCTAAACCGTTGTCGTACCCTCACCTGGACCCTAAACCGTCCCCGGCCCCTAACCCTAACCCTAGCCCGAACCCTAACCCTAACCCTTCCCCGAAGCCTTCCCCTCACCCGTCCCCTAATCCTAACCCGTACGCTCACACTAACCCGCGCCCTCACGCGTACGCTCCCCCTAAACCGTTGTCGTACCCTCACCTGGACCCTAAACCTTCCCCGTCCCCTAACCCTAACCCTAGCCCGAACCCTAACCCTAACCCTTCCCCGAAGCCTTCCCCTCACCCGTCCCCTAATCCTAACCCGTACGCTCACACTAACCCGCGCCCTCACACGTACGCTCCCACTAAACCGTTGTCGTACCCTCACCTGGACCCTAAACCGTCCCCATCCCCTAACCCTAACCCTAGCCCGAACCCTAACCCTAACCCTTCCCCGAAGCCTTCCCCTCACCCGTCCCCTAATCCTAACCCGTACGCTCACACTAACCCGCGCCTTCACACGTACGCTCCCCCTAAAACGTTGTCGTACCCTCACCTGGACCCTAAACCGTCCCCGTCCCCTAACCCTAAACCTAGCCCGAACCCTAACCCTAGCCCGAACCCTAACCCTAACCCTTCCCCGAAGCCTTCCCCTCACGCATCCCATAATCCTAACCCGTACGCTCACACTAACCCGCGCCCTCACACGTACACTCCCCCTAAACCGTTGTCGTACCCTCACCTGGACCCTAAACCGTCCCCGTCCCCTAACCCTAACCGTAGCCCGAACCCTAACCCTAACCCTTCCCCGAAGCCTTCCCCTCACCCATCCCCTAATCCTAACCCGTACACTCACACTAACCCGCGCCCTCATGCGTACACTCCCCCAAACCGTTGTCGTACCCTCACCTGGACCCTAAACCGTCCCCGTCCCCTAACCCTAACCCTAGCCCGAACACTAACCCTAACCCTTCCCCAAAGCCTTCCCCTCACCCGTCCCCTAATCCTAACCCGTACACTCACACCAACCCACGCCCTCACACGTACGCTCCGCCTAAACCGTTGTCGTACCCTCACCTGGACCCTAAACCGTCCCCGTCCCCTAACCCTAACTCTAACCCGAACCCTAACCCTAACCCTTCCCCGAAGCCTTCCCCTCACCCGTCCCCTAATCCTAACCCATACGCTCACACTAACCCGCGCCCTCACACGTACTCTCCCCGAAAATCGTTGTCGTACCCTCACCTGGACCCTAAACGGTCCCCGTCCCCTAAGCCTAACCCTAGTCCAAACTCTAACCCTAACACTTCCCCGAAGCCTTCCCCTCACCCGTCCCCTAATCTTAACCCGTACGCTCACACTAACCCGCACCCTCACACGTACGCTCCCCCTAAACCGTTGTCGTACCCTCACCTGGACCCTAAACCGTCCCCGTCCCCTAACCCTAACCCTAGCCCGAACCCTAACCCTAACCCTTCCCCGAAGCCTTCCCCTCACCCGTCCCCTAATCCTAACCCGTACAGTCACACTAACCCGCGCCCTCACACGTACGCTCCCCCTAAACCGTTGTCGTACCTTCACATGGACCCTAAACCGTGCCCGTCCCCTAACCCTAACCCTAGCCCGAACCCTAACCCTAACCCTTCCCCGAAGCCTTCCCCTCACCCGTCCCCTAATCCTAACCCGTACGCTCACACTAACCCACGTCCTCACACGTACGCTCCCCCTAAACCGTTGTCGTACCCTCACCTGGACCCTCAACTGTCCCCGTCCCCTAACCCTAACCCTAGACCGAACCCTAACCCTAACCCTTCCCCGAAGCCTTCCCCTCACCCGTCCCCTAATCCTAAACCGTACGCTCACACTAACTCGCGCCCTCACACGTACGCTCCCCCTAAACCGTTGTCGTACCCTCACCTGGACCCTAAACCGTCCCCGTCCCCTAACCCTAACCCTAGCCCGAACCCTAACCCTAAACCTTCCCCGAAGCCTTCCCCTCACCCGTCCCCTAATCCTAACCCGTACGCTAACACTAACCCGTGCCCTCACACGTACGCTCCCCCTAAACCGTTGTCGTACCCTCACCTGGACCCTAAACCGTCCCCGTCCCCTAACCCTAAACTTAGCCCGAACCCTAACCCTAACCCTTCCCCGAAGCCTTCCCCTCACCCGTCCCCTAAACCTAACCCGTACGCTCACACTAACCTGCGCCCTCACACGTACGCTCCCCCTAAACCGTTGTTCTACCCTCACCTGGACCCTAAACCGTCCCCGTCCCCTAACCCTAACCCTAGCCCGATCCCTAAAACTAACACTTCCCCGAAGCCTTCCCCTCACCCGTCCCCTAATCCTAACCCGTACGCTCACAGTAACCTGCGCCCTCACACGTACGCTCCCCCTAAACTGTTGTCGTACCCTCACCTGGACCCTAAACCGTCCCCTTCGCCTAACCCTAACCCTAGCCCGAACCCTAACCCTAACCCTTCCCCGAAGCCTTCCCCTCACCCGTCCCCTAATCCTAACCCGCACGCTCACACTAACACGCACGCTCACACGTACGCTCCCCCTAAACCATTGTCGTACCCTCACCTGGACCCTAAACCGTCCCTGTCCCCTAACCCTAACCCTAGCCCGAACCCAAACCCTAACCCTTCCCCAAAGCCTTCCCCTCACCCGTCCCCTAATCCTAACCCGTACGCTCACACTAACCCGCGCCCTCACACGTACGCTCCCCCTAAACCGTTGTCGTACCCTCACCTGGACCCTAAACCGTCCCCGTCCCCTAACCCTAACCCTAGCCCGAACCCTAACCCTAACCCTTCCCTGAAGCCTTCCCTTCACCCGTCCCCTAATCCTAACCGGTGGCTCACACTAACCCGTGCCCTCACACGTACGGTCCCCCTAAACCGTTGTTGTACCCTCACCTGGACCCTAAACCGTCCCCGTCCCCTAACCCTAACCCTAGCCCGAACCCTAACCCTAACCATTCCCCGAAGCCTTCCCTTCACCCGTCACATAATCCTAACCCATACGCTCAAACTAACCCGCGCCCTCACACGTACGCTCCCCCTAAACCGTTGTCGTACCCTCACCTGGACCCTAAACTGTCCCCGTCCCCTAAACCTAACCCTAGCCCGAACCCTAACCCTAACCCTTCCCCGAAGCCTTCCCCTCACCCGTCCCCTAATCCTAACCCGTACGCTCACACTAACCCGCGCCCTCACACGTACGCTCCCCCTACACCGTTTTCGTAACCTCACCTGGACCCTAAACCGTCCCCGTCCAATAATCCTAATCCTAGCCCGAACCCTAACCCTAACCCTTGCCCGAAGCCTTCCCCTCACCCGTCCCCTAATCCTAACCCGTACGCTCACACTAACCCACGCCCTCACACGTACGCTCCCCCTAAACCGTTGTCGTACCCTCACCTGGACCCTAAACCGTCCCCGTCCCCTAACCCTAACCCTAGCCCGAACCCTAACCCTAACCCTTCCCCGAAGCCTTCCCCTCACCCGTCCCCTAATCCTAACCCGTACGCTCACACTAACCCACGCCCTCACACGTACGCTCCCCCTAAACCGTTGTCGTACCCTCACCTGGACCCTAAACCGTCCCTGTCCCCTAACCCTAACCCTAGCCCGAATCCTAACCCTAACACTTCCCCGAAGCCTTCCCCTCACCCGTCCCCTAATCCTAACCCGTACGCTCACACTAACCCGCGCCCTCACACGTACGCTCCCCCTAAACCGTTGTCGTATCCTCACCTGGACCCTAAACCGTCCCCGTCCCCTAACCCTAACCCTAGCCCGAACCCTAACCCTAACCCTTCCCCGAAGCCTTCCCCTCACCCGTCCCCTAATCCTAACCCGTACGCTCACACTAACCCGCACCCTCACACGTACGCTCCCCCTAAACCGTTGTCGTACCCTCACCTGGACCCTAAACCGTCCCCGTCCCCTAACCCTAACCCTAGCCCGAACCCTAACCCTAACCCTTCCCCGAAGCCTTCCCCTCACCCGTCCCCTAATCCTAACCCGTACGCTCACACTAACCTGCACCCTCACTCGTACGCTCCCCCTAAACCGTTGTTGTACCCATACCTGGACCCTAAACCGTCCCCGTCCCCTAACCCTAACCCTAGCCCGAACCCTAACACTAACACTTCCCCGAAGCCTTCCCCTCACCCGTCCCCTAATCCTAACCCGTATGCTCACAGTAACCTGCGCCCTCACACGTACGCTCCCCCTAAACAGTTGTCGTACCCTCACCTGGACCCTAAACCGTCCCCTTCTCCTAACCCTAACCCTAGCCCGAACCCTAACCCTAACCCTTCCCCGAAGCCTTCCCCTCACCCGTCCCCTAATCCTAACCCGTACGTTCACACTAACCCGCGCCCTCAGACGTACGCTCCCCCTAAACCGTTGTCGTACCCTCACCTGGACCCTAAACCGTCCCCGTCCCCTAACCCTAACCCTAGCCCGAACCCTAACCCTAACACTTCCCTGAAGCCTTCCCCTCACCCGTCCCCTAATCCTAACCCGTACGCTCACACTAACCCACGCCCTCACATGTACGCTCCCCCTAAACCGTTGTCGTACCCTCACCTGGACCCTAAACCGTCCCCGTCCCCTAACCCTAACACTAGCCCGGACCCTAACCCTAACCCTTCCCCGAAGCCTTCCCCTCACCCGTCCCCTAATCCTAACCCGTACGCTCACACTAACCCGCGCCCTCACACGTACGCTCCCCCTAAACCGCTGTCGTACCCTCACCTGGACCCTAAACCGTCCCCGTCCCCTAACCCTAACTCTAGCCAGAACCCTAACCCTAACACTTCCCCGAAGCCTTCCCCTCACCCGTCCCCTAATCCTAACCCGTACTCTCACACTAACCGGCGCCCTCACACGTACGCTCCCCCTAAACCGTTGTCGTAACCTCACCTGGACCCTAAATCGTCCCCGTCCCCTAACCCTAACCCTAGCCCGAACCCTAACCCTAACCCTTCCCCGAAGCCTTCCCCTCACCCGTCCCCTAATCCTAACCCGTACGCTCACACTAACCCGCGCCCTCACACGTACGCTCCCCCTAAACCGTTGTCGTAACCTCACCTGGACCCTAAACCGTCCCCGTCCAATAATCCTAATCCTAGCCCGAACCCTAAACCTAACCCTTGCCCGAAGCCTTCCCCTCACCCGTCCCCTAATCCTAACCCATACGCTCACACTAACCCGCACCCTCACACGTACGCTCCCCCTAAACCGTTGTCGTACCCTCACCTGGACCCTAAACCGTCCCCGTCCCCTAACCTTAACCCTAACACTTCCCCGAAGCCTTCCCCTCACCCGTCCCCTAATCCTAACCCGTAGGCTCACACTAACCCGCGCCCTCACACGTACGCTCCCCCTAAACCGTTGTCGTACCCTCACCTGGACCCTAAACCGTCCCCGTCCCCTAACCCTTACCCTAGCCCGAACCCTAACCCTAACCCTTCCCCGAAGCCTTCCCCTCACCCGTCCCCTAATCCTAACCCGTACGCTCACACTAACCCGCGCCCTCACACGTACGCTCCCCCTAAACCGTTGTCGTAACCTCACCTGGACCCTTAACCGTCCCCATCCAATAATCCTAATCCTAGCCCGAACCCTAAACCTAACCCTTCCCCGAAGCCTTCCCCTCACCCGTCCCCTAATCCTAACCCGTATGCTCACACTAACCCACGCCCTCACACGTACGCTCCACCTAAACCGTTGTCGTACCCTCACCTGGACCCTAAACGGTCCCCGTCCCCTAACCCTAACCCTAGTCCAAACCCTAACCCTAAAACTTCCCCGAAGCCTTCCCCTCACCTGTCCCCTAATCCTAACCCGTACACTCACACTAACCCGCATCCTCACACGTACGCTGCCCCTAAACTGTTGTCTTACACTCACCTGGACCCTAAACCGTCCCAGTCCCCTAACCCTAACCCTAGCCCGAACCCTAACCCTAACACTTCCCCAAAGCCTTCCCCTCACCCGTCCCCTAATCCTAACCCGTACACTCACACTAACCCGCGCCCTCACACGTACGCTCCCCCTAAACCGTTGTCGTACCCTCACATGGACCCTAAACCATTCCCGTCCCCTAACCCTAAACCTAGCCCGAACCCTAACCCTAACCATTCCCCGAAGCCTTCCCCTCACCCGTCCCCTAATCCTAACACGTACACTCACACCAACCCACGCCCTCACACGTACGCTCCCCCTAAACCGTTGTCGTACCCTCACCTGGACCCTAAACTGTCCCCGTCCCCTAACCCTAACCCTAGCCCGAACCCTAACCCTAACCATTCCCCGAAGCCTTCCCCTCACCCGTCACCTAATCCTAACCCATACGCTCAAACTAACCCGCGCCCTCACACGTACGCTCCCCCTAAACCGTTGTCGTACCCTCACCTGGACCCTAAACTGTCCCCGTCCCCTAAACCTAACCCTAGCCCGAACCCTAACCCTAACCCTTCCCCGAAGCCTTCCCCTCACCCGTCCCCTAATCCTAACCCGTACGCTCACACTAACCCGCGCCCTCACACGTACGCTCCCCCTACACCGTTGTCGTAACCTCACCTGGACCCTAAACCGTCCCCGTCCAATAATCCTAATCCTAGCCCGAACCCTAAACCTAACCCTTGCCCGAAGCCTTCCCCTCACCCGTCCCCTAATCCTAACCCGTACGCTCACACTAACCCACGCCCTCACACGTACGCTCCCCCTAAACCGTTGTCGTACCCTCACCTGGACCCTAAACCGTCCCCGTCCCCTAACCCTAACCCTAGCCCGAACCCTAACCCTAACCCTTGCCCGAAGCCTTCCCCTCACCCGTCCCCTAATCCTAACCCATACGCTCACAGTAACCCACGCCCTCACACGTACGCTCCCCCTAAACCGTTGTCGTACCCTCACCTGGACCCTAAACCGTCCCCGTCCCCTAACCCTAACCCTAACCCTTCCCCGAAGCCTTCCCCTCACCCGTCCCCTAATCCTAACCCGTAGGCTCACACTAACCCGCGCCCTCACACGTACGCTCCCCCTAAACCGTTGTCGTACCCTCACCTGGACCCTAAACCGTCCCCGTCCCCTAACCCTAACCCTAGCCCGAACCCTAACCGTAACCCTTCCCCGAAGCCTTCCCCTCACCCGTCCCCTAATCCTAACCCGTACGCTCACACTAACCCGCGCCCTCACACGTACGCTCCCCCTAAACCGTTGTCGTAACCTCACCTGGACACTTAACCATCCCCGTCCAATAATCCTAATCCTAGCCCGAACCCTAAACCTAACCCTTCCCCGAAGCCTTCCCCTCACCCGTCCCCTAATCCTAACCCGTACGCTCACACTAACCCACGCCCTCACACGTACGCTCCACCTAAACCGTTGTCGTACCCTCACCTGGACCCTAAACGGTCCCCGTCCCCTAAGCCTAACCCTAGTCCAAACCCTAACCCTAAAACTTCCCCGAAGCCTTCCCCTCACCCGTCCCCTAATCCTAACCCGTACACTCACACTAACCCGCATCCTCACACGTACGCTCCCCCTAAACTGTTGTCGTACACTCACCTGGACCCTAAACCGTCCCAGTCCCCTAAACCTAACCGTAGCCCGAACCCTAACCCTAACCCTTCCCCAAAGCCTTCCCCTCACCCGTCCCCTAATCCTAACCCGTACACTCACACTAACCCGCGCCCTCACACGTACGCTCCCCCTAAACCGTTGTCGTACCCTCACATGGACCCTAAACCATTCCCGTCCCCTAACCCTAACCCTAGCCCGAACCCTAACCCTAACCCTTCCCCGAAGCCTTCCCCTCACCCGTCCCCTAATCCTAACACGTACACTCACACCAACCCACGCCCTCACACGTACGCTCCCCCTAAACCGTTGTCGTACCCTCACCTGGACCCTAAACCGTCCCCGTCCCCTAACCCTAACCCTAGCCCGAACCCTAACCCTAACCCTTCCCCGAAGCCTTCCCCTCACCCGTCCCCTAATCCTAACCCGTACGCTCACACTAACCCGCGCCCTCACACGTACTCTCCCCGAAAACCGTTGTCGTACCCTCACCTGGACCCTAAACGTTCCCCGTCCCCTAAGCCTAACCCTAGTCCAAACTCTAACCCTAACACTTCCCCGAAGCCTTCCCCTCACCCGTCCCCTAATCCTAAACCGTACGCTCACACTAACGCGCACCCTCACATGTACGCTCCCCCTAAACCGTTATCGTACCCTCACCTGGACCCTAAACCGTCCCCATCCCCTAACCCTAACCCTAGCCCGAACCCTAACCCTAACCCTTCCCCGAAGCCTTCCCCTCACCCGTCCCCTAATCCTAACCCGTACACTCACACTAACCCGCGCCCTCACACGTACGCTCCCCCTAAACCTTAGTCGTACCTTCACATGGACCCTAAACCGTCCCCGTCCCCTAACCCTAACCCTAGCCCGAACCCTAACCCTAACCCTTCCCTGAAGCCTTCCCCTCACCCATCCCCTAATCCTAACCCGTACGCTCACACTAACCCACGCCCTCACACGTACGCTCCCCCTAAAACGTTGTCGTACCCTCACCTGGACCCTAAACTGTCCCCGTCCCCTAACACTAACCCTAGACCGAACCCTAACCCGAACCCTTCCCCGAAGCCTTCCCCTCACCCGTCCCCTAATCCTAAACCGTACGCTCACACTAACCCGCGCCCTCACACGTACGCTCCCCCTAAACCGTTGTCGTACCCTCACCTGGACCCTAAACCGTCCCCGTCCCCTAACCCTAACCCTAGCCCGAACCCTAACCCTAACCCTTCCCCGAAGCCTTCCCCTCACCCGTCCCCTAATCCCAACCCGTACGCTCACACTAACCCGTGCCCTCACACGTACGCTCCCCCTAAACCGTTGTTGTACCCTCACCTGGACCCTAAACCGTCCCATAACCCTAACCCTAACCCTAGCCCGAAGCCTTCCCCTCACCCGTCCCCTAATCCTAACCCGTACGCTCACACTAACCCGCGCCCTCACACGTACGCTCCCCCAAACCGTTGTCGTACCCTCACCTGGACCCTAAACCGTCCCCGTCCCCTAACCCTAACCCTAGCCCGAACCCTAACACTAACCCTTCCCCGAAGCCTTCCCCTCACCCGTCCCCTAATCCTAACCCGTACGCTCACACTAACCCGCGCCCTCACACGTACGCTCCCCGTAAACCATTGTCATACACTCACGTGGACCCTAAACAGTCCCCGTCCCCTAACCCTAACCCTAGCCCGAACCCTAACCCTAAACCTTCCCCGAAGCCTTCCCCTCAACCGTCCCCTAATCCTAACCCGTACGCTCACACTAACCCACACGCTCACACGTACGCTCCCCCTCCACCGTTGTCGTACCCTCACCTGGACCCTAAACCGCCCCCGTCCCCTAACCCTAACCCTAGCCCGAACCCTAACCCTAACCCTTCCCCGAAGCCTTCCCCTCACCCGTCCCCTAATCCTAACCCGTACGCTCACACTAACCCGCGCCCTCACACGTACTCTCCCCGAAAACCGTTGTCGTACCCTCACCTGGACCCTAAACGTTCCCCGTCCCCTAAGCCTAACCCTAGTCCAAACTCTAACCCTAACACTTCCCCGAAGCCTTCCCCTCACCCGTCCCCTAATCCTAAACCGTACGCTCACACTAACGCGCACCCTCACATGTACGCTCCCCCTAAACCGTTATCGTACCCTCACCTGGACCCTAAACCGTCCCCATCCCCTAACCCTAACCCTAGCCCGAACCCTAACCCTAACCCTTCCCCGAAGCCTTCCCCTCACCCGTCCCCTAATCCTAACCCGTACACTCACACTAACCCGCGCCCTCACACGTACGCTCCCCCTAAACCTTTGTCGTACCTTCACATGGACCCTAAACCGTCCCCGTCCCCTAACCCTAACCCTAGCCCGAACCATAACCCTAACCCTTCCCTGAAGCCTTCCCCTCACCCATCCCCTAATCCTAACCCGTACGCTCACACTAACCCACGCCCTCACACGTACGCTCCCCCTAAAACGTTGTCGTACCCTCACCTGGACCCTAAACTGTCCCCGTCCCCTAACACTAACCCTAGACCGAACCCTAACCCGAACACTTCCCCGAAGCCTTCCCCTCACCCGTCCCCTAATCCTAAACCGTACGCTCACACTAACCCGCGCCCTCACACGTACGCTCCCCCTAAACCGTTGTCGTACCCTCACCTGGACCCTAAACCGTCCCCGTCCCCTAACCCTAACCCTAGCCCGAACCCTAACCCTAACCCTTCCCCGAAGCCTTCCCCTCACCCGTCCCCTAATCCCAACCCGTACGCTCACACTAACCCGTGCCCTCACACGTACGCTCCCCCTAAACCGTTGTTGTACCCTCACCTGGACCCTAAACCGTCCCATAACCCTAACCCTAACCCTAGCCCGAAGCCTTCCCCTCACCCGTCCCCTAATCCTAACCCGTACGCTCACACTAACCCGCGCCCTCACACGTACGCTCCCCCTAAACCGTTGTCGTACCCTCACCTGGACCCTAAACCGTCTCCGTCCCCTAACCCTAACCCTAGCCCGAACCCTAACCCTAACCCTTCCCCGAAGCCTTCCCCTCACTCGTCCCCTAATCCTAACCCGTACACTCACACTAACCCGCGCCCTCACACGTACGCTCCCCCAAACCGTTGTCGTACCCTCACCTGGACCCTAAACCGTCCCCGTCCCCTAACCCTAACCCTAGCCCGAACCCTAACACTAACCCTTCCCCGAAGCCTTCCCCTCACCCGTCCCCTAATCCTAACCCGTACGCTCACACTAACCCGCGCCCTCACACGTACGCTCCCCGTAAACCATTGTCATACACTCACGTGGACCCTAAACAGTCCCCGTCCCCTAACCCTAACCCTAGCCCGAACCCTAACCCTAAACCTTCCCCGAAGCCTTCCCCTCAACCGTCCCCTAATCCTAACCCGTACGCTCACACTAACCCACACGCTCACACGTACGCTCCCCCTCCACCGTTGTCGTACCCTCACCTGGACCCTAAACCGCCCCCGTCCCCTAACCCTAACCCTAGCCCGAACCCTAACACTAACCCTTACCCGAAGCCTTCCCCTCACCCGTCCCCTAATCCTAACCCGTACGCTCACACTAACCCGCGCCCTCACACGTACGCTCCCCCTAAGCCGTTGTCGTACCCTCACCTGGACCCTAAACCGTCCCCGTCCCCGTCCCCTAACCCTAGCCCGAACCCTAACCCTAACCCTTCCCCGAAGCCTTCCCCTCACCCGTCCCCTAATCCTAACCCGTACGCTCACACTAACCCGCACCCTCACACGTACGCTCCCCCTAAACCGTTGTCGTACCCTCACCTGGACCCTAAACCGTCCCCGTTCCCTAACCCTAACCCTAGCCCGAACCCTAACCCTAACCCTTCCCCGAAGCCTTCCCCTCACCCGTCCCCTAATCCTAACCCGTACGCTCACACTAACCTGCGCCCTCACTCGTACGCTCCCCCTAAACCGTTGTTGTACCCACACCTGGACCCTAAACCGTCCCCGTCCCCTAACCCTAACCCTAGCCCGAACCCTAACCCTAACCCTTCCCTGAAGCCTTCCCCTCACCCGTCCCCTAATCCTAACCCGTACGCTCACACTAACCCACGCCCTCACACGTACGCTCCCCCTAAACCGTTGTCGTACCCTCACCTGGACCCTAAACCGTCCCCGTCCCCTAACCCTAACCCTAGCCCGGACCCTAACCCTAACCCTTCCCCGAAGCCTTCCCCTCACCCGTCCCCTAATCCTAACCCGTACGCTCACACTAACCGCGCCCTCACACGTACGCTCCCCCTAAACCACTGTCGTACCCTCACCTGGACCCTAAACCGTCCCCGTCCCTAACCCTAACCCTAGCCCGAACCCTAACCCTAACCCTTCCCCGAAGCCTTCCCCTCACCCGTCCCCTAATCCTAACCCGTACGCTCACACTAACCCGCGCCCTCACACGTACGCTCCCCCTAAACCGTTGTCGTACCCTCACCTGGACCCTAAACCGTCCCCGTCCCCTAAACCTAACCCTAGCCCGAACCCTAACCCTAACCCTTCCCCGAAGCCTTCCCCTCACCCGTCCCCTAATCCTAACCCGTACGCTCACACTAACCCGCGCCCTCACACGTACGCTCCCCCTAAACCGTTGTCGTACCCTCACCTGGACCCTAAACCGTCCCCGTCCCCTAACCCTAACCCTAGCCCGAACTCTAACTCTAACCCTTCCCCGAAGCCTTCCCCTCACCCGTCCCCTAATCCTAACCCGTACGCTCACACTAACCCGCGCCCTCACACGTACGCTCACCCTAAACCATTGTCATACACTCACGTGGACCCTAAACCGTCCCCGTCCCCTAACCCTAACCCTAGCCCGAACCCTAACCCTAAACCTTCCCCGAAGCCTTCCCCTCAACCGTCCCCTAATCCTAACCCGTACGCTCACACTAACCCGCACGCTCACACGTATGCTCCCCCTCCACCGTTGTCGTACCCTCACCTGGACCCTAAACCGCCCCCGTCCCCTAACCCTAACCCTAGCCCGAACCCTAACCCTAACCCTTCCCCGAAGCCTTCCCCTCACCCGTCCCCTAATCCTAACCCGTACGCTCACACTAACCCGCGCCCTCACACGTACGCTCCCCCTAAGCCGTTGTCGTACCCTCACCTGGACCCTAAACCGTCCCCGTCCCCTAACACTAACCCTAGCCCGAACCCTAACCCTAACCCTTCCCCGAAGCCTTCCCCTCACCCGTCCCCTAATCCTAACCCGTACGCTCACACTAACCCGCGCCCTCACACGTACGCTCCCCCTAAACCGTTGTCGTACACTCACCTGGACCCTAAACCGTCCCCGTCCCCTAACCCTAACCCTAGCCCGAACCCTAACCCTAACCCTTCCCCGAAGCCTTCCCCTCACCCATCCCCTAATCCTAACCCGTACGCTCACACTAACCCGCGCCCTCACACGTACGCTCCCCCTAAACCATTGTCATACCCTCACGTGGACCCTAAACCGTCCCCGTCCCCTAACCCTAACCCTAGCCCGAACCCTAACCCTAAACCTTCCCCGAAGCCTTCCCCTCAACCGTCCCCGAATCCTAACCCGTACGCTCATACTAACCCGCACGCTCACACGTACGCTCCCCCTCCACCGTTGTCGTACCCTCACCTGGACCCTAAACCGCCCCCGTCCCCTAACCCTAACCCTAGCCCGAACACTAACCCTAACCCTTCCCCGAAGCCTTCCCCTCACCCGTCCCCTAATCCTAACCCGTACGCTCACACTAACCCGCGCCCTCACACGTACGCTCCCCCTAAGCCGTTGTCGTACCCTCACCTGGACCCTAAACCGTCCCCGTCCCCTAACCCTAACCCTAGCCCGAACCCTAACCCTAACACTTCCCCGAAGCCTTCCCCTCACCCGTCCCCTAATCCTAACCTGTAGGCTCACACTAACCCGCGCCCTCACACGTACGCTCCCCCTAAACCGTTGTCGTACCCTCACCTGGACCCGAAACCGTCCCCGTCCCCTAACCCTAACCCTAGCCCGAACCCTAACCCTAACCCTTCCCCGAAGCCTTCCACTCACCCGTCCCCTAATCCTAACCCGTAGGCTCACACTAACCCGCGCCCTCACACGTACGCTCCCCCTAAACCGTTGTCGTACCCTCACCTGGACCCTAAACCGTCCCCGTCCCCTAACCTTAACCCTAGCCTGAACCCTAACCCTAACCATTCCCCGAACCCTTCCCCTCACCCGTCCCCTAATCCTAACCCGTACGGTCACACTAACCCGCGCCCTCACACGTACGCTCCCCTTAAACCGTTGTCGTACCCTCACCTGGACCCTAAACCGTCCCCTAACCCTAACCCTAACCCTAGCCCGAACCCTAACCCTAACCCTTCCCCGAAGCCTTCCCCTCACCCGTCCCCTAATCCTAACCCGTACGCTCACACTAACCCGCGCCCTCACACGTACGCTCCCCCTAAACCGTTGTCGTACCCTCACCTGGACCCTAAACCGTCCCCGTCCCCTAACCCTAACCCTAGTCCGAACCCTAACCCTAACCTTTCCCCGAAGCCTTCCCCTCACCCGTCCCCTAATCCTAACCCGTACGCTCACACTAACCCGCGCCCTCACACGTACGCTCCCCCTAAACCGTTGTCGTACCCTCACCTGGACCCTAAACCGTCCCCGTCCCCTAACCCTAACCCTAGCCCGAACCCTAACCCTAACCCTTCCCCGAAGCCTTCCACTCACCCATCCCCTAATCCTAACAAATAGGCTCACACTAACCCGCGCCCTCACACGTACGCTCCCCCTAAACCGTTGTCGTACCCTCACCTGGACCCTAAACCGTCCCCGTCCCCTAACCCTAACCCTAGCCCGAACCCTAACCCTAACCCTTCCCCGAAGCCTTCCCCTCACCCGTCCCCTAATCCTAACCCGTACGCTCACACTAACCCGCGCCCTCACACGTACCCTCCCCCTAAACCGTTGTCGTAACCTCACCTGGACCCTGAACCGTCCCCGTCCAATAATCCTAATCCTAGCCCGAACCCTAAACCTAACCCTTGCCCGAAGCCTTCCCCTCACACATCCCCTAATCCTAACCCGTACGCTCACACTAACCCACGCCCTCACACGTACGCTCCCCCTAAACCGTTGTCGTACCCTCACCTGGACCCTAAACTGTCCCCGTCCCCTAACCCTAACCCTAGCCCGAACCCTAACCCTAACCCTTGCCCGAAGCCTTCCCCTCACCCGTCCCCTAATCCTAACCCGTACGCTCACACTAACCCACGCCCTCACACGTACGCTCCCCCTAAACCGTTGTCGTACCCTCACCTGGACCCTAAACCGTCCCCGTCCCCTAACCCTAACCCTAGCCCGAACCCTAACCCTAACCCTTGCCCGAAGCCTTCCCCTCACCCGTCCCCTAATCCTAACCGGTACGCTCACACTAACCCACGCCCTCACACGTACGCTCCCCCTAAACCGTTTTCGTACCCTCACCTGGACCCTAAACCGTCCACGTCCCCTAACCCTAACCCTAACCCTTCCCCGAAGCCTTCCCCTCACCCGTCCCCTAATCCTAACCCGTACGCTCACACTAACCCGCGCCCTGACACGTACGCTCCCCCTAAACCGTTGTCGTACCCTCACCTGGACCCTAAACCGTCCCCGTCCCCTAACCCTAACCCTAGCCTGAACCCTAACCCTAACCCTTCCCCGAAGCCTTCCCCTCACCCGTCCCCTAATCCTAACCCGTACGCTCACACTAACCCGCGCCCTCTCACGTACGCTCCCCCTAAACCGTTGTCGTACCCTCACCTGGACCCTAAACCGTCCCCGTCCCCTAACCTTAACCCTAGCCCAAACCCTAACCCTAACCCTTCCCCGAAGCCTTCCCCTCACCCGTCCCCTAATCCTAACCCGTATGGTCACACTAACCCGCGCCCTCACACGTACGCTCCCCGTAAACCGTTGTCGTACCCTCACCTGGACCCTAAACCGTCCCCTAACCCTAACCCTAACCCTAGCCCGAACCCTAACCATAACCCTTCCCCGAAGCCTTCCCCTCACCCGTCCCCTAATCCTAACCCGTACGCTCACACTAACCCGCGCCCTCACACGTACGCTCCCCCTAAACCGTTGTCGTACCCTCACCTGGACCCTAAACCGTCCCCGTCCCCTAACCCTAACACTAGTCCGAAACCTAACCCTAACCCTTCCCCGAAGCCTTCCCCTCACCCGTCCCCTAATCCTAACCCGTACGCTCACACTAACCCGCGCCCTCACACGTACGCTCCCCCTAAACCATTGTCATACCCTCACGTGGACCCTAAACCGTCCCCGTCCCCTAACCCTAACCCTAGCCCGAACCCTAACCCTAAACCTTCCCCGAAGCCTTCCCCTCAACCGTCCCCGAATCCTAACCCGTACGCTCATACTAACCCGCACGCTCACACGTACGCTCCCCCTCCACCGTTGTCGTACCCTCACCTGGACCCTAAACCGCCCCCATCCCCTAACCCTAACCCTAGCCCGAACACTAACCCTAACCCTTCCCCGAAGCCTTCCCCTCACCCGTCCCCTAATCCTAACCCGTACGCTCACACTAACCCGCGCCCTCACACGTACGCTCCCCCTAAGCCGTTGTCGTACCCTCACCTGGACCCTAAACCGTCCCCGTCCCCTAACCCTAACCCTAGCCCGAACCCTAACCCTAACACTTCCCCGAAGCCTTCCCCTCACCCGTCCCCTAATCCTAACCTGTAGGCTCACACTAACCCGCGCCCTCACACGTACGCTCCCCCTAAACCGTTGTCGTACCCTCACCTGGACCCGAAACCGTCCCCGTCCCCTAACCCTAACCCTAGCCCGAACCCTAACCCTAACCCTTCCCCGAAGCCTTCCACTCACCCGTCCCCTAATCCTAACCCGTAGGCTCACACTAACCCGCGCCCTCACACGTACGCTCCCCCTAAACCGTTGTCGTACCCTCACCTGGACCCTAAACCGTCCCCGTCCCCTAACCTTAACCCTAGCCCGAACCCTAACCCTAACCCTTCCCCGAACCCTTCCCCTCACCCGTCCCCTAATCCTAACCCGTACGGTCACACTAACCCGCGCCCTCACACGTACGCTCCCCTTAAACCGTTGTCGTACCCTCACCTGGACCCTAAACCGTCCCCTAACCCTAACCCTAACCCTAGCCCGAACCCTAACCCTAACCCTTCCCCGAAGCCTTCCCCTCACCCGTCCCCTAATCCTAACCCGTACGCTCACACTAACCCGCGCCCTCACACGTACGCTCCCCCTAAACCGTTGTCGTACCCTCACCTGGACCCTAAACCGTCCCCGTCCCCTAACCCTAACCCTAGTCCGAACCCTAACCCTAACCTTTCCCCGAAGCCTTCCCCTCACCCGTCCCCTAATCCTAACCCGTACGCTCACACTAACCCGCGCCCTCACACGTACGCTCCCCCTAAACCGTTGTCGTACCCTCACCTGGACCCTAAACCGTCCCCGTCCCCTAACCCTAACCCTAGCCCCAACCCTAACCCTAACCCTTCCCCGAAACCTTCCTCTCACCCGTCCCCTAATCCTAACCCGTACGCTCACACTAACCCGCGCCCTCACACGTACGCTCCCCCTAAACCGTTGTCGTACCCTCACCTGGACCCTAAACCGTCCCCGTCCCCTAACCCTAACCCGAGCCCGAACCCTAACACTAACCCTTCCCCGAAGCCTTCCCCTCACCCGTCCCCTAATCCTAACCCGTAGGCTCACACTAACCCGTGCCCTCACACGTACGCTCCCCCTAAACCGTTGTCGTACCCTCACCTGGACCCTAAACCGTCCCCGTCCCCTAACCCTAACCCTAGCCCGAACCCTAACCCTAACCCTTCCCCGAAGCCTTCCACTCACCCATCCCCTAATCCTAACAAATAGGCTCACACTAACCCGCGCCCTCACACGTACGCTCCCCCTAAACCGTTGTCGTACCCTCACCTGGACCCTAAACCGTCCCCGTCCCCTAACCCTAACCCTAGCCCGAACCCTAACCCTAACCCTTCCCCGAAGCCTTCCCCTCACCCGTCCCCTAATCCTAACCCGTACGCTCACACTAACCCGCGCCCTCACACGTACCCTCCCCCTAAACCGTTGTCGTAACCTCACCTGGACCCTGAACCGTCCCCGTCCAATAATCCTAATCCTAGCCCGAACCCTAAACCTAACCCTTGCCCGAAGCCTTCCCCTCACACATCCCCTAATCCTAACCCGTACGCTCACACTAACCCACGCCCTCACACGTACGCTCCCCCTAAACCGTTGTCGTACCCTCACCTGGACCCTAAACTGTCCCCGTCCCCTAACCCTAACCCTAGCCCGAACCCTAACCCTAACCCTTGCCCGAAGCCTTCCCCTCACCCGTCCCCTAATCCTAACCCGTACGCTCACACTAACCCACGCCCTCACACGTACGCTCCCCCTAAACCGTTGTCGTACCCTCACCTGGACCCTAAACCGTCCCCGTCCCCTAACCCTAACCCTAGCCCGAACCCTAACCCTAACCCTTGCCCGAAGCCTTCCCCTCACCCGTCCCCTAATCCTAACCGGTACGCTCACACTAACCCACGCCCTCACACGTACGCTCCCCCTAAACCGTTGTCGTACCCTCACCTGGACCCTAAACCGTCCACGTCCCCTAACCCTAACCCTAACCCTTCCCCGAAGCCTTCCCCTCACCCGTCCCCTAATCCTAACCCGTACGCTCACACTAACCCGCGCCCTGACACGTACGCTCCCCCTAAACCGTTGTCGTACCCTCACCTGGACCCTAAACCGTCCCCGTCCCCTAACCCTAACCCTAGCCTGAACCCTAACCCTAACCCTTCCCCGAAGCCTTCCCCTCACCCGTCCCCTAATCCTAACCCGTACGCTCACACTAACCCGCGCCCTCTCACGTACGCTCCCCCTAAACCGTTGTCGTACCCTCACCTGGACCCGAAACCGTCCCCGTCCCCTAACCCTAACCCTAGCCCGAACCCTAACCCTAACCCTTCCCCGAAGCCTTCCACTCACCCGTCCCCTAATCCTAACCCGTAGGCTCACACTAACCCGCGCCCTCACACGTACGCTCCCCCTAAACCGTTGTCGTACCCTCACCTGGACCCTAAACCGTCCCCGTCCCCTAACCTTAACCCTAGCCCGAACCCTAACCCTAACCCTTCCCCGAACCCTTCCCCTCACCCGTCCCCTAATCCTAACCCGTACGGTCACACTAACCCGCGCCCTCACATGTACGCTCCCCTTAAACCGTTGTCGTACCCTCACCTGGACCCTAAACCGTCCCCTAACCCTAACCCTAACCCTAGCCCGAACCCTAACCCTAACCCTTCCCCGAAGCCTTCCCCTCACCCGTCCCCTAATCCTAACCCGTACGCTCACACTAACCCGCGCCCTCACACGTACGCTCCCCCTAAACCGTTGTCGTACCCTCACCTGGACCCTAAACCGTCCCCGTCCCCTAACCCTAACCCTACTCCGAACCCTAACCCTAACCTTTCCCCGAAGCCTTCCCCTCACCCGTCCCCTAATCCTAACCCGTACGCTCACACTAACCCGCGCCCTCACACGTACGCTCCCCCTAAACCGTTGTCGTACCCTCACCTGGACCCTAAACCGTCCCCGTCCCCTAACCCTAACCCTAGCCCCAACCCTAACCCTAACCCTTCCCCGAAACCTTCCTCTCACCCGTCCCCTAATCCTAACCCGTACGCTCACACTAACCCGCGCCCTCACACGTACGCTCCCCCTAAACCGTTGTCGTACCCTCACCTGGACCCTAAACCGTCCCCGTCCCCTAACCCTAACCCTAGCCCGAACCCTAACACTAACCCTTCCCCGAAGCCTTCCCCTCACCCGTCCCCTAATCCTAACCCGTAGGCTCACACTAACCCGTGCCCTCACACGTACGCTCCCCCTAAACCGTTGTCGTACCCTCACCTGGACCCTAAACCGTCCCCGTCCCCTAACCCTAACCCTAGCCCGAACCCTAACCCTAACCCTTCCCCGAAGCCTTCCACTCACCCATCCCCTAATCCTAACAAATAGGCTCACACTAACCCGCGCCCTCACACGTACGCTCCCCCTAAACCGTTGTCGTACCCTCACCTGGACCCTAAACCGTCCCCGTCCCCTAACCCTAACCCTAGCCCAAACCCTAACCCTAACCCTTCCCCGAAGCCTTCCCCTCACCCGTCCCCTAATCCTAACCCGTACGCTCACACTAACCCGCGCCCTCACACGTACCCTCCCCCTAAACCGTTGTCGTAACCTCACCTGGACCCTGAACCGTCCCCGTCCAATAATCCTAATCCTAGCCCGAACCCTAAACCTAACCCTTGCCCGAAGCCTTCCCCTCACACATCCCCTAATCCTAACCCGTACGCTCACACTAACCCACGCCCTCACACGTACGCTCCCCCTAAACCGTTGTCGTACCCTCACCTGGACCCTAAACTGTCCCCGTCCCGTAACCCTAACCCTAGCCCGAACCCTAACCCTAACCCTTGCCCGAAGCCTTCCCCTCACTCGTCCCCTAATCCTAACCCGTACGCTCACACTAACCCACGCCCTCACACGTACGCTCCCCCTAAACCGTTGTCGTACCCTCACCTGGACCCTAAACCGTCCCCGTCCCCTAACCCTAACCCTAGCCCGAACCCTAACCCTAACCCTTGCCCGAAGCCTTCCCCTCACCCGTCCCCTAATCCTAACCGGTACGCTCACACTAACCCACGCCCTCACACGTACGCTCCCCCTAAACCGTTGTCGTACCCTCACCCGGACCCTAAACCGTCCACGTCCCCTAACCCTAACCCTAACCCTTCCCCGAAGCCTTCCCCTCACCCGTCCCCTAATCCTAACCCGTACGCTCACACTAACCCGCGCCCTGACACGTACGCTCCCCCTAAACCGTTGTCGTACCCTCACCTGGACCCTAAACCGTCCCCGTCCCCTAACCCTAACCCTAGCCTGAACCCTAACCCTAACCCTTCCCCGAAGCCTTCCCCTCACCCGTCCCCTAATCCTAACCCGTACGCTCACACTAACCCGCGCCCTCTCACGTACGCTCCCCCTAAACCGTTGTCGTACCCTCACCTGGACCCTAAACCGTCCCCGTCCCCTAACCTTAACCCTAGCCCAAACCCTAACCCTAACCCTTCCCCGAAGCCTTCCCCTCACCCGTCCCCTAATCCTAACCCGTATGGTCACACTAACCCGCGCCCTCACACGTACGCTCCCCGTAAACCGTTGTCGTACCCTCACCTGGACCCTAAACCGTCTCCTAACCCTAACCCTAACCCTAGCCCGAACCCTAACCATAACCCTTCCCCGAAGCCTTCCCCTCACCCGTCCCCTAATCCTAACCCGTACGCTCACACTAACCCGCGCCCTCACACGTACGCTCCCCCTAAACCGTTGTCGTACACTCACCTGGACCCTAAACCGTCCCCTTCCCCTAACCCTAACACTAGTCCGAAACCTAACCCTAACCCTTCCCCGAAGCCTTCCCCTCACCCGTCCCCTAATCCTAACCCGTACGCTCACACTAACCCGCGCCCTCACACGTACGCTCCACCTAAACCGTTGTCGTACCCTCACCTGGACCCTAAACCGTCCCCGTCCCCTAACCCTAACCCTAGCCCGAACCCTAAACCTAACCCTTCCCCGAAGCCTTCCCCTCACCCGTCCCCTAATCCTAACCCGTACACTCACACTAACCCGCGCCCTCACACGTACGCTCCCCGAAAACCGTTGTCGTACCCTCACCTGGACCATAAACGGTCCGCGTCCCCTAACCCTAAACCTAGTCCAAACCCTAACCCTAACACTTCCCCGAAGCCTTCCCCTCACCCGTCCCCTAATCCTAACCCGTACGCTCACACTAACCCGCGCCCTCACACGTACGTTCCCCGAAAACCGTTGTCGTACCCTCACCTGGACCCTAAACGGTCCCCGTCCCCTAACCCTAACCCTAGTCCAAACCCTAACCCTAACACTTTCCCGAAGCCTTCCCCTCACCCGTCCCCTAATCCTAACACGTACGCTCACACTAACCCGCACCCTCACACGTACGCTCCCCCTAAACCGTTGTCGTACCCTCACCTGAACCCTAAACTGTCCCCGTCCCCTAACCCTAACCCTAGACCGAACCCTAACCCTAACCCTTCCCCGAAGCCTTGCCCTCACCCGTCCCCTAATCCTAACCCGTACGCTCACACTGACCCGCGCCCTCACACGTAAGCTCCCCCTAAACCGTTGTCGTACCCTCACCTGGACACTAAACCGTCCCCTTCGCCTGACCCTAACCCTAGCCCGAACCCTAACCCTAACGCTTCCCCGAAGCCTTCCCCTCACCTGTCCCCTAATCCTAACCCGTACGCTCACACTAACCTGCGCTCTCACACGTACGCTCCCCCTAAACCGTTGTCGTACCCTCACCTGGACCCTAAACCGTCCCCGTCCCCTAACCCTAATCCTAGCCCGAACCCTAACCCTAACCCTTCCCTGAAGCCTTCTCCTCACCCGTCCCCTAATCCTAACCCGTACGCTCACACTAACCCACGCCCTCACAAGTACGCTCCTCCTAAACCGTTGTCGTACCCTCACCTGGACCCTAAACCGTCCCCGTCCCCTAACCCTAACCCTAGCCCGGACCCTAACCCTAACCCTTCCCCGAAGCCTTCCCCTCACCCGTCCCCTAATGCTAACCCGTACGCTCACACTAACCCGCGCACGCACACGTACGCTCCCCTTAAACCGCTGTCGTTCCCTCACCTGCTCCCTAAACCGTCCCCGTCCCCTAACCCTAACCCTAGCCCGAACCCTAACCCTAACCCTTCCCCGAAGCCTTCCCCTCACCCGTCCCCTAATCCTAACCCGTACGCTCACACTAACCCGCGCCCTCACACGTACGCTCCCCCTAAACCGTTGTCGTACCCTCACCTGGACCCTAAACCGTCCCCGTCCCCTAACCCTAACCCTAGCCCGAACCCTAACCCTAACCCTTCCCTGAAGCCTTCCCCTCACCCGTCCCCTAATCCTAACCCGTACGCTCACACTAACCCGCGCCCTCACACGTACGCTCCCCCTAAACCGTTGTCGTACCCTCACCTGGACCCTAAACCGTCCCCGTCCCCTAACCCTAACCCTAGCCCGGACCCTAACCCTAACCCTTCCCCGAAGCCTTCCCCTCACCCGTCCCCTATTCCTAACCCGTACGCTCACACTAACCGCGCCCTCACACGTACGCTCTCCCTAAAACGCTGTCGTACCCTCACCTGGACCCTAAACCGTCCCCGTCCCCTAACCCTAACCCTAGCCCGAACCCTAACCCTAACCCTTCCCCGAAGCCTTCCCCTCACCCGTCCCCTAATCCTAACCCGTACGCTCACACTAACCCGCGCCCTCACACGTACGCTCCCCCTAAACCGTTGTCGTACCCTCACCTGGACCCTAAACCGTCCCCGTCCCCTAACCCTAACCCTAGCCCGAACCCTAACCCTAACCCTTCCCCGAAACCTTCCCCGCACCCGTCCCCTAATCCTAACCCGTACGCTCACACTAACCCGCCCCCTCACACGTACGCTCCCCCTAAACCGTTGTCGTACCCTCACCTGGACCCTATACCGTCCCCGTCCCCTAACCCTAACCCTAGCCCGAACTCTAACTCTAACCCTTCCCCGAAGCCTTCCCCTCACCCGTCCCCTAATCCTAACCCGTACGCTCACACTAACCCGCGCCCTCACACGTACGCTCCCCCTAAACCGTTGTCGTACCCTCACCTGGACCCTAAACCGTCCCCGTCCCCTAACCCTAACCCTAGCCCGAACCCTAACCCTAACCCTTCCCCGAAGCCTTCCACTCACCCGTCCCCTAATCCTAAAAAATAGGCTCACACTAACCCGCGCCCTCACACGTACGCTGCCCCTAAACCGTTGTCGTACCCTCACCTGGACCCTAAACCGTCCCCGTCCCCTAACCCTAACCCTAGCCCGAACCCTAACCCTAACCCTTCCCCGAAGCCTTCCCCTCACCCGTCCCCTAATCCTAACCTGTACGCTCACACTAACCCGCGCCCTCACACGTACGCTCCCCCTAAACCGTTGTCGTACCCTCACCTGGACCCTAAACCGTCCCCGTCCCCTAACCCTAACCCTAGCCCGAACCCTAACCCTAACACTTCCCCGAAGCCTTCCCCTCACACGTCCCCTAATCCTAACCCGTACGCTCACACTAACCCGCGCCCTCACACGTACGCTACCCCTAAACCGTTGTCGTACCCTCACCTGGACCCTAAACCGTCCCCGTCCCCTAACCCTAACCCTAGCCCGAAATCTAACTCTAACCCTTCCCCGAAGCCTTCCCCTCACCCGTCCCCTAATCCTAACCCGTACGCTCACACTAACCCGCGCCTCACACGTACGCTCCCCCTAAACCATTGTCATACACTCACGTGGACCCTAAACCGTCCCCGTCCCCTAACCCTAACCCTAGCCCGAACCCTAACCCTAAACCTTCCCCGAAGCCTCCCCTCAACCGTCCCCTAATCCTAACCCGTACGCTCACACTAACCCGCACGCTCACACGTACGCTCCCCCTCCACCGTTGTCGTACCCTCACCTGGACCCTAAACCGCCCGGGTCCCCTAACCCTAACCCTAGCCCGAACCCTAACCCTAACCCTTCCCCGAAGCCTTCCCCTCACCCGTCCCCTAATCCTAACCCGTACGCTCACACTAACCCACGCCCTCACACGTACGCTCCCCCTAAGCCGTTGTCGTACCATCACCTGGACCCTAACCCGTCCCCGTCCCCTAACCCTAACCCTAGCCCGAACCCTAACCCTAAACCTTCCCCGAAGCCTTCCCCTCACCCGTCCCCTAATCCTAACCCGTACGCTCACACTAACCCGCACCCTCACACGTACGCTCTCCCTAAACCTCTGTCGTACCCTCACCTGGACCCTAAACCGTCCCCGTCCCCGTCCCCTAACCCTAGCCCGAACCCTAACCCTAACCCTTCCCCGAAGCCTTCCCCTCACCCGTCCCCTAATCCTAACCCGTACGCTCACACTAACCCGCGCCCTCACACGTACGCTCCCCCTAAACCGTTGTCGTACCCTCACCTGGACCCTAAACCGTCCCCGTCCCCTAACCCTAACCCTAGCCCGAACCCTAACCCTAACCCTTCCCCGAAGCCTTCCCCTCACCCGTCCCCTAATCCTAACCCGTACGCTCACACTAACCCGCGCCCTCACACGTACGCTCCCCCTAAACCGTTGTCGTACCCTCACCTGGACCCTAAACCGTCCCCGTCCCCTAACCCTAACCCTAGCCCGAACTCTAACTCTAACCCTTCCCCGAAGCCTTCCCCTCACCCGTCCCCTAATCCTAACCCGTACGCTCACACTAACCCGCGCCCTCACACGTACGCTCCCCCTAAACCATTGTCATACACTCACGTGGACCCTAAACCGTCCCCGTCCCCTAACCCTAACCCTAGCCCGAACCCTAACCCTAAACCTTCCCCGAAGCCTTCCCCTCAACCGTCCCCTAATCCTAACCCGTACGCTCACACTAACCCGCACGCTCACACGTACGCTCCCCCTCCACCGTTGTCGTACCCTCACCTGAACGCTAAACCGCCCCCGTCCCCTAACCCTAACCCTAGCCCGAACCCTAACCCTAACCCTTCCCCGAAGCCTTCCCCTCACCCGTCCCCTAATCCTAACCCGTACGCTCACACTAACCCGCGCCCTCACACGTACGCTCCCCCTAAGCCGTTGTCGTACCCTCACCTGGACCCTAAACCGTCCCCGTCCCCTAACCCTAACCCTAGCCCGAACCCTAACCCTAACCCTTCCCCGAAGCCTTCCCCTCACCCGTCCCCTAATCCTAACCCGTATGCTCACACTAACCCGCACCCTCACACGTACGCTCCCCCTAAACCATTGTCGTACCCTCACCTGGACCCTAAACCGTCCCCGTCCCCTAACCGTAACCCTAGCCCGAACCCTAACCCTAACCCTTCCCCGAAGCCTTCCCCTCACCCGTCCCCTAATCCTAACCCGTACGCTCACACTAACCCGCGCCCTCACACGTACGCTCCCCCTAAACCATTGTCATACCCTCACGTGGACCCTAAACCGTCCCCGTCCCCTAACCCTAACCCTAGCCCGAACCCTAACCCTAAACCTTCCCCGAAGCCTTCCCCTCACCCGTCCCCTAATCCTAACCCGTACGCTCACACTAACCCACGCCCTCACACGTACGCTCCCCCTAAACCGTTGTCGTACCCTCACCTGGACCCTAAACCGTCCCCGTCCCCTAACCCTAACCCTAGCCCGAACCCTAACCCTAACACTTACCCGAAGCCTTCCCCTCACACGTCCCCTAATCCTAACCCGTACGCTCACACTAACCCACGCCCTCACACGTACGCTCCCCCTAAACCGTTGTCGTACCCTCACCTGGACCCTAAACCGTCCCCGTCCCCTAACCCTAACCCTAACCCTTCCCCGAAGCCTTCCCCTCACCCGTCCCCTAATCCTAACCCGTACGCTCACAGTAACCCGCGCCCTGACACGTACGGTCCCCCTAAACCGTTTTCGTACCCTCACCTGGACCCTAAACCGTCCCCGTACCCTAACCCTAACCCTAGCCCGAACCCTAACCCTAACCCTTCCCCGAAGCCTTCCCCTCACCCGTCCCCTAATCCTAACCCGTATGGTCACACTAACCCGCGCCCTCACACGTACGCTCCCCGTAAACCGTTGTCGTACCCTCACCTGGACCCTAAACCGTCCCCTAACGCTAACCCTAACCCTAGCCCGAACCCTAACCATAACCCTTCCCCGAAGCCTTCCCCTCACCCGTCCCCTAATCCTAACCCGTACGCTCACACTGACCCGCGCCCTCACACGTACGCTCCCCCTAAACCGTTGTCGTACCCTCACCTGGACACTAAACCGTCCCCTTCGCCTAACCCTAACCCTAGCCCGAACCCTAACCCTAACGCTTCCCCGAAGCCTTCCCTCACCTGTCCCCTAATCCTAACCCGTACGCTCACACTAACCTGTGCCCTCACATGTACGCTCCCCCTAAACCGTTGTCGTACCCTCACCTGGACCCTAAACCGTCCCCGTCCCCTAACCCTAACCCTAGCCCGGACCCTAACCCTAACCCTTCCCCGAAGCCTTCCCCTCACCCGTCCCCTAATGCTAACCCGTACGCTCACACTAACCCGCGCACTCACACGTACGCTCCCCTTAAACCACTGTCGTACCCTCACCTGGACCCTAAACCGTCCCCGTCCCCTAACCCTAACCCTAGCCCGAACCCTAACCCTAACCCTTCCCCGAAGCCTTCCCCTCACACGTCCCCTAATCCTAACCTGTACGCTCACACTAACCCGCGCCCTCACACGTACGCTCCCCCTAAACCGTTGTCGTACCCTCACCTGGACCCTAAACCGTCCCCTAACCCTAACCCTAACCCTAGCCCGAACCCTAACCCTAACACTTCCCCGAAGCCTTCCCCTCACACGTCCCCTAATCCTAACCCGTACGCTCACACTAACCCGCGCCCTCACACGTACGCTCCCCCTAAACCGTTGTCGTACCCTCACCTGGACCCTAAACCGTCCCCGTCCCCTAACCCTAACCCTAGCCCGAAATCTAACTCTAACCCTTCCCCGAAGCCTTCCCCTCACCCGTCCCCTAATCCTAACCCGTACGCTCACACTAACCCGCGCCTCACACGTACGCTCCCCCTAAACCATTGTCATACACTCACGTGGACCCTAAACCGTCCCCGTCCCCTAACCCTAACCCTAGCCCGAACCCTAACCCTAAACCTTCCCCGAAGCCTCCCCTCAACCGTCCCCTAATCCTAACCCGTACGCTCACACTAACCCGCACGCTCACACGTACGCTCCCCCTCCACCGTTGTCGTACCCTCACCTGGACCCTAAACCGCCCGGGTCCCCTAACCCTAACCCTAGCCCGAACCCTAACCCTAACCCTTCCCCGAAGCCTTCCCCTCACCCGTCCCCTAATCCTAACCCGTACGCTCACACTAACCCACGCCCTCACACGTACGCTCCCCCTAAGCCGTTGTCGTACCATCACCTGGACCCTAAACCGTCCCCGTCCCCTAACCCTAACCCTAGCCCGAACCCTAACCCTAACCCTTCCCCGAAGCCTTCCCCTCACCCGTCCCCTAATCCTAACCCGTACGCTCACACTAACCCGCACCCTCACACGTACGCTCTCCCTAAACCTCTGTCGTACCCTCACCTGGACCCTAAACCGTCCCCGTCCCCGTCCCCTAACCCTAGCCCGAACCCTAACCCTAACCCTTCCCCGAAGCCTTCCCCTCACCCGTCCCCTAATCCTAACCCGTACGCTCACACTAACCCGCGCCCTCACACGTACGCTCCCCCTAAACCGTTGTCGTACCCTCACCTGGACCCTAAACCGTCCCCGTCCCCTAACCCTAACCCTAGCCCGAACCCTAACCCTAACCCTTCCCCGAAGCCTTCCCCTCACCCGTCCCCTAATCCTAACCCGTACGCTCACACTAACCCGCGCCCTCACACGTACGCTCCCCCTAAACCGTTGTCGTACCCTCACCTGGACCCTAAACCGTCCCCGTCCCCTAACCCTAACCCTAGCCCGAACTCTAACTCTAACCCTTCCCCGAAGCCTTCCCCTCACCCGTCCCCTAATCCTAACCCGTACGCTCACACTAACCCGCGCCCTCACACGTACGCTCCCCCTAAACCATTGTCATACACTCACGTGGACCCTAAACCGTCCCCGTCCCCTAACCCTAACCCTAGCCCGAACCCTAACCCTAAACCTTCCCCGAAGCCTTCCCCTCAACCGTCCCCTAATCCTAACCCGTACGCTCACACTAACCCGCACGCTCACACGTACGCTCCCCCTCCACCGTTGTCGTACCCTCACCTGAACGCTAAACCGCCCCCGTCCCCTAACCCTAACCCTAGCCCGAACCCTAACCCTAACCCTTCCCCGAAGCCTTCCCCTCACCCGTCCCCTAATCCTAACCCGTACGCTCACACTAACCCGCGCCCTCACACGTACGCTCCCCCTAAGCCGTTGTCGTACCCTCACCTGGACCCTAAACCGTCCCCGTCCCCTAACCCTAACCCTAGCCCGAACCCTAACCCTAACCCTTCCCCGAAGCCTTCCCCTCACCCGTCCCCTAATCCTAACCCGTATGCTCACACTAACCCGCACCCTCACACGTACGCTCCCCCTAAACCATTGTCGTACCCTCACCTGGACCCTAAACCGTCCCCGTCCCCTAACCGTAACCCTAGCCCGAACCCTAACCCTAACCCTTCCCCGAAGCCTTCCCCTCACCCGTCCCCTAATCCTAACCCGTACGCTCACACTAACCCGCGCCCTCACACGTACGCTCCCCCTAAACCATTGTCATACCCTCACGTGGACCCTAAACCGTCCCCGTCCCCTAACCCTAACCCTAGCCCGAACCCTAACCCTAAACCTTCCCCGAAGCCTTCCCCTTCAACCGTCCCCTAATCCTAACCCGTAAGCTCACACTAACCCGCACGCTCACACGTACGCTCCCCCTCCACCGTAGTCGTACCCTCACCTGGACCCTAAACCGCCACCGTCCCCTAACCCTAACCCTAGCCCGAACCCTAACCCTAACCCTTCCCCGAAGCCTTCCCATCACCCGTCCCCTTATCCTAACCCGTACGCTCACACTAACCCGCGCCCTCACACGTACGCTCCCCCTAAGCCGTTGTCGTACCCTCACCTGGACCCTAAACCGTCCCCGTCCCCTAACCCTAACCCTAGCCCGAACCCTAACCCTAACACTTCCCCGAAGCCTTCCCCTCACCCGTCCCCTAATCCTAACCCGTACGGTCACACTAACCCGCGCCCTCACACGTACGCTCCCCTTAAACCGTTGTCGTACCCTCACCTGGACCCTAAACCGTCCCCTTCGCCTAACCCTAACCCTAGCCCGAACCCTAACCCTAACCCTTCCCCGAAGCCATCCCCTCACCCGTCCCCTAATCCTAACCCGTACGCTCACACTAACCCGCGCCCTCACACGTACGCTCCCCCTAAACCGTTGTCGTACCCTCACCTGGACCCTAAACCGTCCCCGTCCCCTAACCCTAACCCTAGTCCGAACCCTAACCCTAACCCTTCCCCGAAGCCTTCCCCTCACCCATCCCCTAATCCTAACCCATACGCTCACACTAACCCGCGCCCTCACACGTACGCTCCCCCTAAGCCGTTGTCGTACCCTCACCTCGACCCTAAACCGTCCCCGTCCCCTAACCCTAACCCTAGCCCGAACCCTAACCCTAACACTTCCCCGAAGCCTTCCCCTCACCCGTCCCCTAATCCTAACCTGTAGGCTCACACTAACCCGCGCCCTCACACGTACGCTCCCCCTAAACCGTTGTCGTACCCTCACCTGGACCCGAAACCGTCCCCGTCCCCTAACACTAACCCTAGCACGAACCCTAACCCTAACCCTTCCCCGAAGCCTTCCACTCACCCGTCCCCTAATCCTAACCCGTAGGCTCACACTAACCCGCGCCCTCACACGTACGCTCCCCCTAAACCGTTGTCGTACCCTCACCTGGACCCTAAACCGTCCCCTAACCCTAACCTTAACCCTAGCCCGAACCCTAACCCTAACCCTTCCCCGAACCCTTCCCCTCACCCGTCCCCTAATCCTAACCCGTACGGTCACACTAACCCGCGCCCTCACACGTACGCTCCCCTTAAACCGTTGTCGTACCCTCACCTGGACCCTAAACCGTCCCCTAACCCTAACCCTAACCCTAGCCCGAACCCTAAACCTAACCCTTCCCCGAAGCCTTCCCCTCACCCGTCCCCTAATCCTAACCCGTACGCTCACACTAACCCGCGCCCTCACACGTACGCTCCCCCTAAACCGTTGTCGTACCCTCACCTGGACCCTAAACCGTCCCCGTCCCCTAACCCTAACCCTAGTCAGAACCCTAACCCTAACCCTTCCCCGAAGACTTCCCCTCACCCGTCCCCTAATCCTAACCCGTACGCTCACACTAACCCGCGCCCTCACACGTACGCTCCCCCTAAACCGTTGTCGTACCCTCACCTGGACCCTAAACCGTCCCCGTCCCCTAACCCTAACCCTAGCCCGAACCCTAACCCTAACCCTTCCCCGAAACCTTCCCCTCACCCGTCCCCTAATCCTAACCCGTACGCTCACACTAACCCGCGCCCTCACACGTACGCTCCCCCTAAACCGTTGTCGTACCCTCACCTGGACCCTAAACCGTCCCTGTCCCCTAACCCTAACCCTAGCCCGAACCCTAACACTAACCCTTCCCCGAAGCCTTCCCCTCACCCGTCCCCTAATCCTAACCCGTACGCTCACACTAACCCGCGCCCTCACACGTACGCTCCCCCTAAACCATTGTCATACCCTCAGGTGGACCCTAAACCGTCCCCGTCCCCTAACCCTAACCCTAGCCCGAACCCTAACCCTAAACCTTCCCCGAAGCCTTCCCCTTAACCGTCCCCTAATCCTAACCCGTACGCTCACACTAACCCGCACGCTCACACGTACGCTCCCCCTCCACCGTTGTCGTACCCTCACCTGGACCCTAAACCGCCCCCGTCCCCTAACCCTAACCCTAGCCCGAACCCTAACCCTAACCCTTCCCCGAAGCCTTCCCCTCACCCGTCCCCTAATCCTAACCCGTACGCTCACACTAACCCGCGCCCTCACACGTACGCTCCCCCTAAGCCGTTGTCGTACCCTCACCTGGACCCTAAACCGTCCCCGTCCCCTAACCCTAACCCTAGCCCGAAACCTAACCCTTACACTTCCCCGAAGCCTTCCCCTCACCCGTCCCCTAATCCTAACCCGTAGGCTCACACTAACCCGCGCCCTCACACGTATGCTCCCCCTAAACCGTTGTCGTACCCTCACCTGGACCCTAAACCGTACCCGTCCCCTAACCCTAACCCTAGCCCGAACCCTAACCCTAACCCTTCCCCGAAGCCTTCCACTCACCCGTCCCCTAATCCTAACAAATAGGCGAACACTAACCCGCGCCCTCACACGTACGCTCCCCCTAAACCGTTGTCGTACCCTCACCTGGACCCTAAACTGTCCCCGTCCCCTAACCCTAACCCTAGCCCGAACCCTAACCCTAACCCTTGCCCGAAGCCTTCCCCTCACCCGTCCCCTAATCCTAACCCGTACGCTCACACTAACCCACGCCCTCACACGTACGCTCCCCCTAAACCGTTGTAGTACCCTCACCTGGACCCTAAACCGTCCCCGTCCCCTAACCCTAACCCTAACCCTTCCCCGAAGCCTTCCCCTCACCCGTCCCCTAATCCTAACCCGTACGCTCACACTAACCCGCGCCCTCACACGTACGCTACCCCTAAACCGTTGTCGTACCCTCACCTGGACCCTAAACCGTCCCCGTCCCCTAACCCTAACCCTAGCCCGAACCCTAACCCTAAACCTTCCCCGAAGCCTTCCCCTCACCCGTCCCCTAATCTTAACCCGTACGCTCACACTAACCCGCGCCCTCTCACGTACGCTCCCCCTAAACCGTTGTCGTACCCTCACCTGGACCCTAAACCGTCCCCGTCCCCTAACCTTAACCCTAGCCCAAACCCTAACCCTAACCCTTCCCCGAAGCCTTCCCCTCACCCGTCCCCTAATCCTAACCCGTATGGTCACACTAACCCGCGCCCTCACACGTACGCTCCCCGTAAACCGTTGTCGTACCCTCACCTGGACCCTAAACCGTCCCCTAACCCTAACCCTAACCCTAGCCCGAACCCTAACCATAACCCTTCCCCGAAGCCTTCCCCTCACCCGTCCCCTAATCCTAACCCGTACGCTCACACTAACCCGCGCCCTCACACGTACGCTCCCCGAAAAAAGTTGTCGTACCCTCACCTGGACCCTAAACGGTCCCCGTCCCCTAACCCTAACCCTAGTCCAAACCCTAACCCTAACACTTCCCCGAAGCCTTCCCCTCACCCGTCCCCTAATCCTAACCCGTACGCTCACACTAACCCACGCCCTCACACGTACGCTCCCCGAAAACCGTTGTCGTACCCTCACCTGGACACTAAACCGTCCCCTTCGCCTAACCCTAACCCTAGCCCGAACCCTAACCCTAACGCTTCCCCGAAGCCTTCCCCTCACCTGTCCCCTAATCCTAACCCGTACGCTCACACTAACCTGCGCTCTCACACGTACGCTCCCCCTAAACCGTTGTCGTACACTCACCTGGACCCTAAACCGTCCCCGTCCCCTAACCCTAACCCTAGCCCGAACCCTAACCCTAACACTTCCCTGAAGCCTTCTCCTCACCCGTCCCCTAATCCTAACCCGTACACTCACACTAACCCACGCCCTCACAAGTACGCTCCCCCTAAACCGTTGTCGTACCCTCACCTGGACCCTAAACCGTCCCCGTCCCCTAACCCTAACCCTAGCCCGGACCCTAACCCTAACCCTTCCCCGAAGCCTTCCCCTCACCCGTCCCCTAATGCTAACCCGTACGCTCACACTAACCCGCGCACTCACACGTACGCTCCCCTTAAACCGCTGTCGTACCTTCACCTGGACCCTAAACCGTCCCCGTCCCCTAACCCTAACCCTAGCCCGAACCCTAACCCTAACCCTTCCCCGAAGCCTTCCCCTCACCCGTCCCCTAATCCTAACCCGTACGCTCACACTAACCCGCGCCCTCACACGTACGCTCCCCCTAAACCGTTGTCGTACCCTCACCTGGACCCTAAACCGTCCCCGTCCCCTAACCCTAACCCTAGCCCGAACCCTAAACCTAACCCTTCCCTGAAGCCTTCCCCTCACCCGTCCCCTAATCCTAACCCGTACGCTCACACTAACCCGCGCCCTCACACGTACGCTCCCCCTAAACCGTTGTCGTACCCTCACCTGGACCCTAAACCGTCCCCATCCCCTAACCCTAACCCTAGCTCGAACTCTAACTCTAACCCTTCCCCGAAGCCTTCCCCTCACCCGTCCCCTAATCCTAACCCGTACGCTCACACTAACCCGCGCCCTCACACGTACGCTCCCCCTAAACCATTGTCATACACTCACGTGGACCCTAAACCGTCCCCGTCCCCTAACCCTAACCCTAGCCCGAACCCTAACCCTAAACCTTCCCCGAAGCCTTCCCCTCAACCGTCCCCTAATCCTAACCCGTACGCTCACACTAACCCGCACGCTCACACGTACGCTCCCCCTCCACCGTTGTCGTACCCTCACCTGGACCCTAAACCGCCCCCGTCCCCTAACCCTAACCCTAGCCCGAACCCTAACCCTAACCCTTCCCCGAAGCCTTCCACTCACCCGTCCCCTAATCCTAACAAATAGGCTCACACTAACCCGCGCCCTCACACGTACGCTCCGCCTAAACCGTTGTCGTACCCTCACCTGGACCCTAAACCGTCCCCGTCCCCTAACCCTAACCCTAGCCCGAACCCTAACCCTAACCCTTCCCCGAAGCCTTCCCCTCACCCGTCCCCTAATCCTAACCCGTACGCTCACACTAAACCGCGCCCTCACACGTACGCTCCCCCTAAACCGTTGTCGTAACCTCACCTGGACCCTGAACCGTCCCCGTCCAATAATCCTAATCCTAGCCCGAACCCTAAACCTAACACTTGCCCGAAGCCTTCCCCTCACCCATCCCCTAATCCTAACCCGTACGCTCACACTAACCCACGCCCTCACACGTACGCTCCCCCTAAACCGTTGTCGTACCCTCACCTGGACCCTAAACTGTCCCCGTCCCCTAACCCTAACCCTAGCCCGAACCCTAACCCTAACCCTTCCCCGAAGTCTTCCCCTCACCCGTCCCCTAATCCTAACCCGTACGCTCACACTAACCCGCGCCCTCACACGTACGCTCCCCCTAAACCGTTGTCGTACCCTCACCTGGACCCTAAACCGTCCCCGTCCCCTAACCCTAACCCTAGCCCGAACCCTAACCCTAACCCTTCCCCGAAGCCTTCCCCTCACCCGTCCTCTAATCCTAACACGTATGGTCACACTAACCCGCGCCCTCACACGTACGCTCCCCGTAAACCGTTGTCGTACCCTCACCTGGACCCTAAACCGTCCCCTAACCCTAACCCTAACCCTAGCCCGAACCCTAACCCTAACCCTTCCCCGAAGCCTTCCCCTCACCCGTCCCCTAATCCTAACCCGTACGCTCACACTAACCCGCGCCCTCACACGTACGCTCCCCCTAAACCGTTGTCGTACCCTCACCTGGACCCTAAACCGTCCCCGTCCCCTAACCCTAACCCTAGTCCGAACCCTAACCCTAACCCTTCCCCGAAGCCTTCCCCTAACCCGTCCCCTAATCCTAACCCGTACGCTCACACTAACCCGCGCCCTCACACGTACGCTCCACCTAAACCGTTGTCGTACCCTCACCTGGACCCTAAACCGTCCCCGTCCCCTAACCCTAACCCTAGCCCGAACCCTAAACCTAACCCTTCCCCGAAGCCTTCCCCTCACCCGTCCCCTAATCCTAACCCGTACGCTCACACTAACCCGTGCCCTCACACGTACGCTCCCCGAAAACCGTTGTCGTACCCTCACCTGGACCCTAAACGGTCCCCGTCCCCTAACCCTAACCCTAGTCCAAACCCTAACCCTAACACTTCCCCGAAGCCTTCCCCTCACCCGTCCCCTAATCCTAACCCGTACGCTCACACTAACCCGCGCCCTCACACGTACGCTCCCCGAAAACCGTTGTCGTACCCTCACCTGGACCCTAAACGGTCCCCGTCCCCTAACCCTAACCCTAGTCCAAACCCTAACCCTAACACTTCCCCGAAGCCTTCCCCTCACCCGTCCCCTAATCCTAACACGTACGCCCACACTGACCCGCGCCCTCACACGTACGCTCCCCCTAAACCTTTGTCGTACCCTCACCTGCACCCTAAACCGTCCCCATCCCCTAACCCCAACCCTAGCCCGAACTCTAACTGTAACCCTTCCCCGAAGCCTTCCCCTCACCCGTCCCCTAATCCTAACCCGTACGCTCACACTAACCCGCGCCCTCACACGTACGCTCCCCCTAAACCATTGTCATACACTCACGTGGACCCTAAACCGTCCCCGTCCCCTAACCCTAACCCTAGCCCGAACCCTAACCCTAACCCTAAACGGTCCCCGTCCCCTAACCCTAACCCTAGTCCAAACCCTAACCCTAACACTTCCCCGAAGCCTTCCCCTCATCCGTCCCCTAATCCTAACCCGTACGCTCACACTAACCCGCGCCCTCACACGTACGCTCCCCGAAAACCGTTGTCGTACCCTCACCTGGACCCTAAACGGTCCCCGTCCCCTAACCCTAACCCTAGTCCAAACCCTAACCCTAATACTTCCCCGAAGCCTTCCCCTCACCCGTCCCCTAATCCTAACACGTACGCTCACACTAACCCGCACCCTCACACGTACGCTCCCCCTAAACCGTTGTCGTACCCTCACCTGAACCCTAAACCGTCCCCATCCCCTAACCCTAACCCTAGACCGAACCCTAACCCTAACCCTTCCCCGAAGCCTTGCCCTCACCCGTCCCCTAATCCTAACCCGTACGCTCACACTGACCCGCGCCCTCACACGTACGCTAACCCTAAACCGTTGTCGTACCCTCACCTGGACACTAAACCGTCCCCTTCGCCTAACCCTAACCCTAACCCTAACCCTTCCCCGAAGCCTTCCCCTCACCCGTCCCCTAATGCTAACCCGTACGCTCACACTAACCCGCGCACTCACACGTACGCTCCCCTTAAACCGCTGTCGTACCCTCACCTGGACCCTAAACCGTCCCCGTCCCCTAACCCTAACCCTAGCCCGAACCCTAACCCTAACCCTTCCCCGAAGCCTTCCCCTCACCCGTCCCCTAATCCTAACCCGTACGCTCACACTAACCCGCGCCCTCACACGTACGCTCCCCCTAAACCGTTGTCGTACCCTCACCTGGACCCTAAACTGTCCCCGTCCCCTAACCCTAACCCTAGCCCGAACCCTAACCCTAACCCTTCCCCGAAGTCTTCCCCTCACCCGTCCCCTAATCCTAACCCGTACGCTCACACTAACCCGCGCCCTCACACGTACGCTCCCCCTAAACCGTTGTCGTACCCTCACCTGGACCCTAAACCGTCCCCGTCCCCTAACCCTAACCCTAGCCCGAACCCTAACCCTAACCCTTCCCCGAAGCCTTCCCCTCACCCGTCCTCTAATCCTAACACGTATGGTCACACTAACCCGCGCCCTCACACGTACGCTCCCCGTAAACCGTTGTCGTACCCTCACCTGGACCCTAAACCGTCCCCTAACCCTAACCCTAACCCTAGCCCGAACCCTAACCCTAACCCTTCCCCGAAGCCTTCCCCTCACCCGTCCCCTAATCCTAACCCGTACGCTCACACTAACCCGCGCCCTCACACGTACGCTCCCCCTAAACCGTTGTCGTACCCTCACCTGGACCCTAAACCGTCCCCGTCCCCTAACCCTAACCCTAGTCCGAACCCTAACCCTAACCCTTCCCCGAAGCCTTCCCCTAACCCGTCCCCTAATCCTAACCCGTACGCTCACACTAACCCGCGCCCTCACACGTACGCTCCACCTAAACCGTTGTCGTACCCTCACCTGGACCCTAAACCGTCCCCGTCCCCTAACCCTAACCCTAGCCCGAACCCTAAACCTAACCCTTCCCCGAAGCCTTCCCCTCACCCGTCCCCTAATCCTAACCCGTACGCTCACACTAACCCGTGCCCTCACACGTACGCTCCCCGAAAACCGTTGTCGTACCCTCACCTGGACCCTAAACGGTCCCCGTCCCCTAACCCTAACCCTAGTCCAAACCCTAACCCTAACACTTCCCCGAAGCCTTCCCCTCACCCGTCCCCTAATCCTAACCCGTACGCTCACACTAACCCGCGCCCTCACACGTACGCTCCCCGAAAACCGTTGTCGTACCCTCACCTGGACCCTAAACGGTCCCCGTCCCCTAACCCTAACCCTAGTCCAAACCCTAACCCTAACACTTCCCCGAAGCCTTCCCCTCACCCGTCCCCTAATCCTAACACGTACGCCCACACTGACCCGCGCCCTCACACGTACGCTCCCCCTAAACCTTTGTCGTACCCTCACCTGCACCCTAAACCGTCCCCATCCCCTAACCCCAACCCTAGCCCGAACTCTAACTGTAACCCTTCCCCGAAGCCTTCCCCTCACCCGTCCCCTAATCCTAACCCGTACGCTCACACTAACCCGCGCCCTCACACGTACGCTCCCCCTAAACCATTGTCATACACTCACGTGGACCCTAAACCGTCCCCGTCCCCTAACCCTAACCCTAGCCCGAACCCTAACCCTAACCCTAAACGGTCCCCGTCCCCTAACCCTAACCCTAGTCCAAACCCTAACCCTAACACTTCCCCGAAGCCTTCCCCTCATCCGTCCCCTAATCCTAACCCGTACGCTCACACTAACCCGCGCCCTCACACGTACGCTCCCCGAAAACCGTTGTCGTACCCTCACCTGGACCCTAAACGGTCCCCGTCCCCTAACCCTAACCCTAGTCCAAACCCTAACCCTAATACTTCCCCGAAGCCTTCCCCTCACCCGTCCCCTAATCCTAACACGTACGCTCACACTAACCCGCACCCTCACACGTACGCTCCCCCTAAACCGTTGTCGTACCCTCACCTGAACCCTAAACCGTCCCCATCCCCTAACCCTAACCCTAGACCGAACCCTAACCCTAACCCTTCCCCGAAGCCTTGCCCTCACCCGTCCCCTAATCCTAACCCGTACGCTCACACTGACCCGCGCCCTCACACGTACGCTAACCCTAAACCGTTGTCGTACCCTCACCTGGACACTAAACCGTCCCCTTCGCCTAACCCTAACCCTAACCCTAACCCTTCCCCGAAGCCTTCCCCTCACCCGTCCCCTAATGCTAACCCGTACGCTCACACTAACCCGCGCACTCACACGTACGCTCCCCTTAAACCGCTGTCGTACCCTCACCTGGACCCTAAACCGTCCCCGTCCCCTAACCCTAACCCTAGCCCGAACCCTAACCCTAACCCTTCCCCGAAGCCTTCCCCTCACCCGTCCCCTAATCCTAACCCGTACGCTCACACTAACCCGCGCCCTCACACGTACGCTCCCCCTAAACCGTTGTCGTACCCTCACCTGGACCCTAAACCGTCCCCGTCCCCTAACCCTAACCCTAGCCCGAACCCTAACCCTAACCCTTCCCCGAAGCCTTCCCCTCACCCGTCCCCTAATCCTAACCCGTACGCTCACACTAACCCGCGCCCTCACACGTACGCTCCCCCTAAACCGTTGTCGTACCCTCACCTGGACCCTAAACCGTCCCCGTCCCCTAAACCTAACCCTAACCCTAGCCCGAACTCTAACTCTAACCCTTCCCCGAAGCCTTCCCCTCATCCGTCCCCTAATCCTAACCCGTACGCTCACACTAACCCGCGCCCTCACACGTACGCTCCCCCTAAACCATTGTCATACACTCACGTGGACCCTAAACCGTCCCCGTCCCCTAACCCTAACCCTAGCCCGAACCCTAACCCTAAACCTTCCCCGAAGCCTTCCCCTCAACCGTCCCCTAATCCTAACCCGTACGCTCACACTAACCCGCACGCTCACACGTACGCTCCCCCTCCACCGTTGTCGTACCCTCACCTGGACCCTAAACCGCCCCCTTCCCCGAAGCCTTCCCCTCACCCGTCCCCTAATCCTAACCCGTACGCTCACACTAACCCGCGCCCTCACACGTACGCTCCCCCTAAGTCGTTGTCGTACCATCACCTGGACCCTAAACCGTCCCCGTCCCCTAACCCTAACCCTAGCCCGAACCCTAACCCTAACCCTTCCCCGAAGCCTTCCCCTCACCCGTCCCCTAATCCTAACCCGTACGCTCACACTAACCCGCACCCTCACACGTACGCTCCCCCTAAACCGTTGTCGTACCCTCACCTGGACCCTAAACCGTCCCCGTCCCCTAACCCTAACCCTAGCCCGAACCCTAACCCTAACCCTTCCCCGAAGCCTTCCCCTCACCCGTCCCCTAATCCTAACCCGTACGCTCACACTAACCGCGCCCTCACACGTACGCTCTCCCTAAACCGCTGTCGTACCCTCACCTGGACCCTAAACCGTCCCCGTCCCCTAACCCTAACCCTGGCCCGAACCCTAACCCTAACCCTTCCCCGAAGCCTTCCCCTCACCCGTCCCCTAATCCTAACCCGTACGCTCACACTAACCCGCGCCCTCACACGTACGCTCCCCCTAAACCGTTGTCGTACCCTCACCTGGACCCTAAACCGTCCCCGTCCCCTAACCCTAACCCTAGCCCGAACCCTAACCCTAACCCTTCCCCGAAGCCTTCCCCTCACCCGTCCCCTAATCCTAACCCGTACGCTCACACTAACCCACGCCCTCACACGTACGCTCCCCCTAAACCGTTGTCGTACCCTCACCTGGACCCTAAACCGTCCCCATCCCCTAACCCTAACCCTAGCCCGAACTCTAACTCTAACCCTTCCCCGAAGCCTTCCCCTCACCCGTCCCCTAATCCTAACCCGTACGCTCACACTAACCCGCGCCCTCACACGTACGCTCCCCCTAAACCATTGTCATACACTCACGTGGACCCTAAACCGTCCCCGTCCCCTAACCCTAACCCTAGCCCGAACCCTAACCCTAACCCTTCCCCGAAGCCTTCCCCTCAACCGTCCCCTAATCCTAACCCGTACGCTCACACTAACCCGCACGCTCACACGTACGCTCCCCCTCCACCGTTGTCGTACCCTCACCTGGACCCTAAACCGCCCCCGTCCCCTAACCCTAACCCTAGCCCGAACCCTAACCCTAACCCTTCCCCGAAGCCTTCCCCTCACCCGTCCCCTAATCCTAACCCGTACGCTCACACTAACCCGCGCCCTCACACGTACGCTCCCCCTAAGCCGTTGTCGTACCATCACCTGGACCCTAAACCGTCCCTGTCCCCTAACCCTAACCCTAGCCCGAACCCTAACCCTAACCCTTCCCCGAAGCCTTCCCCTCACCCGTCCCCTAATCCTAAACCGTACGCTCACACTAACCCGCACCCTCACACGTACGCTCCCCCTAAACCGTTGTCGTACCCTCACCTGGACCCTAAACCGTCCCCGTCCCCTAACCCTAACCCTAGCCCGAACCCTAACCCTAACCCTTCCCCGAAGCCATCCCCTCACCCGTCCCCTAATCCTAACCCGTACGCTCACACTAACCTGCGCCCTCATTCGTACGCTCCCCCTAAACCGTTGTTGTACCCACACCTGGACCCTAAACCGTCCCCGTCCCCTAACCCTAACCCTAGCCCGAACCCTAACCCTAACACTTCCCTGAAGCCTTCCCCTCACCCGTCCCCTAATCCTAACCCGTACGCTCACACTAACCCACGCCCTCACACGTACGCTCCCCCTAAACCGTTTTCGTACCCTCACCTGGACCCTAAACCGTCCCCGTCCCCTAACCCTAACCCTAGCCCGGACCGTAACCCTAACCCTTCCCCAAACCCTTCCCCTCACCCGTCCCCTAATCCTAACCCGTACGGTCACACTAACCGCGCCCTCACACGTACGCTCTCACTAAACCGCTGTCGTACCCTCACCTGGACCCTAAACCGTCCCCGTCCCCTAACCCTAACCCTAGCCCGAACCCTAACCCTAACCCTTCCCCGAAGCCTTCCCCTCACCCGTCCCCTAATCCTAACCCGTACGCTCACACTAACCCGCGCCCTCACACGTACGCTCTCCCTAAACGGTTGTCGTACCCTCAACTGGACCCTAAACCGTCCCCGTTCCCTAACCCTAACCCTAGCCCGAACTCTAACTCTAACCCTTCCCCGAAGCCTTCCCCTCACCCGTCCCCTAATCCTAACCCGTACGCTCACACTAACCCGCACGCTCACACGTACGCTCCCCCTCCACCGTTGTCGTACCCTCACCTGGACCCTAAACCGCCCCCGTCCCCTAACCCTAACCCTAGCCCGAACCCTAACCCTAACCCTTCCCCGAAGCCTTCCACTCACCCGTCCCCTAATCCTAACAAATAGGCTCACACTAACCCGCGCCCTCACACGTACGCTCCCCCTAAACCGTTGTCGTACCCTCACCTGGACCCTAAACCGTCCCCGTCCCCTAACCCTAACCCTAGCCCGAACCCTAACCCTAACCCTTCCCCGAAGCCTTCCCCTCACCCGTCCCCTAATCCTAACCCGTACGCTCACACTAACCCGCGCCCTCACACGTACGCTCCCCCTAAACCGTTGTCGTAACCTCACCTGGACCCTGAACCGTCCCCGTCCAATAATCCTAATCCTAGCCCGAACCCTAAACCTAACACTTGCCCGAAGCCTTCCCCTCACCCATCCCCTAATCCTAACCCGTACGCTCACACTAACCCACGCCCTCACACGTACGCTCCCCCTAAACCGTTGTCGTACCCTCACCTGGACCCTAAACTGTCCCCGTCCCCTAACCCTAACCCTAGCCCGAACCCTAACCCTAACCCTTCCCCGAAGTCTTCCCCTCACCCGTCCCCTAATCCTAACCCGTACGCTCACACTAACCCGCGCCCTCACACGTACGCTCCCCCTAAACCGTTGTCGTACCCTCACCTGGACCCTAAACCGTCCCCGTCCCCTAACCCTAACCCTAGCCCGAACCCTAACCCTAACCCTTCCCCGAAGCCTTCACCTCACCCGTCCTCTAATCCTAACACGTATGGTCACACTAACCCGCGCCCTCACACGTACGCTCCCCGTAAACCGTTGTCGTACCCTCACCTGGACCCTAAACCGTCCACTAACCCTAACCCTAACCCTAGCCCGAACCCTAACCCTAACCCTTCCCCGAAGCCTTCCCCTCACCCGTCCCCTAATCCTAACCCGTACGCTCACACTAACCCGCGCCCTCACACGTACGCTCCCCCTAAACCGTTGTCGTACCCTCACCTGGACCCTAAACCGTCCCCGTCCCCTAACCCTAACCCTAGTCCGAACCCTAACCCTAACCCTTCCCCGAAGCCTTCCCCTAACCCGTCCCCTAATCCTAACCCGTACGCTCACACTAACCCGCGCCCTCACACGTACGCTCCACCTAAACCGTTGTCGTACCCTCACCTGGACCCTAAACCGTCCCCGTCCCCTAACCCTAACCCTAGCCCGAACCCTAAACCTAACCCTTCCCCGAAGCCTTCCCCTCACCCGTCCCCTAATCCTAACCCGTACGCTCACACTAACCCGTGCCCTCACACGTACGCTCCCCGAAAACCGTTGTCGTACCCTCACCTGGACCCTAAACGGTCCCCGTCCCCTAACCCTAACCCTAGTCCAAACCCTAACCCTAACACTTCCCCGAAGCCTTCCCCTCACCCGTCCCCTAATCCTAACCCGTACTCTCACACTAACCCGCGCCCTCACACGTACGCTCCCCGAAAACCGTTGTCGTACCCTCACCTGGACCCTAAACGGTCCCCGTCCCCTAACCCTAACCCTAGTCCAAACCCTAACCCTAACACTTCCCCGAAGCCTTCCCCTCACCCGTCCCCTAATCCTAACACGTACGCCCACACTGACCCGCGCCCTCACACGTACGCTCCCCCTAAACCTTTGTCGTACCCTCACCTGCACCCTAAACCGTCCCCATCCCCTAACCCTAACCCTAGCCCGAACTCTAACTGTAACCCTTCCCCGAAGCCTTCCCCTCACCCGTCCCCTAATCCTAACCCGTACGCTCACAGTAACCCGCGCCCTCACACGTACGCTCCCCCTAAACCATTGTCATACACTCACGTGGACCCTAAACCGTCCCCGTCCCCTAACCCTAACCCTAGCCCGAACCCTAACCCTAACCCTAAACGGTCCCCGTCCCCTAACCCTAACCCTAGTCCAAACCCTAACCCTAACACTTCCCCGAAGCCTTCCCCTCACCCGTCCCCTAATCCTAACCCGTACGCTCACACTAACCCGCGCCCTCACACGTACGCTCCCCGAAAACCGTTGTCGTACCCTCACCTGGACCCTAAACGGTCCCCGTCCCCTAACCCTAACCCTAGTCCAAACCCTAACCCTAATACTTCCCCGAAGCCTTCCCCTCACCCGTCCCCTAATCCTAACACGTACGCTCACACTAACCTGCACCCTCACACGTACGCTCCCCCTAAACCGTTGTCGTACCCTCACCTGAACCCTAAACCGTCCCCATCCCGTAACCCTACCCCTAGACCGAACCCTAACCCTAACCCTTCCCCGAAGCCTTGCCCTCACCCGTCCCCTAATCCTAACCCGTACGCTCACACTGACCCGCGCCCTCACACGTACGCTAACCCTAAACCGTTGTCGTACCCTCACCTGGACACTAAACCGTCCCCTTCGCCTAACCCTAACCCTAACCCTAACCCTTCCCCGAAGCCTTCCCCTCACCCGTCCCCTAATGCTAACCCGTACGCTCACACTAACCCGCGCACTCACACGTACGCTCCCCTTAAACCGCTGTCGTACCCTCACCTGGACCCTAAACCGTCCCCGTCCCCTAACCCTAACCCTAGCCCGAACCCTAACCCTAACCCTTCCCCGAAGCCTTCCCCTCACCCGTCCCCTAATCCTAACCCGTACGCTCACACTAACCCGCGCCCTCACACGTACGCTCCCCCTAAACCGTTGTCGTACCCTCACCTGGACCCTAAACCGTCCCCGTCCCCTAACCCTAACCCTAGCCCGAACCCTAACCCTAACCCTTCCCCGAAGCCTTCCCCTCACCCGTCCCCTAATCCTAACCCGTACGCTCACACTAACCCGCGCCCTCACACGTACGCTCCCCCTAAACCGTTGTCGTACCCTCACCTGGACCCTAAACCGTCCCCGTCCCCTAAACCTAACCCTAACCCTAGCCCGAACTCTAACTCTAACCCTTCCCCGAAGCCTTCCCCTCATCCGTCCCCTAATCCTAACCCGTACTCTCACACTAACCCGCGCCCTCACACGTACGCTCCCCCTAAACCATTGTCATACACTCACGTGGACCCTAAACCGTCCCAGTCCCCTAACCCTAACCCTAGCCCGAACCCTAACCCTAAACCTTCCCCGAAGCCTTCCCCTCAACCGTCCCCTAATCCTAACCCGTACGCTCACACTAACCCGCACGCTCACACGTACGCTCCCCCTCCACCGTTGTCGTACCCTCACCTGGACCCTAAACCGCCCCCGTCCCCTAACCCTAACCCTAGCCCGAACCCTAACCCTAACCCTTCCCCGAAGCCTTCCCCTCACCCGTCCCCTAATCCTAACCCGTACGCTCACACTAACCCGCGCCCTCACACGTACGCTCCCCCTAAGTCGTTGTCGTACCATCACCTGGACCCTAAACCGTCCCCGTCCCCTAACCCTAACCCTAGCCCGAACCCTAACCCTAACCCTTCCCCGAAGCCTTCCCCTCACCCGTCCCCTAATCCTAACCCGTACGCTCACACTAACCCGCACCCTCACACGTACGCTCCCCCTAAACCGTTGTCGTACCCTCACCTGGACCCTAAACCGTCCCCGTCCCCTAACCCTAACCCTAGCCCGAACCCTAACCCTAACCCTTCCCCGAAGCCTTCCCCTCACCCGTCCCCTAATCCTAACCCGTACGCTCACACTAACCGCGCCCTCACACGTACGCTCTCCCTAAACCGCTGTCGTACCCTCACCTGGACCCTAAACCGTCCCCGTCCCCTAACCCTAACCCTGGCCCGAACCATAACCCTAACCCTTCCCCGAAGCCTTCCCCTCACCCGTCCCCTAATCCTAACCCGTACGCTCACACTAACCCGCGCCCTCACACGTACGCTCCCCCTAAACCGTTGTCGTACCCTCACCTGGACCCTAAACCGTCCCCGTCCCCTAACCCTAACCCTAGCCCGAACCCTAACCCTAACCCTTCCCCGAAGCCTTCCCCTCACCCGTCCCCTAATCCTAACCCGTACGCTCACACTAACCCGCGCCCTCACACGTACGCTCCCCCTAAACCATTGTCATACACTCACGTGGACCCTAAACCGTCCCCGTCCCCTAACCCTAACCCTAGCCCGAACCCTAACCCTAACCCTTCCCCGAAGCCTTCCCCTCAACCGTCCCCTAATCCTAACCCGTACGCTCACACTAACCCGCACGCTCACACGTACGCTCCCCCTCCACCGTTGTCGTACCCTCACCTGGACCCTAAACCGCCCCCGTCCCCTAACCCTAACCCTAGCCCGAACCCTAACCCTAACCCTTCCCCGAAGCCTTCCCCTCACCCGTCCCCTAATCCTAACCCGTACGCTCACACTAACCCGCGCCCTCACACGTACGCTCCCCCTAAGTCGTTGTCGTACCATCACCTGGACCCTAAACCGTCCCCGTCCCCTAACCCTAACCCTAGCCCGAACCCTAACCCTAACCCTTCCCCGAAGCCTTCCCCTCACCCGTCCCCTAATCCTAACCCGTACGCTCACACTAACCCGCACCCTCACACGTACGCTCCCCCTAAACCGTTGTCGTACCCTCACCTGGACCCTAAACCGTCCCCGTCCCCTAACCCTAACCCTAGCCCGAACCCTAACCCTAACCCTTCCCCGAAGCCTTCCCCTCACCCGTCCCCTAATCCTAACCCGTACGCTCACACTAACCGCGCCCTCACACGTACGCTCTCCCTAAACCGCTGTCGTACCCTCACCTGGACCCTAAACCGTCCCCGTCCCCTAACCCTAACCCTGGCCCGAACCCTAACCCTAACCCTTCCCCGAAGCCTTCCCCTCACCCGTCCCCTAATCCTAACCCGTACGCTCACACTAACCCGCGCCCTCACACGTACGCTCCCCCTAAACCGTTGTCGTACCCTCACCTGGACCCTAAACCGTCCCCGTCCCCTAACCCTAACCCTAGCCCGAACCCTAACCCTAACCCTTCCCCGAAGCCTTCCCCTCACCCGTCCCCTAATCCTAACCCGTACGCTCACACTAACCCGCGCCCTCACACGTACGCTCCCCCTAAACCATTGTCATACACTCACGTGGACCCTAAACCGTCCCCGTCCCCTAACCCTAACCCTAGCCCGAACCCTAACCCTAACCCTTCCCCGAAGCCTTCCCCTCAACCGTCCCCTAATCCTAACCCGTACGCTCACACTAACCCGCACGCTCACACGTACGCTCCCCCTCCACCGTTGTCGTACCCTCACCTGGACCCTAAACCGCCCCCGTCCCCTAACCCTAACCCTAGCCCGAACCCTAACCCTAACCCTTCCCCGAAGCCTTCCCCTCACCCGTCCCCTAATCCTAACCCGTACGCTCACACTAACCCGCGCCCTCACACGTACGCTCCCCCTAAGCCGTTGTCGTACCATCACCTGGACCCTAAACCGTCCCTGTCCCCTAACCCTAACCCTAGCCCGAACCCTAACCCTAACCCTTCCCCGAAGCCTTCCCCTCACCCGTCCCCTAATCCTAAACCGTACGCTCACACTAACCCGCACCCTCACACGTACGCTCCCCCTAAACCGTTGTCGTACCCTCACCTGGACCCTAAACCGTCCCCGTCCCCTAACCCTAACCCTAGCCCGAACCCTAACCCTAACCCTTCCCCGAAGCCATCCCCTCACCCGTCCCCTAATCCTAACCCGTACGCTCACACTAACCTGCGCCCTCATTCGTACGCTCCCCCTAAACCGTTGTTGTACCCACACCTGGACCCTAAACCGTCCCCGTCCCCTAACCCTAACCCTAGCCCGAACCCTAACCCTAACACTTCCCTGAAGCCTTCCCCTCACCCGTCCCCTAATCCTAACCCGTACGCTCACACTAACCCACGCCCTCACACGTACGCTCCCCCTAAACCGTTTTCGTACCCTCACCTGGACCCTAAACCGTCCCCGTCCCCTAACCCTAACCCTAGCCCGGACCGTAACCCTAACCCTTCCCCAAACCCTTCCCCTCACCCGTCCCCTAATCCTAACCCGTACGGTCACACTAACCGCGCCCTCACACGTACGCTCTCCCTAAACCGCTGTCGTACCCTCACCTGGACCCTAAACCGTCCCCGTCCCCTAACCCTAACCCTAGCCCGAACCCTAACCCTAACCCTTCCCCGAAGCCTTCCCCTCACCCGTCCCCTAATCCTAACCCGTACGCTCACACTAACCCGCGCCCTCACACGTACGCTCTCCCTAAACGGTTGTCGTACCCTCAACTGGACCCTAAACCGTCCCCGTCCCCTAACCCTAACCCTAGCCCGAACTCTAACTCTAACCCTTCCCCGAAGCCTTCCCCTCACCCGTCCCCTAATCCTAACCCGTACGCTCACACTAACCCGCGCCCTCACACGTACGCTCCCCCTAAACCATTGTCATACACTCACGTGGACCCTAAACCGTCCCCGTCCCCTAACCCTAACCCTAGCCCGAACCCTAACCCTAAACCTTCCCCGAAGCCTTCCCCTCAACCGTCCCCTAATCCTAACCCATACGCTCACACTAACCCGCACGCTCACACGTACGCTCCCCCTCCACCGTTGTCGTACCCTCACCTGGACCCTAAACCGCCCCCGTCCCCTAAACCTAACCCTAGCCCGAACCCTAACCCTAACACTTCCCCGAAGCCTTCCCCTCACCCGTCCCCTAATCCTAACCCGTACGCTCACACTAACCCGCGCCCTCACAGGTACGCTCCCCCTAAGCCGTTGTCGTACCCTCACCTGGACCCTAAACCGTCCCCGTCCCCTAACCCTAACCCTAGCACGAACCCTAACCCTAACACTTCCCCGAAGCCTTCCCCTCACCCGTCCCCTAATCCTAACCTGTAGGCTCACACTAACATGCGCCCTCACACGTACGCTCCCCCTAAACCGTTGTCGTACCCTCACCTGGACCCTAAACCGTCCCCGTCCCCTAACCCTAACCCTAGCCCGAACTCTAACTCTAACCCTTCCCCGAAGCCTTCCCCTCACCCGTCCCCTAATCCTAACCCGTACGCTCACACTAACCCGTGCCCTCACACGTACGCTCCCCGAAAACCGTTGTCGTACCCTCACCTGGACCCTAAACGGTCCCCGTCCCCTAACCCTAACCCTAGTCCGAACCCTAACCCTAACACTTCCCCGAAGCCTTCCCCTCACCCGTCCCCTAATCCTAACCCGTACGCTCACACTAACCCGCGCCCTCACACGTACGCTCCCCGAAAACCGTTGTCATACCCTCACCTGGACCCTAAACGGTCCCCGTCCCCTAACCCTAACCCTAGTCCAAACCCTAACCCTAACACTTCCCCGAAGCCTTCCCCTCACCCGTCCCCTAATCCTAACACGTACGCCCACACTGACCCGCGCCCTCACACGTACGCTCCCCCTAAACCTTTGTCGTACCCTCACCTGCACCCTAAACCGTCCCCATCCCCTAACCCTAACCCTAGCCCGAACTCTAACTGTAACCCTTCCCCGAAGCCTTCCCCTCACCCGTCCCCTAATCCTAACCCGTACGCTCACACTAACCCGCGCCCTCACACGTACGCTCCCCCTAAACCATTGTCATACACTCACGTGGACCCTAAACCGTCCCCGTCCCCTAACCCTAACCCTAGCCCGAACCCTAACCCTAACCCTAAACGGTCCCCGTCCCCTAACCCTAACCCTAGTCCAAACCCTAACCCTAACACTTCCCCGAAGCCTTCCCCTCACCCGTCCCCTAATCCTAACCCGTACGCTCACACTAACCCGCGCCCTCACACGTACGCTCCCCGAAAACCGTTGTCGTACCCTCACCTGGACCCTAAACGGTCCCCGTCCCCTAACCCTAACCCTAGTCCAAACCCTAACCCTAATACTTCCCCGAAGCCTTCCCCTCACCCGTCCCCTAATCCTAACCCGTACGCTGACACTAACCCGCGCCCTCACACGTACGCTCCCCCTAAACCATTGTCATACACTCACGTGGACGCTAAACCGTCCCCGTCCCCTAACCCTAACCCTAGCCCGAACCCTAACCCTAAACCTTCCCCGAAGCCTTCCCCTCAACCGTCCCCTAATCCTAACCCATACGCTCACACTAACCCGCACGCTCACACGTACGCTCCCCCTCCACCGTTGTCGTACCCTCACCTGGACCCTAAACCGCCCCCGTCCCCTAAACCTAACCCTAGCCCGAACCCTAACCCTAACACTTCCCCGAAGCCTTCCCCTCACCCGTCCCCTAATCCTAACCCGTACGCTCACACTAACCCGCGCCCTCACAGGTACGCTCCCCCTAAGCCGTTGTCGTACCCTCACCTGGACCCTAAACCGTCCCCGTCCCCTAACCCTAACCCTAGCACGAACCCTAACCCTAACCCTTCCCCGAAGCCTTCCCCTCACCCGTCCCCTAATCCTAACCTGTAGGCTCACACTAACATGCGCCCTCACACGTACGCTCCCCCTAAACCGTTGTCGTACCCTCACCTGGACCCTAAACCGTCCCCGTCCCCTAACCCTAACCCTAGCCCGAACCCTAACCCTAACCCTTCCCCGAAGCCTTCCACTCACCCGTCCCCTAATCCTAACCCGTAGGCTCACACTAACCCGCGCCCTCACACGTATGCTCCCCCTAAACCGTTGTCGTACCCTCACCTGGACCCTAAACCGTCCCCGTCCCCTAACCTTAACCCTAGCCCGAACCCTAACCCTAACCCTTCCCCGAAGCCTTCCCCTCACCCGTCCCCTAATCCTAACCCGTACGGTCACACTAACCCGCGCCCTCACACGTACGCTCCCCGTAAACCGTTGTCGTACCCTCACCTGGACCCTAAACCTTCCCCGTCCCCTAACACTAACCCTAGCCCGAACCCTAACCCTAACCCTTCCCCGAAGCCTTCCCCTCACCCGTCCCCTAATCCTAACCCGTACGCTCACACTAACCCGTGCCCTCACACGTACGCTCCCCCTAAACCGTTGTCGTACCCTCACCTGGACCCTAAACCGTCCCCGTCCCCTAACCCTAACCCTAGCCCGAACCCTAACCAGAACCCTTCCCCGAAACCTTCCCCTCACCCGTCCCCTAATCCTAACGCGTACGCTCACACTAACCCGCGCCCTCACACTTACGCTCCCCCTAAACCGTTGTCGTACCCTCACCTGGACCCTAAACCGTCCCTGTCCCCTAACCCTAACCCTAGCCCGAACCCTAACACTAACCCTTCCCCGAAGCCTTCCCCTCACCCATCCCCTAATCCTAACCCGTACGTTCACACTAACCCGCGCCCTCACACGTACGCTCCCCCTAAACCATTGTCATACCCTCACGTGGACCCTAAACCGTCCCCGTCCCCTAACCCTAACCCTAGCCCGAACCCTAACCCTAAACCTTCCCCGAAGCCTTCCCCTTAACCGTCCCCTAATCCTAACCCGTACGCTCACACTAACCCGCACGCTCACACGTACGCTCCCCCTCCACCGTTGTCGTACCCTCACCTGGACCCTAAACCGCCCCCGTCCCCTAACCCTAACCCTAGCCCGAACCCTAACCCTAACCCTTCCCTGAAGCCTTCCCCTTACCCGTCCCCTAATCCTAACCCGTACGCTCACACTAACCCGCGCCCTCACACGTACGCTCCCCCTAAGCCGTTGTCGTACCCTCACCTGGACCCTAAACCGTCCCCGTCCCCTAACCCTAACCCTAGCCCGAAACCTAACCCTAACACTTCCCCGAAGCCTTCCCCTCACCCGTCCCCTAATCCTAACCCGTAGGCTCACACTAACCCGCGCCCTCACACGTACGCTCCCCCTAAACCGTTGTCGTACCCTCACCTGGACCCTAAACCGTCCCCGTCCCCTAACCCTAACCCTAGCCCGAACCCTAACCCTAACCCTTCCCCGAAGCCTTCCACTCACCCGTTCCCTAATCCTAACAAATAGGCTCACACTAACCCGCGCCCTCACACGTACGCTCCCCCTAAACCGTTGTTGTACCCTCACCTGGACCCTAAACCGTCCCCGTCCCCTAACACTAACCCTAGCCCGAACCCTAACCCTAACCCTTCCCCGAAGCCTTCCCCTCACCCGTCCCCTAATCCTAACCCGTACGCTCACACTAACCCGCGCCCTCACACGTACGCTCCCCCTAAACCGTTGTCGTAACCTCACCTGGACCCTGAACCGTCCCCGTCCAATAATCCTAATCCTAGCCCGAACCCTAAACCTAACCCTTGCCCGAAGCCTTCCCCTCACCCATCCCCTAATCCTAACCCGTACGCTCACACTAACCCACGCCCTCACACGTACGCTCCCCCTAAACCGTTGTCGTACCCTCACCTGGACCCTAAACCGTCCCCGTCCCCTAACCCTAACCCTAACCCTTCCCCGAAGCCTTCCCCTCACCCGTCCCCTAATCCTAACCCGTACGCTCACACTAACCTGCGCCCTGACATGTACGCTCCCCCTAAACCGTTGTCGTACCCTCACCTGGACCCTAAACCGTCCCCGTCCCCTAACCCTAACCCTAGCCCGAACCCTAACCCTTCCCCGAAGCCTTCCCCTCACCCGTCCCCTAATCCTAATCCGTACGCTCACACTAACCTGCGCCCTCATTCGTACGCTCCCCCTAAACCGTTGTTGTACCCACACCTGGACCCTAAACCGTCCCCGTCCCCTAACCCTAACCCTAGCCCGAACCCTAACCCTAACACTTCCCTGAAGCCTTCCCCTCACCCGTCCCCTAATCCTAACCCGTACGCTCACACTAACCCACGCCCTCACACGTACGCTCCCCCTAAACCGTTTTCGTACCCTCACCTGGACCCTAAACCGTCCCCGTCCCCTAACCCTAACCCTAGCCCGGACCCTAACCCTAACCCTTCCCCGAAGCCTTCCCCTCACCCGTCCCCTAATCCTAACCCGTACGCTCACACTAACCGCGCCCTCACACGTACGCTCTCCCTAAACCGCTGCCGTACCTTCACCTGGACCCTAAACCGTCCCCGTCCCCTAACCCTAACCCTAACCCTTCCCCGAAGCCTTCCCCTCACCCGTCCCCTAATCCTAACCTGTAGGCTCACACTAACCCGCGCCCTCACACGTACGCTCTCCCTAAACGGTTGTCGTACCCTCACCTGGACCCTAAACCGTCCCCGTCCCCTAACCCTAACCCTAGCCCGAACTCTAACTCTAACCCTTCCCCGAAGCCTTCCCCTCACCCGTCCCCTAATCCTAACCCGTACGCTCACAGTAACCCGCGCCCTCACACGTACGCTCCCCCTAAACCATTGTCATACACTCACGTGGACCCTAAACCGTCCCCGTCCCCTAACCCTAACCCTAGCCCGAACCCTAACCCTAAACCTTCCCCGAAGCCTTCCCCTCAACCGTCCCCTAATCCTAACCCGTACGCTCACACTAACCCGCACGCTCACACGTACGCTCCACCTCCACCGTTGTCTTACCCTCACCTGGACCCTAAACCGCCCCCGTCCCCTAACCCTAACCCTAGCCCGAACCCTAACCCTAACCCTTCCCCGAAGCCTTCCCCTCACCCGTCCCCTAATCCTAACCCGTACGCTCACACTAACCCGCGCCCTCACACGTACGCTCCCCCTAAGCCGTTGTCGTACCCTCACCTGGACCCTAAACCGTCCCCGTCCCCTAACCCTAACCCTAGCACGAACCCTAACCCTAACACTTCCCCGAAGCCTTCCCCTCACCCGTCCCCTAATCCTAACCTGTAGGCTCACACTAACACGCGCCCTCACACGTACGCTCCCCCTAAACCGTTGTCGTACCCTCACCTGGACCCTAAACCGTCCCCGTCCCCTAACCCTAACCCTAGCCCGAACCCTAACCCTAACCCTTCCCCGAAGCCTTCCACTCACCCGTCCCCTAATCCTAACCCGTAGGCTCACACTAACCCGCGCCCTCACACGTACGCTCCCCCTAAACCGTTGTCGTACCCTCACCTGGACCCTAAACCGTCCCCGTCCCCTAACCTTAACCCTAGCCCGAACCCTAACCCTAACCCTTCCCCGAAGCCTTCCCCTCACCCGTCCCCTAATCCTAACCCGTACGGTCACACTAACCCGCGCCCTCACACGTACGCTCCCCGTAAACCGTTGTCGTACCCTCACCTGGACCCTAAACCGTCCCCGTCCCCTAACACTAACCCTAGCCCGAACCCTAACCCTAACCCTTCCCCGAAGCTTTCCCCTCACACGTCCCCTAATCCTAACCCGTACGCTCACATTAACCCGCGCCCTCACACGTACGCTCCCCCTAAACCGTTGTCGTACCCTCACCTGGACCCTAAACCGTCCCCGTCCCCTAACCCTAACCCTAGCCCGAACCCTAACCCTAACCCTTCCCCGAAGCCTTCCCCTCACCCGTCCCCTAATCCTAACCCGTACGCTCACACTAACCCGCGCCCTCACACGTACGCTCCCCCTAAACCATTGTCATACCCTCACGTGGACCCTAAACCGTCCCCGTCCCCTAACCCTAACCCTAGCCCGAACCCTAACCCTAAACCTTCCCCGAAGCCTTCCCCTCATCCGTCCCCTAATCCTAACCCGTAAGCTCACACTAACCCGCACGCTCACACGTACGCTCCCCCTCCACCGTTGTCGTACCCTCACCTGGACCCTAAACCGCCACCGTCCCCTAACCCTAACCCTAGCCAGAACCCTAACCCTAACCCTTCCCCGAAGCCTTCCCCTCACCCGTCCCCTAATCCTAACCCGTACGCTCACACTAACCCGCGCCCTCACACGTACGCTCCCCCTAAGCCGTTGTCGTACCCTCAACTGGACCCTAAACCGTCCCCGTCCCCTAACCCTAACCCTAGCCCGAACCCTAACCCTAACACTTCCCCGAAGCCTTCCCCTCACCCGTCCCCTAATCCTAACCTGTAGGCTCACACTAACCCGCGCCATCACACGTACGCTCCCCCTAAACCGTTGTCGTACCCTCACCTGGACCCTAAACCGTCCCCGTCCCCTAACCCTAACCCTATCCCGAACCCTAACCCTAACCCTTCCCCGAAGCCTTCCACTCACCCGTCCCCTAATCCTAACCCGTAGGCTCACACTAACCCGCGCCCTCACACGTACGCTCCCCCTAAACCGTTGTCGTACCCTCACCTGGACCCTAAACCGTCCCCGTCCCCTAACCTTAACCCTAGCCCGAACCCTAACCCTAACCCTTCCTCGAAGCCTTCCCCTCACCCGTCCCCTAATCCTAACCCGTACGGTCACACTAACCCGCGCCCTCACACGTACGCTCCCCTTAAACCGTTGTCGTACCCTCACCTGGACCCTAAAGCGTCCCCTTCGCCTAACCCTAACCCTAGCCCGAACCGTAACCCTAACCCTTCCCCGAAGCCTTCCCCTCACCCGTCCCCTAATCCTAACCCGTACGCTCACACTAACCCGCGCCCTCACACGTACGCTCCCCCTAAACCGTTGTCGTACCCTCACCTGGACCCTAAACCGTCCCCTTCCCTTAACCCTAACCCTAGTCCGAACCCTAACCCTAACCCTTCCCCGAAGCCTTCCCCTCACCCATCCCCTAATCCTAACCCGTACGCTCACACTAACCCGCGCCCTCACACGTACGCTCCCCCTAAACCGTTGACGTACCCTCACCTGGACCCTAAACCGTCCCCGTCCCCTAACCCTAACCCTAGCCCGAACCCTAACACTAACCCTTCCCCGAAGCCTTCCCCTCACCCATCCCCTAATCCTAACCCGTACGTTCACACTAACCCGCGCCCTCACACGTACGCTCCCCCTAAACCATTGTCATACCCTCACGTGGACCCTAAACCGTCCCCGTCCCCTAACCCTAACCCTAGCCCGAACCCTAACCCTAAACCTTCCCCGAAGCCTTCCCCTTAACCGTCCCCTAATCCTAACCCGTACGCTCACACTAACCCGCACGCTCACACGTACGCTCCCCCTCCACCGTTGTCGTACCCTCACCTGGACCCTAAACCGCCCCCGTCCCCTAACCCTAACCCTAGCCCGAACCCTAACCCTAACCCTTCCCTGAAGCCTTCCCCTCACCCGTCCCCTAATCCTAACCCGTACGCTCACACTAACCCGCGCCCTCACACGTATGCTCCCCCTAAGCCGTTGTCGTACCCTCACCTGGACACTAAACCGTCCCCGTCCCCTAACCCTAACCCTAGCTCGAAACCTAACCCTAACACTTCCCCGAAGCCTTCCCCTCACCCGTCCCCTAATCCTAACCCGTAGGCTCACACTAACCCGCGCCCTCACACGTACGCTCCCCCTAAACCGTTGTCGTACCCTCACCTGGACCCTAAACCGTCCCCGTCCCCTAACCCTAACCCTAGCCCGAACCCTAACCCTAACCCTTCCCCGAAGCCTTCCACTCACCCGTCCCCTAATCCTAACAAATAGGCTCACACTAACCCGCGCCCTCACACGTACGCTCCCCGTAAACCGTTGTTGTACCCTCACCTGGACCCTAAACCGTCCCCGTCCCCTAACCCTAACCCTAGCCCGAACCCTAACACTAACCCTTCCCCGAAGCCTTCCCCTCACCCGTCCCCTAATCCTAACCCGTACGCTCACACTAACCCGCGCCCTCACACGTACGCTCCCCCTAAACCGTTGTCGTAACCTCACCTGGACCCTGAACCGTTCCCGTCCAATAATCCTAATCCTAGCCCGAACCCTAAACCTAACCCTTGCCCGAAGCCTTCCCCTCACCCATCCCCTAATCCTAACCCGTACGCTCACACTAACCCACGCCCTCACACGTACGCTCCCCCTAAACCGTTGTCGTACCCTCACCTGGACCCTAAACCGTCCCCGTCCCCTAACCCTAACCCTAACCCTTCCCCGAAGCCTTCCCCTCACCCGTCCCCTAATCCTAACCCGTACGCTCACACTAACCCACGCCCTCACACGTACGCTCCCCCTAAACCGTTGTCGTATCCTCACCTGGACCCTAAACCGTCCCCATCCCCTAACCCTAACCCTAGCCCGAACTCTAACTCTAACCCTTCCCCGAAGCCTTCCCCTCACCCGTCCCCTAATCCTAACCCGTACGCTCACACTAACCCGCGCCCTCACACGTACGCTCCCCCTAAACCATTGTCATACACTCACGTGGACCCTAAACCGTCCCCGTCCCCTAACCCTAACCCTAGCCCGAACCCTAACCCTAAACCTTCCCCGAAGCCTTCCCCTCAACCGTCCCCTAATCCTAACCCGTACGCTCACACTAACCCGCACGCTCACACGTACGCTCCCCCTCCACCGTTGTCGTACCCTCACCTGGACCCTAAACCGCCCCCGTCCCCTAACCCTAACCCTAGCCCGAACCCTAACCCTAACCCTTCCCCGAAGCCTTCCCCTCACCCGTCCCCTAATCCTAACCCGTACGCTCACACTAACCCGCGCCCTCACACGTACGCTCCCCCTAAGCCGTTGTCGTACAATCACCTGGACCCTAAACCGTCCCTGTCCCCTAACCCTAACCCTAGCCCGAACTCTAACCCTAACCCTTCCCCGAAGCCTTCCCCTCACCCGTCCCCTAATCCTAACCCGTACGCTCACACTAACCCGCACCCTCACACGTACGCTCCCCCTAAACCGTTGTCGTACCCTCACCTGGACCCTAAACCGTCCCCGTCCCCTAACCCTAACCCTAGCCCAAACCCTAACCCTAACCCTTCCCCGAAGCCTTCCCCTCACCCGTCCCCTAATGCTAACCCGTACGCTCACACTAACCTGCGCCCTCATTCGTACGCTCCCCCTAAACCGTTGTTGTACCCACACCTGGACCCTAAACCGTCCCCGTCCCCTAACCCTAACCCTAGCCCGAACCCTAACCCTAACACTTCCCTGAAGCCTTCCCCTCACCCGTCCCCTAATCCTAACCCGTACGCTCACACTAACCCACGCCCTCACACGTACGCTCCCCCTAAACCGTTTTCGTACCCTCACCTGGACCCTAAACCGTCCCCGTCCCCTAACCCTAACCCTAGCCCGGACCCTAACCCTAACCCTTCCCCAAAGCCTTCCCCTCACCCGTCCCCTAATCCTAACCCGTACGCTCACACTAACCGCGCCCTCACACGTACGCTCTCCCTAAACCGCTGTCGTACCCTCACCTGGAACCTAAACCGTCCCCGTCCCCTAACCCTAACCCTAGACCGAACCCTAACCCTAACCCTTCCCCGAAGCCTTCCCCTCACCCGTCCCCTAATCCTAACCCGTACGCTCACACTAACCCGCGCCCTCACACGTACGCTCTCCCTAAACGGTTGTCGTACGATCAACTGGACCCTAAACCGTCCCCGTCCCCTAACCCTAACCCTAGCCCGAACTCTAACTCTAACACTTCCCCGAAGCCTTCCCCTCACCCGTCCCCTAATCCTAACCCGTACGCTCACACTAACCCGCGCCCTCACACGTACGCTCCCCCTAAACCATTGTCATACACTCACGTGGACCCTAAACCGTCCCCGTCCCCTAACCCTAACCCTAGCCCGAACCCTAACCCTAAACCTTCCCCGAAGCCTTCCCCTCAACCGTCCCCTAATCCTAACCCATACGCTCACACTAACCCGCACGCTCACACGTACGCTCCCCCTCCACCGTTGTCGTACCCTCACCTGGACCCTAAACCGTCCCCGTCCCCTAACCCTAACCCTAGCCCGAAACCTAAACCTAACACTTCCCCGAAGCCTTCCCCTCACCCGTCCCCTAATCCTAACCCGTAGGCTCACACTAACCCGCGCCCTCACACGTACGCTCCCCCTAAACCGTTGTCGTACCCTCACCTGGACCCTAAACCGTCCCCGTCCCCTAACCCTAACCCTAGCCCGAACCCTAACCCTAACCCTTCCCCGAAGCCTTCCACTCACCCGTCCCCTAATCCTAACAAATAGGCTCACACTAACCCGCGCCCTCACACGTACGCTCCCCCTAAAACGTTGTTGTACCCTCACCTGGACCCTAAACCGTCCCCGTCCCCTAACCCTAACCCTAGCCCGAACCCTAACCCTAACCCTTCCCCGAAGCCTTCCCCTCACCCGTCCCCTAATCCTAACCCGTACGCTCACACTAACCCGCGCCCTCAAACGTACGCTCCCCCTAAACCGTTGTCGTAACCTCACCTGGACCCTGAACCGTCCCCGTCCAATAATCCTAATCCTAGCCCGAACCCTAAACCTAACCCTTGCCCGAAGCCTTCCCCTCACCCATCCCCTAATCCTAACCCGTACGCTCACACTAACCCACGCCCTCACACGTACGCTCCCCCTAAACCGTTGTCGTACCCTCACCTGGACCCTAAACCGTCCGCGTCCCCTAACCCTAACCCTAACCCTTCCCCGAAGCCTTCCCCTCACCCGTCCCCTAATCCTAACCCGTACGCTCACACTAACCCGCGCCCTCACACGTACGCTCCCCCTAAACCGTTGTCGTACCCTCACCTGGACCCTAAACCGTCCCCGTCCCCTAACCCTAACCCTAGCCCGAACCCTAACCCTAACCCTTCCCCGAAGCCTTCCCCTCACCCGTCCCCTAATCCTAACCCGTACGCTCACACTAACCCACGCCCTCTCACGTACGCTCCCCCTAAACCGTTGTCGTACCCTCACCTGGACCCTAAACCGTCCCCGTCCCCTAACCCTAACCCTAGCCCGAACCCTAACCCTAACCCTTCCCCGAAGCCTTCCCCTCACCCGTCCCCTAATCCTAACCCGTACGCTCACACTAACCTGCGCCCTCATTCGTACGCTCCCACTAAACCGTTGTTGTACCCACACCTGGACCCTAAACCGTCCCCGTCCCCTAACCCTAACCCTAGCCCGAACCCTAACCCTAACACTTCCCTGAAGCCTTCCCCTCACCCGTCCCCTAATCCTAACCCGTACGCTCACACTAACCCACGCCCTCACACGTACGCTCCCCCTAAACCGTTTTCGTACCCTCACCTGGACCCTAAACCGTCCCCGTCCCCTAACCCTAACCCTAGCCCGGACCCTAACCCTAACCCTTCCCCGAAGCCTTCCCCTCACCCGTCCCCTAATCCTAACCCGTACGCTCACACTAACCGCGCCCTCACACGTACGCTCTCCCTAAACCGCTGCCGTACCCTCACCTGGACCCTAAACCGTCCCCGTCCCCTAACCCTAACCCTAGCCCGAACCCTAACCCTAACCCTTCCCCGAAGCCTTCCTCTCACCCGTCCCCTAATCCTAACCCGTACGCTCACACTAACCCGCGCCCTCACACGTAGGCTCTCCCTAAACGGTTGTCGTACCCTCACCTGGACCCTAAACCGTCCCCGTCCCCTAACCCTAACCCTAGCCCGAACTCTAACTCTAACCCTTCCCCGAAGCCTTCCCCTCACCCGTCCCCTAATCCTAACCCGTACGCTCACAGTAACCCGCGCCCTCGCACGTACGCTCCCCCTAAACCATTGTCATACACTCACGTGGACCCTAAACCGTCCCCGTCCCCTAACCCTAACCCTAGCCCGAACCCTAACCCTAAACCTTCCCCGAAGCCTTCCCCTCAACCGTCCCCTAATCCTAACCCGTACGCTCACACTAACCCGCACGCTCACACGTACGCTCCCCCTCCACCGTTGTCGTACCCTCACCTGGACCCTAAACCGCCCCCGTCCCCTAACCCTAACCCTAGCCCGAACCCTAACCCTAACCCTTCCCTGAAGCCTTCCCCTCACCCGTCCCCTAATCCTAACCCGTACGCTCACACTAACCCGCGCCCTCACACGTACGCTCCCCCTAAGCCGTTGTCGTACCCTCACCTGGACCCTAAACCGTCCCCGTCCCCTAACCCTAACCCTAGCTCGAAACCTAACCCTAACACTTCCCCGAAGCCTTCCCCTCACCCGTCCCCTAATCCTAACCCGTAGGCTCACACTAACCCGCGCCCTCACACGTACGCTCCCCCTAAACCGTTGTCGTACCCTCACCTGGACCCTAAACCGTCCCCGTCCCCTAACCCTAACCCTAGCCCGAACCCTAACCCTAACCCTTCCCCGAAGCCTTCCACTCACCCGTCCCCTAATCCTAACAAATAGGCTCACACTAACCCGCGCCCTCACACGTACGCTCCCCGTAAACCGTTGTTGTACCCTCACCTGGACCCTAAACCGTCCCCGTCCCCTAACCCTAACCCTAGCCCGAACCCTAACACTAACCCTTCCCCGAAGCCTTCCCCTCACCCGTCCCCTAATCCTAACCCGTACGCTCACACTAACCCGCGCCCTCACACGTACGCTCCCCCTAAATCGTTGTCGTAACCTCACCTGGACCCTGAACCGTTCCCGTCCAATAATCCTAATCCTAGCCCGAACCCTAAACCTAACCCTTGCCCGAAGCCTTCCCCTCACCCATCCCCTAATCCTAACCCGTACGCTCACACTAACCCACGCCCTCACACGTACGCTCCCCCTAAACCGTTGTCGTACCCTCACCTGGACCCTAAACCGTCCCCGTCCCCTAACCCTAACCCTAACCCTTCCCCGAAGCCTTCCCCTCACCCGTCCCCTAATCCTAACCCGTACGCTCACACTAACCCACGCCCTCACACGTACGCTCCCCCTAAACCGTTGTCGTATCCTCACCTGGACCCTAAACCGTCCCCATCCCCTAACCCTAACCCTAGCCCGAACTCTAACTCTAACCCTTCCCCGAAGCCTTCCCCTCACCCGTCCCCTAATCCTAACCCGTACGCTCACACTAACCCGCGCCCTCACACGTACGCTCCCCCTAAACCATTGTCATACACTCACGTGGACCCTAAACCGTCCCCGTCCCCTAACCCTAACCCTAGCCCGAACCCTAACCCTAAACCTTCCCCGAAGCCTTCCCCTCAACCGTCCCCTAATCCTAAACCGTACGCTCACACTAACCCGCACGCTCACACGTACGCTCCCCCTCCACCGTTGTCGTACCCTCACCTGGACCCTAAACCGCCCCCGTCCCCTAACCCTAACCCTAGCCCGAACCCTAACCCTAACCCTTCCCCGAAGCCTTCCCCTCACCCGTCCCCTAATCCTAACCCGTACGCTCACACTAACCCGCGCCCTCACACGTACGCTCCCCCTAAGCCGTGTCGTACCATCACCTGGACCCTAAACCGTCCCTGTCCCCTAACCCTAACCCTAGCCCGAACCCTAACCCTAACCCTTCCCCGAAGCCTTCCCCTCACCCGTCCCCTAATCCTAACCCGTACGCTCACACTAACCCGCACCCTCACACGTACGCTCCCCCTAAACCGTTGTCGTACCCTCACCTGGACCCTAAACCGTCCCCGTCCCCTAACCCTAACCCTAGCCCAAACCCTAACCCTAACCCTTCCCCGAAGCCTTCCCCTCACCCGTCCCCTAATGCTAACCCGTACGCTCACACTAACCTGCGCCCTCATTCGTACGCTCCCCCTAAACCGTTGTTGTACCCACACCTGGACCCTAAACCGTCCCCGTCCCCTAACCCTAACCCTAGCCCGAACCCTAACCCTAACACTTCCCTGAAGCCTTCCCCTCACCCGTCCCCTAATCCTAACCCGTACGCTCACACTAACCCACGCCCTCACACGTACGCTCCCCCTAAACCGTTTTCGTACCCTCACCTGGACCCTAAACCGTCCCCGTCCCCTAACCCTAACCCTAGCCCGGACCCTAACCCTAACCCTTCCCCAAAGCCTTCCCCTCACCCGTCCCCTAATCCTAACCCGTACGCTCACACTAACCGCGCCCTCACACGTACGCTCTCCCTAAACCGCTGTCGTACCCTCACCTGGAACCTAAACCGTCCCCGTCCCCTAACCCTAACCCTAGACCGAACCCTAACCCTAACCCTTCCCCGAAGCCTTCCCCTCACCCGTCCCCTAATCCTAACCCGTACGCTCACACTAACCCGCGCCCTCACACGTACGCTCTCCCTAAACGGTTGTCGTACGATCAACTGGACCCTAAACCGTCCCCGTCCCCTAACCCTAACCCTAGCCCGAACTCTAACTCTAACACTTCCCCGAAGCCTTCCCCTCACCCGTCCCCTAATCCTAACCCGTACGCTCACACTAACCCGCGCCCTCACACGTACGCTCCCCCTAAACCATTGTCATACACTCACGTGGACCCTAAACCGTCCCCGTCCCCTAACCCTAACCCTAGCCCGAACCCTAACCCTAAACCTTCCCCGAAGCCTTCCCCTCAACCGTCCCCTAATCCTAACCCATACGCTCACACTAACCCGCACGCTCACACGTACGCTCCCCCTCCACCGTTGTCGTACCCTCACCTGGACCCTAAACCGTCCCCGTCCCCTAACCCTAACCCTAGCCCGAAACCTAAACCTAACACTTCCCCGAAGCCTTCCCCTCACCCGTCCCCTAATCCTAACCCGTAGGCTCACACTAACCCGCGCCCTCACACGTACGCTCCCCCTAAACCGTTGTCGTACCCTCACCTGGACCCTAAACCGTCCCCGTCCCCTAACCCTAACCCTAGCCCGAACCCTAACCCTAACCCTTCCCCGAAGCCTTCCACTCACCCGTCCCCTAATCCTAACAAATAGGCTCACACTAACCCGCGCCCTCACACGTACGCTCCCCCTAAACCGTTGTTGTACCCTCACCTGGACCCTAAACCGTCCCCGTCCCCTAACCCTAACCCTAGCCCGAACCCTAACCCTAACCCTTCCCCGAAGCCTTCCCCTCACCCGTCCCCTAATCCTAACCCGTACGCTCACACTAACCCGCGCCCTCAAACGTACGCTCCCCCTAAACCGTTGTCGTAACCTCACCTGGACCCTGAACCGTCCCCGTCCAATAATCCTAATCCTAGCCCGAACCCTAAACCTAACCCTTGCCCGAAGCCTTCCCCTCACCCATCTCCTAATCCTAACCCGTACGCTCACACTAACCCACGCCCTCACACGTACGCTCCCCCTAAACCGTTGTCGTACCCTCACCTGGACCCTAAACCGTCCGCGTCCCCTAACCCTAACCCTAACCCTTCCCCGAAGCCTTCCCCTCACCCGTCCCCTAATCCTAACCCGTACGCTCACACTAACCCGCGCCCTGACACGTACGCTCCCCCTAAACCGTTGTCGTACCCTCACCTGGACCCTAAACCGTCCCCGTCCCCTAACCCTAACCCTAGCCCGAACCCTAACCCTAACCCTTCCCCGAAGCCTTCCCCTCACCCGTCCCCTAATCCTAACCCGTACGCTCACACTAACCCACGCCCTCTCACGTACGCTCCCCCTAAACCGTTGTCGTACCCTCACCTGGACCCTAAACCGTCCCCGTCCCCTAACCCTAACCCTAGCCCGAACCCTAACCCTAAACCTTCCCCGAAGCCTTCCCCTCAACCGTCCCCTAATCCTAACCCATACGCTCACACTAACCCGCACGCTCACACGTACGCTCCCCCTCCACCGTTGTCGTACCCTCACCTGGACCCTAAACCGTCCCCGTCCCCTAACCCTAACCCTAGCCCGAAACCTAAACCTAACACTTCCCCGAAGCCTTCCCCTCACCCGTCCCCTAATCCTAACCCGTAGGCTCACACTAACCCGCGCCCTCACACGTACGCTCCCCCTAAACCGTTGTCGTACCCTCACCTGGACCCTAAACCGTCCCCGTCCCCTAACCCTAACCCTAGCCCGAACCCTAACCCTAACCCTTCCCCGAAGCCTTCCACTCACCCGTCCCCTAATCCTAACAAATAGGCTCACACTAACCCGCGCCCTCACACGTACGCTCCCCCTAAACCGTTGTTGTACCCTCACCTGGACCCTAAACCGTCCCCGTCCCCTAACCCTAACCCTAGCCCGAACCCTAACCCTAACCCTTCCCCGAAGCCTTCCCCTCACCCGTCCCCTAATCCTAACCCGTACGCTCACACTAACCCGCGCCCTCAAACGTACGCTCCCCCTAAACCGTTGTCGTAACCTCACCTGGACCCTGAACCGTCCCCGTCCAATAATCCTAATCCTAGCCCGAACCCTAAACCTAACCCTTGCCCGAAGCCTTCCCCTCACCCATCTCCTAATCCTAACCCGTACGCTCACACTAACCCACGCCCTCACACGTACGCTCCCCCTAAACCGTTGTCGTACCCTCACCTGGACCCTAAACCGTCCGCGTCCCCTAACCCTAACCCTAACCCTTCCCCGAAGCCTTCCCCTCACCCGTCCCCTAATCCTAACCCGTACGCTCACACTAACCCGCGCCCTGACACGTACGCTCCCCCTAAACCGTTGTCGTACCCTCACCTGGACCCTAAACCGTCCCCGTCCCCTAACCCTAACCCTAGCCCGAACCCTAACCCTAACCCTTCCCCGAAGCCTTCCCCTCACACGTCCCCTAATCCTAACCCGTACGCTCACACTAACCCACGCCCTCTCACGTACGCTCCCCCTAAACCGTTGTCGTACCCTCACCTGGACCCTAAACCGTCCCCGTCCCCTAACCCTAACCCTAGCCCGAACCCTAACCCTAACCCTTCCCCGAAGCCTTCCCCTCACCCGTCCCCTAATCCTAACCCGTACGCTCACACTAACCTGCGCCCTCATTCGTACGCTCCCCCTAAACCGTTGTTGTACCCACACCTGGACCCTAAACCGTCCCCGTCCCCTAACCCTAACCCTAGCCCGAACCGTAACCCTAACACTTCCCTGAAGCCTTCCCCTCACCCGTCCCCTAATCCTAACCCGTACGCTCACACTAACCCACGCCCTCACACGTACGCTCCCCCTAAACCGTTTTCGTACCCTCACCTGGACCCTAAACCGTCCCCGTCCCCTAACCCTAACCCTAGCCCGGACCCTAACCCTAACCCTTCCCCGAAGCCTTCCCCTCACCCGTCCCCTAATCCTAACCCGTACGCTCACACTAACCGCGCCCTCACACGTACGCTCTCCCTAAACCGCTGCCGTACCCTCACCTGGACCCTAAACCGTCCCCGTCCCCTAACCCTAACCCTAGCCCGAACCCTAACCCTAACCCTTCCCCGAAGCCTTCCTCTCACCCGTCCCCTAATCCTAACCCGTACGCTCACACTAACCCGCGCCCTCACACGTAGGCTCTCCCTAAACGGTTGTCGTACCCTCACCTGGACCCTAAACCGTCCCCGTCCCCTAACCCTAACCCTAGCCCGAACTCTAACTCTAACCCTTCCCCGAAGCCTTCCCCTCACCCGTCCCCTAATCCTAACCCGTACGCTCACAGTAACCCGCGCCCTCGCACGTACGCTCCCCCTAAACCATTGTCATACACTCACGTGGACCCTAAACCGTCCCCGTCCCCTAACCCTAACCCTAGCCCGAACCCTAACCCTAAACCTTCCCCGAAGCCTTCCCCTCAACCGTCCCCTAATCCTAACCCGTACGCTCACACTAACCCGCACGCTCACACGTACGCTCCCCCTCCACCGTTGTCGTACCCTCACCTGGACCCTAAACCGCCCCCGTCCCCTAACCCTAACCCTAGCCCGAACCCTAACCCTAACCCTTCCCCGAAGCCTTCCCCTCACCCGTCCCCTAATCCTAACCCGTACGCTCACACTAACCCGCGCCCTCACACGTACGCTCCCCCTTAGCCGTTGTCGTACCCTCACCTGGACCCTAAACCGTCCCCGTCCCCTAACCCTAACCCTAGCACGAACCCTAACCCTAACACTTCCCCGAAGCCTTCCCCTCACCCGTCCCCTAATCCTAACCTGTAGGCTCACACTAACACGCGCCCTCACACGTACGCTCCCCCTAAACCGTTGTCGTACCCTCACCTGGACCCTAAACCGTCCCCGTCCCCTAACCCTAACCCTAGCCCGAACCCTAACCCTAACCCTTCCCCGAAGCCTTCCACTCACCCGTCCCCTAATCCTAACCCGTAGGCTCACACTAACCCGCGCCCTCACACGTACGCTCCCCCTAAACCGTTGTCGTACCCTCACCTGGACCCTAAACCGTCCCCGTCCCCTAACCTTAACCCTAGCCCGAACCCTAACCCTAACCCTTCCCCGAAGCCTTCCCCTCACCCGTCCCCTAATCCTAACCCGTACGGTCACACTAATCCGCGCCCTCACACGTACGCTCCCCGTAAACCGTTGTCGTACCCTCACCTGGACCCTAAACCGTCCCCGTCCCCTAACCCTAACCCTAGCCCGAACCCTAACCCTAACCCTTCCCCGAAGCCTTCCCCTCACCCGTCCCCTAATCCTAACCCGTACGCTCACATTAACCCGCGCCCTCACACGTACGCTCCCCCTAAACCGTTGTCGTACCCTCACCTGGACCCTAAACCGTCCCCGTCCCCTAACCCTAACCCTAGCCCGAACCCTAAACCTAACCCTTCCCCGAAGCCTTCCCCTCACCCGTCCCCTAATCCTAACCCGTACGCTCACACTAACCCGCGCCCTCACACGTACGCTCCCCCTAAACCATTGTCATACCCTCACGTGGACCCTAAACCGTCCCCGTCCCCTAACCCTAACCCTAGCCCGAACCCTAACCCTAAACCTTCCCCGAAGCCTTCCCCTCATCCGTCCCCTAATCCTAACCCGTAAGCTCACACTAACCCGCACGCTCACACGTACGCTCCCCCTCCACCGTTGTCGTACCCTCACCTGGACCCTAAACCGCCACCGTCCCCTAACCCTAACCCTAGCCCGAACCCTAACCCTAACCCTTCCCCGAAGCCTTCCCCTCACCCGTCCCCTAATCCTAACCCGTACGCTCACACTAACCCACGCCCTCTCACGTACGCTCCCCCTAAACCGTTGTCGTACCCTCACCTGGACCCTAAACCGTCCCCGTCCCCTAACCCTAACCCTAGCCCGAACCCTAACCCTAACCCTTCCCCGAAGCCTTCCCCTCACCCGTCCCCTAATCCTAACCCGTACGCTCACACTAACCTGCGCCCTCATTCGTACGCTCCCCCTAAACCGTTGTTGTACCCACACCTGGACCCTAAACCGTCCCCGTCCCCTAACCCTAACCCTAGCCCGAACCCTAACCCTAACACTTCCCTGAAGCCTTCCCCTCACCCGTCCCCTAATCCTAACCCGTACGCTCACACTAACCAACGCCCTCACACGTACGCTCCCCCTAAACCGTTTTCGTACCCTCACCTGGACCCTAAACCGTCCCCGTCCCCTAACCCTAACCCTAGCCCGGATCCTAACCCTAACCCTTCCCCGAAGCCTTCCCCTCACCCGTCCCCTAATCCTAACCCGTACGCTCACACTAACCGCGCCCTCACACGTACGCTCTCCCTAAACCGCTGCCGTACCCTCACCTGGACCCTAAACCGTCCCCGTCCCCTAACCCTAACCCTAGCCCGAACCCTAACCCTAACCCTTCCCCGAAGCCTTCCTCTCACCCGTCCCCTAATCCTAACCCGTACGCTCACACTAACCCGCGCCCTCACACGTAGGCTCTCCCTAAACGGTTGTCGTACCCTCACCTGGACCCTAAACCGTCCCCGTCCCCTAACCCTAACCCTAGCCCGAACTCTAACTCTAACCCTTCCCCGAAGCCTTCCCCTCACCCGTCCCCTAATCCTAACCCGTACGCTCACAGTAACCCGCGCCCTCACACGTACGCTCCCCCTAAACCATTGTCATACACTCACGTGGACCCTAAAGCGTCCCCGTCCCCTAACCCTAACCCTAGCCCGAACCCTAACCCTAAACCTTCCCCGAAGCCTTCCCCTCAACCGTCCCCTAATCCTAACCCGTACGCTCACACTAACCCGCACGCTCACACGTACGCTCCCCCTCCACCGTTGTCGTACCCTCACCTGGACCCTAAACCGCCCCCGTCCCCTAACCCTAACCCTAGCCCGAACCCTAACCCTAACCCTTCCCCGAAGCCTTCCCCTCACCCGTCCCCTAATCCTAACCCGTACGCTCACACTAACCCGCGCCCTCACACGTACGCTCCCCCTAAGCCGTTGTCGTACCCTCACCTGGACCCTAAACCGTCCCCGTCCCCTAACCCTAACCCTAGCACGAACCCTAACCCTAACACTTCCCCGAAGCCTTCCCCTCACCCGTCCCCTAATCCTAACCTGTAGGCTCACACTAACACGCGCCCTCACACGTACGCTCCCCCTAAACCGTTGTCGTACCCTCACCTGGACCCTAAACCGTCCCCGTCCCCTAACCCTAACCCTAGCCCGAACCCTAACCCTAACCCTTCCCCGAAGCCTTCCACTCACCCGTCCCCTAATCCTAACCCGTAGGCTCACACTAACCCGCGCCCTCACACGTACGCTCCCCCTAAACCGTTGTCGTACCCTCACCTGGACCCTAAACCGTCCCCGTCCCCTAACCTTAACCCTAGCCCGAACCCTAACCCTAACCCTTCCCCGAAGCCTTCCCCTCACCCGTCCCCTAATCCTAACCCGTACGGTCACACTAACCCGCGCCCTCACACGTACGCTCCCCGTAAACCGTTGTCGTACCCTCACCTGGACCCTAAACCGTCCCCGTCCCCTAACCCTAACCCTAGCCCGAACCCTAACCCTAACCCTTCCCCGAAGCCTTCCCCTCACCCGTCCCCTAATTCTAAACCGTACGCTCACATTAACCCGCGCCCTCACACGTACGCTCCCCCTAAACCGTTGTCGTACCCTCACCTGGACCCTAAACCGTCCCCGTCCCCTAACCCTAACCCTAGCCCAAACCCTAACCCTAACCCTTCCCCGAAGCCTTCCCCTCACCCGTCCCCTAATCCTAACCCGTACGCTCACACTAACCCGCGCCCTCACACGTACGCTCCCCCTAAACCATTGTCATACCCTCACGTGGACCCTAAACCGTCCCCGTCCCCTAACCCTAACCCTAGCCCGAACCCTAACCCTAAACCTTCCCCGAAGCCTTCCCCTCATCCGTCCCCTAATCCTAACCCGTAAGCTCACACTAACCCGCACGCTCACACGTACGCTCCCCCTCCACCGTTGTCGTACCCTCACCTGGACCCTAAACCGCCACCGTCCCCTAACCCTAACCCTAGCCCGAAACCTAACCCTAACCCTTCCCCGAAGCCTTCCCCTCACCCGTCCCCTAATCCTAACCCGTACGCTCACACTAACCCGCGCCCTCACACGTACGCTCCCCCTAAGCCGTTGTCGTACCCTCAACTGGACCCTAAACCGTCCCCGTCCCCTAACCCTAACCCTAGCCCGAACCCTAACCCTAACACTTCCCCGAAGCCTTCCCCTCACCCGTCCCCTAATCCTAACCTGTAGGCTCACACTAACCCGCGCCCTCACACGTACGCTCCCCCTAAACCGTTGTCGTACCCTCACCTGGACCCTAAACCGTCCCCGTCCCCTAACCCTAACCCTAGCCCGAACCCTAACCCTAACCCTTCCCCGAAGCCTTCCACTCACCCGTCCCCTAATCCTAACCCGTAGGCTCACACTAACCCGCGCCCTCACACGTACGCTCCCCCTAAACCGTTGTCGTACCCTCACCTGGACCCTAAACCGTCCCCGTCCCCTAACCTTAACCCTAGCCCGAACCCTAACCCTAAACCTTCCTCGAAGCCTTCCCCTCACCCGTCCCCTAATCCTAACCCGTACGGTCACACTAACCAGCGCCCTCACACGTACGCTCCCCTTAAACCGTTGTCGTACCCTCACCTGGACCCTAAAGCGTCCCCTTCGCCTAACCCTAACCCTAGCCCGTACCCTAACCCTAACCCTTCCCCGAAGCCTTCACCTCACCCGTCCCCTAATCCTAACCCGTACGCTCACACTAACCCGCGCCCTCACACGTACGCTCCCCCTAAACCGTTGTCGTACCCTCACCTGGACCCTAAACCGTCCCCTTCCCCTAACCCTAACCCTAGTCCGAACCCTAACCCTAACCCTTCCCCGAAGCCTTCCCCTCACCCATCCCCTAATCCTAACCCGTACGCTCACACTAACCCGCGCCCTCACACGTACGCTCCCCCTAAACCGTTGTCGTACCCTCACCTGGACCCTAAACCGTCCCCGTCCCCTAACCCTAACCCTAGCCCGAACCCTAACACTAACCCTTCCCCGAAGCCTTCCCCTCACCCATCCCCTAATCCTAACCCGTACGTTCACACTAACCCGCGCCCTCACATGTACGCTCCCCCTAAACCATTGTCATACCCTCAGGTGGACCCTAAACCGTCCCCGTCCCCTAACCCTAACCCTAGCCCGAACCCTAACCCTAAACCTTCCCCGAAGCCTTCCCCTTAACCGTCCCCTAATCCTAACCCGTACGCTCAAACTAACCCGCACGCTCACACGTACGCTCCCCCTCCACCGTTGTCGTACCCTCACCTGGACCCTAAACCGCCCCCGTCCCCTAACCCTAACCCTAGCCCGAACCCTAACCCTAACCCTTCCCTGAAGCCTTCCCCTCACCCGTCCCCTAATCCTAACCCGTACGCTCACACTAACCCGCGCCCTCACACGTACGCTCCCCCTAAGCCGTTGTCGTACCCTCACCTGGACCCTAAACCGTCCCCGTCCCCTAACCCTAACCCTAGCTCGAAACCTAACCCTAACACTTCCCCGAAGCCTTCCCCTCACCCGTCCCCTAATCCTAACCCGTAGGCTCACACTAACCCGCGCCCTCACACGTACGCTCCCCCTAAACCGTTGTCGTACCCTCACCTGGACCCTAAACCGTGCCCGTCCCCTAACCCTAACCCTAGCCCGAACCCTAACCCTAACCCTTCCCCGAAGCCTTCCACTCACCCGTCCCGTAATCCTAACAAATAGGCTCACACTAACCCGCGCCCTCACACGTACGCTCTCCCTAAACCGTTGTTGTACCCTCACCTGGACCCTAAACCGTCCCCGTCCCCTAACCCTAACCCTAGCCCGAACCCTAACCCTAACCCTTCCCCGAAGCCTTCCCCTCACCCGTCCCCTAATCCTAACCCGTACGCTCACACTAACCCGCGCCCTCACACGTACGCTCCCCCTAAACCGTTGTCGTAACCTCACCTGGACCCTGAACCGTCCCCGTCCAATAATCCTAATCCTAGCCCGAACCCTAAACCTAACCCTTGCCCGAAGCCTTCCCCTCACCCATCCCCTAATCCTAACCCGTACGCTCACACTAACCCACGCCCTCACACGTACGCTCCCCCTAAACCGTTGTCGTACCCTCACCTGGACCCTAAACCGTCCCCGTCCCCTAACCCTAACCCTAACCCTTCCCCGAAGCCTTCCCCTCACCTGTCCCCTAATCCTAACCCGTACGCTCACACTAACCCACGCCCTCACACGTACGCTCCCCCTAAACCGTTTTCGTACCCTCACCTGGACCCTAAACCGTCCCCGTCCCCTAACCCTAACCCTAGCCCGGACCCTAACCCTAACCCTTCCCCAAAGCCTTCCCCTCACCCGTCCCCTAATCCTAACCCGTACGCTCACACTAACCGCGCCCTCACACGTACGCTCTCCCTAAACCACTGTCGTACCCTCACCTGGACCCTAAACCGTCCCCGTCCCCTAACCCTAACCCTAGCCCGAACCCTAACCCTAACCCTTCCCCGAAGCCTTCCCCTCACCCGTCCCCTAATCCTAACCCGTACGCTCACACTAACCCGCACGCTCACACGTACGCTCCCCCTCCACCGTTGTCGTACCCTCACCTGGACCCTAAACCGCCACCGTCCCCTAACCCTAACCCTAGCCCGAACCCTAACCCTAACCCTTCCCCGAAGCCTTCCCCTCACCCGTCCCCTAATCCTAACCCGTACGCTCACACTAACCCGCGCCCTCACACGTACGCTCCCCCTAAGCCGTTGTCGTACCCTCACCTGGACCCTAAACCGTCCCCGTCCCCTAACCCTAACCCTAGCCCGAACCCTAACCCTAACACTTCCCCGAAGCCTTCCCCTCACCCGTCCCCTAATCCTAACCTGTAGGCTCACACTAACCCGCGCCCTCACACGTACGCTCCCCCTAAACCGTTGTCGTACCCTCACCTGGACCCTAAACCGTCCCCGTCCCCTAACCCTAACCCTAGCCCGAACCCTAACCCTAACCCTTCCCCGAAGCCTTCCACTCACCCGTCCCCTAATCCTAACCCGTAGGCTCACACTAACCCGCACCCTCACACGTACGCTCGCCCTAAACCGTTGTCGTACCCTCACCTGGACCCTAAACCGTCCCCGTCCCCTAACCTTAACCCTAGCCCGAACCCTAACCCTAACCCTTCCCCGAAGCCTTCCCCTCACCCGTCCCCTAATCCTAACCCGTACGGTCACACTAACCCGCGCCCTCACACGTACGCTCCCCTTAAACCGTTGTCGTACCCTCACCTGGACCCTAAACCGTCCCCTTCGCCTAACCCTAACCCTAGCCCGAACCCTAACCCTAACCCTTCCCCGAAGCCTTCCCCTCACCCGTCCCCTAATCCTAACCCGTACGCTCACACTAACCCGCGCCCTCACACGTACGCTCCCCCTAAACCGTTGTCGTACCCTCACCTGGACCCTAAACCGTCCCCTTCCCCTAACCCTAACCCTAGTCCGAACCCTAACCCTAACCCTTCCCCGAAGCCTTCCCCTCACCCATCCCCTAATCCTAACCCGTACGCTCACACTAACCCGCGCCCTCACACGTACGCTCCCCCTAAACCGTTGTCGTACCCTCATCTGGACCCTAAACCGTCCCCGTCCCCTAACCCTAACCCTAGCCCGAACCCTAACACTAACCCTTCCCCGAAGCCTTCCCCTCACCCATCCCCTAATCCTAACCCGTACGTTCACACTAACCCGCGCCCTCACACGTACGCTCCCCCTAAACCATTGTCATACCCTCACGTGGACCCTAAACCGTCCCCGTCCCCTAACCCTAACCCTAGCCCGAACCCTAACCCTAAACCTTCCCCGAAGCCTTCCCCTTAACCGTCCCCTAATCCTAACCCGTACGCTCACACTAATCCGCACGCTCACACGTACGCTCCCCCTCCACCGTTGTCGTACCCTCACCTGGACCCTAAACCGCCCCCGTCCCCTAACCCTAACCCTAGCCCGAACCCTAACCCTAACCCTTCCCTGAAGCCTTCCCCTCACCCGTCCCCTAATCCTAACCCGTACGCTCACACTAACCCGCGCCCTCACACGTACGCTCCCCCTAAGCCGTTGTCGTACCCTCACCTGGACCCTAAACCGTCCCCGTCCCCTAACCCTAACCCTAGCCCGAAACCTAACCCTAACACTTCCCCGAAGCCTTCCCCTCACCCGTCCCCTAATCCTAACCCGTAGGCTCACACTAACCCGCGCCCTCACACGTACGCTCCCCCTAAACCGTTGTCGTACCCTCACCTGGACCCTAAACCGTCCCCGTCCCCTAACCCTAACCCTAGCCCGAACCCTAACCCTAACCCTTCCCCGAAGCCTTCCCCTCACCCGTCCCCTAATCCTAACCCGTACGCTCACACTAACCCGCGCCCTCACACGTACGCTCCCCCTAAACCGTTGTCGTAACCTCACCTGGACCCTGAACCGTCCCCGTCCAATAATCCTAATCCTAGCCCGAACCCTAAACCTAACCCTTGCCCGAAGCCTTCCCCTCACCCATCCCCTAATCCTAACCCGTACGCTCACACTAACCCACGCCCTCACACGTACGCTCCCCCTAAACCGTTGTCGTACCCTCACCTGGACCCTAAACCGTCCCCGTCCCCTAACCCTAACCCTAACCCTTCCCCGAAGCCTTCCCCTCACCCGTCCCCTAATCCTAACCCGTACGCTCACACTAACCCGCGCCCTGACACGTACGCTCCCCCTAAACCGTTGTCGTACCCTCACCTGGACCCTAAACCGTCCCCGTCCCCTAACCCTAACCCTAGCCCGAACCCTAACCCTAACCCTTCCCCGAAGCCTTCCCCTCACCCGTCCCCTAATCCTAACCCGTACGCTCACACTAACCCGCGCCCTCTCACGTACGCTCCCCCTAAACCGTTGTCGTACCCTCACCTGGACCCTAAACCGTCCCCGTCCCCTAACCCTAACCCTAGCCCGAACCCTAACCCTAACCCTTCCCCGAAGCCTTCCCCTCACCCGTCCCCTAATCCTAACCCGTACGCTCACACTAACCGCGCCCTCACACGTACGCTCTCCCTAAACCGCTGTCGTACCCTCACCTGGACCCTAAACCGTCCCCGTCCCCTAACCCTAACCCTAGCCCAAACCCTAACCCTAACCCTTCCCCGAAGCCTTCCCCTCACCCGTCCCCTAATCCTAACCCGTACGCTCACACTAACCCGCGCCCTCACACGTACGCTCTCCCTAAACGGTTGTCGTACCCTCACCTGGACCCTAAACCGTCTCAGTCCCCTAACCCTAACCCTAGCCCGAACTCTAACTCTAACCCTTCCCCGAAGCCTTCCCCTCACCCGTCCCCTAATCCTAACCCGTACGCTCACACTAACCCGCGCCCTCACACGTACCCTCCCCCTAAACCATTGTCATACACTCACGTGGACCCTAAACCGTCCCCGTCCCCTAACCCTAACCCTAGCCCGAACCCTAACCCTAAACCTTCCCCGAAGCCTTCCCCTCAACCGTCCCCTAATCCTAACCCGTACGCTCACACTAACCCGCACGCTCACACGTACGCTCCCCCTCCACCGTTGTCGTACCCTCACCTGGACCCTAAACCGCCCCCGTCCCCTAACCCTAACCCTAGCCCGAACCCTAACCCTAACCCTTCCCCGAAGCCTTCCCCTCACCCGTCCCCTAATCCTAACCCGTACGCTCACACTAACCCACGACCTCACACGTACGCTCCCCCTAAGCCGTTGTCGTACCCTCACCTGGACCCTAAACCGTCCCCGTCCCCTAACCCTAACCCTAGCACGAACCCTAACCCTAACACTTCCCCGAAGCCTTCCCCTCACCCGTCCCCTAATCCTAACCTGTAGGCTCACACTAACACGCGCCCTCACACGTACGCTCCCCCTAAACCGTTGTCGTACCCTCACCTGGACCCTAAACCGTCCCCGTCCCCTAACCCTAACCCTAGCCCGAACCCTAACCCTAACCCTTCCCCGAAGCCTTCCACTCACCCGTCCCCTAATCCTAACCCGTAGGCTCACACTAACACGCGCCCTCACACGTACGCTCCCCCTAAACCGTTGTCGTACCCTCACCTGGACCCTAAACCGTCCCCGTCCCCTAACCTTAACCCTAGCCCGAACCCTAACCCTAACCCTTCCCCGAAGCCTTCCCCTCACCCGTCCCCTAATCCTAACCCGTACGGTCACACTAACCCGCGCCCTCACACGTACGCTCCCCGTAAACCGTTGTCGTACCCTCACCTGGACCCTAAACCGTCCCCGTCCCCTAACACTAACCCTAGCCCGAACCCTAACCCTAACCCTTCCCCGAAGCCTTCCCCTCACCCGTCCCCTAATCCTAACCCGTACGCTCACATTAACCCGCGCCCTCACACGTACGCTCCCCCTAAACCGTTGTCGTACCCTCACCTGGACCCTAAACCGTCCCCGTCCCCTAACCCTAACCCTAGCCCGACCCTAACCCTAACCCTTCCCCGAAGCCTTCCCCTCACCCGTCCCCTAATCCTAACCCGTACGCTCACACTAACCCGCGCCCTCACACGTACGCTCCCCCTAAACCATTGTCATACCCTCACGTGGACCCTAAACCGTCCCCGTCCCCTAACCCTAACCCTAGCCCGAACCCTAACCCTAAACCTTCCCCGAAGCCTTCCCCTCATCCGTCCCCTAATCCTAACCCGTAAGCTCACACTAACCCGCACGCTCACACGTACGCTCCCCCTCCACCGTTGTCGTACCCTCACCTGGACCCTAAACCGCCACCGTCCCCTAACCCTAACCCTAGCCCTAACCCTAACCCTAACCCTTCCCCGAAGCCTTCCCCTCACCCGTCCCCTAATCCTAAACCGGACGCTCACACTAACCCGCGCCCTCACACGTACGCTCCCCCTAAGCCGTTGTCGTACCCTCACCTGGACCCTAAACCGTCCCCGTCCCCTAACCCTAACCCTAGCCCGAACCCTAACCCTAACACTTCCCCGAAGCCTTCCCCTCACCCGTCCCCTAATCCTAACCCGTAGGCTCACACTAACCCGCGCCCTCACACGTACGCTCCCCCTAAACCGTTGTCGTACCCTCACCTGGACCCTAAACCGTCCCCGTCCCCTAACCTTAACCCTAGCCCGAACCCTAACCCTAACCCTTCCCCGAAGCCTTCCCCTCACCCGTCCCCTAATCCTAACCCGTACGCTCACACTAACCCGCGCCCTCACACGTACGCTCCCCTTAAACCGTTGTCGTACCCTCACCTGGACCCTAAACCGTCCCCTTCGCCTAACCCTAACACTAGCCCGAACCCTAACCCTAACCCTTCCCCGAAGCCTTCCCCTCACCCATCCCCTAATCCTAACCCGTACGCTCACACTAACCCGCGCCCTCACACGTACGCTCCCCCTAAACCGTTGTCGTACCCTCACCTGGACCCTAAACCGTCCCCGTCCCCTAACCCTAACCCTAGCCCGAACCCTAACCCGAACCCTTCCCCGAAACCTTCCCCTCACCCGTCCCCTAATCCTAACCCGTACGCTCACACTAACCCACGCCCTCACACTTACGCTCCCCCTAAACCGTTGTCGTACCCTCACCTGGACCCTAAACCGTCCCTGTCCCCTAACCCTAACCCTAGCCCGAACCCTAACACTAACCCTTCCCCGAAGCCTTCCCCTCACCCGTCCCCTAATCCTAACCCGTACGTTCACACTAACCCGCGCCCTCACACGTACGCTCCCCCTAAACCATTGTCATACCCTCACGTGGACCCTAAACCGTCCCCGTCCCCTAACCCTAACCCTAGCCCGAACCCTAACCCTAAACCTTCCCCGAAGCCTTCCCCTTAACCGTCCCCTAATCCTAACCCGTACGCTCACACTAACCCGCACGCTCACACGTACGCTCCCCCTCCACCGTTGTCGTACCCACACCTGGACCCTAAACCGCCCCCGTCCCCTAACCCTAACCCTAGCCCGAACCCTAACCCTAACACTTCCCTGAAGCCTTCCCCTCACCCGTCCCCTAATCCTAACCCGTACGCTCACACTAACCCGCGCCCTCACACGTACGCTCCCCCTAAGCCGTTGTCGTACCCTCACCTGGACCCTAAACCGTCCCCGTCCCCTAACCCTAACCCTAGCCCGAACCCTAACCCTAACACTTCCCCGAAGCCTTCCCCTCACCCGTCCCCTAATCCTAACCCGTAGGCTCACACTAACCCGCGCCCTCACACGTACGCTCCCCCTAAACCGTTGTCGTACCCTCACCTGGACCCTAAACCGTCCCCGTCCCCTAACCCTAACCCTAGCCCGAACCCTAACCCTAACCCTTCCCCGAAGCCTTCCACTCACCCGTCCCCTAATCCTAACAAATAGGCTCACACTAACCCGCGCCCTCACACGTACGCTCCCCCTAAACCGTTGTTGTACCCTCACCTGGACCCTAAACCGTCCCCGTCCCCTAACCCTAACCCTAGCCCGAACCCTAACCCTAACCCTTCCCCGAAGCCTTCCCCTCACCCGTCCCCTAATCCTAACCCGTACGCTCACACTAACCCGCGCCCTCACACGTACGCTCCCCCTAAACCGTTGTCGTAACCTCACCTGGACCCTGAACCGTCCCCGTCCAATAATCCTAATCCTAGCCCGAACCCTAAACCTAACCCTTGCCCGAAGCCTTCCCCTCACCCATCCCCTAATCCTAACCCGTACGCTCACACTAACCCACGCCCTCACACGTACGCTCCCCCTAAACCGTTGTCGTACCCTCACCTGGACCCTAAACCGTCCCCGTCCCCTAACCCTAACCCTAACCCTTCCCCGAAGCCTTCCCCTCACCCGTCCCCTAATCCTAACCCGTACGCTCACACTAACCCGCGCCCTGACATGTACGCTCCCCCTAAACCGTTGTCGTACCCTCACCTGGACCCTAAACCGTCCCCGTCCCCTAACCCTAACCCTAGCCCGAACCCTAACCCTAACCCTTCCCCGAAGCCTTCCCCTCACCCGTCCCCTAATCCTAACCCGTACGCTCACACTAACCCGCGCCCTCTCACGTACACTCCCCCTAAACCGTTGTCGTACCCTCACCTGGACCCTAAACCGTCCCCGTCCCCTAACCTTAACCCTAGCCCAAACCCTAACCCTAACCCTTCCCCGAAGCCTTCCCCTCACCCGTCCCCTAATCCTAACCCGTATGGTCACACTAACCCGCGCCCTCACACGTACGCTCCCCGTAAACCATTGTCGTACCCTCACCTGGACCCTAAACCGTCCCCTAACCCTAACCCTAACCCTAGCCCGAACCCTAACCATAACACTTCCCCGAAGCCTTCCCCTCACCCGTCCCCTAATCCTAACCCGTACGCTCACACTAACCCGCGCCCTCACACGTACGCTCCCCCTAAACCGTTGTCGTACCCTCACCTGGACCCTAAACCGTCCCCGTCCCCTAACCCTAAATCTAGGCCAAACCCTAACCCTAACCCTTCCCCGAAGCCTTCCCGTCACCCGTCCCCTAATCCTAAGCCGTACGCTCACACTAACACGCGCCCTCACACGTACGCTCCCCCTAAACCGTTGTCGTACCCTCACCTGGACCCTAAACCGTCCCCGTCCCCTAACCCTAACCCTAGCCCGAACCCTAACCCTAACCCTTCCCCGAAGCCTTCCACGCACCAGTCCCCTAATCCTAACAAATAGGCTCACACTAACCCGCGCCCTCACACGTACGCTCCCCCTAAACCGTTGTCGTACCCTCACCTGGACCCTAAACTGTCCCCGTCCCCTAACCCTAACCCTAGCCCGAACCCTAACCCTAACCCTTGCCCGAAGCCTTCCCCTCACCCGTCCCCTAATCCTAACCCGTACGCTCACACTAACCCACGCCCTCACACGTACGCTCCCCCTAAACCGTTGTCGTACCCTCACCTGGACCCTAAACCGTCCCCGTCTCCTAACCCTAACCCTAGCCCGAACCCTAACCCTAACCCTTGCCCGAAGCCTTCCCCTCACCCGTCCCCTAATCCTAACCCGTACGCTCACACTAACCCACGCCTTCACACGTACGCTCCCCCTAAACCGTTGTCGTACCCTCACCTGGACCCTAAACCGTCCCCGTCCCCTAACCCTAACCCTAACCCTTCCCCGAAGCCTTCCCCTCACACGTCCCCTAATCCTAACCCGTACGCTCACACTAACCCGTGCCCTGACACGTACGCTCCCCCTAAACCGTTGTCGTACCCTCACCTGGACCCTAAACCGTCCCCGTCCCCTAACCCTAACCCTAGCCCGAACCCTAACCCTAACACTTCCCCGAAGCCTTCCCCTCACCCGTCCCCTAATCCTAACCAGTACGCTCACACTAACCCACGCCTTCACACGTACGCTCCCCCTAAACCGTTGTCGTACCCTCACCTGGACCCTAAACCGTCCCCGTCCCCTAACCCTAACCCTAACCCTTCCCCGAAGCCTTCCCCTCACCCGTCCCCTAATCCTAACCCGTACGCTCACACTAACCCTCGCCCTGACACGTACGCTCCCCCTAAACCGTTGTCGTACCCTCACCTGGACCCTAAACCGTCCCCGTCCCCTAACCCTAACCCTAGCCCGAACCCTAACCCTAACCCTTCCCCGAAGCCTTCCCCTCACCCGTCCCCTAATCCTAAGCCGTACGCTCACACTAACCCGCGCCCTCACACGTACGCTCCCCCTAAACCGTTGTCGTACCCTCACCTGGACCCTAAACCGTCCCCGTCCCCTAACCCTAACCCTAGCCCGAACCCTAACACTAACACTTCCCCGAAGCCTTCCCCTCACCCGTCCCCTAATCCTAACCCGTAGGCTCACACTAACCCGCGCCCTCACACGTACGCTCCCCCTAAACCGTTGTCGTACCCTCACCTGGACCCTAAACCGTCCCCGTCCCCTAACCCTAACCCTAGCCTGAACCCTAAGCCTAACCCTTCCCCGAAGCCTTCCCCTCACCCGTCCCCTAATCCTAACCCGTACGCTCACACTAACCCACGCCCTCACACGTACGCTCCCCCTAAACCGTTGTCATACCCTCACCTGGACCCTAAACCGTCCCCGTCCCCTAACCCTAACCCTAGCCCGAACCCTAACCCTAACACTTCCCCGAAGCCTTCCCCTCACCCGTCCCCTAATCCTAACCCGTACGCTCACACTAACCCGCGCCCTCACACGTACGCTCCCCCTAAAACGTTGTCGTACACTCACCTGGACCCTAAACCGTCCCCATCCCCTAAACCTAACCCTAGCCCGAACTCTAACACTAACACTTCCCCGAAGACTTCCCCTCACCCGTCCCCTAATCCTAACCCGTACGCTCACACTAACCCGCGCCCTCACACGTACGCTCCCCCTAAACCATTGTCATACCCTCACGTGGACCCTAAACCGTCCCCGTCCCCTAACCCTAAACCTAGCCCGAACCCTAACCATAAACCTTCCCCGTCCCCTAACCCTAACCCTAGCCCGAACCCTAACCCTAACGCTTCCCCGAAGCCTTCCACTCACCCGTCCCCTAATCCTAACCCGTAGGCTCACACTAACCCGCGCCCTCACACGTACGCTCCCCCTAAACCGTTGTCGTACCCTCACCTGGACCCTAAACCGTCCCCATCCCCTAACCCTAACCCTAGCCCGAACCCTAACCCTAACCCTTCCCCGAAGCCTTCCCCTCACCCGTCCCCTAATCCTAACCTGTACGCTCACACTAACCCGCGCCCTCACACGTACGCTCCCCCTAAACCGTTGTCGTAACCTCACCTGGACCCTAAACCGTCCCCGTCCAATAATCCTAATCCTAGCCAGAACCCTAACACTAACGCTTCCCCGAAGCCTTCCCCTCACCTGTCCCCTAATCCTAACCCGTACGCTCACACTAACCTGCGCCCTCACACGTACGCTCCCCCTAAACCGTTGTCGTACCCTCACCTGGACCCTAAACCGTCCCCGTACCCTAACCCTAACCCTAGCCCGAACCCTAACCCTAACCCTTCCCTGAAGCCTTCTCCTCACCCGTCCCCTAATCCTAAACCGTACGCTCACACTAACCCACGCCCTCACAAGTACGCTCCCCCTAAACCTTTGTCGTACCCTCACCTGGACCCTAAACCGTCCCCGTCCCCTAACCCTAACCCTAGCCCGGACCCTAACCCTAACCCTTCCCCGAAGCCTTCCCCTCACCCGTCCCCTAATCCTAACCCGTACGCTCACACTAACCCGCGCACTCACACGTACGCTCCCCTTAAACTGCTGTCGTACCCTCACCTGGACCCTAAACCGTCCCCGTCCCCTAACCCTAACCCTAGCCCGAACCCTAACCCTAACCCTTCCCCGAAGCCTTCCCCTCACCCGTCCCCTAATCCTAACCCGTACGCTCACACTAACCCGCGCCCTCACACGTACGCTCCCCCTAAACCGTTGTCGTACCCTCACCTGGACCCTAAACCGTCCCCGTCCCCTAACCCTAACCCTAGCCCGAACCCTAACCCTAACCCTTCCCCGAAGCCTTCCCCTCAACCGTCCCCTAATCCTAACCCGTACGCTCACACTAACCTGCGCCCTCACTCGTACGCTCCCCCTAAACCGTTGTTGTACCCACACCTGGACCCTAAACCGTCCCCGTCCCCTAACCCTAACCGTAGCCCGAACCCTAACCCTAACCCTTCCCCGAAGCCTTCCCCTCAACTGTCCCCTAATCCTAACCCGTACGCTCACACTAACCCGCACGCTCACACGTACGCTCCCCCTCCACCGTTGTCATACCCTCACCTGGACCCTAAACCGTCCCCGTCCCCTAACCCTAACCCTAGCCCGAACCCTAACCCTAACCCTTCCCTGAAGCCTTCTCCTCACCCGTCCCCTAATCCTAACCCGTACGCTCACACTAACCCACGCCCTCACAAGTACGCTCCCCCTAAACCGTTGTCGTACCCTCACCTGGACCCTAAACCGTCCCCGTCCCCTAACCCTACCCTAGCCCGGACACTAACCCTAACCCTTCCCCGAAGCCTTCCCCTCACCCGTCCCCTAATCCTAACCCGTACGCTCACACTAACCCGCGCCCTCACACGTACGCTCCCCCTAAGCCGTTGTCGTACCCTCACCTGGACCCTAAACCGTCCCCGTCTCCTAACCCTAACCCTAGCACGAAACCTAACCCTAACACTTCCCTGAAGCCTTCCCCTCACCCGTCCCCTAATCCTAACCTGTAGGCTCACACTAACACGCGCCCTCACACGTACGCTCCCCCTAAACCGTTGTCGTACCCTCACCTGGACCCTAAACCGTCCCCGTCCCCTAACCCTAACCCTAGCCCGAACCCTAACCCTAAACCTTCCCCGAAGCCTTCCCCTCAACCGTCCCCTAATCCGAACCCGTAAGCTCACACTAACCCGCACGCTCACACGTACGCTCCCCCTCCACCGTTGTCGTACCCTCACCTGGACCCTAAACCGCCACCATCCCCTAACCCTAACCCTAGCCCGAACCCTAACCCTAACCCTTCCCCGAAGCCTTCCCCTCACCCGTCCCCTAATCCTAACCCGTACGCTCACACGAACCCGCGCCCTCACACGTACGCTCCCCCTAAGCCGTTGTCGTACCCTCACCTGGACCCTAAACCGTCCCCGTCCCCTAACCCTAACCCTAGCCCGAACCCTAACCCTAACACTTCCCCGAAGCCTTCCCCTCACCCGTCCCCTAATCCTAACCTGCAGGCTCACACTAACCCGCTCCCTCACACGTACGCTCCCCCTAAACCGTTGTCGTACCCTCACCTGGACCCTAAACCGTCCCCGTCCCCTAACCCTAACCCTTGCCCGAACCCTAACCCTAACCCTTCCCCGAAGCCTTCCACTCACCCGTCCCCTAATCCTAACCCGTAGGCTCACACTATCCCGCGCCCTCACACGTACGCTCCCCCTAAACCGTTGTCGTACCCTCACCTGGACCCTAAACCGTCCCTGTCCCCTAACCCTAACCCTAGCCCGAACCCTAACACTAACCCTTCCCCGAAGCCTTCCCCTCACCCGTCCCCTAATCCTAACCCGAACGTTCACACTAACCCGCGCCCTCACACGTACGCTCCCCCTAAACCAATGTCATACCCTCACGTGGACCCTAAACCGTCCCCGTCCCCTAACCCTAACCCTAGCCCGAACCCTAACCCTAAACCTTCCCCGAAGCCTTCCCCTTAACCGTCCCCTAATCCTAACCCGTACGCTCACACTAACCCGCACGCTCACACGTACGCTCCCCCTCCACCGTTGTCGTACCCTCACCTGGACCCTAAACCGCCCCCGTCCCCTAACCTTAACCCTAGCCCAAACCCTAACCCTAACCCTTCCCCGAAGCCTTCCCCTCACCCGTCCCCTAATCCTAACCCTTATGGTCACACTAACCCGCGCCCTCACACGTACCCTCCCCGTAAACCGTTGTCGTACCCTCACCTGGACCCTAAACCGTCCCCTAACCCTAACCCTAACCCTAGCCCGAACCCTAACCATAACCCTTCCCCGAAGCCTTCCCCTCACCCGTCCCCTAATCCTAACCCGTACGCTCACACTAACCCGCGCCCTCACACGTACGCTCCCCCTAAACCGTTGTCGTACCCTCACATGGACCCTAAACCGTCCCTGTCCCGTAACCCTAACCCTAGTCCGAACCCTAACCCTAACACTTCCCCAAAGCCTTCCCCTCACCCGTCCCCTAATCCTAACCCATACGCTCACACTAACCCGCGCCCTCACACGTACACTCCCCCTAAACCGTTGTCGTACCCTCACCTGGACCCTAAACCGTCCCCGTCCCCTAACCCTAAATCTAGGCCAAACCCTAACCCTAACCCTTCCCCGAAGCCTTCCACTCACCCGTCCCCTAATCCTAAGCCGTACGCTCACACTAACCCGCGCCCTCACACGTACGCTCCCCCTAAACCGTTGTCGTACCCTCACCTGGACCCTAAACCGTCCCCGTCCCCTAACCCTAACCCTAGCCCGAACCCTAACACTAACACTTCCCCGAAGCCTTCCCCTCACCCGTCCCCTAATCCTAACCCGTACGCTCACACTAACCCGCGCCCTCACACGTACGCTCCCCCTAAACCATTGTCATACCCTCACGTGGACCCTAAACCGTCCCCGTCCCCTAACCCTAACCCTAGCCCGAAACCTAACCCTAAACCTTCCCCGAAGCCTTCCCCTCAACCGTCCCCTAATCCTAACCCGTACGCTCACACTAACCCGCACGCTCACACGTACGCTCCCCCTCCACCGTTGTCGTACCCTCACCTGGACCCTAAACCGCCCCCGTCCCCTAACCCTAACCCTAGCCTGAACCCTAACCCTAACCCTTCCCCGAAGCCTTCCCCTCACCCGTCCCCTAATCCTAACCCGTAGGCTCACACTAACCCGAGCCCTCACACGTACGCTCCCCCTAAACCGTTGTCGTACCCTCACCTGGACCCTAAACCGTCCCCGTCCCCTAACCCTAACCCTAGCCCGAACCCTAACCCTAAACCGTCCCCGTCCCCTAACCCTAACCCTAGCCCGAACCCTAACCCTAAACCTTCCCCGAAAACTTCCCCTCACCCGTCCCCTAATCCTAACCCGTACGGTCACACTAACCCGCGCCCTCACACGTACGCTCCCCGTAAACCGTTGTCGTACCCTCACCTGGACCCTAAACCGTCCCCTAACCCTAACCCTAACCCTAGCCCGAACCCTAACCCTAACCCTTCCCCGAAGCCTTCCCCTCACACGTCCCCTAATCCTAACCCGTACGCTCACACTAACCCGCGCCCTCACACGTACGCTCCCCCTAAACCGTTGTCATACCCTCACCTGGACCCTAAACCGTCCCCGTCCCCTAACCCTAACCCTAGTCCGAACCCTAAACCTAACCCTTCCCCGAAGCCTTCCCCTCACACGTCTCCTAATCCTAACCCGTACGCTCACACTAACCCGCGCCCTCACACGTACGCTCCACCTAAACCGTTGTCGTACCCTCACCTGGACCCTAAACCGTCCCCGTCCCCTAACCCTAACCCTAGCCCGAACCTTAAACCTAACCCTTCCCTGAAGCCTTCCCCTCACCCGTCCCCTAATCCTAACCCGTACGCTCACACTAACCCGCGCCCTCACACGTACGCTCCCCGAAAACCGTTGTCGTACCCTCACCTGGACCCTAAACGGTCCCGGTCCCCTAACCCTAACCCTAGTCCGAACCCTAACCCTAACACTTCCCCGAAGCCTTCCCCTCACCCGTCCCCTAATCCTAACACGTACGCTCACACTAACCCGCACCCTCACACGTACGCTCCCCCTAAACCGTTGTCATACCCTCACCTGAACCCTAAACCTTCCCCGTCCCCTAACCCTAACCCTAGACCGAACCCTAACCCTAACCCTTCCCCGAAGCCTTGCCCTCACCCGTCCCCTAATCCTAACCCGTACGCTCACACTAACCCGCGCCCTCAAACGTACGCTCCCCCTAAAGCGTTGTCGTACCCTCACCTGGACCCTAAACCGTCCCCAGCCCCTAACCTTAACCCTAGCCTGAACCCTAACCCTAACCCTTCCCCGAAGCCTTCCCGTCACCCGTCCCCTAATCCTAACCCGTACGCTCACACTAACCTGCGCGCTCACACGTACGCTCCCCCTAAACCGTTGTCGTACCCTAACCTGGACCCTAAATCATCCCCGTCCCCTAACCCTAGCCCGAACCCTAACCCTAACCCTTCCCCGAAGCCTTCCCCTCACCCGTCCCCTAATCCTAACCGTATGCTCACACAAACCTGCGCCCTCACACGTACGCTCCCCGTCAACCGTTGTCGTACCCTCACCTGGACCCTAAACCGTTCCCGTCCCCTAACCCTAACCCTAGCCCGAACCCTAAACCTAACCCTTCCCCGAAGCCTTCCCCTCACCCGTCCCCTAATCCTAACCCGTACACTCACACTAACCCGCGCCCTCACACGTACGCTCCCCCTAAACCGTTGTCGTACCCTCACCTGGACCGTAAACCGTCCCCTTCCCCTAACCCTAACCCTAGCCCGAACCCTAACCCTAACCCTTCCCTGAAGCCTTCCCCTCACACGTCCCCTAATCGTAACCCGTACGCTCACACTAACCCGCGCCCTCACACGTACGCTCCCCGAAAACCGTTGTCGTACCCTCACCTGGACCCTAAACCGTCCCCGTCCCCTAACCCTAACCCTAGCCCGAACCCTAACCCTAACCCTTCCCCGAAGCCTTCCGCTCACCCGTCCCCTAATCCTAAACCGTACGCTCACACTAACCCGCGCCCTCACATGTACGCTCCCCCTAAACCGTTGTCGTACCCTCACCTGGACCCTAAACCGTCCCCGTCCCCTAACCCTAACCCTAGCAAGGACCCTAACCCTAACCCTTCTCCGAAGCCTTCCCCTCACCTGTCCCCTAATCCTAACCCGTACGCTCACACTAACCCGCGCCCTCTCACGTACGCTCCCCGTAAACCGTTGTCGTACCCTCACCTGGACCCTAAACCGTCCCCGTCCCCTAACCTTAACCCTAGCCCGAACCCTAACCCTAACCCTTCCCCGAAGCCTTCCCCTCACCCGTCCCCTAATCCTAACCCGTACGCTCACACTAACCTGCGCGCTCACACGTACGCTCCCCCTAAACCGTTGTCATACCCTAACCTGGACCCTAAACCATCCCCGTCCCCTAACCCTAGCCCGAACCCTAACCCTAACCCTTCCCCGAAGCCTTCCCCTCACCCGTCCCCTAATCCTAACCCGTATGCTCACACAAACCTGCGCCCTCACACGTACGCTCCCCGTCAACCGTTGTCGTACCCTCACCTGGACCCTAAACCGTCCCCGTCCCCTAACCCTAACCCTAGCCCGAACCCTAACCCTAACCCTTCCCCGAAGCCTTCCCCTCACCCATCCCCTAATCCTAACCCGTACGCTCACACTAACCCGCGCCCTCACACGTACGCTCCCCCTAAACCGTTGTCGTACCCTCACCTGGACCCTAAACCGTCCCCGTCCCCTAACCCTAACCCTAGCCCGAACCCTAACACTAACCCTTCCCCGAAGCCTTCCCCTCACCCGTCCCCTAATCCTAACCCGTACGCTCACACTAACCCGCGCCCTCACACGTACGCTCCCCCTAAACCATTGTCATACCCTCACGTGGACCCTAAACCGTCCCGGTCCCCTATCCCTAACCCTAGCCCGAACCCTAACCCTAAACCTTCCCCGAAGCCTTCCCCTCAACCGTCCCCTAATCCTAACCCGTACGCTCACACTAACCCGCACCCTCACACGTACGCTCCCCCTCCACCGTTGTCGTACCCTCACCTGGACCCTAAACCGCCCCCGGCCCCTAACCCTAACCCTAGCCCGAACCCTAACCCTAACCCTTCCCCGAAGCCTTCCCCTCACCCGTCCCCTAATCCTAAAGCGTACGCTCACACTAACCCCCGCCCTCACACGTACGCTCCCCCTAAGCCGTTGTCGTGCCCTCACCTGGACCCTAAACCGTCCCCGTCCCCTAACCCTAACCCTAGCCCGAACCCTAACCCTAACCCTTCCCCGAAGCCTTCCCCTCACCCGTCCCCTAATCCTAACCCGCGCCCTCACACGTACGCTCCCCCTAAACCGTTGTAGTACCCTCACCTGGACCCTAAACCGTCCCCGTCCCCTAACCCTAACCCTAGTCCGAACCCTAAACCTAACCCTTCCCCGAAGCCTTCCACTCACCCGTCCCCTAATCCTAACCCGTACGCTCACACTAACCCGCGCCCTCACACGTACGCTCCACCTAAACCGTTGTCGTACCCTCACCTGGACCCTAAACCGTCCCCAGCCCCTAACCTTAACCCTAGCCCGAACCCTAACCCTAACCCTTCCCCGAAGCCTTCCCCTCACCCGTCCCCTAATCCTATCCCGTACGCTCACACTAACCTGCGCGCTCACATGTACGCTCCCCCTAAACCGTTGTCGTACCCTAACCTGGACCCTAAACCATCCCCGTCCCCTAACCCTAGCCCGAACCCTAACCCTAACCCTTCCCCGAAGCCTTCCCCTCACCCGTCCCCTAATCCTAACCCGTATGCTCACACAAACCTGCGCCCTCACACGTACGCTCCCCGTCAACCGTTGTCGTACCCTCACCTGGACACTAAACCGTTCCCGTCCCCTAACCCTAACCCTAGCCCGAACCCTAACCCTAACCCTTCCCCGAAGCCTTCCCCTCACCCGTCCCCTAATCCTAACCCGTACACTCACACTAACCTGCGCGCTCACACGTACGCTCCCCCTAAACCGTTGTCGTACCCTCACCTGGACCCTAAACCATCCCCGTCCCCTAACCCTAACCCTAGCCCGAACCCTAACCCTAACCCTTCCCCGAAGCCTTCCACTCACCCGTCCCCTAATCCTAACAAATAGGCTCACACTAACCCGCGCCCTCACACGTACGCTCCCCCTAAACCGTTGTCGTATCGTCACCTGGACCCTAAACCGTCCCCGTCCCCTAACCCTAACCCTAGCCCGAACCCTAACCCTAACCCTTCCCCGAAGCCTTCCCCTCACCCGTCCCCTAATCCTAACCCGTACGCTCACACTAACCCGCGCCCTCACACGTACGCTCCCCCTAAACCGTTGTCGTAACCTCACCTGGACCCTGAACCGTCCCCGTCCAATAATCCTAATCCTAGCCCGAACCCTAAACCTAACCCTTGCCCGAAGCCTTCCCCTCACCCATCCCCTAATCCTAACCCGTACGCTCACACTAACCCACGCCCTCACACGTACGCTCCCCCTAAACCGTTGTCGTACCCTCACCTGGACCCTAAACTGTCCCCGTCCCCTAACCCTAACACTAGCCCGAACCCTAACCCTAACCCTTGCCCGAAGCCTTCCCCTCACCCGTCCCCTAATCCTAACCCGTACGCTCACACTAACCCACGCCCTCACACGTACGCTCCCCCTAAACCGTTGTCGTACCCTCACCTGGACCCTAAACCGTCCCCGTCCCCTAACCCTAACCCTAGCCCGAACCCTAACCCTAACCCTTGCCCGAAGCCTTCCCCTCACCCGTCCCCTAATCCTAACCCGTACGCTCACACTAACCCACGCCTTCACACGTACGCTCCCCCTAAACCGTTGTCGTACCCTCACCTGGACCCTAAACCGTCCCCGTCCCCTAACCCTAACCCTAACCCTTCCCCGAAGCCTTCCCCTCACCCGTCCCCTAATCCTAATCCGTACGCTCACACTAACCCGCGCCCTCACACGTACGCTCCCCCTAAAACATTGTCATACCCTCACGTGGACCCTAAACCGTCCCCGTCCCCTAACCCTAACCCTAGCCCGAACCCTAACCCTAAACCTTCCCCGAAGCCTTCCCCTCAACCGTCCCCTAATCCTAACCCGTACGCTCACACTAACCCGCACGCTCACACGTACGCTCCCCCTTCACCGTTGTCGTACCCTCACCTGGACCCTAAACCGCCCCCGTCCCCTAACCCTAACCCTAGCCCGAACCCTAACCCTTCCCCGAAGCCTTCCCCTCACCCGTCCCCTAATCCTAACCCGTACGCTCACACTAACACGCGCCCTCACACGTACGCTCCTCCTAAGCCGTTGTCGTACCCTCACCTGGACCCTAAACCTTCCCTGTCCCCTAACCCTAACCCTAGCCCGAACCCTAACACTAACACTTCCCTAAAGCCTTCCCCTCACCCGTCCCCTAATCCTAACCCGTAGGCTCACACTAACCCGCGCCCTCACACGTACGCTCCCCCTAAACCGTTGTCGTACCCTCACCTGGACCCTAAACCGTCCCCGTCCCCTAACCCTAACCCTAGCCCGAACCCTAAGCCTAACCCTTCCCCGAAGCCTTCCCCTCACCCGTCCCCTAATCCTAACCCGTACGCTCACACTAACCCACGCCCTCACACGTACGCTCCCCCTAAACCGTTGTCATACCCTCACCTGGACCCTAAACCGTCCCCGTCCCCTAACCCTAACCCTAGCCCGAACCCTAACCCTAACACTTTCCCGAAGCCTTCCCCTCACCCGTCCCCTAATCCTAACCCGTACGCTCACACTAACCCACACGTTCACACGTACGCTCCCCCTCCACCGTTGTCGTACCCTCATCTGGACCCTAAACCGCCCCCGTCCCCTAACCCTAACCCTAGCCCGAACCCTAACCCTAACGCTTCCCCGAAGCCTTCCCCTCACCCGTCCCCTAATCCTAACCCGTACGCTCACACTAACCCGCGCCCTCACACGTACGCTCCCCCTAAACCGTTGTCGTACCCTCACCTGGACCCTAAACCGTCCCCGTCCCCTAACCCTAACCCTAGCCCGAACCCTAACCCTAACCCTTCCCCGAAGCCTTCCCCTCAACCGTCCCCTAATCCTAATCCGTACGCTCACACTAACCTGCGCCCTCACTCGTACGCTCCCCTAAACCGTTGTTGTACCCACACCTGGACCCTAAACCGTCCCCGTCCCCTAACCCTAACCGTAGCCCGAACCCTAACCCTAACCCTTCCCCAAAGCCTTCCCCTCAACATTCCCCTAATCCTAACCCGTACGCTCACACTAACCCGCACGCTCACACGTACGCTCCCCCTCCACCGTTGTCGTACCCTCACCTGGACCCTAAACCTTCCCCGTCCCCTAACCCTAACCCTAGCCCGAACACAAACCCTAACCCTTCCCCGAAGCCTTCCCCTTAACCGTCCCCTAATCCTAAACCGTACGCTCACACTAACCCGCACCCTCACACGTACGCTCCCCCTAAACCGTTGTCGTACACTCACCTGGACCCTAAACCGTCCCCGTCCCCTAACCCTAACCCTAGCCCGAACCCTAACCCTAACCCTTGCCCGAAGCCTTCCACTCACCCGTCCCCTAATCCTAACCCGTACGCTCACACTAAGCCACGCCCTCACACGTACGCTCCCCCTAAACCGTTGTCGTACCCTCACCTGGACCCTAAACCGTCCCCGTCCCCTAACCCTAACCCTAGCCCGAACCCTAAACCTAACCCTTCCCCGAAGCCTTCCCCTCACCCATCCCCTAATCCTAACCCGTATGCTCACACTAACCCGCACCCTCACACGTACGCAACCCCTAAACCGTTGTCGTACCCTCACCTTGACCCTAAACCATCCCCGTCCCCTAACCCTAACACTACCCCGAACCCTAACCCTAACCCTTCCCCGAAGGCTTCCCCTCACCCGTACCCTAATCCTAACCCGTACGCTCACACTAACCCGCGCACTCACAAGTACGCTCCCCCTAAACCGTTGTCGTACCCTCACCTGGACCCTAAACCGTCCCCGTCCCCTAACCCTAACCGTAGCCCGAACCTTAACCCTAACCCTTCCCCGAAGCCTTCCCCTCAACCGTCCCCTAATCCTAACCCGTACGCTCACACTAACCCGCACGCTCACAGGTACGCTCCCCCTCCACCGTTGTCGTACCCTCACCTGGACCCTAAACCGTCCCTGTCCCCTAACCCTAACCCTAGCCCGAACCCTAACCCTAACCCTTCCCCGAAGCCTTCCCCTCACCAGTCCCCTAATCCTAACCTGTACGCTCACACTAACCCACGCCCTCACACGTACGCTCCCCCGAAACCGTTGTCGTACCCTCACCTGGACCCTAAACCGTCCCCGTCCCCTAACCCTAACCCTAGCCCGAACCCTAACCTTAACCCTTCCCCGAAGCCTTCCCCTCACCCGTCCCCTAATCCTAACCCGTAGGCTCACACTAACCCGCGCCCTCACACGTACGCTCCCCCTAATCCGTTGTCGTACCCTCACCTAGACCCTAAACTATCCCCGTCCCCTAACCCTAACCCTAGCCCGAACCCTAAACCTTCCCCGAAGCCTTCCCCTCAACCGTCCCCTAATCCTAACCCATACGCTCACACTAACCCGCGCCCTCACACGTACGCTCCCCCTAAACCGTTGTCGTACCCTCACCTGGACCCTAAACCGTCCCCGTCCCCTAACCCTAACCCTAGCCCGAACCCTAACCCTAACCCTTCCCCGAAGCCTTCCCCTCACCCATCCCCTAATCCTAACCCGTACGCTCACACTAACCCGCGCCCTCACACGTACGCTCCCCCTAAACCGTTGTCGTACCCTCACCGGGACCCTAAACCGTCCCTGTCCCCTAACCCTAACCCTAGCCCGAACCCTAACACTAACCCTTCCCCGAAGCCTTCCCCTCACCCGTCCCCTAATCCTAACCCGTACGCTCACACTAACCCGCGCCCTCACACGTACGCTCCCCCTAAACCATTGTCATACCCTCACGTGGACCCTAAACCGTCCCCGTCCCCTATCCCTTACCCTAGCCCGAACCCTAACCCTAAACCTTCCCCGAAGCCTTCCCCTCAACCGTCCCCTAATCCTAACCCGTACGCTCACACTAACCCGCACCCTCACACGTACACTCCCCCTCCACCGTTGTCGTACCCTCACCTGGACCCTAAACCGCCCCCGTCCCCTAACCCTAACCCTAGCCCGAACCCTAACCCTAACCCTTCCCCGAAGCCTTCCCCTCACCCGTCCCCTAATCCTAACCCGTACGCTCACACTAACACGCGCCCTCACACGTACGCTCGCCCTAAGCCGTTGTCGTACCCTCACCTGGACACTAAACCGTCCCCGTCCCCTAACCCTAACCCTAGCCCGAACCCTAACCCTAACACTTCCCTGAAGCCTTCCCCTCACCCGTCCCCTAATCCTAACCCGTAGGCTCACACTAACCCGCGCCCTCACACGTACGCTCCCCCTAAACCGTTGTCGTACCCACACCTGGACCCTAAACCGTCCCCGTCCCCTAACCCTAACCCTAGCCCGAACCCTAACCCTAACCCTTCCCCGAAGCCTTCCCCTCACCCGTCCCCTAATCCTAACCCGTACGCTCACACTAACCCGCGCCCTCACACATACGCTCCCCCTAAACCGTTGTCGTACCCTCACCTGGACCCTAAACCGTCCCCGTCCCCTAACCCTAACCCTAGCCCGAACCCTAACCCTAAACCTTCCCCGAAACCTTCCCCTCACCCGTCCCCTAATCCTAACCCGTACGCTCACACTAAGCCGCGCCCTCTCACGTATGCTCCCCCTAAACCGTTGTCGTACCCTCACCTGGACCCTAAACCGTCCCCGTCCCCTAACCTTAACCCTAGCCCGAACCCTAACCCTAACACTTCCCCGAAGCCTTCCCCTCACCCGTCCCCTAATCCTAACCCGTACGGTCACACTAACCCGCGCCCTCACACGTACGCTCCCCGTAAACCGTTGTCGTACCCTCACCTGGACCCTAAACCGTCCCCTAACCCTAACCCTAACCCTAGCCCGAACCCTAACCCTAACCCTTCCCCGAAGCCTTCCCCTCACACGTCCCCTAATGCTAACCCGTACGCTCACACTAACCCGCGCCCTCACACGTACGCTCCCCCTAAACCGTTGTCGTACCCTCACCTGGACCCTAAACCGTCCCCGTCCCCTAACCCTAACCCTAATCCGAACCCTAAACCTAACCCTTCCCCAAAGCCTTCCCCTCACACGTCTCCTAATCCTAACCCGTACGCTCACACTAACCCGCGCCCTCACACGTACGCTCCACCTAAACCGTTGTCGTACCCTTACCTGGACCCTAAACCGTCCCCGTCCCCTAACCCTAACCCTAGCCCGAACCTTAAACCTAACCCTTCCCCGAAGCCTTCCCCTCACCCGTCCCCTAATCCTAACCCGTACGCTCACACTAACCTGCGCCCTCACACGTACGCTCCCCGAAAACCGTTGTCGTACCCTCACCTGGACCCTAAACGGTCCCCGTCCCCTAACCCTAACCCTAGTCCGAAACCTAACCCTAACACATCCCCGAAGCCTTCCCCTCACCCGTCCCCTAATCCTAACACGTACGCTCACACTAACCCGCACCCTCACACGTACGCTCCCCCTAAACCGTTGTCATACCCTCACCTGAACCCTAAACCTTCCCCGTCCCCTAACCCTAACCCTAGACCGAACCCTAACCCTAACACTCCTCCGAAGCCTTGCCCTCACCCGTCCCCTAATCCTAACCCGTACGCTCACACTAACCCGCGCCCTCACACGTACGCTCCCCCTAAAGCGTTGTCGTACCCTCACCTGGACCCTAAACCGTCCCCAGCCCCTAACCTTAACCCTAGCCCGAACCCTAACCCTAACACTTCCCCGAAGCCTTCCCCTCACCCGTCCCCTAATCCTAACCCGTACGCTCACACTAACCTGCGCGCTCACACGTACGCTCCCCCTAAACCGTTGTCGTACCCTAACCTGGACCCTAAACCATCCCCGTCCCCTAACCCTAGCCCGAACCCTAACCCTAACCCTTCCCCGAAGCCTTCCCCTCACCCGTCCCCTAATCCTAACCCGTATGCTCACACAAACCTGCGCCCTCACACGTACGCACCCCGTCAACCGTTGTCGTACCCTCACATGGACCCTAAACCGTTCCCGTCCCCTAACCCTAACCCTAGCCCGAACCCTAAACCTAAACCTTCCCCGAAGCCTTCCCCTCACCCGTGCCCTAATCCTAACCCGTACACTCACACTAACCCGCGCCCTCACACGTACGCTCCCCCTAAACCGTTGTCGTACCCTCACCTGGACCCTAAACCGTCCCCTTCCCCTAACCCTAACCCTAGCCCGAACCCTAACCCTAACCCTTCCCTGAAGCCTTCCCCTCACACGTCCCCTAATCGTAACCCGTACGCTCACACTAACCCGCGCCCTCACACGTACGCTCCCCGAAAACCGTTGTCGTACCCTCACCTGGACCCTAAACCGTCCCCGTCCCCTAACCCTAACCCTAGCCCGAACCCTAACCCTAACCCTTCCCCGAAGCCTTCCGCTCACCCGTCCCCTAATCCTAACCCGTACGCTCACACTAACCCGCGCCCTCACACGTACTCTCCCCCTAAACCGTTGTCGTACCCTCACCTGGACCCTAAACCGTCCCCGTTCCATAACCCTAACCCTAGCCCGAACCCTAACCCTAAACCTTCCCCGAAGCCTTCCCCTCACCCGTCCCCTAATCCTAACCCGTACATGCACACTAACACGCGCCCTCACACGTACGCTCCCCCTAAACCGTTGTCGTACCCTCACCTGGACCCTAAACCGTCCCCGTCCCCTAACCCTAAACCTAGGCCAAACCCTAACCCTAACCCTTCCCCGAAGCCTTCCGCTCACCCGTCCCCTAATCCTAAGCCGTACGCTCACACTAACCCGCGCCCTCACACGTACGCTCCCCCTAAAGCGTTGTCGTACCCTCACCTGGACCCTAAACCGTCCCCGTCCCCTAACCCTAACCCTAGCAAGGACCCTAACCCTAACCCTTCCCCGAAGCCTTCCCCTCACCCGTCCCCTAATCCTAACCCGTACACTCACACTAACCCGCGCCCTCACACGTACGCTCCCCCTAAACCGTTGTCGTACCCTCACCTGGACCCTAAACCGTCTCTGTCCCCTAACCCTAACCCTAGCCCGAACCCTAACCCTAACCCTTCCCTGAAGCCTTCCCCTCACACGTCCCCTAATCGTAACCCGTACGCTCACACTAACCCGCGCCCTCACACGTACGCTCCCCGAAAACCGTTGTCATACCCTCACCTGGACCCTAAACCGTCCCCGTCCCCTAACCCTAAACCTAGCCCGAACCCTAACCCTAACCGTTCCCCGAAGCCTTCCGCTCACCCGTCCCCTAATCCTAACCCGTACGCTCACACTAACCCGCGCCCTCACACGTACTCTCCCCCTAAACCGTTGTCGTACCCTCACCTGGACCCTAAACCGTCCCCTAACCCTAACCCTAACCCTAGCCCGAACCCTAACCCTAACCCTTCGCCGAAGCCTTCCCCTCACCCGTCCCCTAATCCTAACCCGTACGCTCACACTAACCCGCGCCCTCACACGTACGCTCCCCCTAAACCGTTGTCGTACCCTCACCTGGACCCTAAACCGTCCCCGTCCCCTAACCCTAACCCTAGCCCGAACCCTAAACCTAACCCTTCCCCGAAGCCTTCCCCTCACCCGTCCCCTAATCCTAACCCGTACGCTCACACTAACCCGCGCCCTCACACGTACGCTCCCCGAAAACCGTTGTCGTACCCTCACCTGGACCCTAAACGGTCCCCGTCCCCTAACCCTAACCCTAGTCAAAACCCTAACCCTAACACTTCCCCGAAGCCTTCCCCTCACCCGTCCCCTAATCCTAACACGTAAGCTCACACTAACCCGCACCCTCACACGTACGCTCCCCCTAAACCGTTGTCGTACCCTCACCTGAACCCTAAACCATCCCCGTCCCCTAACCCTAACCCTAGCCCGAACCCTAACCCTAACCCTTCCCCGAAGCCTTGCCCTCACCCGTCCCCTAATCCTAACCCGTACACTCACACTAAACCGCGCCCTCACACGTACGCTCCCCCTAAACCGTTGTCGTACCCTCACCTGGACCCTAAACCCTCCCCAGCCCCTAACCTTAACCCTAGCCCGAACCCTAACCCTAACCCTTCCCCGAAGCCTTCCCCTCACCCGTCCCCTAATCCTAACCCGTACGCTCACACTAACCTGCGCGCTCACACGTACGCTCCCCCTAAACCGTTGTCGTACCCTCACCTTGACCCTAAACCATCCCCGTCCCCTAACCCTAACCCTAGCCCGAACCCTAACCCTAACCCTTCCCAGAAGCCTTCCCCTCACCCGTCCCCTAATCCTATCCCGTATGCTCACACAAACCTGCGCCCTCACACGTACGCTCCCCGTCAACCGTTGTCGCACCCTCACCTGGACCCTAAACCGTTCCCGTCCCCTAACCCTAACCCTAGCCCGAACCCTAAACCTAACCCTTCCCCGAAGCCTTCCCCTCACCCGTCCCCTAATCCTAACCCGTACACTCACACTAACCCGCGCCCTCACACGTACGCACCCCCTAAACCGTTGTCGTACCCTCACCTGGACCCTAAACCGTCCCCTTCCCCTAACCCTAACCCTAGCCCGAACCCTAACCCTAACCCTTCCCTGAAGCCTTCCCCTCACCCATCCGCTAATCCTAACCCGTACGCTCACACTAACCCGCGCCCTCACACGTACGCTCCCCCTAAACCGTTGTCGTACCCTCACCTGGACCCTAAACCGTCCCCGTCCCCTAACCCTAACCCTAGCCCGAACCCTAACACTAACACTTCCCCGTAGCCTTCCCCTCACCCGTCCCCTAATCCTAACCCGTACGCTCACACTAACCCGCGCCCTCACACGTACGCTCCCCCTAAACCATTGTCATACCCTCACGTGGACCCTAAACCGTCCCGGTCCCCTATCCCTAACACTAGCCCGAACCCTAACCCTAAACCTTCCCCGAAGCCTTCCCCTCAACCGTCCCCTAATCCTAACCCGTACGCTCACACTAACCCGCACCCTCACACGTACGCTCCCCCTCCACCGTTGTCGTACCCTCAACTGGACCCTAAACCGCCCCCGTCCCCTAACCCTAACCCTAGCCCGAACCCTAACCCTAACCCTTCCCCGAAGCCTTCCCCTCACCCGTCCCCTAATCCTAACGCGTACGCTCACACTAACCCCCGCCCTCACACGTACGCTCCCCCTAAGCCGTTGTCGTACCCTCACCTGGACCCTAAACCGTCCCCGTCCCCTAACCCTAACCCTAGCCCGAACCCTAACCCTAACCCTTCCCCGAAGCCTTCCCCTCACCCGTCCCCTAATCCTAACGCGTACGCTCACACTAACCCGCGCCCTCACACGTACGCTCCCCCTAAGCCGTTGTCGTACCCTCACCTGGACCCTAAACCGTCCCCGTCCCCTAACCCTAACCCTAGCCCGAACCCTAACCCTAACCCTTCCCCGAAGCCTTCCCCTCACCCGTCCCCTAATCCTAACCCGTACGCTCACACTAACCCGCGCCCTCAAACGTACTCTCCCCCTAAACCGTTGTCGTACCCTCACCTGGACCCTAAACCGTCCCCTAACCCTAACCCTAAACCTAGCCCGAACCCTAACCCTAACCCTTCGCCGAAGCCTTCCCCTCACCCGTCCCCTAATCCTAACCCGTACGCTCACACTAACCCGCGCCCTCACACGTACGCTCCCCCTAAACCGTTGTCGTACCCTCACCTGGACCCTAAACCGTCCCCGTCCCCTAACCCTAACCCTAGCCCGAACCCTAAACCTAACCCTTCCCCGAAGCCTTCCCCTCACCCGTCCCCTAATCCTAACCCGTACGCTCACACTAACCTGCGCCCTCACACGTACGCTCCCCGAAAACCGTTGTCGTACCCTCACCTGGACCCTAAACGGTCCCCGTCCCCTAACCCTAACCCTAGTCAAAACCCTAACCCTAACACTTCCCCGAAGCCTTCCCCTCACCCGTCCCCTAATCCTAACACGTACGCTCACACTAACCCGCACCCTCACACGTACGCTCCCCCTAAACCGTTGTCGTACCCTCACCTGAACCCTAAACCATCCCCGTCCCCTAACCCTAACCCTAGCCCGAACCCTAACCCTAACCCTTCCCCGAAGCCTTGCCCTCACCCGTCCCCTAATCCTAACCCGTACACTCACACTAACCTGCGCCCTCACACGTACGCTCCCCCTAAACCGTTGTCGTACCCTCACCTTGACCCTAAACCATCCCCGTCCCCTAACCCTAACCCTAGCCCGAACCCTAACCCTAACCCTTCCCAGAAGCCTTCCCCTCACCCGTCCCCTAATCCTATCCCGTATGCTCACACAAACCTGCGCCCTCACACGTACGCTCCCCGTCAACCGTTGTCGCACCCTCACCTGGACCCTAAACCGTTCCCGTCCCCTAAACCTAACCCTAGCCCGAACCCTAAACCTAACCCTTCCCCGAAGCCTTCCCCTCACCTGTCCCCTAATCCTAACCCGTACACTCACACTAACCCGCGCCCTCACACGTACGCACCCCCTAAACCGTTGTCGTACCCTCACCTGTACCCTAAACCGTCCCCTTCCCCTAACCCTAACCCTAGCCCGAACCCTAACCCTAACACTTCCCTGAAGCCTTCCCCTCACACGTCCCCTAATCGTAACCCGTACGCTCACACTAACCCGCGCCCTCACACGTACGCTCCCCGAAAACCGTTGTCGTACCCTCACCTGGACCCTAAACCGTCCCCGTCCCCTAACCCTAACCCTAGCCCGAACCCTAACCCTAACCCTTCCCCGAAGCCTTCCGCTCACCCGTCCCCTAATCCTAACCCGTACGCTCACACTAACCCGCGCCCTCACACGTACTCTCCCCCTAAACCGTTGTCGTACCCTCACCTGGACCCTAAACCGTCCCCGTTCCCTAACCCTAACCCTAGCCCGAACCCTAACCCTAACCCTTCCCCGAAGCCTTCCCCTCACCCGTCCCCTAATCCTAACCCGTACATGCACACTAACACGCGCCCTCACACGTACGCTCCCCCTAAACCGTTGTCGTACCCTCACCTGGACCCTAAACCGTCCCCGTCCCCTAACCCTAAACCTAGGCCAAACCCTAACCCTAACCCTTCCCCGAAGCCTTCCGCTCACCCGTCCCCTAATCCTAAGCCGTACGCTCACACTAACCCGCGCCCTCACACGTACGCTCCCCCTAAACCGTTGTCGTACACTCACCTGGACCCTAAACCGTCCCCGTCCCCTAACCCTAACCCTAGCCCGAACCCTAACCCTAATCCTTCCCCGAAGCCTTCCCCTCACCCGTCCCCTAATCCTAACCCTTACGCTCACACTAACCCGCGCCCTCTCACGTACGCTCCCCCTAAACCGTTGTCGTACCCTCACCTGGACCCTAAACCATCCCCGTCCCCTAACCCTAGCCCGAACCCTAACCCTAACCCTTCCCCGAAGCCTTCCCCTCACCCGTCCCCTAATCCTAACCCGTACGGTCACACTAACCCGCGCCCTCACACGTACGCTCCCCGTAAACCGTTGTCGTACCCTCACCTGGACCCTAAACCGTCCCCTAACCCTAACCCTAACCCTAGCCCGAACCCTAACCCTAACCCTTCCCCGAAGCCTTCCCCTCACCCGTCCCCTAATCCTAACCCGTACGCTCACACTAACCCGCGCCCTCACACGTACGCTCCCCCTAAACCGTTGTCGTACCCTCACCTGGACCCTAAACCGTCCCCGTCCCCTAACCCTAACCCTAGTCCGAACCCTAAACCTAACCCTTCCCCGAAGCCTTCCCCTCACCCGTCCCCTAATCCTAACCCGTACGCTCACACTAACCCGCGCCCTCACACGTACGCTCCACCTAAACCGTTGTCGTACCCTCACCTGGACCCTAAACCGTCCCCGTCCCCTAACCCTAACCCTAGCCCGAACCTTAAACCTAACCCTTCCCCGAAGCCTTCCCCTCACCCGTCCCCTAATCCTAACCCGTACGCTCACACTAACCCGCGCCCTCACACGTACGATCCCCCTAAACCGTTGTCGTACCCTCACCTGGACCCTAAACCGTCCCCTTCCCCTAACCCTAACCCTAGCCCGAACCCTAACCCTAACCCTTCCCTGAAGCCTTCCCCTCACACGTCCCCTAATCGTAACCCGTACGCTCACACTAACCCGCGCCCTCACACGTACGCTCCCCGAAAACCGTTGTCGTACCCTCACCTGGACCCTAAACCGTCTCCGTCCCCTAACCCTAACCCTAGCCCGAACCCTAACCCTAACCCTTCCCCGAAGCCTTCCCCTCACCCGTCCCCTAATCCTAACCCGTACGCTCACACTAACCCGCGCCCTCACACGTACGCTCCCCATAAACCGTTGTCGTACCCTCACCTGGACCCTAAACCGTCCCCGTCCCCTAACCCTAACCCTAGCCCGAACCCTAATCCTAAACCTTCCCCGAAACCTTCCCCTCACCCGTCCCCTAATCCTAACCCGTACGCTCACACTAACCCGCGCCCTCTCACGTACGCTCACCCTAAACCGTTGTCGTACCCTCACCTGGACCCTAAACCGTCCCCGTCCCCTAACCTTAACCCTAGCCCGAACCCTAACCCTAACCCTTCCCCGAAGCCTTCCCCTCACCCGTCCCCTAATCCTAACCCGTACGGTCACACTAACCCGCGCCCTCACACGTACGCTCCCCGTAAACCGTTGTCGTACCCTCACCTGGACCCTAAACCGTCCCCTAACCCTAACCCTAACCCTAGCCCGAACCCTAACCCTAACCCTTCCCCGAAGCCTTCCCCTCACCCGTCCCCTAATCCTAACCCGTACGCTCACACTAACCCGCGCCCTCACACGTACGCTCCCCCTAAACCGTTGTCGTACCCTCACCTGGACCCTAAACCGTCCCCGTCCCCTAACCCTAACCCTAGCCGGAACCTTAAACCTAACCCTTCCCCGAAGCCTTCCCCTCACCCGTCCCCTAATCCTAACCCGTACGCTCACACTAACCCGCGCCCTCACACGTACGCTCCCCCTAAACCGTTGTCGTACCCTCACCTGGACCCTAAACCGTCCCCTTCCCCTAACCCTAACCCTAGCCCGAACCCTAACCCTAACCCTTCCCTGAAGCCTTCCCCTCACACGTCCCCTAATCGTAACCCGTACGCTCACACTAACCCGCGCCCTCACACGTACGCTCCCCGAAAACCGTTGTCGTACCCTCACCTGGACCCTAAACCGTCCCCGTTCCCTAACCCTAACCCTAGCCCGAACCCTAACCCTAAACCTTCCCCGAAGCCTTCCCCTCACCCGTCCCCTAATCCTAACCCGTACATGCACACTAACATGCGCCCTCACACGTACGCTCCCCCTAAACCGTTGTCGTACCCTCACCTGGACCCTAAACCGTCCCCGTCCCCTAACCCTAAACCTAGGCCAAACCCTAACCCTAACCCTTCCCCGAAGCCTTCCGCTCACCCGTCCCCTAATCCTAAGCCGTACGCTCACACTAACCCGCGCCCTCACACGTACGCTCCCCCTAAACCGTTGTCGTACCCTCACCTGGACCCTAAACCGTCCCCGTCCCCTAACCCTAACCCTAGCCCGAACCCTAACCCTAATCCTTCCCCGAAGCCTTCCCCTCACCCGTCCCCTAATCCTAACCCGTACGCTCACACTAACCCGTGCCCTCTCACGTACGCTCCCCCTAAACCGTTGTCGTACCCTCACCTGGACCCTAAACCGTCCCCGTCCCCTAACCTTAACCCTAGCCCGAACCCTAACCCTAACCCTTCCCCGAAGCCTTCCCCTCACCCGTCCCCTAATCCTAACCCGTACGCTCACACTAACCTGCGCGCTCACACGTACGCTCCCCCTAAACCGTTGTCGTACCCTAACCTGGACCCTAAACCATCCCCGTCCCCTAACCCTAGCCCGAACCCTAACCCTAACCCTTCCCCGAAGCCTTCCCCTCACCCGTCCCCTAATCCTAACCCGTATGCTCACACAAACCTGCGCCCTCACACGTACGCTCCCCGTCAACCGTTGTCGTACCCTCACCTGGACCCTAAACCATCCCCGTCCCCTAACCCTAACCCTAGCCCGAACCCTAACCCTAACCCTTCCCCGAAGCCTTCCCCTCACCCGTCCCCTAATCCTAACCCGTACGCTCACACTAACCCGCGCCCTCACACGTACGCTCCCCCTAAACCGTTGTCGTACCCTCACCTGGACCCTAAACCGTCCCCTTCCCCTAACCCTAACCCTAGCCCGAACCCTAACCCTAAACCTTCCCCGAAACCTTCCCCTCACCCGTCCCCTAATCCTAACCTGTACGCTCACACTAACCCGCGCCCTCTCACGTACGCTCACCCTAAACCGTTGTCGTACCCTCACCTGGACCCTAAACCGTCCCCGTCCCCTAACCTTAACCCTAGACCGAACCCTAACCCTAACCCTTCCCCGAAGCCTTCCCCTCACCCGTCCCCTAATCCTAACCCGTACGGTCACACTAACCCGCGCCCTCACACGTACACTCCCCGTAAACCGTTGTCGTACCCTCACCTGGACCCTAAACCGTCCCCTAACCCTAACCCTAACCCTAGCCCGAACCCTAACCCTAACCCTTCCCCGAAGCCTTCCCCTCACCCGTCCCCTAATCCTAACCCGTACGCTCACACTAACCCGCGCCCTCACACGTACGCTCCCCCTAAACCGTTGTCGTACCCTCACCTGGACCCTAAACCGTCCCCGTCCCCTAACCCTAACCCTAGTCCGAACCCTAAACCTAACCCTTCCCCGAAGCCTTCCCCTCACACGTCCCCTAATCCTAACCCGTACGCTCACACTAACCCGCGCCCTCACACGTACGCTCCACCTAAACCGTTGTCGTACCCTCACCTGGACCCTAAACCGTCCCCGTCCCCTAACCCTAACCCTAGCCCGAACCTTAAACCTAACCCTTCCCCGAAGCCTTCCCCTCACCCGTCCCCTAATCCTAACCCGTACGCTCACACTAACCCGCGCCCTCACACGTACGCTCCCCCTAAAGCGTTGTCGTACCCTCACCTGGACCCTAAACCGTCCCCAGCCCCTAACCTTAACCCTAGCCCGAACCCTCACCCTAACCCTTCCCCGAAGCCTTCCCCTCACCCGTCCCCTAATCCTAACCCGTACGCTCACACTAACCAGCGCGCTCACACGTACGCTCCCCCTAAACCGTTGTCGTACCCTAACCTGGACCCTAAACCATCCCCGTCCCCTAACCCTAGCCCGAACCCTAACCCTAACCCTTCCCCGAAGCCTTCCCCTCACCTGTCCCCTAATCCTAACCCGTATGCTCACACAAACCTGCGTCCTCACACGTACGCTCCCCGTCAACCGTTGTCGTACCCTCACATGGACCCTAAACCGTTCCCATCCCCTAACCCTAACCCTAGCCCGAACCCTAAACCTAACCCTTCCCCGAAGCCTTCCCCTCACCCGTCCCCTAATCCTAACCCGTACATGCACACTAACACGCGCCCTCACACGTACGCTCCCCCTAAACCGTTGTCGTACCCTCACCTGGACCCTAAACCGTCCCCGTCCCCTAACCCTAACCGTAGCAAGAACCCTAACCCTAACCCTTCCCCGAAGCCTTCCCCTCACCCGTCCCCTAATCCTAACCCGTACGCTCACACTAACCCGCGCCCTCTCACGTACGCTCCCCCTAAACCGTTGTCGTACCCTCACCTGGACCCTAAACCGTCCCCGTCCCCTAACCTTAACCCTAGCCCGAACCCTAACCCTAACCCTTCCCCGAATCCTTCCCCTCACCCGTCCCCTAATCCTAACCCGTACGCTCACACTAACCTGCGCGCTCACACGTACGCTCCCCCTAAACCGTTGTCGTACCCTAACCTGGACACTAAACCATCCCCGTCCCCTAACCCTAGCCCGAACCCTAACCCTAACCCTTCCCCGAAGCCTTCCCCTCACCCGTCCCCTAATCCTAACCCGTATGCTCACACAAACCTGCGCCCTCACACGTACGCTCCCCGTCAACCATTGTCGTACCCTCACCTGGACCCTAAACCGTCCCCGTCCCCTAACCCTAACCCTAGCCCGAACCCTAACCCTAACACTTCACCGAAGCCTTCCCCTCACCCATCCCCTAATCCTAACCCGTACGCTCACACTAACCCGCGCCCTCACAGGTACGCTCCCCCTAAACCGTTGTCGTACCCTCACCTGGACCCTAAACCGTCCCCGTCCCCTAACCCTAACCCTAGCCCGAACCCGAACACTAACCCTTCCCCGAAGCCTTCCCCTCACCCGTCCCCTAATCCTAACCCGTATGCTCACACAAACCTGCGCCCTCACACGTACGCTCCCCGTCAACCGTTGTCGTACCCTCACATGGACACTAAACCGTTCCCGTCCCCTAACCCTAACCCTAGCCCGAACCCTAACCCTAACCCTTCCCCGAAGCCTTCCCCTCACCCGTCCCCTAATCCTAACCCGTACACTCACACTAACCCGCGCCCTCACACGTACGCTCCCCCTAAACCGTTGTCGTACCCTCACCTGGACCCTAAACCGTCCCCGGCCCCTAACCCTAACCCTAGCCCGAACCCTAACCCGAACCCTTCCCTGAAGCCTTCCCCTCACACGTCCCCTAATCGTAACCCGTACGCTCACACTAACCCGCGCCCTCACACGTACGCTCCCCGAAAACCGTTGTCATACCCTCACCTGGACCCTAAACCGTCCCCGTCCCCTAACCCTATACCTAGCCCGAACCCTAACCCTAACCCTTCCCCGAAGCCTTCCGCTCACCCGTCCCCTAATCCTAACCCGTACGCTCACACTAACCCGCGCCCTCACACGTACTCTCCCCCTAAACCGTTGTCGTACCCTCACCTGGACCCTAAACCGTCCCCTAACCCTAACCCTAACCCTAGCCCGAACCCTAACCCTAACCCTTCCCCGAAGCCTTCCCCTCACCCGTCCCCTAATCCTAACCCGTACGCTCACACTAACCCGCGCCCTCACACGTACGCTCCCCCTAAACCGTTGTCGTACCCTCACCTGGACCCTAAACCGTCCCCGTCCCCTAACCCTAACCCTAGCCCGAACCCTAAACCTAACCCTTCCCCGAAGCCTTCCCCTCACCCGTCCCCTAATCCTAACCCGTACGCTCACACTAACCCGCGCCCTCAAACGTACGCTCCCCGAAAACCGTTGTCGTACCCTCACCTGGACCCTAAACGGTCCCCGTCCCCTAACTCTAACCCTAGTCAAAACCCTAACCCTAACACTTCCCCGAAGCCTTCCCCTCACCCGTCCCCTAATCCTAACACGTACGCTCACACTAACCCGCACCCTCACACGTACGCTCCCCCTAAACCGTTGTCGTACCCTCCCCTGGACCCTAAACCGTCCCCAGCCCCTAACCTTAACCCTAGCCCGAACCCTAACCCTAACCCTTCCCCGAAGCCTTCCCCTCACCCGTCCCCTAATCCTAACCCGTACGCTCACACTAACCTGCGCCCTCACACGTACGCTCCCCCTAAACCGTTGTCGTACCCTCACCTGGACCCTAAACCATCCCCGTCCCCTAACCCTAACCCTAGCCCGAACCCTAACCCTAACCCTTCCCAGAAGCCTTCCCCTCACCCGTCCCCTAATCCTATCCCGTATGCTCACACAAACCTGCGCCCTCACACGTACGCTCCCCGTCAACCGTTGTCGCACCCTCACCTGGACCCTAAACCGTTCCCGTCCCCTAACACTAACCCTAGCCCGAACCCTAAACCTAACCCTTCCCCGAAGCCTTCCCCTCACCCGTCCCCTAATCCTAACCCGTACACTCACACTAACCCGCGCCCTCACACGTACACACCCCCTAAACCGTTGTCGTACCCTCACCTGGACCCTAAACCGTCCCCTTCCCCTAACCCTAACCCTAGCCCGAACCCTAACCCTAACCCTTCCCTGAAGCCTTCCCCTCACACGTCCCCTAATCGTAACCCGTACGCTCACACTAACCCGCGCCCTCACACGTACGCTCCCCGAAAACTGTTGTCGTACCCTCACCTGGACCCTAAACCGTCCCCGTCCCCTAACCCTAACCCTAGCCCGAACCCTAACCCTAACCCTTCCCCGAAGCCTTCCGCTCACCCGTCCCCTAATCCTAACCCGTACGCTCACACTAACCCGCGCCCTCACACGTACTCTCCCCCTAAACCGTTGTCGTACCCTCACCTGGACCCTAAACCGTCCCCGTTCCCTAACCCTAACCCTAGCCCGAACCCTAACCCTTCCCCGAAGCCTTCCCCTCACCCGTCCCCTAATCCTAACCCGTACATGCACACTAACACGCGCCCTCACACGTACGCTCCCCCTAAACCGTTGTCGTACCCTCACCTGGACCCTAAACCGTCCCCGTCCCCTAACCCTAAACCTAGGCCAAACCCTAACCCTAACCCTTCCCCGAAGCCTTCCGCTCACCCGTCCCCTAATCCTAAGCCGTACGCTCACACTAACCCGCGCCCTCACACGTACGCTCCCCCTATACCGTTGTCGTACCCTCACCTGGACCCTAAACCGTCCCCGTCCCCTAACCCTAACCCTAGCCCGATCCCTAACCCTAATCCTTCCCCGAAGCCTTCCCCTCACCCGTCCCCTAATCCTAACCCGTACGCTCACCCTAACCCGCGCCCTCTCACGTACGCTCCCCCTAAACCGTTGTCGTACCCTCACCTGGACCCTAAACCATCCCCGTCCCCTAACCCTAGCCCGAACCCTAACCCTAACCCTTCCCCGAAGCCTTCCCCTCACCCGTCCCCTAATCCTAACCCGTACGGTCACACTAACCCGCGCCGTCACACGTACGCTCCCCGTAAACCGTTGTCGTACCCTCACCTGGACCCTAAACCGTCCCCTAACCCTAACCCTAACCCTAGCCCGAACCCTAACCCTAACCCTTCCCCGAAGCCTTCCCCTCACCCGTCCCCTAATTCTAACCCGTACGCTCACACTAACCCGCGCCCTCACACGTACGCTCCCCCTAAACCGTTGTCGTACCCTCACCTGGACCCTAAACCGTCCCCGTCCCCTAACCCTAACCCTAGCCCGAACCCTAACCCTAACCCTTCCCCGAAGCCTTCCCCTCACCCGTCCCCTAATCCTAACCCGTACGCTCACACTAACCCGCGCCCTCACACGTACGCTCCCCCTAAACCGTTGTCGTACCCTCACCTGGACCCTAAACCGTCCCCGGCCCCTAACCCTAACCCTAGCCCCAACCCTAATCCTAAACCTTCCCCGAAACCTTCCCCTCACCCGTCCCCTAATCCTAACCCGTACGCTCACACTAACCCGCGCCCTCTCACGTACGCTCACCCTAAACCGTTGTCGTACCCTCACCTGGACCCTAAACCGTCCCCGTCCCCTAAGCTTAACCCTAGCCCGAACCCTAACCCTAACCCTTCCCCGAAGCCTTCCCCTCACCCGTCCCCTAATCCTAACCCGTACGGTCACACTAACCCGCGCCCTCACACATACGCTCCCCGTAAACCGTTGTCGTACCCTCACCTGGACCCTAAACCGTCCCCTAACCCTAACCCTAACCCTAGCCCGAACCATAACCCTAACCCTTCCCCGAAGCCTTCCCCTCACCCGTCCCCTAATCCTAACCCGTACGCTCACACTAACCCGCGCCCTCACACGTACGCTCCCCCTAAACCGTTGTCGTACCCTCACCTGGACCCTAAACCGTCCCCGTCCCCTAACCCTAACCCTAGTCCGAACCCTAAACCTAACCCTTCCCCGAAGCCTTCCCCTCACACGTCCCCTAATCCTAACCCGTACGCTCACACTAACCCGCGCCCTCACACGTACGCTCCACCTAAACCGTTGTCGTACCCTCACCTGGACCCTAAACCGTCCCCGTCCCCTAACCCTAACCCTAGCCCGAACCTTAAACCTAAACCCTTCCCCGAAGCCTTCCCCTCACCCGTCCCCTAATCCTAACCCGTACGCTCACACTAACCCGCGCCCTCACACGTACGCTCCCCCTAAACCGTTGTCGTACCCTCACCTGGACCCTAAACCGTCCCCTTCCCCTAACCCTAACCCTAGCCCGAACCCTAACCCTAACCCTTCCCTGAAGCCTTCCCCTCACACGTCCCCTAATCGTAACCCGTACGCTCACACTAACCCGCGCCCTCACACGTACGCTCCCCGAAAACCGTTGTCGTACCCTCACCTGGACCCTAAACCGTCCCCGTTCCCTAACCCTAACCCTAGCCCGAACCCTAACCCTAAACCTTCCCCGAAGCCTTCCCCTCACCCGTCCCCTAATCCTAACCCGTACATGCACACTAACACGCGCCCTCACACGTACGCTCCCCCTAAACCGTTGTCGTACCCTCACCTGGACCCTAAACCGTCCCCGTCCCCTAACCCTAAACCTAGGCCAAACCCTAACCCTAACCCTTCCCCGAAGCCTTCCGCTCACCGTCCCCTAATCCTAAGCCGTACGCTCACACTAACCCGCGCCCTCACACGTTCGCTCCCCCTAAACCGTTGTCGTACCCTCACCTGGACCCTAAACCGTCCCCGTCCCCTAACCTTAACCCTAGCCCGAACCCTAACCCTAACCCTTCCCCGAATCCTTCCCCTCACCCGTCCCCTAATCCTAACCCGTACGCTCACACTAACCTGCGCGCTCACACGTACGCTCCCCCTAAACCGTTGTCGTACCCTAACCTGGACACTAAACCATCCCCGTCCCCTAACCCTAGCCCGAACCCTAACCCTAACCCTTCCCCGAAGCCTTCCCCTCACCCGTCCCCTAATCCTAACCCGTATGCTCACACAAACCTGCGCCCTCACACGTACGCTCCCCGTCAACCATTGTCGTACCCTCACCTGGACCCTAAACCGTCCCCGTCCCCTAACCCTAACCCTAGCCCGAACCCTAACCCTAACCCTTCCCCGAAGCCTTCCCCTCACCCATCCCCTAATCCTAACCCGTACGCTCACACTAACCCGCGCCCTCACAGGTACGCTCCCCCTAAACCGTTGTCGTACCCTCACCTGGACCCTAAACCGTCCCCGTCCCCTAACCCTAACCCTAGCCCGAACCCGAACACTAACCCTTCCCCGAAGCCTTCCCCTCACCCGTCCCCTAATCCTAACCCGTACGCTCACACTAACCCGCGCCCTCACACGTACGCTCCCCCTAAACCATTGTCATACCCTCACGTGGACCCTAAACCGTCCCGGTCCCCTATCCCTAACCCTAGCCCGAACCCTAACCCTAAACCTTCCCCGAAGCCTTCCCCTCAACCGTCCCCTAATCCTAACACGTACGCTCACACTAACCCGCACCCTCACACGTACGCTCCCCCTCCACCGTTGTCGTACCCTCACCTGGACCCTAAACCGCCCCCGTCCCCTAACCCTAACCCTAGCCCGAACCCTAAGCCTAACCCTTCCCCGAAGCCTTCCCCTCACCCGTCCCCTAATCCTAACGCGTACGCTCACACTAACCCCCGCCCTCACACGTACGCTCCCCCTAAGCCGTTGTCGTACCCTCACCTGGACCCTAAACCGTCCCCAGCCCCTAACCTTAACCCTAGCCCGAACCCTAACCCTAACCCTTCCCCGAAGCCTTCCCCTCACCCGTCCGCTAATCCTAACCCGTACGCTCACACTAACCTGCGCCCTCACACGTACGCTCCCCCTAAACCGTTGGCGTACCCTCACCTGGACCCTAAACCATCCCCGTCCCCTAACCCTAACCGTAGCACGAACCCTAACCCTAACCCTTCCCAGAAGCCTTCCCCTCACCCGTCCCCTAATCCTAACCCGTATGCTCACACAAATCTGCGCCCTCACAAGTACGCTCCCCGAAAACCGTTGTCGTACCCTCACCTGGACACTAAACCGTTCCCGTCCCCTAACCCTAACCCTAGCCCGAACCCTAACCCTAACCCTTCCCCGAAGCCTTCCCCTCACCCGTCCCCTAATCCTAACCCGTACACTCACACTAACCCGCGCCCTCACACGTACGCTCCCCCTAAACCGTTGTCGTACCCTCACCTGGACCTTAAACCGTCCCCGTCCCCTAACCCTAACCCTAGCCCGAACCCTAACCCTAACCCTTCCCTGAAGCCTTCCCCTCACACGTCCCCTAATCGTAACCCGTACGCTCACACTAACCCGCGCCCTCACACGTACACTCCCCCTAAACCGTTGTTGTACCCTCACCTGGACCCTAAACAGTCCCCGTCCCCTAACCCTAACCCTAGCCCGAACCCTAACCCTAACCCTTCCCCGAAGCCTTCCCCTCACCCGTCCCCTAATCCTAACCCGTACACTCACACTAACCCGTGCCCTCACACGTACGCTCCCCCTAAACCGTTGTCGTACCCTCACCTGGACCCTAAACCATCCCCGTCCCCTAACCCTAACCCTAGCCCGAACCCTAACGCTAACCCTTCCCTGAAGCCTTCCCCTCACCCGTCCTCTAACCCTAACCCGTACGCTCACACTTACCCGCGCCCTCACACGTACGCTTCCCCTAAACCGTTGTCGTACCCTCACCTGGACCCTAAACCGTCCCCGTCCCCTAACCCTAACCCTAGCCTGAACCTTAACCCTAACCCTTCCCCGAAGCCTTCCCCTCACCCGTCCCCTAATCCTAAACCGTACGCTCACACTCACCCGCGACCTCACACGTACGCTCCCCCTAAACCGTTGTCGTACCCTCACCTGGACCCTAAACCGTCCCCGTACCGTAACCCTAGCCCGAACCCTAACCCTAACACTTCCCCGAAGCCTTCCCCTCACCAGTCCCCAAATCGTAACGGGTACGCTCACACGAACCCGCGCCCTCACACGTACGCTCCCCCTAAATCGTTGTCGTACCCACACCTGGACCCTAAACCATCCCCGTCCCCTAACCCTAACCCTAGCCCGAACCCTAACCCTAACCCTTCCCCGAAGCCTTCCCCTCACCCGTCCCCTAATCCTAACACGTACGTGCACACTAACCCGCGCCCTCTCACTTACGCTCCCCCTAAACCGTTGTCGTACCCTCACCTGGACCCTAAACCGTCCCCGTCCCCTAGCCTTAACCCTAGCCCGAACCCTAACCCTAACCCTTCCCCGAAGTCTTCCCCTCACCCGTCCCCTAATCCTAACCCGTACGGTCACACTAACCCGCGCCCTCACACGTACGCTCCGCGTAAACCGTTGTCGTACCCTCACCTGGACCCTAAACCGTCCCCTAACCCTAACCCTAACCCTAGCCCGAACCGTAACCCTAACCCTTCCCCGAAGCCTTCCCCTCACCCGTCCCCTAATCCTAACCCGTACGCTCACACTAACCCGCGCCCTCACACGTACGCTCCACCTAAACCGTTGTCGTACCCTCACCTGGACCCTAAACCGTCCCCGTCCCCTAACCCTAACCCTAGCCCGAACCCTAAACCTAACCCTTCCCCGAAGCCTTCCCCTCACCCGTCCCCTAATCCTAACCCGTACGCTCACACTATCCCACGCCCTCACACGTACGCTCCCCGAAAACCGTTGTCGTACCCTCACCTGGACCCTAAACGGTCCCCGTCCCCTAACCCTAACCCTAGGCCAAACCCTAACCCTAACACTTCCCCGAAGCCTTCCCCTCACCCGTCCCCTAATCCTAACACGTACGCTCACACTAACCCGCACCCTCACACGAACGCTCACCCTAAACCGTTGTCGTACCCTCACCTGAACCCTAAACCGTCCCCGTCCCCTAACCCTAACCCTAGCACGAACCCTAACCCTAACCCTTCCCCAAAGCCTTGCCCTCACCCGTCCCCTAATCCTAACCCGTACGCTCACACTAACCTGCGCGCTCACACGTACGCTCCCCCTAAACCGTTGTCGTACCCTCACCTGGACCCTAAACCATCCCCGTCCCGTAACCCTAGCCCGAACCCTAACCCTAACCCTTCCCCGAAGCCTTCCCCTCACCCGTCCCCTAATCCTAACCCGTATGCCCACACAAACCTGCGCCCTCACACGTACGCTCCCCGTCAACCGTTGTCGTACCCTCACCTGGACCCTAAACCGTTCCCGTCCCCTAACCCTAACCCTAGCCCGAACCCTAACCCTAACCCTTCCCTGAAGCCTTCAGCTCACCCGTCCCCTAATCCTAACCCGTACGCTCACACTAACCCGCGCCCTCACACGTACTCTCCCCCTAAACCGTTGTCGTACCCTCACCTGGACCCTAAACAGTCCCCGTTCCCAAACTCTAACCCTAGCCCGAACCCTAACCCTAACCCTTCCCCGAAGCCTTCCCCTCACCCGTCCCCTAATCCTAACCCAAACGCTCACACTAACCCACGCCCTCACACATACGCTCCCCCTAAACCGTTGTCGTACCCTCACCTGGACCCTAAACCTTCCCCGTCCCTTAACCCTAACCCTAGCCCGAACCCTAACCCTAACCCTTCCCCGAAGCCTTCCCCTCACCCGTCCCCTAATCCTAAACCGTACGCTCACACTAACCCACGCCCTCACATGTACGCTCCCCCTAAAACGTTGTCGTACCCTCACCTGGACCCTAAACCGTCCCCGTCCCCTAACCCTAACCCTAGCCCGAACCCTAACCCTAACACTTTCCCGAAGCCTTCCCCTCACCCGTCCCCTAATCCTAACCCATACGGTCACACTAACCCATGCCCTCTCACGTACGCTCCCCCTAAACCGTTGTCATACCCTCACCTGGACCCTAAACCGTCCCCGTCCCCTAAACCTAACCCTAGCAAAAACCCTAAACCTAACCCTTGCCCGAAGCCTTCCCCTCACCCGTCCCCTAATCCTAACCCGTACGCTCACACTAACCCGCGCCCTCACACGTACGCTCCCCCTAAACCGTTGTCGTACCCTCATCTGGACCCTAAACCGTCCCCGTCCCCTAACCCTAACCCTAGTCCGAACCCTAACCCTAACCCTTCCCCGAAGCCTTCCCCTCACACGTCCCCTAATCCTAACCCGTACGCTCACACTAACCCGCGCCCTCACACGTACGCTCCACCTAAACCGTTGTCGTACACTCAACTGGACCCTAAACCGTCCCCGTCCCCTAACCCTAACCCTAGCCCGAACCCTAAACCTAACCCTTCCCCGAAGCCTTCCCCTCACCCGTCCCCTAATCCTAACCCGTACGCTCACACTAACCCGCGCCCTCACACGTACGATCCCCCTAAACCGTTGTCGTACCCTCACCTGGACCCTAAACCGTCCCCAGCCCCTAACCTTAACCCTAGCCCGAACCCTAACCCTAACCCTTCCCCGAAGCCTTCCCCTCACCCGTCCCCTAATCCTAACCCGTACGCTCACACTAACCTGCGCGCTCACACGTACGCTCCCCCTAAACCGTTGTCGTACCCTCACCTGGACCCTAAACCATCCCCGTCCCCTAACCCTAGCCCGAACCCTAACCCTAACCCTTCCCCGAAGCCTTCCCCTCACCCGTCCCCTAATCCTAACCCGTATGCTCACACAAACCTGCGCCCTCACACGTACGCTCCCCGTCAACCGTTGTCGTACCCTCACCTGGACCCTAAACCGTTCCCGTCCCCTAACCCTAACCCTAGCCCGAACCCTAACCCTAACCCTTCCCCGAAGCCTTCCCCTCACCCGTCACCTAATCCTAACCCGTACACTCACACTAACCCGCGCCCTCACACGTACGCTCCCCCTAAACCGTTGTCGTACCCTCACCTGGACCCTAAACCGTCCCCATCCCCTAACCCTAACCCTAGCCCGAACCCTAACCCTAACCCTTCCCTGAAGCCTTCCCCTCACCCGTCCCCTAATCGTAACCCGTACGCTCACACTAACCCGCGCCCTCACACGTACGCTCCACTAAAACTGTTGTCGTACCCTCACCTGGACCCTAAACGGTCCCCGTCCCCTAACCCTAACCCTAGTCCAAACCCTAACCCTAACACTTCCCCGAAGCCTTCCCCTCACCCGTCCCCTAATCCTAACCCGTACGCTCACACTAACCCACACCCTCACACGTACGCTCCCCCTAAACCGTTGTCGTACCCTCACCTGAACCCTAAACCGTCCCCGTCCCCTAACCCTAACCCTAGCCTGAACCCTAACCCTAACCCTTCCCCGAAGCCTTGCCCTCACCCGTCCCCTAATCCTAACACGTACGCTCACACTAACCCGCGCCCTCACACGTACGCTCCCCCTAAACCGTTGTCGTACCCTCACCTGGACCCTAAACCGTCCCCAGACCCTAACCTTAACCCTAGCCCGAACCCTAACCCTAACCCTTCCCCGAAGCCTTCCCCTCACCCGTCCCCTAATCCTAACCCGTACGCTCACACTAACCTGCGCCCTCACACGTACGCTCCCCCTAAACCGTTGTCGTACCCTCACCTGGACCCTAAACCGTCCCCGTCCCCTAACCCTAACCCTAGCCCGAACCCTAACCCTAACCCTTCCCCGAAGCCTTCCCCTCACCCGTCCCCTAATCCTAACCCATATGCTCAAACAAACCTGCGCCCTCACACGTACGCTCCCCGTCAACCGTTGTCGTACCCTCACCTGGACCCTAAACCGTTCCCATCCCCTAACCCTAACCCTAGCCCGAACCCTAACACTAACCCTTCCCCGAAGCCTTCCGCTCACCCGTCCCCTAATCCTAACCCGTACACTCACACTAACCCGCGCCCTCACACGTACTCTCCCCCTAAACCGTTGTCGTACCCTCACCTGGACCCTACACAGTCCCCGTTCCCTAACCCTAACCCTAGCCCGAACCCTAACCCTAACCCTTCCCCGAAGCCTTCCCTCACCCGTCCCCTAATCCTAACCCGTACATGCACACTAACACGCGCCCTCACACGTACGCTCCCCCTAAACCGTTGTCGTACCCTCACCTGGACCCTAAACCGTCCCCGTCCCCTAACCCTAAACCTAGGCCGAACCCTAACCCTAACCCTTCCCCGAAGCCTTCCAGTCACCCGTCCCCTAATCCTAAGCCGTACGCTCACACTAACCCGCGCCCTCACACGTACGCTCCCCCTAAACCATTGTCGTACCCTCACCTGGACCCTAAACCGTCTCCGTCCCCTAACCCTAACCCTAGCCCGAACCCTAACCCTAACACTTCCCCGAAGCCTTCCCCTCACCCGTCCCCTAATCCTAACCCAAACGCTCACACTAACCCACGCCCTCACACGTACGCTCCCCCTAAACCGTTGTCGTACCCTCACCTAGACTCTATACCGTCCCCAGCCCCTAACCTTAACCCTAGCCCGAACCCTAACCCTAACCCTTCCCCGAAGCCTTCCCCTCACTCGTCCCCTAATCCTAACCCGTACGCTCACACTAACCTGCGCGCTCACACGTACGCTCCCCCTAAACCGTTGTCGTACACTCACCTGGACCCTAAACCATCCCCGTCCCCTAACCCTAGCCCGAACCCTAACCCTAACCCTTCCCCGAAGCCTTCCCCTCACCCGTCCCCTAATCCTAACCCGTATGCTCACACAAACCTGCGCCCTCACACGTACGCTCCCCGTCAACCGTTGTCGTACCCTCACCTGGACCCTAAACCGTTCCCGTCCCCTAACCCTAACCCTAGCCCGAACCCTAACCCTAACCCTTCCCCGAAGCCTTCCCCTCACCCGTCCCCTAATCCTAACCCGTACACTCACACTAACCCGCGCCCTCACACGTACGCTCCCCGTAAACCGTTGTCGTACCCTGACCTGGACCCTAAACCGTCCCCGTCCCCTAACCCTAACCCTAGCCCGAACCCTAACCCTAACCCTTCCCTGAAGCCTTCCCCTCACACGTCCCCTAATCGTAACCCGTACGCTCACACTAACCCGCGCCCTCACACGTCCACTCCCCGAAAACCGTTGTCGTAACCCTCACCTTGACCCTAAACCGTCCCCGTCCCCTAACCCTAAACCTAGCCCGAACCCTAACCCTAACACTTCCCCGAAGCCTTCCGCTCACCCGTCCCCTAATCCTAACCCGTACGCTCACACTAACCCGCGCCCTAACACGTACTCTCCCCCAAACCGTTGTCGTACCCTCACCTGGACCCTAAACCGTCCCCGTCCCCTAACCCTAACCCTAGCCCGAACCCTAAACCTAACCCTTCCCCGAAGCCTTCCCCTCAGCCGTCCCCTAATCCTAACCCGTACGCTCACACTAACCCGCGCCCTCACATATACGCTCCCCTAAAACTGCTGTCGTACCCTCACCTGGACCCTAAACGGTCCCCGTCCCCTAACCCTAACCCTAGTCCAATCCCTAACCCTAACACTTCCCCGAAGCCTTCCCCTCACCCGTCCCCTAATCCTAACCCGTACGCTCACACTAACCCGCACCCTCACACGTACGCTCCCCCTAAACCGTTGTCGTACCCTCACCTGAACCCTAAACCGTCCCCGTCCCCTAACCCTAACCCTAGACTGAACCCTAACCCTAACCCTTCCCCGAAGCCTTGCCCTCACCCGTCCCCTAATCCTAACAGGTACGCTCACACTAACCCGCGCCCTCACACGTACGCTCCCCCTAAACCGTTGTCGTACCCTCACCTGGACCCTAAACCGTCCCCAGCCCCTAACCTTAACCCTAACCCGAACCCTAACCCTAACCCTTCCCCGAAGCCTTCCCCTCACCCGTCCCCTAATCCTAACCCGTACGCTCACACTAACCTGCGCCCTCACACGTACGCTCCCCCTAAACCGTTGTCGTACCCTCACCTGGACCCTAAACCATCCCCTTCCCCTAACCCTAACCCTAGCCCGAACCCTAACCCTAACCCTTCCCTGAAGCCTTTCCCTCACCCGTCCCCTAATCCTAACCCGTATGCTCACACAAACCTGCGCCCTCACACGTACGCTCCCCGTCAACCGTTGTCGTACCCTCACCTGGACCCTAAACCTTTCCCGTCCCCTAACCCTAACCCTAGCCCGAACCCTAACCCTAACCCTTCCCCGAAGCCTTCCCCTCACCCGTCCCCTAATCCTAACCCGTACGCTCACACTAACCCGTGCCCTCACACGTACTCTCCCCCTAAACCTTTGTCGTACCCTCACCTGGACCCTAAACAGTCCCCGTTCCCTAACCCTAACCCTAGCCCGAACCCTAACCCTAACCCTTCCCCGAAGCCTTCCCCTCACCCGTCCCCTAATCCTAACTCGTACGCTCACAATAAACCACGCCCTCAAACGTACGCTCCCCCTAAACCATTGTCGTACCCTCAACTGGAACCTAAACCGTCCCCGTTCTCTAACCCTAACCCTAGCCCGAACCCTAACCCTAACCCTTGCCCGAAGCCTTCCCCTCACCCGTCCCCTAATCCTAACCCGTAGGCTCACAATAAACCACGCCCTCAAACGTACGCTCACCCTAAACCGTTGTCGTACCCTCAACTGGAACCTAAACCGTCCCCGTCCCCTAACCCTAACCCTAGCCCGAACCCTAACCCTAACCCTTCCCCGAAGCCTTCCCCTCACCCGTCCCCTAATCCTAACCCGTACGCTCACACTAACCTGCGCCCTCACACGTACGCTCCCCCTAAACCGTTGTCGTACCCTCACCTGGACCCTAAACCATCCCCGTCCCCTAACCCTAACCCTAGCCCGAACCCTAACCCTAACCCTTCCCCGAAGCCTTCCCCTCACCCGTCCCCTAATCCTAACCCGTATGCTCACACAAACCTGCGCCCTCACACGTACGCTCCCCGTCAACCGTTGTCGTACCCTCAGTTGGACCCTAAACCGTTCCCGTCCCCTAACCCTAACCCTAGCCCGAACCCTAACCCTAACCCTTCCCCGAAGCCTTCCGCTCACCCGTCCCCTAATCCTAACCCGTACGCTCACACTAACCCGCGCCCTCACACGTACTCTCCCCCTAAACCGTTGTCGTACCCTCACCTGGACCCTAAACAGTCCCCGTTCCCTAACCCTAACCCTAGCCCGAACCCTAACCCTAACCCTTCCCCGAAGCCTTCCCCTCACCCGTCCCCTAATCCTAACCCGTACATGCACACTAACACGCGCCCTCAAAGGTACACTCCCCCTAAACCGTTGTCGTACCCTCACCTGGATCCTAAACCGTCCCCGTCCCCTAACCGTAAACCTAGGCCGAACCCTAACCCTAACCCTTACCCGAAGCCTTCCAGTCACCCGTCCTCTAATCCTAAGCCGTACGCTCACACTAACCCGCGCCCTCACACGTACGCTCCCCCTAAACCATTGTCGTGCCCTCACCTGGACCCTAAACCGTCTCCGTCCCCTAACCCTAACCCTATCCCGAACCCTAACCCTAACCCTTCCCCGAAGCCTTCCCCTCACCCGTCCCCTAATCCTAACCCAAACGCTCACACTAACCCACGCCCTCACACGTACGCTCCCCCTAAACCGTTGTCGTACCCTCACCTGGACTCTATACCGTCCCCAGCCCCTAACCTTAACCCTAGCCCGAACCCTAACCCTAACCCTTCCCCGAAGCCTTCCCCTCACCCGTCCCCTAATCCTAACCCGTACGCTCACACTAACCTGCACGCTCACATGTACGCTCCCCCTAAACCGTTGTCGTACACTCACCTGGACCCTAAACCATCACCGTCCCCTAACCCTAGCCCGAACCCTAACCCTAAACCTTCCCCGAAGCCTTCCCCTCACCCGTCCCCTAATCCTAACCCGTATGCTCACACAAACCTGCGCCCTCACACGTACGCTCCCCGTCAACCGTTGTCGTACCCTCACCTAGACCCTAAACCGTCCCCGTCCCCTAACCCTAACCCTAGCCCGAACCCTAACCCTAACCCTTCCCCGAAGCCTTCCCCTCACCCGTCCCCTAATCCTAACTCGTACGCTCACACTAACACGCGCGCTCACACGTACGCTCCCCCTAAACCGTTGTCGTACCCTCACCTGGCCCGTAAACCGTCCCCGTCCCCTAACCCTAACCCTAGCAAGAACCCTAAACCTAACACTTGCCCGAAGCCTTCCCCTCACCCGTCCCCTAATCCTAACCCGTACGCTCACACTAACCCACGCCCTCACACGTACGCTCCCCCTAAACCGTTGTCGTACCCTCACCTGGACCCTAAACCGTCCCCATCCCCTAACCCTAATCCTAGCCCGAACCCTAACCCTAACCCTTCCCCGAAGCCGTCCCCTCACCCGTACCCTAATCCTAACCCGTACGCTCACACTAACCCGCGCCCTCACACGTACGCTCCTCCTAAACCGTTGTCGTACCCTGACCTGGACCCTAAACCGTCTCCGTCCCCTAACCCTAACCCTAGCCCGAACCCTAACCCTAACCCTTCCCCGAAGCCTTCCCCTCACCCGTCCCCTAATCCTAACCCAAACGCTCACACTAACCCACGCCCTCACACGTACGCTCCCCCTAAACCGTTGTCGTACCCTCACCTGGACCCTAAACCGTCCCCGTCCCCTAACCCTAACCCTAGCCCGAACCCTAACCCTAACCCTTCCCCGAAGCCTTCCCCTCACCCGTCCCCTAATCCTAACCCGTACGCTAACACTAACCCACGCCCTCACACGTACACTCCCCCTAAACCGTTGTCGTACCCTCACCTGGACCCTAAACCGCCCCCATCCCCTAACCCTAACCCTAGCCCGAACCCTAACCCTAACCCTTGCCCGAAGCCTTTCCCTCACCCGTCCCCTAATCCTAACCCGTACGCTTACCATAACCCGCGCCCTCACACGTACGCTCCCCCTAAACCGTTGTCGTACACTCACCTGGACCCTAAACCATCCCCGTACCCTAACCCTAACCCTAGCCCGAACCCTAACCCTAACACTTCCCCGAAGCCTTCCCCTCACCCGTCCCCTAATCCTAACTCGTACGCTCAGACTAACACGCGCCCTCACACGTACGCTCCCCCTAAACCGTTGTCGTACCCTCACCTGGACCCTAAACCGTCCCCGTCCCCTAACCCTAACCCTAGCCCGAACCCTAACCCTAACCCTTCCCTGAAGCCTTCCCCTCACACGTCCCCTAATCGTAACCCGTACGCTCACACTAACCCGCGCCCTCACACGTACGCTCCCCGAAAACCGTTGTCATACCCTCACCTGGACCCTAAACCGTCCCCGTCCCCTAACCCTAACCCTAGCCCGAACCCTAACCCTAACACTTCCCTGAAGCCTTCCCCTCACCTGTCCCCTAATCCTAAACCGTACGCTCACACTAACCCACGCCCTCACACGTACGCTCCCCCTAAAACGTTGTCGTACCCTCACCTGGACCCTAAACCGTCCCCGTCCCCTAACCCTAACCCTAGCCCGAACCATAACCCTAACCCTTCCCCGAAGCCTTCCCCTCACCCGTCCCCTAATCCTAACCCGTACGCTAACACTAACCCACGCCCTCACACGTACACTCCCCCTAAACCGTTGTCGTACCCTCACCTGGACCCTAAACCGCCCCCATCCCCTAACCCTAACCCTAGCCCGAACCCTAACCCTAACCCTTGCCCGAAGCCTTTCCCTCACCCGTCCCCTAATCCTAACCCGTACGCTTACCATAACCCGCGCCCTCACACGTACGCTCCCCCTAAACCGTTGTCGTACCCTCACCTGGACCCTAAACCGTCCCCGTCCCCTAACCCTAACCCTAGCCCGAACCCTAACCCTAACACTTCCCTGAAGCCTTCCCCTCACACGTCCCCTAATCGTAACCCGTACGCTCACACTAACCCGCGCCCTCACACGTACGCTCCCCGAAAACCGTTGTCATACCCTCACCTGGACCCTAAACCGTCCCCGTCCCCTAACCCTAACCCTAGCCCGAACCCTAACCCTAACACTTCCCTGAAGCCTTCCCCTCACCTGTCCCCTAATCCTAAACCGTACGCTCACACTAACCCACGCCCTCACACGTACGCTCCCCCTAAAACGTTGTCGTACCCTCACCTGGACCCTAAACCGTCCCCGTCCCCTAACCCTAACCCTAGCCCGAACCCTAACCCTAACCCTTTCCCGAAGCCTTCCCCTCACCCGTCCCCTAATCCTAACCCGTACGGTCACACTAACCCACGCCTTCACACGTACGCTCCCGCTGAAACGTTGTCGTACCCTCACCTGGACCCTAAACCGTCCCAGTCCCCTAACCCTAACCCTAGCAAAAACCCTAAACCTAACCCTTGCCCGAAGCCTTCCCCTCACCCGTCCCCTAATCCTAACCCGTACACTCACACTAACCCACGCCCTCACACGTACGCTCCCCCTGAACCGTTGTCGTACCCTCACCTGGACCCTAAACCGTCCCCGTCCCCTAACCCTAACCCTAGCCCGAACCCTAACCCTAACCCTTCCCCGAAGCCTTCCCCTCACCCGTCCCCTAATCCTAACCCGTACGCTCACACTAACCCGCGCCCTCACACGTACGCTCCCCCTCAACCGTTGTCGTACCCTCACCTGGACCCTAAACCGTCCCCGTCCCCTAACCCTCACCCTAGCCCGAACCCTAACCCTAACCCTTCCCCGAAGCATTCCCCTCACCCGTCCCCTAATCCTAACCCGTACGCTCACACTAACCCGCGCCCTCACACGTACGCTCCCCCTAAACCGTTGTCATACCATCACCTGGACCCTAAACCGTCCCCGTCCCCTAACCCTAACCCTAGCCCGAACCCTAGCCCTAACCTTCCCCGAAGCCTTCCCCTCACCCGTCCCCTAATCCTAACCCGTACGCTCACACTAACCCGCGCCCTCACACGTACACTCCTCCTAAACCGTTGTCGTACCCTGACCTGGACCTTAAATCGTCCCCGTCCCCTAACCCTAACCCTAGCCCGAACCCTAACCCTAACCCTTCCCCGAAGCCTTCCCCTCAACCGTCCCCTAATCCTAACCCGTACGCTCACACTAACCAGCGCCCTCACACGTACGCTCCCCCTAAACAGTTGTCGTACCCTCACCTGGACCCTAAACCGTCTCCGTCCCCTAACTCTAACCCTAGCCCGAACCCTAACCCTAACCCTTCCCCGAAGCCTTCCCCTCACCCGTCCCCTAATCCTAACTCGTACGCTCACACTAACACGCACCCTCACACGTACCCTCCCCCTAAACCGTTGTCGTACCCTCACCTGGACCCTAAACCGATCCCGTCCCCTAACCCTAACCCTAGCCCGAACCCTAACCCTAACCCTTCCCTGAAGCCTTCCCCTCACACGTCCCCTAATCGTAACCCGTACGCTCACACTAACCCGCGCCCTCACACGTACGCTCCCCGAAAACCGTTGTCGTACCCTCACCTGGACCCTAAACCGTCCCCGTCCCCTAACCCTAAACCTAGCCCGAACCCTAACCCTAACCCTTCCCCGAAGCCTTACGCTCACCCGTCCCCTAATCCTAACCCGTACGCTCACACTAACCCGCGCCCTCACACGTACTCTCCCCCTAAACCATTGTCGTACCCTCACCTGGACCCTAAACCGTCCCCGTTCCCTAACCCTAACCCTAGCCCGAACCCTAACCCTAACCCTTCCCCGAAGCCTTCCCCTCACCCGTCCCCTAATCCTAACCCGTACTTGCACACTAACACGCGCCCTCACACGTACGCTCCCCCTAAACCGTTGTCGTACCCTCACCTGGACCTTAAACCGTCCCCGTCCCCTAACCCTAAACCTAGGCCAAACCCTAACCCTAACCCTTCCCCGAAGCCTTCCTGTCACCCGTCCCCTAATCCTAAGCCGTACGCTCACACTAACCCGCGCCCTCACACGTACGCTCCCCCTAAACCGTTGTCGTACCCTCACCTGAACCCTAAACCGTCTCCGTCCCCTAACCCTAACCCTAGCCCGAACCCTAACCCTAACCCTTCCCCGAAGCCTTCCCCTCACCCGTCGCCTAATCCTAACCCAAACGCTCACACTAACCCACGCCCTCACACGTACGATCCCCCTAAACCGTTGTCGTACCCTCACCTGGACCCTAAACCGTCCCCGTCCCCTAACCCTAACCCTAGCCCGAACCCTAACCCTAACCCTTTCCCGAAGCCTTCCGCTCACCCGTCCCCTAATCCTAACCCGTACGGTCACACTAACCCATGCCCTCTCACGTACGCTCCCCCTAAACCGTTGTCGTACCCTCACCTGGACCCTAAACCGTCCCAGTCCCCTAACCCTAACCCTAGCAAAAACCCTAAACCTAACCCTTGCCCGAAGCCTTCCCCTCACCCGTCCCCTAATCCTAACCCGTACACTCACACTAACCCACGCCCTCACACGTACGCTCCCCCTGAACCGTTGTCGTACCCTCACCTGGACCCTAAACCGTCCCCGTCCCCTAAGCCTAACCCTAGCCCGAACTCTAACCCTAACCCTTCCCCGAAGCCTTCCCCTCACCCGTCCCCTAATCCTAACCCGTACGCTCACACTAACCCGCGCCCTCACACGTACGCTCCCCCTAAACCGTTGTCGTACCCTCACCTGGACCCTAAACCGTCCCCGTCCCCTAACCCTCACCCTAGCCCGAACGCTAACCCTAACCCTTCCCCGAAGCATTCCCCTCACCCGTCCCCTAATCCTAACCCGTACGCTCACACTAACCCGCGCCCTCACACGTACGCTCCCCCTAAACCGTTGTCGTACCCTCACCTGGACCCTAAACCGTCCCCGTCCCCTAACCCTAACCCTAGCCCGAACCCTAGCCCTAAACTTCCCCGAAGCCTTCCCCTCACCCGTCCCCTAATCCTAACCCGTACGCTCACACTAACCCGCGCCCTCACACGTACGCTCCTCCTAAACCGTTGTCGTACCCTGACCTGGACCCTAAATCGTCCCCGTCCCCTAACTCTAACCCTAGCCCGAACCCTAACCCTAACCATTCCCCGAAGCCTTCCCCTCAACCGTCCCCTAATCCTAACCCGTACGCTCACACTAACCAGCGCCCTCACACGTACGCTCCCCCTAAACAGTTGTCGTACCCTCACCTGGACCCTAAACCGTCTCCGTCCCCTAACTCTAACCCTAGCCCGAACCCTAACCCTAACCCTTCCCCGAAGCCTTCCCCTCACCCGTCCCCTAATCCTAACCCGTACGCTCACACTAACCCACGCCCTCACACGTACGCTCCCCCTAAACCGTTGTCGTACCCTCACCTGGACCCTAAACCGTCCCCGTCCCCTAACCCTAACCCTAGCCCGAACCCTAACCCTAACCCTTCCCCGAAGCCTTCCCCTCACCCGTCCCCTAATCCTAACCCGTACGCTCACACTAACCTGCGCGCTCACACGTACGCTCCCCCTAAACCGTTGTCGTACCCTCACCTGAACCCTAAACCGTCCCCGTCCCCTAACCCTAACCCTAGCCCGAACCCTAACCCTAACCCTTCCCCAAAGCCTTGCCCTCACCCGTCCCCTAATCCTAACCCGTACGCTCACACTAACCTGCGCCCTCACACGTACGCTCCCCCTAAACCGTTGTCGTACCCTCACCTGGACCCTAAACCATCCCCGTCCCCTAACCCTAGCCCGAACCCTAACCCTAACCCTTCCCCGAAGCCTTCCCCTCACCCGTCCCCTAATCCTCACCCGTATGCCCACACAAACCTGCGCCCTCACACGTACGCTCCCCGTCAACCGTTGTCGTACCCTCACCTGGACCCTAAACCGTTCCCGTCCCCTAACCCTAACCCTAGCCCGAACCCTAACCCTAACCCTTCCCCGAAGCCTTCCCCTCACCCGTCCCCTATCCTAACCCGTACACTCACACTAACCCGCGCCCTCACACGTACGCTCCCCCTAAACCGTTGTCGTACCCTCACCTGGACCCTAAACCGTCCCCGTCCCCTAAACCTAACCCTAGCCCGAACCCTAACCCTAACCCTTCCCTGAAGCCTTCCCCTCACACGTCCCCTAATCGTAACCCGTACGCTCACACTAACCCGCGCCCTCACACGTACACTCCCCGAAAACCGTTGTCGTACCCTCACCTGGACCCTAAACCGTCCCCGTCCCCTAACCCTAAACCTAGCCCGAACCCTAACCCTAAACCTTCCCCGAAGCCTTCCGCTCACCCGTCCCCTAATCCTAACCCGTACGCTCACACTAACCTGCGCCCTCACACGTACTCTCCCCCTAAACCGTTGTCGTACCCTCACCTGGACCCTAAACCGTCCCCGTCCCCTAACCCTAACCTTAGCCCGAACCCTAAACCTAACCCTTCCCCGAAGCCTTCCCCTCACCCGTCCCCTAATCCTAACCCGTACGCTCACACTAACCCGCGCCCTCACACGTACGCTCCCCTAAAACTGTTGTCGTACCCTCACCTGGACCCTAAACCGTCCCCGTCCCCTAACCCTAACCCTAGTCCAAACCCTAACCCTAACACTTCCCCGAAGCCTTCCCCTCACCCGTCCCCTAATCCTAACACGTACGCTCACACTAACCCGCACCCTCACACGTACGCTCCCCCTAAACCGTTGTCGTACCCTCACCTGAACCCTAAACCGTCCCCGTCCCCTAACCCTAACCCTAGCCTGAACCCTAACCCTAACCCTTCCCCAAAGCCTTGCCCTCACCCGGCCCCTAATCCTAACCCGTACGCTCACACTAACCCGCGCCCTCACACGTACGCTACCCCTAAACCATTGTCGTACCCTCACCTGGACCCTAAACCGTCCCCAGCCCCTAACCTTAACCCTAGCCCGAACGCTAACCCTAACCCTTCCCCGAAGCCTTCCCCTCACCCGTCCCCTAATCCTAACCCGTACACTCACACTAACCCGTGCCCTCACACGTACGCTCCCCGTAAACCGTTGTCGTACCCTGACCTGGACCCTAAACCGTCCCCGTCCCCTAACCCTAACCCTAGCCCGAACCCTAACCCTAACCCTTCCCTGAAGCCTTCCCCTCACACGTCCCCTAATCGTAACCCGTACGCTCACACTAACCCGCGCCCTCACACGTCCACTCCCCGAAAACCGTTGTCGTAACCCTCACCTTGACCCTAAACCGTCCCCGTCCCCTAACCCTAAACCTAGCCCGAACCCTAACCCTAACACTTCCCCGAAGCCTTCCGCTCACCCGTCCCCTAATCCTAACCCGTACGCTCACACTAACCCGCGCCCTAACACGTACTCTCCCCCTAAACAGTTGTCGTACCCTCACCTGGACCCTAAACCGTCCCCGTCCCCTAACCCTAACCCTAGCCCGAACCCTAAACCTAACCCTTCCCCGAAGCCTTCCCCTCAGCCGTCCCCTAATCCTAACCCGTACGCTCACACTAACCCGCGCCCTCACATGTACGCTCCCCTAAAACTGCTGTCGTACCCTCACCTGGACCCTAAACGGTCCCCGTCCCCTAACCCTAACCCTAGTCCGATCCCTAACCCTAACACTTCCCCGAAGCCTTCCCCTCACCCGTCCCCTAATCCTAACCCGTACGCTCACACTAACCCGCACCCTCACACGTACGCTCCCCCTAAACCGTTGTCGTACCCTCACCTGAACCCTAAACCGTCCCCGTCCCCTAACCCTAACCCTAGACTGAACCCTAACCCTAACCCTTCCCCGAAGCCTTGCCCTCACCCGTCCCCTAATCCTAACAGGTACGCTCACACTAACCCGCGCCCTCACACGTACGCTCCCCCTAAACCGTTGTCGTACCCTCACCTGGACCCTAAACCGTCCCCAGCCCCAAACCTTAACCCTAACCCGAACCCTAACCCTAACCCTTCCCCGAAGCCTTCCCCTCACCCGTCCCCTAATCCTAACCCGTACGCTCACACTAACCTGCGCCCTCACACGTACGCTCCCCCTAAACCGTTGTCGTACCCTCACCTGGACCCTAAACCGTCCCCGTCCCCTAACCCTAACCCTAGCCCGAACCCTAACCCTAACCCTTCCCTGAAGCCTTTCCCTCACCCGTCCCCTAATCCTAACCCGTATGCTCACACAAACCTGCGCCCTCACACGTACGCTCCCCGTCAACCGTTGTCGTACCCTCACCTGGACCCTAAACCTTTAACGTCCCCTAACACTAACCCTAGCCCGAACCCTAACCCTAACCCTTCCCCGAAGCCTTCCCCTCACCCGTCCCCTAATCCTAACCCGTACGCTCACACTAACCCGCGCCCTCACACGTACTCTCCCCCTAAACCGTTGTCGTACCCTCACCTGGACCCTAAACAGTCCCCGTTCCCTAACCCTAACCCTAGCCCGAACCCTAACCCTAACCCTTCCCCGAAGCCTTCCCCTCACCCGTCCCCCAATCCTAACCCGTACATGCACACTAACCCGCGACCTCACACGTACGCTCCCCCTAAACCGTTGTTGTACCCTCACCTGGACCCTAAACCGTCCCCGTCCCCTAACCCTAAACCTAGGCAGAACCCTAACCCTAACCCTTCCCCGAAGCCTTCCCGTCACCCGTCCCCTAATCCTAAGCCGTACGCTCACACTAACCCGCGCACTCACACGTACGCTCCCCCTAAACCGTTGTCGTACCCTCACCTGGACCCTAAACCGTCTCCGTCCCCTAACACTAACCCTAGCCCGAACCCTAACCCTAACCCTTCCCCGAAGCCTTCCCCTCACCCGTCCCCTAATCCTAACTCGTACGCTCACAATAAACCACGCCCTCAAACGTACGCTCCCCCTAAACCATTGTCGTACCCTCAACTGGAACCTAAACCGTCCCCGTTCTCTAACCCTAACCCTAGCCCGAACCCTAACCCTAACCCTTGCCCGAAGCCTTCCCCTCACCCGTCCCCTAATCCTAACCCGTAGGCTCACAATAAACCACGCCCTCAAACGTACGCTCACCCTAAACCGTTGTCGTACCCTCAACTGGAACCTAAACCGTCCCCGTCCCCTAACCCTAACCCTAGCCCGAACCCTAACCCTAACCCTTCCCCGAAGCCTTCCCCTCACCCGTCCCCTAATCCTAACCCGTACGCTCACACTAACCTGCGCCCTCACACGTACACTCCCCCTAAACCGTTGTCGTACCCTCACCTGGACCCTAAACCATCCCCGTCCCCTAACCCTAACCCTAGCCCGAACCCTAACCCTAACCCTTCCCCGAAGCCTTCCCCTCACCCGTCCCCTAATCCTAACCCGTATGCTCACACAAACCTGCGCCCTCACACGTAGGCTCCCCGTCAACCGTTGTCGTACCCTCACCTGGACCCTAAACCGTTCCCGTCCCCTAACCCTAACCCTAGCCCGAACCCTAACCCTAACCCTTCCCCGAAGCCTTCCGCTCACCCGTCCCCTAATCCTAACCCGTACGCTCACACTAACCCGCGCCCTCACACGTACTCTCCCCCTAAACCGTTGTCGTACCCTCACCTGGACCCTAAACAGTCCCCGTTACCTAACCGTAACCCTAGCCCGAACCCTAATCCTAACCCTTCCCCGAAGCCTTCCCCTCACCCGTCCCCTAATCCTAACCCGTACATGCACACTAACACGCGCCCTCACACGTACGCTCCCCCTAAACCGTTGTCGTACCCTCACCTGGATCCTAAACCGTCCCCGTCCCCTAACCCTAAACCTAGGCCGAACCCTAACCCTAACCCTTACCCGAAGCCTTCCAGTCACCCGTCCCCTAATCCTAAGCCGTACGCTCACACTAACCCGCGCCCTCACACGTACGCTCCCCCTAAACCATTGTCGTGCCCTCACCTGGACCCTAAACCGTCTCCGTCCCCTAACCCTAACCCTATCCCGAACCCTAACCCTAACCCTTCCCCGAAGCCTTCCCCTCACCCGTCCCCTAATCCTAACCCAAACGCTCACACTAACACACGCCCTCACACGTACGCTCCCCCTAAACCGTTGTCGTACCCTCACCTGGACTCTATACCGTCCCCAGCCCCTAACCTTAACCCTAGCCCGAACCCTAACCCTAACCCTTCCCCGAAGCCTTCCCCTCACCCGTCCCCTAATCCTAACCCGTACGCTCACACTAACCTGCGCGCTCACATGTACGCTCCCCCTAAACCGTTGTCGTACACTCACCTGGACCCTAAACCATCCCCGTCCCCTAACCCTAGCCCGAACCCTAACCCTAACCCTTCCCCGAAGCCTTCCCCTCACCCGTCCCCTAATCCTAACCCGTATGCTCACACAAACCTGCGCCCTCACACGTACGCTCCCCGTCAACCGTTGTCGTACCCTCACCTAGACCCTAAACCGTCCCCGTCCCCTAACCCTAACCCTAGCCCGAACCCTAACCCTAACCCTTCCCCGAAGCCTTCCCCTCACCCGTCCCCTAATCCTAACTCGTACGCTCACACTAACACGCGCCCTCACACGTACGCTCCCCCTAAACCGTTGTCGTACCCTCACCTGGCCCGTAAACCGTCCCCGTCCCCTAACCCTAACCCTAGCAAGAACCCTAAACCTAACCCTTGCCCGAAGCCTTCCCCTCACCCGTCCCCTAATCCTAGCCCGTACGCTCACACTAACCCACGCCCTCACACGTACGCTCCCCCTAAACCGTTGTCGTACCCTCACCTGGACCCTAAACCGTCCCCATCCCCTAACCCTAATCCTAGCCCGAACCCTAACCCTAACCCTTCCCCGAAGCCTTCCCCTCACCCGTACCCTAATCCTAACCCGTACGCTCACACTAACCCGCGCCCTCACACGTACGCTCCTCCTAAACCGTTGTCGTACCCTGACCTGGACCCTAAACCGTCTCCGTCCCCTAACCCTAACCCTAGCCCGAACCCTAACCCTAACCCTTCCCCGAAGCCTTCCCCTCACCCGTCCCCTAATCCTAACCCAAACGCTCACACTAACCCACGCCCTCACACGTACGCTCCCCCTAAACCGTTGTCGTACCCTCACCTGGACCCTAAACCGTCCCCGTCCCCTAACCCTAACCCTAGCCCGAACCCTAACCCTAACCCTTCCCCGAAGCCTTCCCCTCACCCGTCCCCTAATCCTAACCCGTACGCTAACACTAACCCACGCCCTCACACGTACACTCCCCCTAAACCGTTGTCGTACCCTCACCTGGACCCTAAACCGCCCCCATCCCCTAATCCTAACCCTAGCCCGAACCCTAACCCTAACCCTTCCCCGAAGCCTTCCCCTCACCCGTCCCCTAATCCTAACTCGTACGCTCAGACTAACACGCGCCCTCACATGTACGCTCCCCCTAAACCGTTGTCGTACCCTCACCTGGACCCTAAACCGTCCCCGGCCCCTATCCCTAACCCTAGCAAGAACCCTAAACCTAACACTTGCCCGAAGCCTTCCCCTCACCCGTCCCCTAATCCTAACCCGTACACTCACACTAACCCGCGCCCTCACACGTACGCTCCCCCTAAACCGTTGTCGTACCCTCACCTGGACCCTAAACCGTCCCCGTCCCCTAACCCTAACCCTAGCCCGAACCCTAACCCTAACCCTTCCCTGAAGCCTTCCCCTCACACGTCCCCTAATCGTAACCCGTACGCTCACACTAACCCGTGCCCTCACACGTACGCTCCCCGAAAACCGTTGTCATACCCTCACCTGGACCCTAAACCGTCCCCGTCCCCTAACCCTAACCCTAGCCCGAACCCTAACCCTAACCCTTCCCTGAAGCCTTCCCCTCACCTGTCCCCTAATCCTAAACCGTACGCTCACACTAACCCACGCCCTCACACGTACGCTCCCCCTAAAACGTTGTCGTACCCTCACCTGGACCCTAAACCGTCCCCGTCCCCTAACCCTAACCCTAGCCCGAACCCTAACCCTAACACTTTCCCGAAGCCTTCCCCTCACCCGTCCCCTAATCCTAACCCGTACGGTCACACTAACCCACGCCCTCACACGTACGCTCCCCCTGAACCGTTGTCGTACCCTCACCTGGACCCTAAACCGTCCCAGTCCCCTAACCCTAACCCTAGCAAAAACCCTAAACCTAACCCTTGCCCGAAGCCTTCCCCTCACCCGTCCCCTAATCCTAACCCGTACACTCACACTAACCCACGCCCTCACACGTACGCTCCCCCTGAACCGTTGTCGTACCCTCACCTGGACCCTAAACCGTCCCCGTCCCCTAACCCTAACCCTAGCCCGAACCCTAACCCTAACCCTTCCCCGAAGCCTTCCCCTCACCCGTCCCCTAATCCTAACCCGTACGCTCACACTAACCCGCGCCCTCACACGTACGCTCCCCCTCAACCGTTGTCGTACCCTCACCTGGACCCTAAACCGTCCCCGTCCCCTAACCCTCACCCTAGCCCGAACCCTAACCATAACCCTTCCCCGAAGCATTCCCCTCACCCGTCCCCTAATCTTAACCCGTACGCTCACACTAACCCGCGCCCTCACACGTACGCTCCCCCTAAACCGTTGTCATACCATCACCTGGACCCTAAACCGTCCCCGTCCCCTAACCCTAACCCTAGCCCGAACCCTAGCCCTAACCTTCCCCGAAGCCTTCCCCTCACCCGTCCCCTAATCCTAACCCGTACGCTCACACTAACCCGCGCCCTCACACGTACACTCCTCCTAAACCGTTGTCGTACCCTGACCTGGACCCTAAATCGTCCCCGTCCCCTAACCCTAACCCTAGCCCGAACCCTAACCCTAACCCTTCCCCGAAGCCTTCCCCTCAACCGTCCCCTAATCCTAACCTGTACGCTCACACTAACCAGCGCCCTCACACGTACGCTCCCCCTAAACAGTTGTCGTACCCTCACCTGGACCCTAAACCGTCTCCGTCCCCTAACTCTAACCCTAGCCCGAACCCTAACCCTAACCCTTCCCCGAAGCCTTCCCCTCACCCGTCCCCTAATCCTAACTCGTACGCTCACACTAACACGCACCCTCACACGTACGCTCCCCCTAAACCGTTGTCGTACCCTCACCTGGACCCTAAACCGTTCCCGTCCCCTAACCCTAACCCTAGCCCGAACCCTAACCCTAACCCTTCCCTGAAGCCTTCCCCTCACACGTCCCCTAATCGTAACCCGTACGCTCACACTAACCCGCGCCCTCACACGTACGCTCCCCGAAAACCGTTGTCGTACCCTCACCTGGACCCTAAACCGTCCCCGTCCCCTAACCCTAAACCTAGCCCGAACCCTAACCCTAACCCTTCCCCGAAGCCTTACGCTCACCCGTCCCCTAATCCTAACCCGTACGCTCACACTAACCCGCGCCCTCACACGTACTCTCCCCCTAAACCGTTGTCGTACCCTCACCTGGACCCTAAACCGTCCCCGTTCCCTAACCCTAACCCTAGCCCGAACCCTAACCCTAACCCTTCCCCGAAGCCTTCCCCTCACCCGTCCCCTAATCCTAACCCGTACTTGCACACTAACACGCGCCCTCACACGTACGCTCCCCCTAAACCGTTGTCGTACCCTCACCTGGACCTTAAACCGTCCCCGTCCCCTAACCCTAAACCTAGGCCAAACCCTAACCCTAACCCTTCCCCGAAGCCTTCCTGTCACCCGTCCCCTAATCCTAAGCCGTACGCTCACACTAACCCGCGCCCTCACACGTACGCTCCCCCTAAACCGTTGTCGTACCCTCACCTGAACCCTAAACCGTCTCCGTCCCCTAACCCTAACCCTAGCCCGAACCCTAACCCTAACCCTTCGCCGAAGCCTTCCCCTCACCCGTCCCCTAATCCTAACCCAAACGCTCACACTAACCCACGCCCTCACACGTACGCTCCCCCTAAACCGTTGTCGTACCCTCACCTGGACCCTAAACCGTCCCCGTCCCCTAACCCTAACCCTAGCCCGAACCCTAACCCTAACCCTTTCCCGAAGCCTTCCGCTCACCCGTCCCCTAATCCTAACCCGTACGGTCACACTAACCCATGCGCTCTCACGTACGCTCCCCCTAAACCGTTGTCGTACCCTCACCTGGACCCTAAACCGTCCCAGTCCCCTAACCCTAACCCTAGCAAAAACCCTAAACCTAACCCTTGCCCGAAGCCTTCCCCTCACCCGTCCCCTAATCCTAACCCGTACACTCACACTAACCCACGCCCTCACACGTACGCTCCCCCTGAACCGTTGTCGTACCCTCACCTGGACCCTAAACCGTCCCCGTCCCCTAACCCTAACCCTAGCCCGAACTCTAACCCTAACCCTTCCCCGAAGCCTTCCCCTCACCCGTCCCCTAATCCTAACCCGTACGCTCACACTAACCCGCGCCCTCACACGTACGCTCCCCCTAAACCGTTGTCGTACCCTCACCTGGACCCTAAACCGTCCCCGTCCCCTAACCCTAACCCTAGCCCGAACCCTAACCCTAACCCTTCCCCGAAGCCTTCCTCTCACCCGTCCCCAAATCCTAACCCGTACGCTCACACTAACCCACGCCCTCACACGTACGCTCCCCCTAAACCGTTGTCGTACCCTCACCTGGACCCTAAACCGTCCCCGTCCCCTAACTCTCACCCTAGCCCGAACCCTAACCCTAACCCTTCCCCGAAGCATTCCCCTCACCCGTCCCCTAATCCTAAGCCGTACGCTCACACTAACCCGCGCCCTCACACGTACGCTCCCCCTAAACCGTTGTCGTACCCTCACCTGGACCCTAAACCGTCCCCGTCCCCTAACCCTAACCCTAGCCCGAACCCTAGCCCTAACCTTCCCCGAAGCCTTCCCCTCACCCGTCCCCTAATCCTAACCCGTACGCTCACACTAACCCGCTCCCTCACACGTACGCTCCTCCTAAACCGTTGTCGTACCCTGACCTGGACCCTAAACTGTCCCCGTACCCTAACCCTAACCCTAGCCCGAACCCTAACCCTAACCCTTCCCCGAAGCCTTCCCCTCAACCGTCCCCTAATCCTAACCCGTACGCTCACACTCACCCGCGACCTAACACGTACGCTCCCCGTCAACCGTTGTCGTACCCTCACCTGGACCCTAAACCGTTCCCGTCCCCTAACCCTAACCCTAGCCCGAACCCTAACCCTAACCCTTCCCCGAAGCCTTCCCCTCACCCGTCACCTAATCCTAACCCGTACACTCACACTAACCCGCGCCCTCACACGTACGCTCCCCCTAAACTGTTGTCGTACCCTCACCTGGACCCTAAACCGTCCCCGTCCCCTAACCCTAACCCTAGCCCGAACCCTAACCCTAACCCTTCCCTGAAGCCTTCCCCTCACACGTCCCCTAATCGTAACCCGTACGCTCACACTAACCCGCGCCCTCACACGTACACTCCCCGAAAACCGTTGTCGTACCCTCATCTGGACCCTAAACCGTCCCCGTCCCCTAACCCTAAACCTAGCCCGAACCCTAACCCTAACCCTTCCACGAAGCCTTCCGCTCACCCGTCCCCTAATCCTAACCCGTACGCTCACACTAACCTGCGCCCTCACACGTACGCTCCCCTAAAACTGTTGTCGTACCCTCACCTGGACCTTAAACGGTCCCCGTCCCCTAACCCTAACCCTAGTCCAAACCCTAACCCTAACACTTCCCCGAAGCCTTCCCCTCACCCGTCCCCTAATCCTAACCCGTACGCTCACACTAACCCGCACCCTCACACGTACGCTCCCCCTAAACCGTTGTCGTACCCTCATCTGAATCCTAAACCGTCCCCGGCCCCTAACCCTAACCCTAGCAAGAACCCTAAACCTAACACTTGCCCGAAGCCTTCCCCTCACCCGTCCCCTAATCCTAACCCGTACGCTCACACTAACCCACGCCCTCACACGTACGCTCCCCCTAAACCGTTGTCGTACCCTCACCTGGACCCTAAACCGTCCCCGTCCCCTAACCCTAATCCTAGCCCGAACCCTAACCCTAACCCTTCCCCGAAGCCTTCCCCTCACCCGTACCCTAATCCTAACCCGTACGCTCACACTAACCCGTGCCCTCACACGTACGCTCCCCCTCAACCGTTGTCGTACCCTCACCTGGACCCTAAACCGTCCCCGTCCCCTAACCCTCACCTAGCCCGAACCCTAACCCTAACCCTTCCCCGAAGCCTTCTCCTCACCCGTACCCTAATCCTAACCCGTTCGCTCACACTAACCCGCGCCCTCACACGTACGCTCCCCCTAAACCGTTGTCGTACCCTCACCTGGACCCTAAACCTTCCCCGTCCCCTAACCCTAACCCTAGCCCGAACCCTAGCCCTAACCTTCCCCGAAGCCTTCCCCTCACCCGTCCCCTAATCCTAACCCGTACACTCACACTAACCAGCGCCCTCACATGTACGCTCCCCCTAAACCGTTGTCGTACCCTCACCTGGACCCTAAACCGTCCCCGTCCCCTAACCCTAACCCTAGCCCGAACCCTAACCCTAACCCTTCCCTGAAGCCTTCCCCTCACCCGTCCTCTAACCCTAACCCGTACGCTCACACTAACCCGCGCCCTCACACGTACGCTTCCCCTAAACCGTTGTCGTACCCTCACCTGGACCCTAAACCGTCCCCGTCACCTAACCCTAACCCTAACCCTAGCCCGAACCTTAACCCTAACCCTTCCCCGAAGCCTTCCCCTCACCCGTCCCCTAATCCTAACCCGTACGCTCACACTCACCCGCGCCCTCACACGTACGCTCCCCCTAAACCGTTGTCGTACCCTCACCTGGACCCTAAACCGTCCCCGTCCCCTAACCCTAGCCCGAACCCTAACCCTAACACTTCCCCGAAGCCTTCCCCTCACCCGTCCCCAAATCGTAACGGGTACGCTCACACGAACCCGCGCCCTCACACTTACGCTCCCCCTAAACCGTTGTCGTACCCTCACCTGGACCCTAAACCGTCCCCTAACCCTAACCCTAGCCCGAACCCTAACCCTAACACTTCCCCGAAGCCTTCCCCTCACGCGTCCCCTAATCCTAACGCGTACGTGCACACTAACACGCGCCCTAACACGTACGCTCCCCCTAAACCGTTGTCGTACCCTCACCTGGACCCTAAACCGTCCCCGTCCCCTAACCCTAAGCCTAGCGCGAACCCTAAACCTTACCCTTTCCCGAAGCCTTCCCCTCACCCGTCCCCTAATCCTAACCCGTACGCTCACAATAAACCACGCCCTCAAATGTACGCTCACCCTAAACCGTTGTCGTACCCTCAACTGGAACCTAAACCGTCCCCGTCCCCTAACCCTAACCCTAGCCCGAACCCTAACCCTAACCCTTGCCCGAAGCCTTCCCCTCACCCGTCCCCTAATCCTAACCCGTACGCTCACAATAAACCACGCCCTCAAACGTACGCTCACCCTAAACCGTTGTCGTACCCTCAACTGGAACCTAAACCATCCCCGTCCCCTAACCCTAACCCTAGACCGAACCCTAACCCTAACCCTTCCCCGAAGCCTTCCCCTCACCCGTCCCCTAATCCTAACCCATACGCTCACACTAACCCGCGCCCTCACACGTACGCTCCCCCTAAACCGTTGTCGTACCCTCACCTGGACCCTAAACCGTCCCCGTCCCCTAACCCTAACCCTAGCCCGAAACCTAACCCTAACCCTTCCCCGAAGCCTTCCCCTCACCCGTCCCCTAATCCTAACCCGTACGCTCACACTAACCCGCGCCCTAACACGTACGCTCCCCCTAAACCGTTTTCGTACCCTCACCTGGACCCTAAACCGTCCCCGTCCCCTAACCCTAACCCTAGCCCGAACCCTAACCCTAACCCTTCCCCGAAGCCTTCCCCTCACCCGTCCCATAATCCTAACCCGTACTCTCACACTAACCCGCGCCCTCACACGTACGCTCCCCCTAAACCGTTGTCGTACCCTCACCTGGACCCTAAACCGTCCCCGTCCCCTAACCTTAACCCTAGCCCGAATCCTAACCCTAACCCTTCCCCGAAGCCTTCCCGTCACCCGTCCCCTAATTCTAAACCGTACACTCACACTAACCCATGCGCTCACACGTACGCTCCCCGAAAACCGTTGTCGTACCCTCACCTGGACCCTAAACAGTCCCCGTTCCCTAACCCTAACCCTAGCCCGAACCCTAACCCTAACCCTTCCCCGAAGCCTTCCCCTCACCCGTCCCCTAATCCTAACCCGTACATGCACACTAACACGCCCCCTCACACTTACGCTCCCCCTAAACCGTTGTCGTACCCTCACCTGGACCCTAAACCGTCCCCGTCCCCTAACCCTAACCCTAGCCCGAACCCTAACCCTAACCCTTCGCCGAATCCTTCCCCTCACCCGTCCCCTAATCCTAACCCGTACGCTCACACTAACCCACGCCCTCACACGTACACTCCCCCTAAACCGTTGTCGTACCCTCACCTGGACCCTAAACCGTCCCCATCCCCTAACCCTAACCCTAGCCCGAACCCTAACCCTAACCCTTGCCCGAAGCCTTTCCTTCACCCGTCCCCTAATCCTAACCCGTACGCTTACACTAACCCGCGCCCTCACACGTACGCTCCCCCTAAACCGTTGTCGTACACTCACCTGGACCCTAAACCGTCCCCGTAACCTAACCCTAACCCTAGCCCGAACCCTAACCCTAACCCTTCCCCGAAGCCTTCCCATCACCCGTCCCCTAATCCTAACTCGTACGCTCACACTAACACGCACCCTCACACGTACGCTCCCCCTAAACCGTTGTCGTACCCTCACCTGGACCGTAAACCGTCCCCGTCCCCTAACCCTAACCCTAGCAAGAACCCTAAACCTAACCCTTGCCCGAAGCCTTCCCCTCACCCGTCCCCTAATCCTAACCCGTACGCTCACACTAACCCACGCCCTCACACGTACGCTCCCCCTAAACCGTTGTCGTACCCTCTCCTGGACCCTAAACCGTCCCCGTCCCCTAACCCTAACCCTAGCCCGAACCCTAACCCTAACCCTTCCCCGAAGCCTTCCCCTCACCCGTCCCTTAATCCTAACCCGTACGCTCACACTAACCAGCGCCCTCACACGTACGCTCCCCCTCAACCGTTGTCGTACCCTCACCTGGACCCTAAACCGTCCCCGTCCCCTAACCCTCACCCTAGCCCGAACCCTAACCCTAACCCTTCCCCGAAGCCTTCCCCTCACCCGTCCCCTAATCCTAACCCGTACGCTCACACTAACCCGCGCCCTCACACGTACGCTCCCCCTAAACCGTTGTCGTACCCTCACCTGGACCCTAAACCGTCCCCGTCCCCTAACCCTAACCCTAGCCCGAACCCTAGCCCTGACCTTCCCTGAAGCCTTCCCCTCACCCGTCCCCTAATCCTAACCCGTACGCTCACACTAACCCGCGCCGTCACACGTACGCTCCTCCTAAACCGTTGTCGTACCCTGACCTGGACCCTAAACCGTCCCCGTCCCCTAACCCTAACCCTAGCCCGAACCCTAACCCTAACCCTTCCCCGAAGCCTTCCCCTCAACCATCCCTTAATCCTAACCCGTACCCTCACACTAAGCAGCGCCCTCACACGTACGCTCCCCCTAAACAGTTGTCGTACCCTCACCTGGACCCTAAACCGTCTCCATCCCCTAACTCTAACCCTAGCCCGAACCCTAACCCTAACACTTCCCCGAAGCCTTCCCCTCACCCGTCCCCTAATCCTAACCCGTACACTCACACTAACCCGTGCCCTCACACGTACGCTCCCCCTAAACCGTTGTCGTACCCTCACCTGGACCCTAAACCGTCCCCGTCCCCTAACCCTAACCCTAGCCCGAACCCGAACCCTAACCCTTCCCTGAAGCCTTCCCCTCACCCGTCCTCTAACCCTAACCGGTACGCTCACACTAACCCGCGCCCTCACATGTACACTTCCCCTAATCCGTTGTCGTACCCTCACCTGGACCCTAAACCGTCCCCGTCCCCTAACCCTAACCCTAGCCCGAACCTTAACCCTAACCCTTCCCCGAAGCCTTCCCCTCACCCGTCCCCTAATCCTAACCCGTACGCTCACACTCACCCGCGCCCTCACACGTACGCTCCCCCTAAAGCGTTGTCGTACCCTCACCTGGACCCTAAACCTTCCCCGTACCCTAACCCTAGCCCGAACCCTAATCCTAACCCTTCCCCGAAGCCTTACCCTCACCCGTCCCCTAATCCTAACGCGTACGTGCACACTAACACGCGCCCTCTCACGTACGCTCCCCCTAAACCGTTGTCGTACCCTCACCTGGACCCTAAACCGTCCCCGTCCCCTAACCCTAAACCTAGCGCGAACCCTAACCTTTACCCTTTCCCAAAGCCTTCCCCTCACCCGTCCCCTAATCCTAACCCGTACGCTCACAATAAACCACGCCCTCAAACGTACGCTCCCCCTAAACCATTGTCGTACCCTCAACTGGAACCTAAACCGTCCCCGTTCTCTAACCCTAACCCTATCCCGAACCCTAACCCTAACCCTTGCCCGAAGCCTTCCCCTCACCCGTCCCCTAATCCTAACCCGTACGCTCACAATAAACCACGCCCTCAAACGTACGCTCACCCTAAACCGTTGTCGTACCCTCAACTGGAACCTAAACCGTCCCCGTCCCCTAACCCTAACCCTAGCCCGAACCCTAACCCTAACCCTTCCCCGAAGCCTTCCCCTCACCCGTCCCCTAATCCTAACCCGTACGCTCACACTAACCCACGCCCTCACACGTACGCTCCCCCTAAACCGTTGTCGTACCCTCACCTGGACCCTAAACCGTCCCCGTCCCCTAACCCTAACCCTAGCCCGAACCCTAACCCTAAGCCTTCCCCGAAGCCTTCCTCTCACCCGTCCCATAATCCTAACCCGTACGCTCACACTGACCCGCGCCCTCACACGTACGCTCCCCCTAAACTGTGTCGTACACTCACCTGGACCCTAAACCGTCCCCGTCCCCTAATCCTAACCCTAGCCCGAACCCTAACCCTAACCCTTCCCCGAAGCCTTGCCCTCACCCGTCCCCTAATCCTAAACCAAACGCTCACACTAACACACGCCCTCACACATACGCTCCCCCTAAACCGTTGTCGTACCCTCACCTGGACCCTAAACCGTCCCCGTCCCCTTACCCTAACCCTAGCCCGAACCCTAGCCCTAACCTTCCCCGAAGCCTTCCCCTCACCCGTCCCCTAATCCTAACCCGTACACTCACACTAACCAGCGCCCTCACACGTACGCTCCCCCTAAACCGTTGTCGTACCCTCACCTGGACCCTAAACCGTCCCCGTCCCCTAACCCTAACCCTAGCCCGAACCCTAACCCTAACCCTTCCCTGAAGCCTTCCCCTCACCCGTCCTCTAACCCTAACCCGTACGCTCACACTAACCCGCGCCCTCACACGTACGCTTCCCCTAAACCGTTGTCGTACCCTCACCTGGACCCTAAACCGTCCCCGTCACCTAACCCTAACCCTAACCCTAGCCCGAACCTTAACCCTAACCCTTCCCCGAAGCCTTCCCCTCACCCGTCCCCTAATCCTAACCCGTACGCTCACACTCACCCGCGCCCTCACACGTACGCTCCCCCTAAACCGTTGTCGTACCCTCACCTGGACCCTAAACCGTCCCCGTCCCTTAACCCTAGCCCGAACCCTAACCCTAACACTTCCCCGAAGCCTTCCCCTCACCCGTCCCCAAATCGTAACGGGTACGCTCACACGAACCCGCGCCCTCACACTTACGCTCCCCCTAAACCGTTGTCGTACCCTCACCTGGACCCTAAACCGTCCCCTAACCCTAACCCTAGCCCGAACCCTAACCCTAACACTTCCCCGAAGCCTTCCCCTCACCCGTCCCCTAATCCTAACGCGTACGTGCACACTAACACGCGCCCTCACACGTACGCTCCCCCTAAACCGTTGTCGTACCCTCACCTGGACCCTAAACCGTCCCAGTCCCCTAACCCTAAGCCTAGCGCGAACCCTAACCCTTACCCTTTCCCGAAGCCTTCCCCTCACCCGTCCCCTAATCCTAACCCGTACGCTCACAATAAACCACGCCCTCAAACGTACGCTCACCCTAAACCGTTGTCGTACCCTCAACTGGAACCTAAACCGTCCCCGTCCCCTAACCCTAACCCTAGCCCGAACCCTAACCCTAACCCTTGCCCGAAGCCTTCCCCTCACCCGTCCCCTAATCCTAACCCGTACGCTCACAATAAACCACGCCCTCAAACGTACGCTCACCCTAAACCGTTGTCGTACCCTCAACTGGAACCTAAACCGTCCCCGTCCCCTAACCCTAACCCTAGACCGAACCCTAACCCTAACCCTTCCCCGAAGCCTTCCCCTCACCCGTCCCCTAATCCTAACCCGTACGCTCACACTAACCCGCGCCCTCACACGTACGCTCCCCCTAAACCGTTGTCGTACCCTCACCTGGACCCTAAACCGTCTCCGTCCCCTAACCCTAACCCTAGGCCGAAACCTAACCCTAACCCTTCCCCGAAGCCTTCCCCTCACCCGTCCCCTAATCCTAACCCGTACGCTCACACTAACCCGCGCCCTAACACGTACGCTCCCCCTAAACCGTTTTCGTACCCTCACCAGGACCCTAAACCGTCCCCGTCCCCTAACCCTAACCCTAGCCCGAACCCTAACCCTAACCCTTCCCCGAAGCCTTCCCCTCACCCGTCCCCTAATCCTAACCCGTACGCTCACACTAACCCGCACCCTCACACGTACGCTCCCCCTAAACCGTTGTCGTACCCTCATCTGAACCCTAAACCGTCCCCGGCCCCTAACCCTAACCCTAGCAAGAACCCTAAACCTAACACTTGCCCGAAGCCTTCCCCTCACCCGTCCCCTAATCCTAACCCGTACTCTCACACTAACCCGCGCCCTCACACGTATGCTCCCCCTCAACCGTTGTCGTACCCTCACCTGGACCCTAAGCCGTCCCCGTCCCCTAACCCTAACCCTAGCCCGAACCCTAACCCTAACCCTTCCCCGAAGCCTTCCCCTCACCCGTCCCCTAATCCTAACCCGTACGCTCACACTAACCGGCGCCCTCACACTTACGCTCCCCCTAAACTGTTGTCGTACCCTCACCTGGACCCTAAACCGTCCCCATCCCCTAACCTTAACCCTAGCCCGAATCCTAACCCTAACCCTTCCCCGAAGCCTTTCCCTCACCCGTCCCCTAATCCTAACCCGTACGCTCACACTAACCCATGCGCTCACACGTACGCTCCCCGAAAACCGTTGTCGTACCCTCACCTGGACCCTAAACGGTCCCCGTCCTCTAACCCTAACCCTAGCCAGAACCCTAACCCTAACCCTTCCCCGAAGCCTTCCACTCACCCGTCCCCTAATCCTAACCCGTACGCTCACACTAACTCGCGCCCTCACACGTACGCTCCCCCTAAACCGTTGTCGTACCCTCACCTGGACCCTAAACCGTCCCCGTCCCCTAACCCTAACCCTAGCCCAAACCCTAATCCTAACCCTTCCCCGAAGCCTTCCCCTCACCCGTCCCCTAATCCTAACCCGTACGCTCACACTAACCCACGCCCTCACACGTACGCTCCCCCTAAACCGTTGTCGTACCCTCACCTGTACCCTAAACCGTCCCCGTCCCCTAACCCTAACCCTAGCAAGAACCCTAACCCTAACCCTTGCCCGAAGCCTTCCCCTCACCCGTCCCCTAATCCTAACCCGTACGCTCACACTAACCCACGCCCTCACACGTACGCTCCCCCTAAACCGTTGTCGTACCCTCACCTGGACCCTAAACCGTCTCTGTCCCCTAACCCTAACCCTAGCCCGAACCCTAACCCTAACCCTTCCCCGAAGCCTTCCCCTCACCCGTCCCCTAATCCTAACCCGTATGCTCACACAAACCTGCGCCCTCACACGTACGCTCCCCGTCAACCGTTGTCGTACCCTCCCCTGGACCCTAAACCGTTCCCGTCCCCTAACCCTAACCCTAGCCCGAACCCTAACCCTAACCCTTCCCCGAAGCCTTCCCCTCACACGTCCCCTAATCCTAACCCGTACACTCACACTAACCCGCGCCCTCACACGTACGCTCCCCGTAAACCGTTGTCGTACCCTGACCTGGACCCTAAACCGTCCCCGTCCCCTAACCCTAACCCTAGCCCGAACCCTAACCCTAACCCTTCCCTGAAGCCTTCCCCTCACACGTCCCCTAATCGTAACCCGTACGCTCACACTAACCCGCGCCCTCACACGTACACTCCCCGAAAACCGTTGTCGTAACCCTCACCTGGACCCTAAACCGTCCCCGTCCCCTAACCCTAAACCTAGCCCGAACCCTAACACTAACACTTCCCCGAAGCCTTCCGCTCACCAGTCCCCTAATCCTAACCCGTACGCTCACACTAACCCGCGCCCTAACACGTACTCTCCCCCTAAACCGTTATCGTACCCTCACCTGGACCCTAAACCGTCCCCGTCCCCTAACCCTAACCCTAGCCCGAACCCTAAACCTAACCCTTCCCCGAAGCCTTCCCCTCACCCGTCCCCTAATCCTAACCCGTACGCTCACACTAACCCGCGCCCTCACACGTACGCTCCCCTAAAACTGTTGTCGTACCCTCACCTGGACCCTAAACGGTCCCCGTCCCCTAACCCTAACCCTAGTCCAAACCCTAACCCTAACACTTCCCCGAAGCCTTCCCCTCACCCGTCCCCTAATCCTAACCCGTACGCTCACACTAACCCGCACCCTCACACGTACGCTCCCCCTAAACCGTTGTCGTACCCTCACCTGGACCCTAAACCGTCCCCGTCCCCTAACCCTAATCCTAGCCCGAACCCTAACCCTAACCCTTCCCCGAAGCCTTCACCTCACCCGTCCCCTAATCCTAACCCGTTCGCTCACACTAACCCGCGCCCTCACACGTACGCTCCCCCTAAACCGTTGTCGTACCCTCACCTGGACCCTAAACCGTCCCCGTCCCCTTACCCTAACCCTAGCCCGAACCCTAGCCCTAACCTTCCCCGAAGCCTTCCCCTCACCCGTCCCCTAATCCTAACCCGTACACTCACACTAACCAGCGCCCTCACACGTACGCTCCCCCTAAACCGTTGTCGTACCCTCACCTGGACCCTAAACCGTCCCCGTCCCCTAACCCTAACCCTAGCCCGAACCCTAACCCTAACCCTTCCCTGAAGCCTTCCCCTCACCCGTCCTCTAACCCTAACCCGTACGCTCACACTAACCCGCGCCCTCACACGTACGCTTCCCCTAAACCGTTGTCGTACCCTCACCTGGACCCTAAACCGTCCCCGTCACCTAACCCTAACCCTAACCCTAGCCCGAACCTTAACCCTAACCCTTCCCCGAAGCCTTCCCCTCACCCGTCCCCTAATCCTAACCCGTACGCTCACACTCACCCGCGCCCTCACACGTACGCTCCCCCTAAACCGTTGTCGTACCCTCACCTGGACCCTAAACCGTCCCCGTCCCTTAACCCTAGCCCGAACCCTAACCCTAACACTTCCCCGAAGCCTTCCCCTCACCCGTCCCCAAATCGTAACGGGTACGCTCACACGAACCCGCGCCCTCACACTTACGCTCCCCCTAAACCGTTGTCGTACCCTCACCTGGACCCTAAACCGTCCCCTAACCCTAACCCTAGCCCGAACCCTAACCCTAACACTTCCCCGAAGCCTTCCCCTCACCCGTCCCCTAATCCTAACGCGTACGTGCACACTAACACGCGCCCTCACACGTACGCTCCCCCTAAACCGTTGTCGTACCCTCACCTGGACCCTAAACCGTCCCAGTCCCCTAACCCTAAGCCTAGCGCGAAACCTAACCCTTACCCTTTCCCGAAGCCTTCCCCTCACCCGTCCCCTAATCCTAACCCGTACGCTCACAATAAACCACGCCCTCAAACGTACGCTCACCCTAAACCGTTGTCGTACCCTCAACTGGAACCTAAACCGTCCCCGTCCCCTAACCCTAACCCTAGCCCGAACCCTAACCCTAACCCTTGCCCGAAGCCTTCCCCTCACCCGTCCCCTAATCCTAACCCGTACGCTCACAATAAACCACGCCCTCAAACGTACGCTCACCCTAAACCGTTGTCGTACACTCAACTGGAACCTAAACCGTCCCCGTCCCCTAACCCTAACCCTAGACCGAACCCTAACCCTAACCCTTCCCCGAAGCCTTCCCCTCACCCGTCCCCTAATCCTAACCCGTACGCTCACACTAACCCGCGCCCTCACACGTACGCTCCCCCTAAACCGTTGTCGTACCCTCACCTGGACCCTAAACCGTCTCCGTCCCCTAACCCTAACCCTAGGCCGAAACCTAACCCTAACCCTTCCCCGAAGCCTTCCCCTCACCCGTCCCCTAATCCTAACCCGTACGCTCACACTAACCCGCGCCCTAACACGTACGCTCCCCCTAAACCGTTTTCGTACCCTCACCAGGACCCTAAACCGTCCCCGTCCCCTAACCCTAACCCTAGCCCGAACCCTAACCCTAACCCTTCCCCGAAGCCTTCCCCTCACCCGTCCCCTAATCCTAACCCGTACGCTCACACTAACCCGCACCCTCACACGTACGCTCCCCCTAAACCGTTGTCGTACCCTCATCTGAACCCTAAACCGTCCCCGGCCCCTAACCCTAACCCTAGCAAGAACCCTAAACCTAACACTTGCCCGAAGCCTTCCCCTCACCCGTCCCCTAATCCTAACCCGTACGCTCACACTAACCCACGCCCTCACACGTACGCTCCCCCTAAACCGTTGTCGTACCCTCACCTGGACCCTAAACCGTCCCCGTCCCCTAACCCTAATCCTAGCCCGAACCCTAACCCTAACCCTTCCCCGAAGCCTTCCCCTCACCCGTACCCTAATCCTAACCCGTACGCTCACACTAACCCGTGTCCTCACACGTACGCTCCCCCTCAACCGTTGTCGTACCCTCACCTGGACCCTAAACCGTCCCCGTCCCCTAACCCTCACCTAGCCCGAACCCTAACCCTAACCCTTCCCCGAAGCCTTCACCTCACCCGTCCCCTAATCCTAACCCGTTCGCTCACACTAACCCGCGCCCTCACACGTACGCTCCCCCTAAACCGTTGTCGTACCCTCACCTGGACCCTAAACCGTCCCCGTCCCCTAACCCTAACCCTAGCCCGAACCCTAGCCCTAACCTTCCCCGAAGCCTTCCCCTCACCCGTCCCCTAATCCTAACCCGTACACTCACACTAACCAGCGCCCTCACACGTACGCTCCCCCTAAACCGTTGTCGTACCCTCACCTGGACCCTAAACCGTCCCCGTCCCCTAACCCTAACCCTAGCCCGAACCCTAACCCTAACCCTTCCCTGAAGCCTTCCCCTCACCCGTCCTCTAACCCTAACCCGTACGCTCACACTAACCCGCGCCCTCACACGTACGCTTCCCCTAAACCGTTGTCGTACCCTCACCTGGACCCTAAACCGTCCCCGTCACCTAACCCTAACCCTAACCCTAGCCCGAACCTTAACCCTAACCCTTCCCCGAAGCCTTCCCCTCACCCGTCCCCTAATCCTAACCCGTACGCTCACACTCACCCGCGCCCTCACACGTACGCTCCCCCTAAACCATTGTCGTACCCTCACCTGGACCCTAAACCGTCCCCGTCCCCTAACCCTAGCCCGAACCCTAACCCTAACACTTCCCCGAAGCCTTCCCCTCACCCGTCCCGAAATCGTAACGGGTACGCTCACACGAACCCGCGCCCTCACACTTACGCTCCCCCTAAACCGTTGTCGTACCCTCACCTGGACCCTAAACCGTCCCCTAACCCTAACCCTAGCCCGAACCCTAACCCTAACCCTTGCCCGAAGCCTTCCCCTCACCCGTCCCCTAATCCTAACCCGTACGCTCACAATAAACCACGCCCTCAAACGTACGCTCACCCTAAACCGTTGTCGTACCCTCAACTGGAACCTAAACCGTCCCCGTCCCCTAACCCTAACCCTAGACCGAACCCTAACCCTAACCCTTCCCCGAAGCCTTCCCCTCACCCGTCCCCTAATCCTAACCCGTACGCTCACACTAACCCGCGCCCTAACACGTACGCTCCCCCTAAACCGTTTTCGTACCCTCACCTGGACCCTAAACCGTCCCCGTCCCCTAACCCTAACCCTAGCCCGAACCCTAACCCTAACCCTTCCCCGAAGCCTTCCCCTCACCCGTCCCCTAATCCTAACCCGTACTCTCACACTAACCCGCGCCCTCACACGTACGCTCCCCCTAAACCGTTGTCGTACCCTCACCTGGACCCTAAACCGTCCCCGTCACCTAACCTTAACCCTAGCCCGAATCCTAACCCTAACCCTTCCCCGAAGCCTTCCCCTCACCCGTCCCCTAATCCTAACCCGTACACTCACACTAACCCATGCGCTCACACGTACGCTCCCCGAAAACCGTTGTCGTACCCTCACCTGGACCCTAAACAGTCCCCGTTCCCTAACCCTAACCCTAGCCCGAACCCTAACCCTAACCCTTCCCCGAAGCCTTCCCCTCACCCGTCCCCTAATTCTAACCCGTACATGCACACTAACAAGCGCCCTCACACGTACGCTCCCCCTAAACCGTTGTCGTACCCTCACCTGGACCCTAAACCGTCCCCGTCCCCTAACCCTAACCCTAGCCCGAACCCTAACCCTAACCCTTCGCCGAAGCCTTCCCCTCACCCGTCCCCTAATCCTAACCCGTACGCTCACACTAACCCACGCCCTCACACGTACACTCCCCCTAAACCGTTGTCGTACCCTCACCTGGACCCTAAACCGTCCCCATCCCCTAACCCTAACCCTAGCCCGAACCCTAACCCTAACCCTTGCCCGAAGCCTTTCCCTCACCCGTCCCCTAATCCTAACCCGTACGCTCACACTCACCCGCGCCCTCACATGTACGCTCCCCCTAAACCGTTCTCGTACCCTCACCTGGACCCTAAACCGTCCCCATTCCCTAACCCTAACCCTAGCCCGAACCCTAACCCTAACCCTTCCCCGAAGCCTTCCCCTCACCCGTCCCCTAATCCTAACCCATACGCTCACACTAACCCGCGCCCTCACACGTACGCTCCCCGTAAACCGTTGTCGTACCCTCACCTGGACCCTAAACCGTCCCCGTCCCCTAAACCTAACCCTAGCCCGAACCCTAACCCTAACCCTTCCCCGAAGCCTTCCCCTCACCCGTCCCCTAATCCTAACCCGTACTCTCACACTAACCCGCGCCCTCACACGTATGCTCCCCCTCAACCGTTGTCGTACCCTCACCTGGACCCTAAGCTGTCCCCGTCCCCTAACCCTAGCCCGAACCCTAACCCTAACCCTTCCCCGAAGCCTTCCCCTCACCCGTCCCCTAATCCTAACCCGTACGCTCACACTAACCCGCGCCCTCACATGTACGCTCCCCCTAAACTGTTGTCGTACCCTCACCTGGACCCTAAACCGTCCCCATCCCCTAACCTTAACCCTAGCCCGAATCGTAACCCTAACCCTTCCCCGAAGCCTTTCCCTCACCCGTCCCCTAATCCTAACCCGTACGCTCACACTAACCCATGCGCTCACACGTACACTCTCCGAAAACCGTTGTCGTACCCTCACCTGGACCCTAAACGGTCCCCGTCCTCTAACCCTAACCCTAGCCAGAACCCTAACCCTAACCCTTCCCCGAAGCCTTCCCCTCACCCCTCCCCTAATCCTAACCCGTACGCTCACACTAACCCGCGCCCTCACACGTACGCTCCCCCTAAACCGTTGTCGTACCCTCACCTGGACCCTAAACCGTTCCCGTCCCCTAACCCTAACCCTAGCCCAAACCCAAATCCTAACCCTTCCCCGAAGCCTTCCCCTCACCCGTCCCCTAATCCTAACCCGTACGCTCACACTAACCCACGCCCTCACACGTACGCTCCCCCTAAACCGTTGTCGTACCCTCACCTGTACCCTAAACCGTCCCCGTCCCCTAACCCTAACCCTAGCAACAACCCTAACCCTAACCCTTGCCCGAAGCCTTCCCCTCACCCGTCCCCTAATCCTAACCCGTACGCTCACACTAACCCACGCCCTCACACGTACGCTCCCCCTAAATCGTTGTCGTACCCTCACCTGGACCCTAAACCGTTTCTGTCCCCTAACCCTAACCCTAGCCCGAACACTAACCCTAACCCTTCCCCGAAGCCTTCCCCTCACCCGTCCCCTAATCCTAACCCGTACGCTCACACTAACCCGCGCCCTCACACGTACGCTCCCCCTAAACCATTGTCGTACCCTCACCTGGAACCTAAACCGTCCCCGTACCCTAACCCTAACCCTAGCCCGAACCCTAACCCTAACCCTTTCCCGAAGCCTTCCCCTCACCCGTCCCCTAATCCTAATCCGTACGCTCACACTAACCCGCGCCCTCACACGTACGCTCCCCCTAAAACGTTGTCGTACCCTCACCTGGACCCTAAACCGTCCCCGTCCCCTAACCCTAACCCTAGCCCGAACCCTAAACCTAACCCTTCCCCGAAGCCTTCCCCTCATCCGTCCCCTAATCCTAACTCGTACGCTCACACTAACCCGCGCCCTCACACGTACGCTCCCCCTAAACCGTTGTCGTACCCTCACCTGGACCCTAAACCGTCCCCGTCCCCTAATCCTAACCCTAGCTCGAACCCTAACCCTAACCCTTCCCCGAAGCCTTCCCCTCACCCGTCCCTTGATCCTAACCCGTACGCTCACACTAACCCGCGCCCTCACACGTACACTCCCCCTAAACCATTGTCGTACCCTCACCTGGACCCTAAATCATCCCCGTCCCCTAACCCTAACCCTAGCCTACACCGTAAACCTAACCCTTCCCTGAAGCCTTCCCCTCACCCGTCCCCTAATCCTAACCCGTACGCTCACACTAACCCGCGCCCTCACACGTACGCTCCCCCTAAACTGTTGTCGTACCCTCACCTGGACCCTAAACCGTCCCCATCCCCTAACCTTAACCCTAGCCCGAATCCTAACCCTAACCCTTCCCCGAAGCCTTCCCCTCACCCGTCCCCTAATCCTAACCCGTACACTCACACTAACACATGCACTCACACTTACGCTCCCCGAAAACCGTTGTCGTACCCTCACCTGGACCCTAAACGGTCCCCGTCCTCTAACCCTAACCCTAGCCAGAACCCTAACCCTAACCCTTCCCCGAAGCCTTCCCCTCACCCGTCCCCTAATCCTAACCCGTGCGCTCACACTAACCCGCGCCCTCACACGTACGCTCCCCCTAAACCGTTGTCGTACCCTCACCTGAACCCTAAACCGTCCCCGTCCCCTAACCCTAACCCTAGCCCGAACCCTAATCCTAAACCTTCCCCGAAGCCTTCCCCTCACCCGTCCCCTAATCCTAACCCGTACGCTCACACTAACCCACGCCCTCACACGTACGCTCCCCCTAAACCGTTGTCGTACCCTCACGTGGACCCTAAACCGTCCCCGTCCCCTAACCCTAACCCTAGCAAGAACCCTAACCCTAACCCTTGCCCGAAGCCTTCCCCTCACCCGTCCCCTAATCCTAACCCGTACGCTCACACTAACCCACGCCCTCACACGTACGCTCCCCCTAAACCGTTGTCGTACCCTCACCTGGACCCTAAACCGTCTCTGTCCCCTAACCCTAACCCTAGCCCGAACCCTAACCCTAACACTTCCCCGAAGCCTTCCCCTCACCCGTCCCCTAATCCTAACCCGTACGCTCACACTAACCCGCGCCCTCACACGTACGCTCCCCCTAAACCGTTGTCGTACCCTCACCTGGACCCTAAACCGTCCCCGTACCCTAACCCTAACCCTAGCCCGAACCCTAACCCTAACCGTTCTCCGAAGCCTTCCTCTCACCCGTCCCATAATCCTAACCCGTACGCTCACACTGAACCGCGCCCTCACACGTATGTTCCCCGTAAACCGTGTCGTACCCTCACCTGGACCCTAAACCGTCTCCGTCCCCTAACCCTAACCCTAGCCCGAACCCTAACCCTAACACTTCCCCGAAGCCTTCCCCTCACCCGTCCCCTAATCCTAACCCAAACGCTCACACTAACCCACGCCCTCACACGTACGCTCCCCCTAATCCATTGTCGTACCCTCACCTGGACCCTAAACCGTCCCCGTCCCCTAACCCTAACCCTAGCCCGAACCCTAACCCTAACCCTTCCCCGAAGCCTTCCCCTCACCCGTCCCCTAATCCTAACCCGTACGCTCACACTAACCCGCGCCCTCACACGTACGCTCCCACTAAACCGTTTTCGTACCCTCACCTGGACCCTAAACCGTCCCCGTCCCCTAACCCTAACCCTAGCCCGAACCCTAACCCTAACACTTCCCCGAAGCCTTCCCCTCACCCGTCCCCTAATCCTCACCCGTACTCTCACACTAACCCGCGCCCTCACACGTATGCTCCCCCTCAACCGTTGTCGTACCCTCACCTGGACCCTAAGCCTTCCCCGTTCCCTAACCCTAACCCTAGCCCGAACCCTAACCCTAACCCTTCCCCGAAGCCTTCCCCTCACCCGTCCCTTAATCCTAACCCGAACGGTCACACTAACCCGCGCCCTCACACGTACGCTCCCCCTAAACTGTTGTCGTACCCTCACCTGGACCCTAAACCGTCCCCATCCCCTAACCTTAACCCTAGCCCGAATCCTAACCCTAACCCTTCCCCGAAGCCTTCCCCTCACCCGTCCCCTAATCCTAACCCGTACGCTCACACTAACCCATGCGCTCACACGTACGCTCCCCGAAAACCGTTGTCGTACCCTCACCTGGACCCTAAACCGTCCCCGTCCCCTAACCCTAACCCTAGCCCGAACCCTAATCCTAACCCTTCACCGAAGCCTTCCCCTCACCCGTCCCCTAATCCTAACCCGTTCGCTCACACTAACCCACGCTCTCACACGTACGCTCCCCCTAAACCGTTGTCGTACCCTCACCTGGACCCTAAACCGTCCCCGTACCCTAACCCTAACCCTAGCCCGAACCCTAACTCTAACCCTTCCCCAAAGCCTTCCCCTCACCCGTCCCCTAATCCTAATCCGTACGCTCACAATAACCCGCGCCCTCACACGTACGCTCCCCCTAAACCGTTGTCGTACACTCACCTGGACCCTAAACGTCCCCATTCCCTAACTCTAACCCTAGCCCGAACCCTAACCCTAACCATTCCCCGAAGCCTTCCCCTCACCCGTCCCCTAATCCTAACCCATACGCTCACACTAACCCGCGCCCTCACACGTACGCTCCCCCTAAACCGTTGTTGTACCCTCACCTGGACCCTAAACCGTCCCCGTACCCTAACCCTAACCCTGAACCGTCCCCGTCCCCTAACCCTAACCCTAGCCCGAACCCTAACCCTAACTCTTTCCCGAAGCCTTCCCCTCACCCGTCCCCTAATCCTAACCCGTACGCTCACACTAACCCGCGCCCTCACACGTACGCTCCCCCTAAACCGTTGTCGTACCCTCACTTGGACCCTGAACCGTCCCTGTCCCCTAACCCTAACCCTAGCCCGAACCCTAATCCTAACACTTCCCCGAAGCCTTCCCCTCACCCGTCCCCTAATGCTAACCCATACGCTCACACTAAGCCGCGCCCTCACACGTACGCTTCCCCTAAACCGTTGTCGTACCCTCACAGGGACCCTAAACCGTCCCCGTACCCTAACCCTAACCCTAGCCCGAACCCTAACCCTAACCCTTCCCCGAAGCCTTCCCCTCACCCGTCCCCTAATCCTAACCCGTACGCTCACACTAACCCACGCCCTCACACGTACGCTCCCCCTAAACCGTTGTCATACCGTCACCTGGATCCTAGACCTTCCCCGTCCCCTAACCCTAACCCTAGCTCGAACCCTAACCCTAACACTTCCCCGAAGCCTTCCCCTCACCCGTCCCTTAATCCTAACCCGTACGCTCACACTAACCCGCGCCGTCACACGTATGCTCCCCCTAAACCGTTGTCGTACCCTCACCTGGACCCTAAACCCTCCCCGTCCCCTAACCCTAACCCTAGCCCGCACCCTAACCCTAACCCTTCCCCGAAGCCTTCCCCTCACCCGTCCCCTAATCCTAACCCGTACGCTCACACTAACCCGCGCCCTCACACGTACACTCCCCCTAAACCGTTGTCGTACCCTCACCTGGACCCTAAATCATCCCCGTCCCCTAACCCTAACCCTAGCCTAAACCCTAAACCTAACCCTTCCCCGAAGCCTTCCCCTCACCCGTCCCCTAATCCTAACCCGTACGCTCACACTAACCCGCGCCCTCACACGTACGCTCCCCCAAAACCGTTGTCGTACCCTCACCTGGACCCTAAACCGTCCCTGTCCCCTAACCCTAACCCTAGCCCGAACCCTAACCCTAACCCTTCCCCGAAGCCTTCCCCTCACCCGTCCCCTAATCCTAACCCGTACGCTCACACTAACCCGCGCCCTCACACGTACGCTCCCCCTAAACCGTTGTCGTACCCTCACCTGGACCCTAAACCGTCCCCGTCCCCTAACCCTAACCCTAGCCCGAACCCTAACCCTAACCCTTCCCCGAAGCCTTCCCCTCACCCGTCCCCTAATCCTAACCCGTACGCTCACACTAACCCACGCCCTCACACGTACACTCCCCCTAAACCATTGTCGTACCCTCACCTGGACCCTAAATCATCCCCGTCCCCTAACCCTAACCCTAGCCTACACCCTAAACCTAACCCTTGCCTGAAGCCTTCCCCTCACCCGTCCCCTAATCCTAACCCGTACGCTCACACTAACCCGCGCCCTCACACGTACGCTCCCCCTAAACCGTTGTCGTACCCTCACCTGGACCCTGAACCGTCCCCGTCCCCTAACCCTAACCCTAGCCCGAACCCTAACCCTAACCCTTCCCCGAAGCCTTCCCCTCACCCGTCCCCTAATCCTAACCCGTACGCTCACACTAACCCGCGCCCTCACACGTACACTCCCCCTAAACCGTTGTCGTACCCTCACCTGGAACCTAAACCGTCCCCATTCCCTATCCCTAACCCTAGCCCGAACCCTAACCCTAACCCTTCCCCGAAGCCTTCCCCTCACCCGTCCCCTAATCCTAACCCATACGCTCACACTAATCCACGCCCTCACACGTACGCTCCCCCTAAACCGTTGTCGTACCCTCACCTGGACCCTAAACCGTCCCCGTCCCCTAACCCTAACCCTAGCCCGAACCCTAACACTAACCCTTCCCCGAAGCCTTCTCCTCACCCGTCCCCTAATCCTAACACGTACGCTCACACTAACCCGCGCCCTCACACGTACACTCCCCCTAAACCATTGTCGTACCCTCACCTGGACCCTAAATCATCCCCGTCCCCTAACCCTAACCCTAGCCTAAACCCTAAACCTAACCCTTCCCCGAAGCCTTCCCCTCACCCGTCCCCTAATCCTAACCCGTACGCTCACACTAACCCGCGCCCTCACACGTACGCTCCCCCTAAACCGTTGTCGTACCCTCACCTGGACCCTAAACCGTCCCCGTCCCCTAACCCTAACCCTAGCCCGAACCCTAACACTAACCCTTCCCCGAAGCCTTCCCCTCACCCGTCCCCTAATCCTAACACGTACGCTCACACTAACCCGCGCCCTCACACGTACGCTCCCCCTAAACCGTTGTCGTACCCTCACCTGGACCCTAAACCGTCCCCGTCCCCTAACCCTAACCCTAGCCCGAACCCTAACCCCAACCCTTCCCCGAAGCCTTCCCCTCACCCGTCCCCTAATCCTAACCCGTACGCTCACAATAACCCGCGCCTTCACATGTACGCTCCCCCTAAACCGTTGTAGTACACTCAGCTGGACCCTAAACCGTCCCCATTCCCTAACCCTAACCCTAGCCCGAACCCTAACCCTAACCCTTCCCCGAAGCCTTCCCCTCACCCGTCCCCTAATCCTAACCCGTACGCTCACACTAACCCGCGCCCTCACACGTACGCTCCCCCTAAACCGTTGTCGTACCCTCACCTGGACCCTAAACCGTCCCCGTCCCCTAACCCTAACCCTAGCCCGCACCCTAACACTAACCCTTCCCCGAAGCCTTCCCCTCACCCGTCCCCTAATCCTAACCCGTACGCTCACACTAACCCGCGCCCTCACACGTACACTCCCCCTAAACCATTGTCGTACCCTCACCTGGACCATAAATCATCCCCGTCCCCTAACCCTAACCCTAGCCTAAACCCTAAATCTAACCCTTCCCCGAAGCCTTCCCCTCACCCGTCCCCTAATCCTAACCCGTACGCTCACACTAACCCGCGCCCTCACATTTACGCCCCCCCTAAACCATTGTCGTACCCTCACCTGGACCCTAAACCGTCCCCGTCCCCTAACCCTAACCCTAGCCCGAACCCTAACACTAACCCTTCCCCGAAGCCTTCCCCTCACCCGTCCCCTAATCCTAACCCGTACGCTCACACTAACCCGCGCCCTCACACGTACGCTCCCGCTAAACCGTTGTCGTACCCTCACCTGGACCCTAAACAGTCCCCGTCCCCTAACCCTAACCCTAGCCCGCACCCTAACCTTAACCGTTCCCCGAAGCCTTCCCCTCACCCGTCACCTAATCCTAACCCGTACGCTCACACTAACCCGCTCCCTCACACGTACACTCCCCCTAAACCATTGTCGTACCCTCACCTGGACCCTAAAGCATCCCCGTCCCCTAACCCTAACCCTAGCCTACACCCTAAACCTAACCCTTCCCTGAAGCCTTCCCCTCACCCGTCCCCTAATCCTAACCCGTACGCTCACACTAACCCACGCCCTCACACGTACGCTCCCCCTAAACCGTTGTCGTACCCTCACCTGGACCCTGAACGGTCCCCGTCCCCTAACCCTAACCCAGGCCCGAACCCTAACCCTAACCCTTCCCCGAAGCCTTCCCCTCACCCGTCCCCTAATCCTAACCCGTACGCTCACACGAACCCGCGCCGTCACACGTACGCTCCCCCTAAACCATTGTCGTACCCTCACCTGGAACCTAAACCGTCCCCGTCCCCTAACCCTAACCCTAGCCCGAACCCTAACCCTAACCCTTCCCTGAAGCCTTCCCCTCACCCGTCCCCTAATCCTAACCCGTACGCTCACACTAACCCACGCCCTCACACGTACGCTCCCCCTAAATCGTTGTTGTACCCTCACCTGGACCCTAAACCGTCCCCGTCCCCTAACCCTAACCCTAGCCCGCACCATAACCCTAACACTTGCCCGAAGCCTTCCCCTAACCCGTCCCCTAATCCTAACCCGTACGCTCACACTAACCCGCGCCCTCACACGTACGCTCCTCCTAAACCGTTGTCATACCGTCACCTGGATCCTAAACCGTCCCCGTCCCCTAACCCTAACCCTAGCCCGAACCCTAACCCTAACACTTGCCCGAAGCCTTCCCCTCACCCGTCCCCTAATCCTAACCCGTACGCTCACAATAACCCGCGCCTTCACATGTACGCTCCCCCTAAACCGTTGTAGTACACTCAGCTGGACCCTAAACCGTCCCCATTTCCTAACCCTAACCCTAGCCCGAACCCTAACTCTAACCCTTCCCCGAAGCCTTCCCCTCACCCGTCCCCTAATGCTAACCCATACGCTCACACTAAGCCGCGCCCTCACACGTACGCTCCCCCTAAAACGTTGTCGTACCCTCATTGGACCCTAAACCTTCCCCGTACCCTAACGCTAACCCTAGCCCGAACCCTAACCCTAACCCTTCCCCGAAGCCTTCCCCTCACCCGTCCCCTAATCCTAACCCGTACGCTCACACTAACCCACGCCCTCACACATACGCTCCCCCTAAACCGTTTTCGTAACCTCACCTGGACCCTAAACCGTCCCCGTCCCCTAACCCTAACCCTAGCCCGAACCCTAACCCTAACCCTTCCCCGAAGCCTTCCCCTCACCCGTCCCCTAATCCTAACCCGAACGCTCACACTAACCCACGCCCTCACACGTACGCTTCCCCTAAACCGTTGTCGTACCCTCACCTGGACCCTAAACCGTCCCCATCCCCTAACCCTAACCCTAGCCCGAACCCTAACCCTAACCCTTCCCCGAAGCCTTCCCCTCACCCGTCCCCTAATCCTAACCCGTACGCTCACACTAACCCACGCCCTCACACGTACGCTCCCCCTAAACCGTTGTTGTACCCTCACCTGGACCCTAAACCGTCCCCGTCCTCTAACCCTAACCCTAGCCCGAACCCTAACCCTAACACTTTCCCGAATCCTTCCCCTCACCCGTCCCCTAATCCTAACCGGTACGCTCACACTAACACACGCCCTCACACGTACGCTCCCCCTAAACCGTTGTCGTACCCTCACCTGGACCCTAAACCGTCCCCGTCCCCTAACCCTAACCCTAGCCCGAACCCTAACCCTAACCCTTCCCCGAAGCCTTCCCCTCACCCGTCCCCTAATCCTAACCCGTACGCTCACACTAACCCACGCCCTCACACATACGCTCCCCCTAAACTGTTGTCGTACCCTCACCTGGACCCTAAACCGTCCCCGTCCCCTAACCCTAACCCTAGCCCGAACCCTAACCCTAACCCTTCCCCGAAGCCTTCCCCTCACCCGTCCCCTAATCCTAACCCGTACGCTCACACTAAACCACGCCCTCACACGTACGCTCCCCCTAAACCGTTGTCGTACCCTCACCTGGACCCTAAACCGTCCCCGTCCCCTAACCCTAACCCTAGCCCGAACCCTAACCCTAACCCTTGCCCGAAGCCTTCCCCTCACCCGTCCCCTAATCCTAACCCGTACGCTCACACTAACCCACGCCCTCACACGTACGCTCCCCCTAAACCGTTGTCGTACCCTCACCTGGACCCTAAACCGTCCCCATCCCCTAACCCTAACCCTAGACTGAACCCTAACCCTAAACTTTCCCCGAAGCCTTCCCCTCACCCGTCCCCTAATCCTAACCCGTACGCTCACACTAACCCGCGCCCTCACACATACGCTCCCCCTAAACCGTTGTCGTACCCTCACCTGGACCCTAAACCGTCCCCGTCCCCTAACACTAACCCTAGCCCGAACCCTAACTCTAACCCTTCCCCGAAGCCTTCCCCTCACCCGTCCCCTAATCCTAACCCGTACGCTCACACTAACCCGCGCCCTCACACGTACGCTCCCCCTAAACCGTTGTCGTATCCTCACCTGGACCCTGAACCGTCCCCGTCCCCTAACCCTAACCCTAGGCCGAACTCTAACCCTAACCCTTCCCCGAAGCCTTCCCCTCACCCGTCCCCTAATCCTAACCCGTACGCTCACACTAACCCGCGCCCTCACACGTACGCTCCCCCTAAACCATTGTCGTACCCTCACCTGGACCCTAAACCGTCCCCGTCCCCTAACCCTAACCCTAGCCCGAACCCTAACCCTAATCCTTCCCCGAAGCCTTCCTCTCACCCGTCCCCTAATCCTAACCCGTACGCTCACAATAACCCGCGCCTTCACATGTACGCTCCCCCTAAACCGTTGTAGTACACTCAGCTGGACCCTAAACCGTCCCCATTTCCTAACCCTAACCCTAGCCCGAACCCTACCCCTAACCCTTCCCCGAAGCCTTCCCCTCACCCGTCCCCTAATCCTAACCCGTACGCTCACACTAACCCACGCCCTCACACGTACGCTCCCCCTAAACCATTGTCGTACCCTCACCTGGACCCTAAACCGTTCCCGTCCCCTAACCCTAACCCTAGCCCGAACCCTAACCCTAACCCTTCCCCGAAGCCTTCCCCTCACCCGTCCACTAATCCTAACCCGTACGCTCACACTAACCCACGCCCTCACACGTACGCTCCCCCTAAACCGTTTTTGTACCCTCACCTGGACCCTAAACCGTCCCCGTCCCCTAACCCTAACCCTAGCCCGAACCCTAACCCTAACACTTGCCCGAAGCCTTCCCCTCACCCGTCCCCTAATCCTAACCCGTACGCTCACACTTACACACGCCCTCACACGTACGCTCCCCCTAAACCGTTGTCGTACCCTCACCTGGACCCTAAACCATCCCCGTCCCCTAACCCTAACCCTAGCCCGAACCCTAACCCTAACCCTTCCCCGAAGCCTTCCCCTCACCCGTCCCCTAATCCTAACCCGTACCCTCACAATAACCCGCGCCCTCACACGTACGCTCCCCCTAAACCGTTGTCGTACCCTCACCTGGACCCTAAACCTTCCCCATTCCCTAACCCTAACCCTAGCCCGAACCCTAACCCTAACCCTTCCCCGAAGCCTTCCCCTCACCCGTCCCCTAATCCTAACCCATACGCTCACACTAACCCGCGCCCTCACACGTACGCTCCCCCTAAACCGTTGTCGTAAACTCAACTGGACCCCAAACCGTCCCCGTACCCTAACCCTAACCCTAGCCCGAACCCTAACCCTAACACTTCCCCGAAGCCTTCCCCTCACCCGTCCCCTAATCCTAACCCGTACGCTCACACTAACCCACGCCCTCACACGTACGCTCCCCCTAAACCGTTGTCGTACCCTCACCTGGACCCTAAACCGTCCCCGTCCCCTAACCCTAACCCTATCCCGAACCCTAACACTAACCCTTGCCCGAAGCCTTCCCCTCACCCGTCCCCTAATCCTAACCCGTACGCTCACACTAACCCACGCCCTCACACGTACGCTCCCCCTAAACCGTTTTCGTACCCTCACCTGGACCCTAAACCGTCCCCGTCCCCTAACCCTAACCCTAGCCCGAACCCTAACCCTAACCCTTCTCCGAAGCCTTCCCCTCACCCGTCCCCTAATCCTAACCCGTACGCTCACACTAACCCACGCCCTCACACGTACGCTCCCCCTAAACCGTTGTCGTACCCTCACCTGGACCCTAAACCGTCCCCGTCCCCTAACCCTAACCCTAGCCCGAACCCTAACCCTAACCCTTCCCCGACGCCTTCCCCTCACCCGTCCCCTAATCCTAACCCGTACGCTCACACTAACCCACGCCCTCACACGTACGCTCCCCCTAAACCGTTGTCGTACCCTCACCTGGACCCTAAACCGTCCCCGTCCCCTAACCCTAACCCTAGCCCGAACCCTAACCCTAACCCTTGCCCGAAGCCTTCCCCTCACCCGTCCCCTAATCCTAACCCGTACGCTCACACTAACCCACGCCCTCACACGTACGCTCCACCTAAACCGTTGTCGTACACTCACCTGAACCCTAAACCGTCCCCGTCCCCTAACCCTAACCCTAGCCCGAACCCTAACCCTAACCCTTCCCCGAAGCCTTCCCCTCACCCGTCCCCTAATCCTAACCCGTACGCTCACACTAACCACGCCCTCACACGTACGCTCCCCCTAAACTGTTGTCGTTCCCTCACCTGGACCCTAAATCGTCCCCGTCCCATAACCCTAACCCTAGCCCGAACCCTAACCCTAACCCTTCCCCGAAGCCTTCCCCTCACCCGTCCCCTAATCCTAACCCGTACGCTCACACTAACCCGCGCCCTCACACGTACGCTCCCCCTAAACCGTTGTCGTACCCTCAACTGGACCCTAAACCGTCCCCGTCCCCTAACCCTAACCCTAGCCCGAACCCTAACCCTAACCCTTCCCCGAAGCCTTCCACTCACCCGTCCCCTAATCCTAACCCGTAGGCTCACACTAACCCGCACCCTCACACGTACGCTCCCCCTAAACCGTTGTCGTACCCTCACCTGGACCCTAAACCGTCCCCGTCCCCTAACCCTAACCCTAGCCCGAACCCTAACCCTAACCATTCCCCGAAGCCTTCCCCTCACCCGTCCCCTAATCCTAAACCGAACGCTCACACTAACCCGCGCACTCACAAGTACGCTCCCCCTAAACCGTTGTCGTACCCTCACCTGGACCCTAAATCGTCCCCATCCCCTAACCCTAACCCTAGCCCGAACCCTAACCCTAACCCTTCCCCGAAGCCTTCCCCTCACCCGTCCCCTAATCCTAACCCGTACGCTCACACTAACCCGCGCCCTCAAACGTACGCTCCCCCTAAACCATTGTCGTACCCTCACCTGGACCCTAAACCGTCCCTATCCCCTAACCCTAACCCTAGCCCGAACCCTAACCCTAACCCTTCCCTGAAGCCTTCCCCTCACCCGTCCCCTAATCCTAACCCGTACGCTCACACTAACCCGCGCCCTCACACGTACACTCCCCCTAAACCATTGTCGTACCCTCACCTGGACCCTAAAGCATCCCCGTCCCCTAACCCTAACCCTAGCCTACACCCTAAACCTAACCCTTCCCTGAAGCCTTCCCCTCACCCGTCCCCTAATCCTAGCCCGTACACTCACACTAACCCACGCCCTCACACGTACGCTCCCCCTAAACCGTTGTCGTACCCTCACCTGGACCCTGAACAGTCCCCGTCCCCTAAACCTAACCCTAGCCCGAACCCTAACCCTAACCCTTCCCCGAAGCCTTCCCCTCACCCGTCCCCTAATCCTAACCCGTACGCTCACACGAACCCGCGCCGTCACACGTACGCTCCCCCTAAACCATTGTCGTACCCTCACCTGGACCCTAAACCGTCCCCGTCCCCTAACCCTAACCCTAGCCCGAACCCTAACCCTAACCCTTCCCCGAAGCCTTCCCCTAACCCGTCCCCTAATCCTAACCCGTACGCTCACAATAACCCGCGCCTTCACATGTACGCTCCCCCTAATCCGTTGTAGTACACTCAGCTGGACCCTAAACCGTCCCCATTCCCTAACCCTAACCCTAGCCCGAACCCTAACCCTAACCCTTCCCTGAAGCCTTCCCCTCACCCGTCCCCTAATCCTAAACCGTACGCTCACATTAACCCGCGACCTCACACGTACACTCCCCCTAAACCATTGTCGTACCCTCAGCTGGACCCTAAACCGTCCCCGTACCCTAACCCTAACCCTAGCCCGAACCCTAACCCTAACACTTGCCCGAAGCCTTCTCCTCACCCGTCCCCTAATCCTAACCCGTACGCTCACAATAACCCGCGCCTTCACATGTACGCTCCCCCTAAACCGTTGTAGTACACTCAGCTGGACCCTAAACCGTCCCCATTCCCTAATCCTAACCCTAGCCCGAACCCTAACCCTAACCCTTCCCCGAAGCCTTCCCCTCACCCGTCCCTTAATGCTAACCCTTACGCTCACACTAAGCCGCGCCCTCACACGTACGCTCCCCCTAAACCGTTGTCGTACCCTCACCTGGACCCTAAACCGTCCCCGTACCCTAACGCTAACCCTAGCCCGAACCCTAACCCTAACCCTTCCCCGAAGCCTTCCCCTCACCCGTCCCCTAATCCTAACCCGTACGCTCACACTAACCCACGCCCTCACACATACGCTCCCCCTAAACCGTTTTCGTACCCTCACCTGGACCCTAAACCGTCCCCGTCCCCTAACCCTAATCCTAGCCCGAACCCTAACCCTAAACCTTCCCCGAAGCCTTCCCCTCACCCGTCCCCTAATCCTAACCCGTACGCTCACACTAACCCGCGCCCTCACACGTACACTCCCCATAAACCATTGTCGTACCCTCACCTGGACCCTAAATCATCCCCGTCCCCTAACCCTAACCCTAGCCTAAACCCTAAACCTAACCCTTCCCCGAAGCCTTCCCCTCACCCGTCCCCTAATCCTAACCCGTATGCTCACACTAACCCGCGCCCTCACACGTATGCTCCCCCTAAACCGTTGTCGTACCCTCACCTGGACCTTAAACCGTCCCCATTCCCTAACCCTAACCCTAGCCCGAACGCTAACCCTAACCCTTCCCCGAAGCCTTCCCCTCACCCGTCCCCTAATCCTAACCCATACGCTCACACTAACCCGCGCCCTCACACGTACGCTCCCCCTAAACCGTTGTCGTACTCTCACCTTGACCCTAAACCGTCCCCGTCCCCTAACCCTAACCCTAGCCCGAACCCTAACCCTAACCCTTCCCCGAAGCCTTCCCCTCACCCGTCCCCTAATCCTAACCCGTACGCTCACACTAACCCGCACCCTCACACGTACGCTCCCCCTAAACCGTTGTCGTACCCTCACCTGGACCCTAAACCGTCCCCGTCCCCTAACCCTAACCCTAGCCCGAACCCTAACCCTAACCCTTCCCTGAAGCCTTCCCCTCACCCGTCCCCTAATCCTAACCCGTACGCTCACACTAACCCGCGCCCTCACACGTACACTCCCCCTAAACCATTGTCGTACCCTCACCTGGACCCTAAAGCATCCCCGTCCCCTAACCCTAACCCTAGCCTACACCCTAAACCTAACCCTTCCCTGAAGCCTTCCCCTCACCCGTCCCCTAATCCTAACCCGTACACTCACACTATCCCACGCCCTCACACGTACGCTCCCCCTAAACCGTTGTCGTACCCTCACCTGGACCCTGAACAGTCCCCGTCCCCTAAACCTAACCCTAGCCCGAACCCTAACCCTAACCCTTCCCCGAAGCCTTCCCCTCACCCGTCCCCTAATCCTAACCCGTACGCTCACACGAACCCGCGCCGTCACACGTACGCTCCCCCTAAACCATTGTCGTACCCTCACCTGGACCCTAAACCGTCCCCGTCCCCTAACCCTAACCCTAGCCCGAACCCTAACCCTAACCCTTCCCCGAAGCCTTCCCCTAACCCGTCCCCTAATCCTAACCCGTACGCTCACAATAACCCGCACCTTCACATGTACGCTCCCCCTAAACCGTTGTAGTACACTCAGCTGGACCCTAAACCGTCCCCATTCCCTAACCCTAACCCTAGCCCGAACCCTAACCCTAACCCTTCCCTGAAGCCTTCCCCTCACCCGTCCCCTAATCCTAAACCGTACGCTCACACTAACCCGCGACCTCACACGTACACTCCCCCTAAACCATTGTCGTACCCTCAGCTGGACCCTAAACCGTCCCCGTACCCTAACCCTAACCCTAGCCCGAACCCTAACCCTAACACTTGCCCGAAGCCTTCCCCTCACCCGTCCCCTAATCCTAACCCGTACGCTCACAATAACCCGCGCCTTCACATGTACGCTCCCCCTAAACCGTTGTAGTACACTCAGCTGGACCCTAAACCGTCCCCATTCCCTAACCCTAACCCTAGCCCGAACCCTAACCCTAACCCTTCCCCGAAGCCTTCCCCTCACCCGTCCCTTAATGCTAACCCATACGCTCACACTAAGCCGCGCCCTCACACGTACGCTCCCCCTAAACCGTTGTCGTACCCTCACCTGGACCCTAAACCGTCCCCGTACCCTAACGCTAACCCTAGCCCGAACCCTAACCCTAACCCTTCCCCGAAGCCTTCCCCTCACCCGTCCCCTAATCCTAACCCGTACGCTCACACTAACCCACGCCCTCACACATACGCTCCCCCTAAACCGTTTTCGTACCCTCACCTGGACCCTAAACCGTCCCCGTCCCCTAACCCTAACCCTAGCCCGAACCCTAACCCTAAACCTTCCCCGAAGCCTTCCCCTCACCCGTCCCCTAATCCTAACCCGAACGCTCACACTAACCCACGCCCTCACACGTACGCTCCCCCTCAACCGTTGTCGTACCCTCACCTGGACCCTAAACCGTCCCCGTCACCTAACCCTAACCCTAGCCCGCACCCTAACCCTAACCCTTCCCCGAAGCCTTCCCCTCACCCGTCCCCTAATCCTAACCCGTACGCTCACACTAACCCGCGCCCTCACACGTACACTCCCCATAAACCATTGTCGTACCCTCACCTGGACCCTAAATCATCCCCGTCCCCTAACCCTAACCCTAGCCTAAACCCTAAACCTAACCCTTCCCCGAAGCCTTCCCCTCACCCGTCCCCTAATCCTAACCCGTATGCTCACACTAACCCGCGCCCTCACACGTATGCTCCCCCTAAACCGTTGTCGTACCCTCACCTGGACCCTAAACCGTCCCCATTCCCTAACCCTAACCCTAGCCCGAACGCTAACCCTAACCCTTCCCCGAAGCCTTCCCCTCACCCGTCCCCTAATCCTAACCCATACGCTCACACTAACCCGCGCCCTCACACGTACGCTCCCCCTAAACCGTTGTCGTACTCTCACCTGGACCCTAAACCGTCCCCGTCCCCTAACCCTAACCCTAGCCCGAACCCTAACCCTAACCCTTCCCCGAAGCCTTCCCCTCACCCGTCCCCTAATCCTAACCCGTACGCTCACACTAACCCGCGCCCTCACACGTACGCTCCCCCTAAACCGTTGTCATACCGTCACCTGGATCCTAAACCGTCCCCGTCCCCTAACCCTAACCCTAGCCCGAACCCTAACCCTAACACTTGCCCGAAGCCTTCCCCTCACCAGTCCCCTAATCCTAACCCGTACGATCACAATAACCCGCGCCTTCACATGTACGCTCCCCCTAAACCGTTGTAGTACACTCAGCTGGACCCTAAACCGTCCCCATTCCCTAACCCTAACCCTAGCCCGAACCCTAACCCTAACCCTTCCCCGAAGCCTTCCCCTCACCCGTCCCCTAATGCTAACCCATACGCTCACACTAAGCCGCGCCCTCACACGTACGCTCCCCCTAAACCGTTGTCGTACCCTCACCTGGACCCAAAACCGTCCCCGTAACCTAACGCTAACCCTAGCCCGAACCCTAACCCTAACCCTTCCCCGAAGCCTTCCCCTCACCCGTCCCCTAATCCTAACCCGTACGCTCACACTAACCCACGCCCTCACACATACGCTCCCCCTAAACCGTTTTCGTACCCTCACCTGGACCCTAAACCGTCCCCGTCCCCTAACCCTAACCCTAGCCCGAACCCTAACCCTAAACCTTCCCCGAAGCCTTGCCCTCACCCGTCCCCTAATCCTAACCCGAACGCTCACACTAACCCACGCCCTCACACGTACGCTCCCCCTCAACCGTTGTCGTACCCTCACCTGGACCCTAAACCGTCCCCGTCCCCTAACCCTAACCCTAGCCCGAACCCTAACCCTAACCCTTCCCCGAAGCCTTCCCCTCACCCGTCCCCTAATCCTAACCCGTACGCTCACACTAACCCGCGCCCTCACACGTACGCTCCCCCTAAACCGTTGTCGTACCCTCACCTGGACCCTAAACCGTCCCTATCCCCTAACCCTAACCCTAGCCCGAACCCTAACCCTAACCCTTCCCCGAAGCCTTCCCCTCACCCGTCCCCTAATCCTAACCCGTACGCTCACACTAACCCGCGCCCTCACATGTACGCTCCCCCTAAACCGTTGTAGTACACTCAGCTGGACCCTAAACCGTCCCCATTCCCTAACCCTAACCCTAGCCCGAACCCTAACCCTAAACCTTCCCCGAAGCCTTCCCCTCACCCGTCCCCTAATGCTAACCCATACGCTCACACTAAGCCGCGCCTCACACGTACGCTCCCCCTAAAGCGTTGTCGTACCCTCACCTGGACCCTAAACCGTCCCCGTACCCTAACCCTAACCCTAGCCCGAACCCTAACCCTAACCCTTCCCCGAAGCCTTCCCCTCACCGTCCCCTAATCCTAACCCGTACGCTCACACTAACCCACGCCCTCACACGTACGCTCCCCCTAAACCGTTGTCATACCGTCACCTGGATCCTAAACCGTCCCCGTCCCCTAACCCTAACCCTAGCTCGAACCCTAACCCTAACCCTTCTCCGAAGCCTTCCCCTCACCCGTCCCCTAATCCTAACCCGTACACTCACACTAACCCGCGCCCTCACACGTACGCTCCCCCTAAACCGTTGTCGTACCCTCACCTGGACCCTAAACCGTCCCCGTCCCCTAACCGTAACCCTAGCCCGCACCCTAACCCTAACCCTTCCCCGAAGCCTTCCCCTCACCCGTCCCCTAATCCTAACCCGTACGCTCACACTAACCCGCGCCCTCACACGTACACTCCCCATAAACCATTGTCGTACCCTCACCTGGACCCTAAATCATCCCCGTCCCCTAACCCTAACCCTAGCCTAAACCCTAAACCTAACCCTTCCCCGAAGCCTTCCCCTCACCCGTCCCCTAATCCTAACCCGTATGCTCACACTAACCCGTGCCCTCACACGTATGCTCCCCCTAACCGTTGTCGTACCCTCACCTGGACCCTAAACCGTCCCCATTCCCTAACCCTAACCCTATCCCGAACCCTAACCCTAACCCTTCCCCGAAGCCTTCCCCTCACCCGTCCCCTAATGCTAACCCATACGCTCACACTAAGCCGCGCCCTCACACGTACGCTCCCCCTAAACCGTTGTCGTACCCTCACCTGGACCCTAAACCGTCCCCGTACCCTAACGCTAACCCTAGCCCGAACCCTAACCCTAACACTTCCCCGAAGCCTTCCCCTCACCCGTCCCCTAATCCTAACCCGTACGCTCACACTAACCCACGCCCTCACACATACGCTCCCCCTAAACCGTTTTCGTACCCTCACCTGGACCCTAAAACGTCCCCGTCCCCTAACCCTAACCCTAGCCCGAACCCTAACCCTAAAACTTCCCCGAAGCCTTCCCCTCACCCGTCCCCTAATCCTAACCCGAACGCTCACACTAACCCACGCCCTCACACATACGCTCCCCCTAAACCGTTGTCGTACCCTCACCTGGACCCTAAACCGTCCCCATTCCCTAACCCTAACCCTAGCCCGAACCCTAACCCTAACCCTTCCCCGAAGCCTTCCCCTCACCCGTCCCCTAATCCTAACCCATACGCTCACACTAACCCGCGCCCTCACATGTACGCTCCCCCTAAACCGTTGTCGTAACCTCACCTGGACCCTAAACCGTCCCCGTCCCCTAACCCTAACCCTAGCCCGAACCCTAACCCTAACACTTCCCCGAAGCCTTCCCCTCACCCGTCCCCTAATCCTAACCCGTACGCTCACACTAACCCACGCCCTCACACGTACACTCCCCCTAAACCGTTGTCGTACCCTCACCTGGACCCTAAACCGTCCCCGTCCCCTAACCCTAACCCTAGCCCGAACCCTAACCCTAACCCTTCCCCGAAGCCTTCCCCTCAGCCGTCCCCTAATCCTAACCCGTACGCTCACACTAACCCGCGCCCTCAAACGTACGCTCCCCCTAAACCATTGTCGTACCCTCACCTGGACCCTAAACCGTCCCTATCCCCTAACCCTAACCCTAGCCCGAACCCTAACCCTAACCCTAACCCTTCCCCGAAGCCTTCCCCTCACCCGTCCCCTAATCCTAACCCGTACGCTCACACTAACCCGCGCCCTCACACGTACACTCCCCCTAAACCATTGTCGTACCCTCACCTGGATCCTAAAGCATCCCCGTCACCTAACCCTAACCCTAGCCTACACCCTAAACCTAACCCTTCCCTGTAGCCTTCCCCTCACCCGTCCTCTAATCCTAACCCGTACGCTCACACTAACCCACGCCCTCACACGTACGCTCCCCCTAAACCGTTGTCGTACCCTCACCTGGACCCTGAACGGTCCCCGTCCCCTAACCCTAACCCTAGCCCGAACCCTAACCCTAACCCTTCCCCGAAGCCTTCCCCTCACCCGTCCCCTAATCCTAACCCGTACGCTCACTCGAACCCGCGCCGTCACACGTACGCTCCCCCTACACCATTGTCGTACCCTCACCTGGACCCTAAACCGTCCCCGTCCCCTAACCCTAACCCTAGCCCGAACCCTAACCCTAACCCTTCCCCGAAGCCTTCCCCTCACCCGTCCCCTAATCCTAACCCGTACGCTCACACTAACCCACGCCCTCACACGTACACTCCCCCTAAACCGTTGTCATACCGTCACCTGGATCCTAAACCGTCCCCGTCCCCTAACCCTAACCCTAGCTCGAACCCTAACCCTAACACTTCCCCGAAGCCTTCCCCTCACCCGTCCCCTAATCCTAACCCGTACACTCACACTAACCCGCGCCCTCACACGTACGCTCCCCCTGAACCGTTGTCGTACCCTCACCTGGACCCTAAACCGTCCCCGTCCGCTAACCCTAACCCTAGCCCGCACCCTACCCCTAACCCTTCCCCGAAGCCTTCCCCTCACCCGTCCCCTAATCCTAACCCGTACGCTCACACTAACCCGCGCCCTCACACGTACACTCCCCATAAACCATTGTCGTACCCTCACCTGGACCCTAAATCATCCCCATCCCCTAACCCTAACCCTAGCCTAAACCCTAAACCTAACCCTTCCCCGAAGCCTTCCCCTCACCCGTCCCCTAATCCTAACCCGTACGCTCACACTAACCCGCGCCCTCACACGTATGCTCCCCCTAAACCGTTGTCGTACCCTCACCTGGACCCTAAACCGTCCCCATTCCCTAACCCTAACCCTAGCCCGACCCCTAACCCTAACCCTTCCCCGAAGCCTTCCCCTCACCCGTCCCCTAATCCTAACCCATACGCTCACACTAACCCGCGTCCTCACACGTACGCTCGCCCTAAACCGTTGTCGTACTCTCACCTGGACCCTAAACCGTCCCCGTCCCCTAACCCTAACCCTAGCCCGAACCCTAACCCTAACCCTTCCCCGAAGCCTTCCGCTCACCCGTCCCCTAATCCTAACCCGTACGCTCACACTAACCCGCGCCCTCACACGTACGCTCCCCCTAAACCGTTGTCGTACCCTCACCTGGACCCTAAACCGTCCCCGTCCCCTAACCGTAACCCTAGCCCGCACCCTAACCCTAACCCTTCCCCGAAGCCTTCCCCTCACCCGTCCCCTAATCTTAACCCGTACGCTCACACTAACCCGCGCCCGCACACGTACACTCCCCCTAAACCATTGTCGTACCCTCAGCTGGACCCTAAATCATCCCCGTCCCCTAACCCTAACCCTAGTCTAAACCCTAAACCTAACCCTTCCCTGAAGCCTTCCCCTCACCCGTCCCCTAATCCTAACCCGTACGCTCACACTAACCCGCGCCCTCACACGTACGCTCCCCCTAAACCGTTGTCGTACCCTCACCTGGACCATGAACCGTCCCCGTCCCCTAAACCTAACCCTAGCCCGAACCCTAACCCTAGCCCTTCCCCGAAGCCTTCCCCTCACCCGTCCCCAAATCCTAACCAGTACGCTCACACTAACCCGCGCCCTCACACGTACGCTCCCCCTAAACCATTGTCGTACCCTCACCTGGACCCTAAACCGTCCCCGTCCCCTAACCCTAACCCTAGCCCGAACCCTAACCCTAACCCTTCCCCGAAACCTTCCCCTCACCCGTCCCCTAATCCTAACCCGTACGCTCACACTAACCCGCGCCCTCACACGTACGCTCCCCCTAAACCGTTGTCGTACCCTCACCTGGACCCTAAACCGTCCCCGTCCCCTAACCCTAACCCTAGCCCGAACCCTAACCCTAACACTTCCCTGAAGCCTTCCCCTCACCCGTCACCTAATCCTAAACCGTACGCTCACACTAACCCGCGACCTCACACGTACACTCCCCCTAAACCATTGTCGTACCCTCAGCTGGACCCTAAATCATCCCCTTCCCCTAAACTTAACCCTAGCCTAAACCCTAAACCTAACCCTTCCCTGAAGCCTTCCCCTCACCCGTCCCCTAATCCTAACCCGTACGCTCACACTAACCCGCGCCCTCACACGTACGCTCCCCCTAAACCGTTGTCGTACCCTCACCTGGACCCTGAACCGTCCCCGTCCCCTAACCCTAACCCTAGCCCGAACCCTAACCCTAACACTTGCCCGAAGCCTTCCCCTCACCCGTCCCCTAATACTAACCCGTACGCTCACACTAACACACGCCCTCACACGTACGCTCCCCCTAAACCGTTGTCGTACCCTCACCTGGACCCTAAACCATCCCCGTCCCCTAACCCTAACCCTAGCCCGAACCCTAAACCTAACACTTCCCCGAAGCCTTCCTCTCACCCGTCCCCTAATCCTAACCCGTACGCTCACAATAACCCGCGCCCTCACACGTACGCTCCCCATAAACCGTTGTCGTACCCTCACCTGGACCCTAAACCGTCCCCATTCCCTAACCCTAACCCTAGCCCGAACCCTAACCCTAACCCTTCCCCGAAGCCTTCCCCTCACCCGTCCCCTAATCCTAACCCATACGCTCACACTAACCCGCGCCCTCACACGTACGCTCCCCCTAAACCGTTGTCGTAACCTCAACTGGACCCTAAACCGTCCCCGTCCCCTAACCCTAACCCTAGCCCGAACCCTAACCCTAACCCTTCCCCGAAGCCTTCCCCTCACCCGTCCCCTAATCCTAACCCGTACGCTCACACTAACCCACGCCCTCACACGTACACTCCCCCTAAACCGTTTTCGTACCCTCACCTGGACCCTAAACCGTCCCCGTCCCCTAACCCTAACCCTAGCCCGAACCCTAACCCTAACCCTTCCCCGAAGCCTTCCCCTCACCCGTCCCCTAATCCTAACCCGTACGCTCACACTAACCCACGCCCTCACACGTACGCTCCCCCTAAACCGTTGTCGTACCCTCACCTGGACCCTAAACCGTCCCCGTCCCCTAAACCTAACCCTAGCACGAACCCTAACCCTAACCCTTCCCCGAAGCCTTCCACTCACCCGTCCCCTAATCCTAACCCGTAGGCTCACACTAACCGGCGCCCTAACACGTACGCTCCCCCTAAACCGTTGTCGTACCCTCACCTCGACCCTAAATCGTCCCCGTCCCCTAACCCTAACCCTAGCCCGAACCCTAACCCTAACCCTTCCCCGAAGCCTTCCACTCACCCGTCCCCTAATCCTAACCCATACGCTCACACTAACCCGCGTCCTCACACGTACGCTCCCCCTAAACCGTTGTCGTACTCTCACCTGGACCCTAAACCGTCCCCGTCCCCTAACCCTAACCCTAGCCCGAACCCTAACCCTAACCCTTCCCCGAAGCCTTCCGCTCACCCGTCCCCTAATCCTAACCCGTACGCTCACACTAACCCGCGCCCTCACACGTACGCTCCCCCTAAACCGTTGTCGTACCCTCACCTGGACCCTAAACCGTCCCCGTCCCCTAACCCTAACCCTAGCCCGCACCCTAACCCTAACCCTTCCCCGAAGCCTTCCCCTCACCCGTCCCCTAATCCTAACCCGTACGCTCACACTAACCCGCGCCCGCACACGTACACTCCCCCTAAACCATTGTCGTACCCTCAGCTGGACCCTAAATCATCCCCGTCCCCTAACCCTAACCCTAGTCTAAACCCTAAACCTAACCCTTCCCTGAAGCCTTCCCCTCACCCGTCCCCTAATCCTAACCCGTACGCTCACACTAACCTGCGCCCTCACACGTACGCTCCCCCTAAACCGTTGTCGTACCCTCACCTGGACCATGAACCGTCCCCGTCCCCTAAACCTAACCCTAGCCCGAACCCTAACCCTAGCCCTTCCCCGAAGCCTTCCCCTCACCCGTCCCCAAATCCTAACCAGTACGCTCACACTAACCCGCGCCCTCACACGTACGCTCCCCCTAAACCATTGTCGTACCCTCACCTGGACCCTAAACCGTCCCCGTCCCCTAACCCTAACCCTAGCTCGAACCCTAACCCTAACACTTCCCCGAAGCCTTCCCCTCACCCGTCCCCTAATCCTAACCCGTACACTCACAATAACCCGCGCCCTCACACGTACGCTCCCCCTAAACCGTTGTCGTACCCTAACCTGGACCCTAAACCGTCCCCGTCCCCTAACCCTAACCCTAGCCCGCACCCTAACCCTAACCCTTCCCCGAAGCCTTCCCCTCACCCGTCCCCTAATCCTAACCCGTACGCTCACACTAACCCGCGCCCTCACACGTACACTCCCCATAAACCATTGTCGTACCCTCACCTGGACCCTAAACCGTCCCCGTCCCCTAACCCTAACCCTAGCCTAAACCCTAAACCTAACCCTTCCCCGAAGTCTTCCCCTCACCCGTCCCCTAATCCTAACCCGTACGCTCACACTAACCCGCGCCCTCACACGTATGCTACCCCTAAACCGTTGTCGTACCCTCACCTGGACCCTAAACCGTCCCCATTCCCTAACCCTAACCCTAGCCCGAACCCTAACCCTAACCCTTCCCCGAAGCCTTCCCCTCACCCGTCCCCTAATCCTAACCCATACGCTCACACTAACCCGCGTCCTCACACGTACGTTCCCCCTAAACCGTTGTCGTACTCTCACCTGGACCCTAAACCGTCCCCGTCCCCTAACCCTAACCCTAGCCCGAACCCTAACCCTAACCCTTCCCCGAAGCCTTCCCCTCACCCGTCCCCTAATCCTAACCCGTACGCTCACACTAACCCGCGCCCTCACACGTACGCTCCCCCTAAACCGTTGTCGTACCCTCACCTGGACCCTAAACCGTCCCCGTCCCCTAACCCTAACCCTAGCCCGCACCCTAACCCTAACCCTTCCCCGAAGCCTTCCCCTCACCCGTCCCCTAATCTTAACCCGTACGCTCACACTAACCCGCGCCCGCACACGTACACTCCCCCTAAACCATTGTCGTACCCTCAGCTGGACCCTAAATCATCCCCGTCCCCTAACCCTAACCCTAGTCTAAACTCTAAACCTAACCCTTCCCTGAAGCCTTCCCCTCACCCGTCCCCTAATCCTAACCCGTACGCTCACACTAACCCGCGCCCTCACACGTACGCTCCCCCTAAACCGTTGTCGTACCCTCACCTGGACCATGAACCGTCCCCGTCCCCTAAACCTAACCCTAGCCCGAACCCTAACCCTAGCCCTTCCCCGAAGCCTTCCCCTCACCCGTCCCCAAATCCTAACCAGTACGCTCACACTAACCCGCGCCCTCACACGTACGCTCCCCCTAAACCATTGTCGTACCCTCACCTGGACCCTAAACCGTCCCCGTCCCCTAACCCTAACCCTAGCCCGAACCCTAACCCTAACCCTTCCCCGAAACCTTCCCCTCACCCGTCCCCTAATCCTAACCCGTACGCTCACACTAACCCGCGCCCTCACACGTACGCTCCCCCTAAACCGTTGTCGTACCCTCACCTGGACCCTAAACCGTCCCCGTCCCCTAACCCTAACCCTAGCCCGAACCCTAACCCTAACCCTTCCCTGAAGCCTTCCCCTCACCCGTCACCTAATCCTAAACCGTACGCTCACACTAACCCGCGACCTCACACGTACACTCCCCCTAAACCATTGTCGTACCCTCAGCTGGACCCTAAATCATCCCCTTCCCCTAACCCTAACCCTAGCCTAAACCCTAAACCTAACCCTTCCCTGAAGCCTTCCCCTCACCCGTCCCCTAATCCTAACCCGTACGCTCACACTAACCCGCGCCCTCACACGTACGCTCCCCCTAAACCGTTGTCGTACCCTCACCTGGACCCTGAACCGTCCCCGTCCCCTAACCCTAACCCTAGCCCGAACCCTAACCCTAACACTTGCCCGAAGCCTTCCCCTCACCCGTCCCCTAATACTAACCCGTACGCTCACACTAACACACGCCCTCACACGTACGCTCCCCCTAAACCGTTGTCGTACCCTCACCTGGACCCTAAACCATCCCCGTCCCCTAACCCTAACCCTAGCCCGAACCCTAAACCTAACACTTCCCCGAAGCCTTCCTCTCACCCGTCCCCTAATCCTAACCCGTACGCTCACAATAACCCGCGCCCTCACACGTACGCTCCCCCTAAACCGTTGTCGTACCCTCACCTGGACCCTAAACCGTCCCCATTCCCTAACCCTAACCCTAGCCCGAACCCTAACCCTAACCCTTCCCCGAAGCCTTCCCCTCACCCGTCCCCTAATCCTAACCCATACGCTCACACTAACCCGCGCCCTCACACGTACGCTCCCCCTAAACCGTTGTCGTAACCTCAACTGGACCCTAAACCGTCCCCGTCCCCTAACCCTAACCCTAGCCCGAACCCTAACCCTAACCCTTCCCCGAAGCCTTCCCCTCACCCGTCCCCTAATCCTAACCCGTACGCTCACACTAACCCACGCCCTCACACGTACACTCCCCCTAAACCGTTGTCGTACCCTCACCTGGACCCTAAACCGTCCCCGTCCCCTAACCCTAACCCTAGCCCGAACCCTAACCCTAACCCTTCCCCGAAGCCTTCCCCTCACCCATCCCCTAATCCTAACCCGTACGCTCACACTAACCCACGCCCTCACACGTACGCTCCCCCTAAACCGTTGTCGTACCCTCACCTGGACCCTAAACCGTCCCCGTCCCCTAACCCTAACCCTAGCCCGAACCCTAACCCTAACCCTTCCCCGAAGCCTTCCACTCACCCGTCCCCTAATCCTAACCCGTAGGCTCACACTAACCGGCGCCCTAACACGTACGCTCCCCCTAAACCGTTGTCGTACCCTCACCTCGACCCTAAATCGTCCCCGTCCCCTAACCCTAACCCTAGCCCGAACCCTAACCCTAACCCTTCCCCGAAGCCTTCCACTCACCCGTCCCCTAATCCTAACCCATACGCTCACACTAACCCGCGTCCTCACACTTACGCTCCCCCTAAACCGTTGTCGTACTCTCACCTGGACCCTAAACCGTCCCCGTCCCCTAACCCTAACCCTAGCCCGAACCCTAACCCTAACCCTTCCCCGAAGCCTTCCGCTCACCCGTCCCCTAATCCTAACCCGTACGCTCACACTAACCCGCGCCCTCACACGTACGCTCCCCCTAAACCGTTGTCGTACCCTCACCTGGACCCTAAACCGTCCCCGTCCCCTAACCCTAACCCTAGCCCGCACCCTAACCCTAAACCTTCCCCGAAGCCTTCCCCTCACCCGTCCCCTAATCCTAACCCGTACGCTCACACTAACCCGCGCCCGCACACGTACACTCCCCCTAAACCATTGTCGTACCCTCAGCTGGACCCTAAATCATCCCCGTCCCCTAACCCTAACCCTAGTCTAAACCCTAAACCTAACCCTTCCCTGAAGCCTTCCCCTCACCCGTCCCCTAATCCTAACCCGTACGCTCACACTAACCCGCGCCCTCACACGTACGCTCCCCCTAAACCGTTGTCGTACCCTCACCTGGACCATGAACCGTCCCCGTCCCCTAAACCTAACCCTAGCCCGAACCCTAACCCTAGCCCTTCCCCGAAGCCTTCCCCTCACCCGTCCCCTAATCCTAACCAGTACGCTCACACTAACCCGCGCCCTCACACGTACGCTCCCCCTAAACCATTGTCGTACCCTCACCTGGACCCTAAACCGTCCCCGTCCCCTAACCCTAACCCTAGCCCGAACCCTAACCCTAACCCTTCCCCGAAACCTTCCCCTCACCCGTCCCCTAATCCTAACCCGTACGCTCACACTAACCCGCGCCCTCACACGTACGCTCCCCCTAAACCGTTGTCGTACCCTCACCTGGACCCTAAACCGTCCCCGTCCCCTAACCCTAACCCTAGCCCGAACCCTAACCCTAACCCTTCCCTGAAGCCTTCCCCTCACCCGTCACCTAATCCTAAACCGTACGCTCACACTAACCCGCGACCTCACACGTACACTCCCCCTAAACCATTGTCATACCCTCAGCTGGACCCTAAATCATCCCCTTCCCCTAACCCTAACCCTAGCCTAAACCCTAAACCTAACCCTTCCCTGAAGCCTTCCCCTCACCCGTCCCCTAATCCTAACCCGTACGCTCACACTAACCCGCGCCCTCACACGTACGCTCCCCCTAAACCGTTGTCGTACCCTCACCTGGACCCTGAACCGTCCCCGTCCCCTAACCCTAACCCTAGCCCGAACCCTAACCCTAACACTTGCCCGAAGCCTTCCCCTCACCCGTCCCCTAATACTAACCCGTACGCTCACACTAACACACGCCCTCACACGTACGCTCCCCCTAAACCGTTGTCGTACCCTCACCTGGACCCTAAACCATCCCCGTCCCCTAACCCTAACCCTAGCCCGAACCCTATACCTAACACTTCCCCGAAGCCTTCCTCTCACCCGTCCCCTAATCCTAACCCGTACGCTCACAATAACCCGCGCCCTCACACGTACGCTCCCCCTAAACCGTTGTCGTACCCTCACCTGGACCCTAAACCGTCCCCATTCCCTAACCCTAACCCTAGCCCGAACCCTAACCCTAACCCTTCCCCGAAGCCTTCCCCTCACCCGTCCCCTAATCCTAACCCATACGCTCACACTAACCCGCGCCCTCACACGTACGCTCCCCCTAAACCGTTGTCGTAACCTCACCTGGACCCTAAACCGTCCCCGTCCCCTAACCCTAACCCTAGCCCGAACCCTAACCCTAACCCTTCCCCGAAGCCTTCCCCTCACCCGTCCCCTAATCCTAACCCGTACGCTCACACTAACCCACGCCCTCACACGTACACTCCCCCTAAACCGTTGTCGTACCCTCACCTGGACCCTAAACCGTCCCCGTCCCCTAACCCTAACCCTAGCCCGAACCCTAACCCTAACCCTTCCCCGAAGCCTTCCCCTCACCCGTCCCCTAATCCTAACCCGTACGCTCACACTAACCCACGCCCTCACACGTACGCTCCCCCTAAACCGTTGTCGTACCCTCACCTGGACCCTAAACCGTCCCCGTCCCCTAACCCTAACCCTAGCCCGAACCCTAACCCTAACCCTTCCCCGAAGCCTTCCACTCACCCGTCCCCTAATCCTAACCCGTAGGCTCACACTAACCGGCGCCCTAACACGTACGCTCCCCCTAAACCGTTGTCGTACCCTCACCTGGACCCTAAATCGTCCCCGTCCCGTAACCCTAACCCTAGCCCGAACCCTAACCCTAACCCTTCCCCGAAGCCTTCCACTCACCCGTCCCCTAATCCTAACCCGTAGGCTCACACTAACCCGCGCCCTCACACGTACGCTCCCCCTAAACCGTTGTCGTACCCTCACCTGGACCCTAAACCGTCCCCGTCCCCTAACACTAACCCTAGCCCGAACCCTAACCCTAACCCTTCCCCGAAGCCTTCCCCTCACCCGTCCCCTAATCCTAACCCGTACGCTCACACTAACCCGCGCCCTCACACGTACGCTCCCCCTAAACCGTTGTCGTACCCTCACCTGGACCCTGAACCGTCCCCGTCCCCTAACCCTAACCCTAGGACGAACCCTAACCCTAACACTTCCCCGAAGCCTTCCCCTCACCCGTCCCCTAATCCTAACCCGTACGCTCACACTAACCTGCGCGCTCACAAGTACGCTCCCCCTAAACCATTGTCGTACCCTCACCTGGACCCTAAACCGTCCCCGTCCCCTAACCCTAACCCTAGCCCGAACCCTAACCCTCACCCTTCGCCGAAGCCTTCCCCTCACCCGTCCCCTAATCCTAACCCGTACGCTCACAATAACCCGCGCCTTCACATGTACGCTCCCCCTAAACCGTTGTCGTAACCTCACCTGGACCCTAAACCGTCCCCGTCCCCTAACCCTAACCCTAGCTCGAACCCTACCCCTAACCCTTCCCCGAAGCCTTCCCCTCACCCGTCCCCTAATCCTAACCCGTACGCTCACAATAACCCGCGCCTTCACATGTACGCTCCCCCTAAACCGTTGTAGTACACTCAGCTGGACCCTAAACCGTCCCCATTCCCTAACCCTAACCCTAGCCCGAACCCTAACCCTAACCCTTCCCCGAAGCCTTCCTCTCACCCGTCCCCTAATCCTAACCCGAACGCTCACACTAACCCACGCCCTCACACGTACGCTCCCCCTAAACCGTTGTCGTACCCTCACCTGGACCCTAAACCGTCCCCGTCCCCTAACCCTAACCCTAGCCCGAACCCTAACCCTAACACTTGCCCGAAGCCTTCCCCTCACCCGTCCCCTAATCCTAACCCGTACGCTCACACTAACACACGCCCTTACACGTACGCTCCCCCTAAACCGTTGTCGTACCCTCACCCGGACCCTAAACCATCCCCGTCCCCTAAACCTAACCCTAGCCCGAACCCTAACCCTAACCCTTCCCCGAAGCCTTCCCCTCACCCGTCCCCTAATCCTAACCCGTACCCTCACAATAACCCGCGCCCTCACACGTACGCTCCCCCTAAACCGTTGTCGTACCCTCACCTGGACCCTAAACCGTCCCCATTCCCTAACCCTAACCCTAGCCCGAACCCTAACCCTAACCCTTTCCCGAAGCCTTCCCCTCACCCGTCCCCTAATCCTAACCCGTACGCTCACACTAACCCGCGCCCTCACAAGTACGCTCCCCCTAAACCGTTGTCGTAAACTCACCTGGACCCTGAACCGTCCCCGTCCCCTAACCCTAACCCTAGCCCGAACCCTAACCCTAACCCTTGCCCGAAGCCTTCCCCGCACCCGTCCCCTAATCCTAACCCGTACGCTCACACTAACCCACGCCCTCACACGTACGCTCCCCCTAAACCGTTGTCGTACCCTCACCTGGACCCTAAACCGTCCCCGTCCCCTAACCCTAACCCTAGCCCGAACCCTAACCCTAACCCTTGCCCGAAGCCTTCCCCGCACCCGTCCCCTAATCCTAACCCGTACGCTCACACTAACCCACGCCCTCACACGTACGCTCCCCCTAAACCGTTGTCGTACCCTCACCTGGACCCTAAACCGTCCCCGTCCCCTAACCCTAACCCTAGCCCGAACCCTAACCCTAAACCTTCCCCGAAGCCTTCCCCTCACCCGTCCCCTAATCCTAACCCGTACGCTCACACTAACCCGCGCCCTCAAACGTACGCTCCCGCTAAACCGTTTTCGTACCCTCACCTGGACCCTAAACCGTCCCCATCCCCTAGCCCTAACCCTAGCCCGAACCCTAACCCTAACCCTTCCCCGAAGCCTTCCCCTCACCGGGCCCCTAATCCTAACCCGTACTCTCACACTAACCCGCGCCCTCACACGTACGCTTCCCCTAAACCGTTGTCGTACCCTCACCTGGACCCTAAACCGTCCCCATCCCCTAACCCTAACCCTAGCCCGAACCCTAACCCTAACCCTTCCCCGAAGCCTTCCCCTCACCCGTCCCCTAATCCTAACCCGTACGCTCACACTAACCCGCGCCCTCACACGTACGCTCCCCCTAAACCGTTGTTGTACCCTCACCTGGACCCTAAACCGTCCCCGTCCCCTAACCCTAACCCTAGCCCGAACCCTAACACTAACACTTCCCCGAAGCCTTCCCCTCACCCGTCCCCTAATCCTAACCCGTACACTCACAGTAACCTGCGCCCTCACACGTACGCTCCCCCTAAACTGTTGTCATACCCTCACCTGGACCCTAAACCGTCCCCTTCGCCTAACCCTAACCCTAGCCCGAACCCTAACCCTAACCCTTCCCCGAAGCCTTCCCCTCACCCGTCCCCTAATCCTAACCCGTAGGCTCACACTAACCCGCGCCCTCCCACGTACGCTCCCCATAAACCGTTGTCGTACCCTCACCTGGACCCTAAACCGTCCCCATCCCCTAACCCTAACCCTAGCCCGAACCCTAACCCTAACCCATCCCCGAAGCCTTCCCCTCACCCGTCTCCTAATCCTAACCCGTACGCTCACACTAACCCGCGCCCTCACACGTACGCTCCCCCTAAACCGTTGTCGTACCCTCACCTGGACCATAAACCGTCCCCGTCCCCTAACCCTAACCCTAGCCCGAACCCTAAACCTAACCCTTCCCCGAAGGCTTCCCCTCACCCGTCCCCTAATCCTAACCCGTATGCTCACACTAACCCGCACCCTCACACGTACGCAACCCCTAAACCGTTGTCGTACCCTCACCTTGACCCTAAACCGTCCCCGTCCCCTAACTCTAACCCTAGCCCGAACCCTAACCCTAACCCTTCCCCGAAGCCTTCCCCTCACCCGTCCCCTAATCCTAACCCGTACGCTCACACTAACCCGCGCCCTCACACGTACGCTCCCCCTAAACCGTTTTCGTACCCTCACCTGGACCCTAAACCGTCCCCGTCCCCTAACCCTAACCCTAGCCCGAACCCTAACACTCACCCTTCCCTGAAGCCTTCCCCTCACCCGTCCCCTAATCCTAACCCGTACGCTCACACTAACACACGCCCTCACACGTACGCTCCCCCTAAACCGTTGTCGTACACTCACCTGGACCCTAAACAGTCCCCGTCCCCTAACCCTAACCCTAGCCCGAACCCTAACCCTAACACTTCCCCGAAGCCTTCCCCTCAACCGTCCCCTAATCCTAACCCGTACGCTCACACTAACCCTCGCCCTCACACGTACACTCCCCCTAAACCGTTGTCGTACCCTCACCTGGACCCTAAATCGTCCCCGTCCCCTAACCCTAACCCTAGCCCGAACCCTAAACCTAACCCTTCCCTGAAGCCTTCCCCTCACCCGTCCCCTAATCCTAACCCGTACCCTCACAATAACCCGCGCCCTCACAGGTACACTCCCCCTAAACCGTTGTCGTACCCTCACCTGAACCCTAAACCGTCCCCGTCCCCTAACCCTAACCGTAGTCCGAACCCTAACCCTAACACTTGCCCGAAGCCTTCCCCTCACTCGTCCCCTAATCCTAACCCGTACGCTCACACTAACACACGCCCTCACACGTACGCTCCCCCTAAACCGTTGTCGTACCCTCACCTGGACCCTAAACCATCCCCGTCCCCTAACCCTAACCCTAGCCCGAACGCTAACCCTAACACTTCCCCGAAGCTTTCCCCTCACCCGTCCCCTAATCCTAACCCGTACCCTCACAATAACCCGCGCCCTCACACGTACGCTCCCCCTAAACCGTTGTCGTACACTCACCTGGACCCTAAACCGTCCCCATTCCCTAACCCTAACCCTAGCCCGAACCCTAACCCTAACCCTTCCCCGAAGCCTTCCCCTCACCCGTCCCCTAATCCTAACCCATACGCTCACACTAACCCGCGCCCGCACACGTACGCTCCCCCTAAACCGTTGTCGTAAACTCACCTGGACCCGGAACCGTCCCCGTCCCCTAACCCTAACCCTAGCCCGAACCCTAACCCTAACCCTTCCCCGAAGCCTTCCCCTCACACGTCCCCTAATCCTAACCCGTACCCTCACACTAACCCACGCCCTCACACGTACACTCCCCCTAAACCGTTGTCGTCCCCTCACCTCGACCCTAAACCGTCCCCGTACCCTAACCCTAACCCTAGACCGAACCCTAACACTAACACTTCCCCGAAGCCTTCCCCTCACCCGTCCCCTAATCCTAACCCGTACACTCACAGTAACCTGCGCCCTCACACGTACGCTCCCCCTAAACTGTTGTCATACCCTCACCTGGACCCTAAACCGTCCCCTTCGCCTAACCCTAACCCTGGCCCGAACCCTAACCCTAACCCTTCCCCGAAGCCTTCCCCTCACCCGTCCCCTAATCCTAACCCGTACGCTCACACTAACCCACGCCCTCACACGTACGCTCCCCCTAAGCCATTGTCGTTCCCTCACTTGGACCCTAAACCATCCCCGTCCCCTAACCCTAACCCTAGCCCGAACCCTAACCCTAACCCTTCCCCGAAGCCTTCCCCTCACCCGTCCCCTAATCCTAACCCGTAGGCTCACACTAACCCGCGCCCTCCCACGTACGCTCCCCATAAACCGTTATCGTACCCTCACCTGGACCCTAAACCGTCCCCATCCCCTAACCCTAACCCTAGACCGAACCCTAACCCTAACCCATCCCCGAAGCCTTCCCCTCACACGTCTCCTAATCCTAACCCGTACGCTCACACTAACCCGCGCCCTCACACGTACGCTCCCCCTAAACCGTTGTCGTACCCTCACCTGGACCATAAACCGTCCCCGTCCCCTAACCCTAACCCTAGCCCGAACCCTAAACCTAACCCTTCCCCGAAGGCTTCCCCTCACCCGTCCCCTAATCCTAACCCGTATGCTCACACTAACCCGCACCCTCACACGTACGCAACCCCTAAACCGTTGTCGTACCCTCACCTTGACCCTAAACCGTCCCCGACCCCTAACCCTAACCCTAGCCCGAACCCTAACCCTAACCCTTCCCCGAAGCCTTCCCCTCACCCGTCCCCTAATCCTAACCCGTACGCTCACACTAACCTGCGCTCTCACAAGTACGCTCCCCCTAAACCGTTGTCGTACCCTCACCTGGACCCTAAACCGTCCCCGTCCCCTAACACTAACCGTAGCCCGAGCCCTAACCCTAACCCTTCCCCGAAGCCTTCCCCTCAACCGTCCCCTAATCCTAACCCGTACGCCCACACTAACCCGCACGCTCACAGATACGCTCCCCCTCCACCGTTGTCGTACCCTCACCTGGACCCTAAACCGTCCCTGTCCCCTAACCCTAACCCTAGCCCGAACCCTAACCCTAACACTTCCCCGAAGCCTTCCCCTCACCCGTCCCCTAATCCTAACCTGTACGCTCACACTAACCCACGCCCTCACACGTACGCTCCCTCAAAACCGTTGTCGTACCCTCACCTGGACCCTAAACCGTCCCCGTCCCCTAACCCTACCCCTAGCCCGAACCCTAACCCTAACCCTTCCCCGAAGCCTTCCCCTCACCCGTCCCCTAATCCTAACCCGTAGGCTCACACTTACCCGCGCCCTCACACGTACGCTCCCCCTAATCCGTTGTCGTACCCTCACCTGGACCCTAAACCGTCCCCGTCCCCTAACCCTAACCCTAGCCCGAACCCTAAACCTTCCCCGAAGCCTTCCCCTCACCCGTCCCCTAATCCTAACCCGTACGCTCACACTAACCTGCGCCCTCACACGTACGCTCCCCCTAAACCGTTGTCGTACCCTCACCTGGACCCTAAACCGTCCCCGTCCCCTAACCCTAACCCTAGCCCGAACCCTAACCCTAACACTTCCCCGAAGCCTTCCCCTCACCCGTCCCCTAATCCTAACCCGTACGCTCACACTAACCCGCGCCCTCACACGTACGCTCCCCCTAAACCATTGTCATACCCTCACGTGGACCCTAAACCGTCCCCGTCCCCTATCCCTAACCCTAGCCCGAACCCTAACCCTAAACCTTCCCCGAAACCTTCCCCTCAACCGTCCCCTAATCCTAACCCGTACGCTCACACTAACCCGCACCCTCACACGTACACTCCCCCTCCACCGTTGTCGTACCCTCACCTAGACCCTAAACCGCCCCCGTCCCCTAACCCTAACCCTAGCCCGAACCCTAACCCTAACCCTTCCCCGAAGCCTTCCCCTCACCCGTCCCCTAATCCTAACCCGTAGGCTCACACTAACCCGCGCCCTCACACGTACGCTCCCCCTAAAACGTTGTCGTACCCTCACCTGGACCCTAAACCGTCCCCATCCCCTAACCCTAACCCTAGCCCGAACCCTAACCCTAACCCTTCCCCGAAGCCTTCCCCTCACCCGTCCCCTAATCCTAACCCGTACGCTCACACTAAGCTGCGCGCTCACACGTACGCTCCCCCTATACCGTTGTCGTACCCTCACCTGGACCCTAAACCATCCCCGTCCCCTAACCCTAGCCCGTACCCTAACCCTAACCCTTCCCCGAAGCCTTCCCCTCACCCGTCCCCTAATCCTAAACCGTATGCTCACACAAACCTGCGCCCTCACACGTACGCTCCCCGTCAACCGTTGTCGTACCCTCACCTGGACCCTAAACCGTTCCGGTCCCCTAACCCTAACCCTAGCCCGAACCCTAACCCTAACCCTTCCCCGAAGCCTTCCCCTCACCCGTCCCCTAATCCTAACCCGTACACTCACACTAACCCGCGCCCTCACACGTGCGCTCCCCCTAAACCGTTGTCGTACCCTCACCTGGACCCTAAACCGTCCCCGTCCCCTAACCCTAACCCTAGCCCGAACCCTAACCCTAACCCTTCCCTGAAGCCTTCCCCTCACACGTCCCCTAATCGTAACCCGTACGCTCACACTAACCCGCGCCCTCACACCTACGCTCCCCGAAAACCGTTGTCGTACCCTCACCTGGACCCTAAACCGTCCCCGTCCCCTAACCCTAAACCTAGCCCGAACCCTAACCCTAACACTTCCCCGAAGCCTTCCGCTCACCCGTCCCCTAATCCTAACCCGTACGCTCACACTAACCCGCGCCCTCACACGTACTCTCCCCCTAAACCGTTGTCGTACCCTCACCTGGACCCTAAACCGTCCCCGTTCCCTAACACTAACCCTAGCCCGAACCCTAACCCTAACACTTCCCCGAAGCCTTCCCCTCACCCGTCCCCTAATCCTAACCCGTACATGCACACTAACACGCGCCCTCACACGTACGCTGCCCCTAAACCGTTGTCGTACCCTCACCTGGACCCTAAACCGTCCCCGTCCCCTAACCCTAATCCTAGGCCGAACCCTAATCCTAAACCTTCCCCGAAGCCTTCCCGTCACCCGTCCCCTAATCCTAAGCCGTACGCTCACACTAACCCGCGCCCTCACACGTACGCTCCCCCTAAACCATTGTCGTACCCTCACCTGGACCCTAAACCGTCTCCGTCCCCTAACCCTAACCCTAGCCCGAACCGTAACCCTAACCCTTCCCCGAAGCCTTCCCCTCACCCGTCCCCTAATCCTAACCCACACGCTCACACTAAACCACGCCCTCACACGTACGCTCCCCCTAAACCGTTGTCGTACCCTCACCTGGACCCTAAACCGTCCCCGTCCCCTAACCCTAACCCTAGCCCGAAACCTAACCCTAACCCTTCCCCGAAGCCGTGCCCTCACCCGTCCCCTAATCCTAACCCGTACGTTCACACTAACCCACGCCCTCACACGTACACTCCCCCTAAACCGTTGTCGTACCCTCACCTGGACCCTAAACCGTCCCCATCCCCTAACCCTAACCCTAGCCCGAACCCTAACCCTAAACCTTGCCCGAAGCCTTTCCCTCACCCGTCCCCTAATCCTAACCCGTACGCTTACACTAACCCGCGCCCTCACACGTACGCTCCCCCTAAACCGTTGTCGTACCCTCACCTGGACCCTAAACCGTCCCCGTACCCTAACCCTAACCCTAGCCCGAACCCTAACCCTAACCCTTCCCCGAAGCCTTCCCCTCACCCGTCCCCTAATCCTAACTCGTACGCTCACACTAACACGCGCCCTCACACGTACGCTCCCCCTAAACCGTTGTCGTACCCTCACCTGGACCCTAAACCGTCCCCATCCCCTAACCCTAACCCTACCCCGAACCCTAACCCTAACCCTTCCCCGAAGCCTTCCCCTCACCCGTCCCCTAATCCTAACCCGTACGCTCACACTAACCCACGCCCTCACACGTACGCTCCCCCTAAAACGTTGTCGTATCCTCACCTGGACCCTAAACCGTCCCCGTCCCCTAACCCTAACCCTAGCTCGAACCCTAACCCTAACACTTTCCCGAAGCCTTCCCCTCACCCGTCCCCTAATCCTAACCCGTACGGTCACACTAACCCACGCCCTCACACGTACGCTCCCCCTAAACCGTTGTCGTACCCTCACCTGGACCCTAAACCGTCCCCGTCCCCTAACCCTAACCCTAGCCCGAACCCTAATCCTAACCCTTCCCTGAAGCCTTCCCCTCACCCGTCCTCTAACCCTAACCCGTACGCTCACACTAACCCGCGCCCTCACACGTACGCTTCCCCTAAACCGTTGTCGTACCCTCACCTGGACCCTAAACCGTCCCCGTCCCCTAACACTAACCCTAGCCCGAACATTAACCCTAACCCTTCCCCGAAGCCTTCCCCTCACCCGTCCCCTAATCCTAACCCGTACGCTCACACTCACCCGCGCCCTCACACGTACGCTCCCCCTAAACCGTTGTCGTACCCTCACCTGGACCCTAAACCGTCCCCGTACCCTAACCCTACCCCGAACCCTAACCCTAACACTTCCCCGAAGCCTTCCCCTCACCCGTCCCCAAATCGTAACGGGTACGCTCACACGAACCCGCGCCCTCACACGTACGCTCCCCCTAAATCGTTGTCGTACCCACACCTGGACCCTAAACCATCCCCGTCCCCTAACCCTAACCCTACCCCGAACCCTAACCCTAACCCTTCCCCGAAGCCTTCCCCTCACCCGTCCCCTAATCCTAACGCGTACGTGCACACTAACCCGCGCCCTCTCACGTACGCTCCCCCTAAACAGTTGTCGTACCCTCACCTGGACCCTCAACCGTCCCCTAACCTTAACCCTAGCCCGAACCCTAACCCTAACCCTTCCCCGAAGCCTTCCCCTCACCCGTCCCCTAATCCTAACCCGTACGGTCACACTAACCCGCTCCCTCACACGTACGCTCCCCGTAAACCGTTGTCGTACCCTCACCTGGACCCTAAACCGTCCCCTAACCCTAACCCTAACCCTAGCCCGAACCCTAACCCTAACCCTTCCCCGAAGCATTCCCCTCACCCGTCCCCTAATCCTAACCCGTACGCTCACACTAACCCGCGCCCTCACACGTACGCTCCCCCTAAACCATTGTCGTACCCTCACCTGGACCCTAAACCATCCCCGTCCCCTAACCCTAACCCTAGTCCGAACCCTAACCCTAACCCTTCCCCGAAGCCTTCCCCTCACACGTCCCCTAATCCTAACCCGTACGCTCACACTAGCCCGCGCCCTCACACGTACGCTCCACCTAAACCATTGTCGTACCCTCACCTGGACCCTAAACCGTCCCCGTCCCCTAACCCTAACCCTAGCCCGAACCCTAAACCTAACCCTTCCCCGAAGCCTTCCCCTCACCCGCCCCCTGATCCTAACTCGTACGCTCACACTAACCCGCGCCCTCACACGTACGCTCCCCATAAACCGTTGTCGTACCCTCACCTGGACCCTAAACCGTCCCCAGCCCCTAACCTTAACCCTAGCCCGAACCCTAACCCTAACCCTTCCCCGAAGCCTGCCCCTCACCCGTCCCCTAATCCTAACCCGTACGCTCACACTAACCTGCCCGCTCACACGTACGCTCCCCCTAAACCGTTGTCGTACCCTCACCTGGACCCTAAACCATCCCCGTCCCCTAACCCTAGCCCGAACCCTAACCCTAACACTTCCTCGAAGCCTTCCCCTCACCCGTACCCTAATCCTAACCCGTATGCTCACACAAACCTTCGCCCTCACACGTACGCTCCCCGCCAACCGTTGTCGTACCCTCACCTGGACCCTAAACCGTTCCCGTCCCCTAACCCCAACCCTAGCCCGAACCCTAACCCTAACACTTCCCCGAAGCCTTCCCCTCACCCGTCCCATAATCCTAACCCGTACACTCACACTAACCCGCGCCCTCACACGTACGCTCCCCCTAAACCGTTGTCGTACCCTCACCTGGACCCTAAACCGTCCCCGTCCCCTAACCCTAACCCTAGCCAGAACCCTAACCCTAACCCTTCCCTGAAGCCTTCCCCTCACACGTCCCCTCATCGTAACCCGTACGCTCACTCTAACCCGCGCCCTCACACGTACACTCCCCGAAAACCGTTGTCATACCCTCACCTGGACCCTAAACCGTCCCCTTCCCCTAACCCTAAACCTAGCCCAAACCCTAACCCTAACACTTCCACGAAGCCTTCCGCTCACCCGTCCCCAAATCCTAACCCGTACGCTCACACTAACCCGCGCCCTCACACGTACTCTCCCCCTAAACCGTTGTCGTACCCTCACCTGGACCCTAAACCGTCCCCGTTCCCTAACCCTAACCCTAGCCCGAACCCTAACCCTAACCCTTCCCCGAAGCCTTCCCCTCACCCGTCCCCTAATCCTAACCCGTACATGCACACTAACACGCGCCCTCACACGTACGCTCCCCCTAAACCGTTGTCGTACCCTCACCTAGACCCTAAACCGTCCCCGTCCGCTAACCCTAAACCTAGGCCAAACCCTAACCCTAAACCTTCCCCGAAGCCTGCCCGTCACCCGTCCCCTAATCCTAAGCCGAACGCTCACACTAACCTGCGCCCTCACACGTACGCTCCCCCTAAACCGTTGTCGTACCCTCACCTGGACCCTAAACCGTCCCCGTCCCCTAACCCTAACCCTAGCCCGAACCCTAACCCTAACCCTTCCCCGAAGCCTTCCCCTCACCCGTCCCCTAATCCTAACCCGTACGCTCACACTAACCCGCGCCCTCACACGTATGCTCCACCTAAACCGTTGTCGTACCCTCACCTGGACCCTAAACCGTCCCCGTCCCCTAAGCCTAACCCTAGACCGAACCCTAAACCTAACCCTTCCCCGAAGCCTTCCCCTCACCCGTCCCCTAATCCTAACCCGTACGCTCACACTAACCCGCGCCCTCACACGTACGCTCCCCTAAAACTGTTGTCGTACCCTCACCTGGACCCTAAACTGTCCCCGTCCCCTAACCCTAACCCTAGTCCAAACCCTAACCCTAACACTTCCCCGAAGCCTTCCCCTCACCCGTCCCCTAATCCTAACACGTACGCTCACACTAACCCGCACCCTCACACGTACGCTCCCCCTAAACCGTTGTCGTACCCTCACCTGAACCCTAAACCGTCCCCGTCCCCTAACCCTAACCCTAGCCCGAACCCTAACCCTAACCCTTCCCCGAAGCCTTGCCCTCACCCGTCCCCTAATCCTAACCCGTACGCTCACAGTAACCCGCGCCCTCACACGTACGCTGCCCCTAAACCATTGTCGTACCCTCACCTGGACCCTAAACCGTCCCCAGCCCCTCACCTTAACCCTAGCCCGAACCCTAACCCTAACCCTTCCCCGAAGCCTTCCCCTCACCCGTCCCCTAATCCTAACCCGTACGCTCACACTAACCCACGCCCTCACACGTACACTCCCCCTAAAGCTTTGTCGTACCCTCACCTGGACCCTAAACCGTCCCCATCCCCTAACCCTAACCCTAACCCTAACCCTAACCCTAACCCTAACCCTAACCCTAACCCTAGCAAGAACCCTAAACCTAACCCTTGCCCGAAGCCTTCCCCTCACCCGTCCCCTAATCCTAACCCGTACGCTCACACTAACCCACGCCCTCACACGTACGCTCCCCTTCAACCGTTGTCGTACCCTCACCTGGACCCTAAACCGTCCCCGTCCCCTAACCCTAATCCTAGTCCGAACCCTAACCCTAACCCTTCCCCGAAGCCTTCCCCTCACACGTCCCCTAATCCTAACCCGTACGCTCACACCAACCCGCGCCCTCACACGTACGCTCCCCCTCAACCGTTGTCGTACCCTCACCTGGACCCTAAACCGTCCCCGTCCCCTAACCCTCACCCTAGCCCGAACCCTAACCCTAACCCTTCCCCGAAGCCTTCCCCTCACCCGTCCCCTAATCCTAACCCGTACGCTCACACTAACCCGCGCCCTCACACGTACGCTCCCCCTAAACCGTTGTCGTACCCTCACCTGGACCCTAAACCGTCCCCGTCCCCTAACCCTAACCCTAGCCCGAACCCTAGCCCTAACCTTCCCCGAAACCTTCCCCTCACCCGTCCCCTAATCCTAACCGGTACGCTCACACTAACCCGCGCCCTCACACGTACGCTCCTCCTAAACCGTTGTCGTACCCTGACCTGGACCCTAAACCGTCCCCGTCCCCTAACCCTAACCCTAGCCCGAACCCTAACCCTAACCCTTCCCCGAAGCCTTCCCCTCAACCGTCCCCTAATCCTAACCCGTACGCTCACACTAACCAGCGCCCTCACACGTACGCTCCCCCTAAACAGTTGTCGTACCCTCACATGGACCCTAAACCGTCTCCGTCCCCTAACTCTAACCCTAGCCCGAACCCTAACCCTAACCCTTCCCCGAAGCCTTCCCCTCACCCGTCCCCTAATCCTAACCCGTACACTCACACTAACCCATGCCCTCACACGTACGCTCCCCCTAAACCGTTGTCGTACCCTCACCTGGACCCTAAACCGTCCCCGTCCCCTAACCCTAACCCTAGCCCGAACCCTAACCCTAACCCTTCCCTGAAGCCTTCCCCTCACCCGTCCTCTAACCCTAACCCGTACGCTCACACTAACCCGCGCCCTCACACGTACGCTTCCCCTAAACCGTTGTCGTACCCTCACCTGGACCCTAAACCGTCCCCGTCCCCTAACCCTAACCCTGGTCCGAAGCTTAACCCTAACCCTTCCCCGAAGCCTTCACCTCACCCGTCCCCTAATCCTAACCCGTACTCACACACTCACCCGCGCCCTCACACGTATGCTCCCACTAAACCGATGTCGTACCCTCACCTGGACCCTAAACCGTCCCCGTCCCCTAACCTTAGCCCGAACCCTAACCCTAACACTTCCCCGAAGCCTTCCCCTCACCCGTCCCCAAATCGTAACGGGTACGCTCACACGAACCCACGCCCTCACACGTACGCTCCCCCTAAATCGTTGTCGTACACACACCTGGACCCTAAACCATCCCCGTCCCCTAACCCTAACCCTAGCCCGAACCCTAAACCTAACCCTTCCCCGAAGCCTACCCCTCACTCGTCCCCTAATCCTAACGCGTACGTGCACACTAACACGCGCCCTCACACGTACGCTCCCCCTAAACCGTTGTCGTACCCTCACCTGGACCCTAAACCGTCCCCGTTCCCTAACCCTAAACCTAGCGCGAACCCTAACCCTTACCCTTTCCCGAAGCCTTCCCCTCACCAGTCCCCTAATCATAACCCGTACGCTCACAATAAACCACGCCCTCAAACGTACGCTCCCCCTAAACCATTGTCGTACCCTCAACTGGAACCTAAACCGTCCCCGTCCCCTAACCCTAACCCTAGCCCGAACCCTAACCCTAACCCTTGCCCGAAGCCTTCCCCTCACCCGTCCCCTAATCCTAACCCGTACGCTCACAATAAACCACGCCCTCAAACGTACGCTCACCCTAAACCGTTGTCGTACCCTCAACTGGAACCTAAACCGTCGCCGTCCCCTAACCCTAACCCTAGCCCGAACCCTAACCCTAACCCTTCCCCGAAGCCTTCCCCTCACCCGTCCCCTAATCCTAACCCGTACGCTCACACTAACCCGCGCCCTCACACGTACGCTCCCCCTAAACCGTTGTCGTACCCTCACCTGGACCCTAAACCGTCCCCGTCCCCTAACCCTAACCCTAGCCCGAAACCGAACCCTAACCCTTCCCCGAAGCCTTCCCCTCACCCGTCCCCTCATCCTAACCCGTACGCTCACACTAACCCGCGCCCTTACACGTACGCTCCCCCTAAACCGTTTTCGTACCCTCACCTGGACCCTAAACCGTCCCCGTCCCGTAACCTTAACCCTAGCCCGAATCCTAACCCTAACCCTTCCCCGAAGCCTTCCCCTCACCCGTCCCCTAATCCTAACCCGTACGCTCACACTAACCCATGCGCTCACACGTACGCTCCCCGAAAACCGTTGTCGTACCCTCACCTGGACCCTAAACGGTCCCCATCCTCTAACCCTAACCCTAGCCCGAACCCTAACCCTAACACTTCCCCGAAGCCTTCCCCTCACCCGTCCCCTAATCCTAACCCGTACGCTCACACTAACCCGCGCCCTCACACGTACGCTCCCCCTAAACCGTTGTCGTACCCTCACCTGGACCCTAAACCGTCCCCGTACCCTAACCCTAACCCTAGCCCGAACCCTAACCCTAACCCTTCCCTGAAGCCTTCCCCTCACCCGTCCCCTAATCCTAACGCGTACGTGCACACTAACACGCGCCCTCACACGTACGCTCCCCCTAAACCGTTGTCGTACCCTGACCTAGACCCTAAACCGTCCCCGTCCCCTAACCCTAAACCTAGCGCGAACCATAACCCTAACACTTCCCCGAAGCCTTCCCCTCACCCGTCCCCTAATCCTAACCCGTACGCTCACACTAACCCGCGCCCTCACACGTACGCTCCCCCTAAACCGTTGTCGTACCCTCACCTGGACCCTAAACCGTCCCCGTCCCCTAATCCTAACCCTAGCCCGAACCCTAACCCTAACCCTTCCCCGAAGCCTTCCTCTCACCCGTCCCATAATCCTAACCCGTACGCTCACACTGACCCGCGCCCTCACACGTACGCTCCCCTTAAACCGTTGTCGTACCCTCACCTGGACCCTAAACCGTCCCCATCCCCTAACCCTAACCCTAGCCCGAACCCTAACCCTAACCCTTCCCCGAAGCCTTCCCCTCACCCGTCCCCTAATCCTAACCCGTACGCTCACACTAACCCACGCCCTCACACGTACACTCCCCCTAAAGCTTTGTCGTACCCTCACCTGGACCCTAAACCGTCCCCATCCCCTAACCCTAACCCTAACCCTAACCCTAACCCTAACCCTAACCCTAACCCTAACCCTAGCAAGAACCCTAAACCTAACCCTTGCCCGAAGCCTTCCCCTCACCCGTCCCCTAATCCTAACCCGTACGCTCACACTAACCCACGCCCTCACACGTACGCTCCCCTTCAACTGTTGTCGTACCCTCACCTGGACCCTAAACCGTCCCCGTCCCCTAACCCTAATCATAGCCCGAACCCTAACCCTAACCCTTCCTCGAAGCCTTCCCCTCACCCGTCCCCTAATCCTAACCCGTACGCTCACACCAACCGGCGCGCTCACACGTACGCTCCCTCTCAACCGTTGTCGTACCCTCACCTGGACCCTAAACAGTCCCCGTCCCCTAACCCTCACCCTAGCCCGAACACTAACCCTAACCCTTCCCCGAAGCCTTCCCCTCACCCGTCCCCTAATCCTAACCCGTACGCTCACACTAACCCGCGCCCTCACACGTACGCTCCCCCTAAACCGTTGTCGTACCCTCACCTGGACCCTAAACCGTCCCCGTCCCCTAACCCTAACCCTAGCCCGAACCCTAGCCCTAACCTTCCCCGAAACCTTCCCCTCACCCGTCCCCTAATCCTAACCCGTACGCTCACACTAACCCGCGCCCTCACACGTACGCTCCTCCTAAACCGTTGTCGTACCCTGACCTGGACCCTAAACCGTCCCCGTCCCCTAACCCTAACCCTAGCCCGAACCCTAAACCTAACCCTTCCCCGAAGCCTTCCCCTCAACCGTCCCCTAATCCTAACCCGTACGCTCACACTAACCAGCGCCCTCACACGTACGCTCCCCCTAAACAGTTGTCGTACCCTCACATGGACCCAAACCGTCTCCGTCCCCTAACTCTAACCCTAGCCCGAACCCTAACCCTAACCCTTCCCCGAAGCCTTCCCCTCACCCGTCCCCTAATCCTAACCCGTACACTCACACTAACCCGTGCCCTCACACGTACGCTCCCCCTAAACCGTTGTCGTACCCTCACCTGGACCCTAAACCGTCCCCGTCCCCTAACCCTAACCCTAGCCCGAACCCTAACCCTAACCCTTCCCTGAAGCCTTCCCCTCACCCGTCCTCTAACCCTAACCCGTACGCTCACACTAACCCGCGTCCTCACACGTACGCTTTCCCTAAATCGTTGTCGTACCCTCACCTGGACCCTAAACCGTCCCCGTCCCCTAACCGTAACCCTGGCCCGAACCTTAACCCTAACCCTTCCCCGAAGCCTTCCCCTCACCCGTCCCCTAATCCTAACCCGTACTCTCACACTCACCCGCGCCCTCACACGTATGCTCCCCCTAAACCGATGTCGTACCCTCACCTGGACCCTAAACCGTCCCCGTCCCCTAACCTTAGCCCGAACCCTAACCCTAACACTTCCCCGAAGCCTTCCCCTCACCCGTCCCCAAATCGTAACGGATACGCTCACACGAACCCGCGCCCTCACACGTACGCTCCCCCTAAATCGTTGTCGTACACACACCTGGACCCTAAACCATCCCCGTCCCCTAACCCTAACCCTAGCCCGAACCCTAACCCTAACCCTTCCCCGAAGCCTACCCCTCACTCGTCCCCTAATCCTAACGCGTACGTGCACACTAACACGCGCCCTCACACGTAAGCTCCCCCTAAACCGTTGTCGTACCCTCACCTGGACCCTAAACCGTCCCCGTTCCCTAACCCTAAACCTAGCGCGAACCCTAACCCTAACCCTTGCCCGAAGCCTTCCCCTCACCCGTCCCCTAATCCTAACCCGTACGCTCACAATAAACCACGACCTCAATCGTACGCTCACCCTAAACCGTTGTCGTACCCTCAACTGGAACCTAAACCGTCCCCGTCCCCTAACCCTAACCCTAGCCCGAACCCTAACCCTAACCCTTCCCCGAAGCCTTCCCCTCACCCGTCCCCTAATCCTAACCCGTACGCTCACACTAACCCGCGCCCTCACACGTACGCTCCACCTAAACCGTTGTCGTACCCTCACCTGGACCCTAAACCGTCCCCGTCCCCTAACCCTAACCCTAGCCCGAAACCGAACCCTAACCCTTCCCCGAAGCCTTCCCCTCACCCGTCCCCTCATCCTAACCCGTACGCTCACACTAACCCGCGCCCTTACACGTACGCTCCCCCTAAACCGTTTTCGTACCCTCACCTGGACCCTAAACCGTCCCCGTCCCCTAACCCTAACCCTAGCCCGAACCCTAACCCTAACACTTCCCCGAAGCCTTCCCCTCACCCGTCCCCTAATCCTAACCCGTACTCTCACACTAACCCGCGCCCTCACAGGTATGCTCCCCCTCAACCGTTGTCGTACCCTCACCTGGACCCTAAACCGTCCCCGTCCCGTAACCTTAACCCTAGCCCGAATCCTAACCCTAACCCTTCCCCGAAGCCTTCCCCTCACCCGTCCCCTAATCCTAACCCGTACGCTCACACTAACCCATGCGCTCACACGTACGCTCCCCGAAAACCGTTGTCGTACCCTCACCTGGACCCTAAACGGTCCCCGTCCTCTAACCCTAACCCTAGCCCGAACCCTAACCCTAACCCTTCCCCGAAGCCTTCCCCTCACCCGTCCCATAATCCTAACCCGTACGCTCACACTAACCCGCGCCCTCACACGTACGCTCCCCCTAAACCGTTGTCGTACCCTGACCTAGACCCTAAACCGTCCCCGTCCCCTAACCCTAAACCTAGCGCGAACCCTAACCCTAACCCTTCCCCGAAGCCTTCCCCTCACCCGTCCCCTAATCCTAACCCGTACGCTCACACTAACCCGCGCCCTCACACGTACGCTCCCCCTAAACCGTTGTCGTACCCTCACCTGGACCCTAAACCGTCCCCGTCCCCTAACCCTAACCCTAGCCCGAACCCTAACCCTAACCCTTCCCCGAAGCCTTCCTCTCACCCGTCCCATAATCCTAACCCGTACGCTCACACTGACCCGCGCCCTCACACGTACGCTCCCCCTAAACCGTTGTCGTACCCTCACCTGGACCCTAAACCGTCCCCGTCCCCTAACCCTAACCCTAGCCCGAACCCTAACCCTAACCCTTCCCTGAAGCCTTCCCCTCACCCGTCCCCTAATCCTAACGCGTACGTGCACACTAACACGCGCCCTCACACGTACGCTCCCCCTAAACCGTTGTCGTACCCTGACCTAGACCCTAAACCGTCCCCGTCCCCTAACCCTAAACCTAGCGCGAACCCTAACCCTAACCCTTCCCCGAAGCCTTCCCCTCACCCGTCCCCTAATCCTAACCCGTACGCTCACACTAACCCGCGCCCTCACACGTACGCTCCCCCTAAACCGTTGTCGTACCCTCACCTGGACCCTAAACCGTCCCCATCCCCTAACCCTAACCCTAGCCCGAACCCTAACCCTAACCCTTCCCCGAAGCCTTCCCCTCACCCGTCCCCTAATCCTAAACCGTACGCTCACACTAAACCACGCCTTCACACGTACGCTCCCCCTAAACCGTTGTCGTACCCTCACCTGGACCCTAAACCGACCCCGTCCCTTAACCATAATCCTAGCCCGAACCCTAACCCTAAACCTTCCCCGAAGCCTTCCCCTCACCCGTCCCCTAATCCTAACACCTACGCTCACACTAACCCGTGCCCTCACACGTATGCTCCCCCTAAACCGTTGTCGTACCCTCACCTGGACCATAAACCGTCCCCGTCCCCTAACACTAACCTTAGCCCGAACCCTATCCCTAACCCTTCCCCGAAGCCTTCCCCTCACCCGTCCCCTAATCCTAACCAGTAGGCTCACACTAACCCGCGCCCTCACACGTAAGCTCCCCCTAAACCGTTGTCGTAGCCTCACCTGGACCCTAAACCGTCCCCGTCCCCTAACCCTAATCCTAGCCCGAACCCTAACCCTAACCCTTCCCCGAAGCCTTCCCCTCACCCTTCCCCTAATCCTAACCCGTACGCTCACACTAACCCATGCCCTCACACGTACGCTCCCCCTAAACCGTTGTCGTACCCTCACCTGGACCCTAAACCGTCCCCGTCCCCTAACCTTAACCCTAGCCCGAACCCTAACACTAACCCTTCCCCGAAGCCTTCCCCTCACCCGTCCCCTAATCCTAACCCGTACGCTCACACTAACCCGCACCCGCACACGTACGCTCCCCCTAAACCGTTGTCGTACCCTCACCTGGACCCTAAACCGTCCCCTAACCCTAACCCTAACCCTAGCCCGAACCCTAACCCTAACCCTTCCCCGAAGCCTTCCCCTCACCCGTCCCCTAATCCTAACGCGTACGTGCACACTATCCCGCGCCCTCACACGTACGCTCCCCCTAAACCGTTGTCGTACCCTCACCTGGACCCTAAACCGTCCCCGTCCCCTAACCCTAAACCTAGCGCGAAACCCTAACCCTAACACTTCCCCGAAGCCTTCCCCTCACCCGTCCCCTAATCCTAACCCGTACGCTCACACTAACCCACGCCCTCACACGTACGCTCCCCCTAAACCGTTGTCGTACCCTCACCTGGACCCTAAACCGTCCCCGTCCCCTAACCCTAACCCTAGCCCGAACCCTAAACCTAACCCTTCCCCGAAGCCTTCCCCTCACACGTCCCCTAATCCTAACCCGTACGCTCACACTAACCCACGCCCTCACACGTACGCTCCCCCTAAACCGTTGTCGTACCCTTACCTGGACCCTAAACCGTCCCCGTCCCCTAACCCTAACCCTAGCCCGAACCCTAATCCTAACCCTTCCCCGAAGCCTTCCCCTCACCCGTCCCCTAATCCTAACCCGTACGCGCACACTAACCCGCGCCCTCACACGTACGCTCCCCCTAAACCGTTGTCGTATCCTCACCTGGACCCTAAACCGTCCCCGTCCCCTAAACTTAACCCTAACCCAAAACCTAACCCTAACCCTTCCCCGAAGCCTTCCCCTCACCCGTCCCCTAATCCTAACCCGTACGCTCACACTAACCCGTGCGCTCACACGTACGCTCCCCCTAAACCGTTGTCGTACCCTCACCTGGACACTAAACCGTCCCCGTCCCCTAACCCTAACCCTAGCCCGAACCCTAAACCTAACCCTTCGCCGAAGCCTTCCCCTCACCAGTCCCCTAATCCTAACCCGTACGCTCACACTAACCCACGCCCTCACACGTACGCTCCCCGTAAACCGTTGTCGTACACTCACCTGGACCCAAAACCGTCCCCGTCCCCTAACCCTAACCCTAGCCCGAACCCTAAACCTAACCCTTCCCCGAAGCCTTCCACTCACACGTCCCCTAATCCTAACCCGTACGCTCACACTAACCCACGCCCTCACACGTACGCTCCCCCTAAACCGTTGTCGTACCCTCACCTGGACCCTAAACCGTCCCCGTCCCCTAACCCTAACCCTAGCCCGAACCCTGATCCTAACCCTTCCCCGAAGCCTTCCCCTCACCCGTCCCCTAATCCTAACCCGTACGCTCACACTAACCCACGCCTTCACACGTACGCTCCCCCGAAACCGTTGTCGTACCCGCACCTGTACCCTAAACCGTCCCCGTCCCCTAACCCTAACCCTAGCAAGAACCCTAACCCTAACCCTTGCCCGAAGCCTTCCCCTCACCCGTCCCCTAATCCTAACCCGTACGCTCACACTAACCCACGCCCTCACACGTACGCTCCCCCTAAACCGTTGTCGTACCCTCACCTGGACCCTAAATCATCCCCGTCCCCTAACCCTAACCCTAGCCTAAACCCTAAACCTAACCCTTCCCTGAAGCCTTCCTCTCACCCGTCCCGTAATCCTAACCCGTACGCTCACACTAAACCGCGCCCTCACACGTACGCTCCCCCTAAACCGTTGTCGTATGCTCACCTGGACCCTGAAACGTCCCCGTCCCCTAACACTAACCCTAGCCCGAACCCTAACCCTAACCGTTCCCCGAAGCCTTCCCCTCACCCGTCCCCTAATCCTAACCAGTACGCTCACACTAACCCGCGCCCTCACACGTACGCTCCCCCTTAACCATTGTCGTACCCTCACCTGGACCCTAAGCCGTCCCCGTCCCCTAACCCTAACCCTAGCCCGAACCCTAACCCTAACCCTTCCCCGAAGCCTTCCCCTCACCCGTCCCCTAATCCTAACGCGTACGTGCACACTAACCCGCGCCCTCACACGTACGCTCCCCCTAAACCGTTGTCGTACCCTCACCTGGACCCTAAACCGTCCCCGTCCCCTAACCCTAAACCTAGCGCGAACCCTAACCCTAACCCTTCCCCGAAGCCTTCCCCTCACACGTCCCCTAATCCTAACCCGTAGGCTCACACTAACCCGCGCCCTCACACGTATGCTCCCCCTAAACCGTTGTCGTACCCTCACCTGGACCCTAAACCGTCCCCGTCCCCTAACCCTAACCCTAGCCCGAACCCTAAACCTAACCCTTCCCCGAAGCCTTCCCCTCACACGTCCCCTAATCCTAACCCGTACGCTCACACTAACCCACGCCCTCACACGTACGCTCCCCCTAAACCATTGTCGTACCCTCACCTGGACCCTAAACCGTCTCCGTCCCCTAACCCTAACCCTAGCCCGAACCCTAACCCTAACCCTTCCCCGAAGCCTTCCCCTCACCCGTCCCCTAATCCTAACCCGTACGCTCACACTAACCCGCACCCTCACACGTACGCTCCCCCTAAACCGTTGTCGTACCCTCACCTGGACCCTAAACCGTCCCCGTCCCCTAACCCTAACCCTAGCCCGAACCCTAAACCTAACCCTTCCCCGAAGCCTTCCCCTCACCCGCCCCCTGATCCTAACTCGTACGCTCACACTAACCCGCGCCCTCACACGTACGCTCCCCCTAAACCGTTGTCGTACCCTCACCTGGACCCTAAACCATCCCCGTCCCCTAACCCTAGCCCGAACCCTAACCCTAACACTTCCTCGAAGCCTTCCCCTCACCCGTACCCTAATCCTAACCCGTATGCTCACACAAACCTTCGCCCTCACACGTACGCTCCCCGCCAACCGTTGTCGTACCCTCACCTGGACCCTAAACCGTTCCCGTCCCCTAATCCCAACCCTAGCCCGAACCCTAACCCTAACACTTCCCCGAAGCCTTCCCCTCACCCGTCCCATAATCCTAACCCGTACACTCACACTAACCCGCGCCCTCACACGTACGCTCCCCCTAAACCGTTGTCGTACCCTCACCTGGACCCTAAACCGTCCCCGTCCCCTAACCCTAACCCTAGCCAGAACCCTAACCCTAACCCTTCCCTGAAGCCTTCCCCTCACACGTCCCCTCATCGTAACCCGTACGCTCACTCTAACCCGCGCCCTCACACGTACACTCCCCGAAAACCGTTGTCATACCCTCACCTGGACCCTAAACCGTCCCCTTCCCCTAACCCTAAACCTAGCCCAAACCCTAACCCTAACACTTCCACGAAGCCTTCCGCTCACCCGTCCCCAAATCCTAACCCGTACGCTCACACTAACCCGCGCCCTCACACGTACTCTCCCCCTAAACCGTTGTCGTACCCTCACCTGGACCCTAAACCGTCCCCGTTCCCTAACCCTAACCCTAGCCCGAACCCTAACCCTAACCCTTCCCCGAAGCCTTCCCCTCACCCGTCCCCTAATCCTAACCCGTACATGCACACTAACACGCGCCCTCACACGTACGCTCCCCCTAAACCGTTGTCGTACCCTCACCTAGACCCTAAACCGTCCCCGTCCGCTAACCCTAAACCTAGGCCAAACCCTAACCCTAAACCTTCCCCGAAGCCTTCCCGTCACCCGTCCCCTAATCCTAAGCCGAACGCTCACACTAACCTGCGCCCTCACACGTACGCTCCCCCTAAACCGTTGTCGTACCCTCACCTGGACCCTAAACCGTCCCCGTCCCCTAACCCTAACCCTAGCCCGAACCCTAACCCTAACCCTTCCCCGAAGCCTTCCCCTCACCCGTCCCCTAATCCTAACCCGTACGCTCACACTAACCCACGCCCTCACACGTACACTCCCCCTAAAGCTTTGTCGTACCCTCACCTGGACCCTAAACCGTCCCCATCCCCTAACCCTAACCCTAACCCTAACCCTAACCCTAACCCTAACCCTAACCCTAACCCTAGCAAGAACCCTAAACCTAACCCTTGCCCGAAGCCTTCCCCTCACCCGTCCCCTAATCCTAACCCGTACGCTCACACTAACCCACGCCCTCACACGTACGCTCCCCTTCAACCGTTGTCGTACCCTCACCTGGACCCTAAACCGTCCCCGTCCCCTAACCCTAATCCTAGTCCGAACCCTAACCCTAACCCTTCCCCGAAGCCTTCCCCTCACCCGTCCCCTAATCCTAACCCGTACACTCACACCAACCCGCGCCCTCACACGTACGCTCCCCCTCAACCGTTGTCGTACCCTCACCTGGACCCTAAACCGTCCCCGTCCCCTAACCCTCACCCTAGCCCGAACCCTAACCCTAACCCTTCCCCGAAGCCTTCCCCTCACCCGTCCCCTAATCCTAACCCGTACGCTCACACTAACCCGCGCCCTCACACGTACGCTCCCCCTAAACCGTTGTCGTACCCTCACCTGGACCCTAAACCGTCCCCGTCCCCTAACCCTAACCCTAGCCCGAACCCTAGCCCTAACCTTCCCCGAAACCTTCCCCTCACCCGTCCCCTAATCCTAACCGGTACGCTCACACTAACCCGCGCCCTCACACGTACGCTCCTCCTAAACCGTTGTCGTACCCTGACCTGGACCCTAAACCGTCCCCGTCCCCTAACCCTAACCCTAGCCCGAACCCTAACCCTAACCCTTCCCCGAAGCCTTCCCCTCAACCGTCCCCTAATCCTAACCCGTACGCTCACACTAACCAGCGCCCTCACACGTACGCTCCCCCTAAACAGTTGTCGTACCCTCACATGGACCCTAAACCGTCTCCGTCCCCTAACTCTAACCCTAGCCCGAACCCTAACCCTAACCCTTCCCCGAAGCCTTCCCCTCACCCGTCCCCTAATCCTAACCCGTACACTCACACTAACCCATGCCCTCACACGTACGCTCCCCCTAAACCGTTGTCGTACCCTCACCTGGACCCTAAACCGTCCCCGTCCCCTAACCCTAACCCTAGCCCGAACCCTAACCCTAACCCTTCCCTGAAGCCTTCCCCTCACCCGTCCTCTAACCCTAACCCGTACGCTCACACTAACCCGCGCCCTCACACGTACGCTTCCCCTAAACCGTTGTCGTACCCTCACCTGGACCCTAAACCGTCCCCGTCCCCTAACCCTAACCCTGGTCCGAAGCTTAACCCTAACCCTTCCCCGAAGCCTTCACCTCACCCGTCCCCTAATCCTAACCCGTACTCACACACTCACCCGCGCCCTCACACGTATGCTCCCACTAAACCGATGTCGTACCCTCACCTGGACCCTAAACCGTCCCCGTCCCCTAACCTTAGCCCGAACCCTAACCCTAACACTTCCCCGAAGCCTTCCCCTCACCCGTCCCCAAATCGTAACGGGTACGCTCACACGAACCCACGCCCTCACACGTACGCTCCCCCTAAATCGTTGTCGTACACACACCTGGACCCTAAACCATCCCCGTCCCCTAACCCTAACCCTAGCCCGAACCCTAACCCTAACCCTTCCCCGAAGCCTACCCCTCACTCGTCCCCTAATCCTAACGCGTACGTGCACACTAACACGCGCCCTCACACGTACGCTCCCCCTAAACCGTTGTCGTACCCTCACCTGGACCCTAAACCGTCCCCGTTCCCTAACCCTAAACCGAGCGCGAACCCTAACCCTAACCCTTGCCCGAAGCCTTCCCCTCACCCGTCCCCTAATCCTAACCCGTACGCTCACAATAAACCACGACCTCAATCGTACGCTCACCCTAAACCGTTGTCGTACCCTCAACTGGAACCTAAACCGTCCCCGTCCCCTAACCCTAACCCTAGCCCGAACCCTAACCCTAACCCTTCCCCGAAGCCTTCCCCTCACCCGTCCCCTAATCCTAACCCGTACGCTCACACTAACCCGCGCCCTCACACGTACGCTCCACCTAAACCGTTGTCGTACCCTCACCTGGACCCTAAACCGTCCCCGTCCCCTAACCCTAACCCTAGCCCGAAACCGAACCCTAACCCTTCCCCGAAGCCTTCCCCTCACCCGTCCCCTCATCCTAACCCGTACGCTCACACTAACCCGCGCCCTTACACGTACGCTCCCCCTAAACCGTTTTCGTACCCTCACCTGGACCCTAAACCGTCCCCGTCCCCTAACCCTAACCCTAGCCCGAACCCTAACCCTAACACTTCCCCGAAGCCTTCCCCTCACCCGTCCCCTAATCCTAACCCGTACTCTCACACTAACCCGCGCCCTCACAGGTATGCTCCCCCTCAACCGTTGTCGTACCCTCACCTGGACCCTAAACCGTCCCCGTCCCGTAACCTTAACCCTAGCCCGAATCCTAACCCTAACCCTTCCCCGAAGCCTTCCCCTCACCCGTCCCCTAATCCTAACCCGTACGCTCACACTAACCCATGCGCTCACACGTACGCTCCCCGAAAACCGTTGTCGTACCCTCACCTGGACCCTAAACGGTCCCCGTCCTCTAACCCTAACCCTAGCCCGAACCCTAACCCTAACACTTCCCCGAAGCCTTCCCCTCACCCGTCCCCTAATCCTAACCCGTACGCTCACACTAACCCGCGCCCTCACACGTACGCTCCCCCTAAACCGTTGTCGTACCCTCACCTGGACCCTAAACCGTCCCCGTACCCTAACCCTAACCCTAGCCCGAACCCTAACCCTAACCCTTCCCTGAAGCCTTCCCCTCACCCGTCCCCTAATCCTAACGCGTACGTGCACACTAACACGCGCCCTCACACGTACGCTCCCCCTAAACCGTTGTCGTTCCCTGACCTAGACCCTAAACCGTCCCCGTCCCCTAACCCTAAACCTAGCGCGAACCCTAACGCTAACCCTTCCCCGAAGCCTTCCCCTCACCCGTCCCCTAATCCTAACCCGTACGCTCACACTAACCCGCGCCCTCACACGTACGCTCCCCCTAAACCGTTGTCGTACCCTCACCTGGACCCTAAACCGTCCCCGTCCCCTAACCCTAACCCTAGCCCGAACCCTAACCCTAACCCTTCCCCGAAGCCTTCCTCTCACCCGTCCCATAATCCTAACCCGTACGCTCACACTGACCCGCGCCCTCACACGTACGCTCCCCCTAAACCGTTGTCGTACCCTGACCTAGACCCTAAACCGTCCCCGTCCCCTAACCCTAAACCTAGCGCGAACCCTAACCCTAACCCTTCCCCGAAGCCTTCCCCTCACCCGTCCCCTAATCCTAACCCGTACGCTCACACTAACCCGCGCCCTCACACGTACGCTCCCCCTAAACCGTTGTCGTACCCTCACCTGGACCCTAAACCGTCCCCGTCCCCTAACCCTAACCCTAGCCCGAACCCTAACCCTAACCCTTCCCCGAAGCCTTCCTCTCACCCGTCCCATAATCCTAACCCGTACGCTCACACTGACCCGCGCCCTCACACGTACGCTCCCCCTAAACCGTTGTCGTACCCTCACCTGGACCCTAAACCGTCCCCGTCCCCTAACCCTAACCCTAGCCCGAACCCTAACCCTAACCCTTCCCTGAAGCCTTCCCCTCACCCGTCCCCTAATCCTAACGCGTACGTGCACACTAACACGCGCCCTCACACGTACGCTCCCCCTAAACCGTTGTCGTACCCTGACCTAGACCCTAAACCGTCCCCGTCCCCTAACCCTAAACCTAGCGCGAACCCTAACCCTAACCCTTCCCCGAAGCCTTCCCCTCACCCGTCCCCTAATCCTAACCCGTACGCTCACACTAACCCGCGCCCTCACACGTACGCTCCCCCTAAACCGTTGTCGTACCCTCACCTGGACCCTAAACCGTCCCCATCCCCTAACCCTAACCCTAGCCCGAACCCTAACCCTAACCCTTCCCCGAAGCCTTCCCCTCACCCGTCCCCTAATCCTAAACCGTACGCTCACACTAAACCACGCCTTCACACGTACGCTCCCCCTAAACCGTTGTCGTACCCTCACCTGGACCCTAAACCGTCCCCGTCCCTTAACCATAATCCTAGCCCGAACCCTAACCCTAAACCTTCCCCGAAGCCTTCCCCTCACCCGTCCCCTAATCCTAACACCTACGCTCACACTAACCCGTGCCCTCACACGTATGCTCCCCCTAAACCGTTGTCGTACCCTCACCTGGACCATAAACCGTCCCCGTCCCCTAACACTAACCTTAGCCCGAACCCTATCCCTAACCCTTCCCCGAAGCCTTCCACTCACACGTCCCCTAATCCTAACCAGTACGCTCACACTAACCCGCGCCCTCACACGTACGCTCCCCCTTAACCATTGTCGTACCCTCACCTGGACCCTAAGCCGTCCCCGTCCCCTAACCCTAACCCTAGCCCGAACCCTAACCCTAACCCTTCCCCGAAGCCTTCCCCTCACCCGTCCCCTAATCCTAACGCGTACGTGCACACTAACCCGCGCCCTCACACGTACGCTCCCCCTAAACCGTTGTCGTACCCTCACCTGGACCCTAAACCGTCCCCGTCCCCTAACCCTAAACCTAGCGCGAACCCTAACCCTAACCCTTCCCCGAAGCCTTCCCCTCACACGTCCCCTAATCCTAACCCGTAGGCTCACACTAACCCGCGCCCTCACACGTATGCTCCCCCTAAACCGTTGTCGTACCCTCACCTGGACCCTAAACCGTCCCCGTCCCCTAACCCTAACCCTAGCCCGAACCCTAAACCTAACCCTTCCCCGAAGCCTTCCCCTCACACGTCCCCTAATCCTAACCCGTACGCTCACACTAACCCACGCCCTCACACGTACGCTCCCCCTAAACCATTGTCGTACCCTCACCTGGACCCTAAACCGTCTCCGTCCCCTAACCCTAACCCTAGCCCGAACCCTAACCCTAACCCTTCCCCGAAGCCTTCCCCTCACCCGTCCCCTAATCCTAACCCGTACGCTCACACTAACCCGCACCCTCACACGTACGCTCCCCCTAAACCGTTGTCGTACCCTCACCTGGACCCTAAACCGTCCCCGTCCCCTAACCCTAAACCTAGCCTGAACCCTAACCCTAACCCTTCGCCGAAGCCTTCCCCTCACCAGTCCCCTAATCCTAACGCGTACGTGCACACTAACACGCGCCCTCACACGTACGCTCCCCCTAAACCGTTGTCGTACCCTCACCTGGACCCTAAACCGTCCCCGTCCCCTAACCCTAACCCTAGCCCGAACCCTAACCCTAACCCTTCCCCGAAGCCTTCCCCTCACCCGTCCCCTAATCCTAACCCATACGCTCACACTAACCCGCGCCCTCACACGTACGCTCCCCCTTAACCGTTGTCGTACCCTCACCAGGACCCTAAACCGTCCCCGTCCCCTAACCCTAACCCTAGCCCGAACCCTAACCCTAACTCTTCCCCGAAGCCTTACCCTCACCCGTACCCTAATCCTAACCCGTACGCTCACACTAACCCGCGCCCTCACACGTACGCTCCCCCTAAACCATTGTCGTACCCTCACCTGGACCCTGAACCGTCCCCGTCCCCTAACCCTAACTTTAGCCCGAAACCTAACCCTAACCCTTCCCCGAAGCCTTCCCCTCACCCGTCCCCTAATCCTAACCCGTACGCTCACACGACCCCGCGCCGTCACACGTACGCTCCCCCTAAACCATTGTCGTACCCTCACCTGGACCCTAAACACTCCCCGTCCCCTAACTCTAACCCTAGCCCGAACCCTAACCCTAACCCTTCCCCGAAGCCTTCCCCTCACCCGTCACCTAATCCTAACCCGTACGCTCACAATAACCCGCGCCTTCACATGTACGCTCCCCCTAAACCGTTGTAGTACACTCAGCTGGACCCTAAACCGTCCCCATTCCCTAACCCTAACCCTAGCCCGAACCCTAACCCTAACCCTTCCCCGAAGCCTTCCCCTCACCCGTCCCCTAATGCTAACCCATACGCTCACACTAAGCTGCGCCCTCACACGTACGCTCCCCCTAAACCGTTGTCGTACCCTCACCTGGACCCTAAACCGTCCCCGTACCCTAACCCTAACCCTAGCCCGAACCCTAACCCTAACCCTTTCCCGAAGCCTTCCCCTCACCCGTCCCCTAATCCTAACCCGTACGCTCACACTAAACCACGCCCTCACACGTACGCTCCCCCTAAACCGTTGTCATACCGTCACCTGGATCCTAAACCGTCCCCGTCCCCTAACCCTAACCCTAGCTCGAACCCTAACCCTAACCCTTCCCCGAAGCCTTCCCCTCACCCGTCCCCTAATCCTAACCCGTACACTCACACTAACCCGCGCCCTCACACGTACGCTCCCCCTAATCCGTTGTCGTACCCTCACCTGGACCCTAAACCGTCCCCGTCCCCTAACCCTAACCCTAGCTCGAACCCTAACCCTAACCCTTCCCCGAAGCCTTCCCCTCACCCGTCCCCTAATCCTAACCCATACGCTCACACTAAGCCGCGCCCTCACACGTACACTCCCCCTAAACCATTGTCGTACCCTCACCTGGACCCTAAACCGTCCCCGTACCCTAACCCTAACCCTAGCCCGAACCCTAACCCTAACCCTTCCCTGAAGCCTTCCCCTCACCCGTCCCCTAATCCTAACCCGTACGCTCACACTAACCCACGCCCTCACACGTACGCTCCCCCTAAACCGTTGTCGTAACCTCACCTGGACCCTAAACCGTCCCCGTCCCCTAACCCTAACCGTAGCCCGAACCCTAACCCTAACACTTCCCCGAAGCCTTCCCCTCACCCGTCCCCTAATCCTAACCCGTACGCTCACACTAAACCACGCCCTCACACGTACGCTCCCCCTAGACCGTTGTCGTACCCTCACCTGGACCCTAAACCATCCCCGTCCCCTAACCCTAACCCTAGCCCGAACCCTAACCCTAACACTTCCCCGAAGCATTCCCCTCACCCGTCCCCTAATCCTAACCCGTACGCTCACACTAACCCACGACCTCACACGTACGCTCCCCCTAAACCGTTGTTGTACCCTCACCTGGACCCTAAACCGTCCCCATCCCCTAACCCTAACCCTAGCCCGAACCCTAACCCTAACACTTGCCTGAAGCCTTCCCCTCACCCGTCCCCTAATCCTAACCCGTACGCTCACACTAACACACGCCCTCACACGTACGCTCCCTCTAAACCGTTGTCGTACCCTCACCTGGACCCTAAACGATCCCCGTCCCCTAAACCTAACCCTAGCCCGAACCCTAACCCTAACCCTTCCCCGAAGCTTTCCCCTCACCCGTCCCCTAATCCTAACCCGTACGCTCACAATAACCCGCGCCCTCACACGTACGCTCCCCCTAAACCGTTGTCGTAACCTCACCTGGACCCTAAACCGTCCCCGTCCCCTAACCCTAACCCTAACCCTAACCCTAACCCTAACCCTCACCTGGACACTAAACCGTCCCCATTCCCTATCCCTAACCCTAGCCCGAACCCTAACCCTAACCCTTCCCCGAAGCCTTCCCCTCAACCGTCCCCTAATCCTAACCCGTACGCTCACACTAACCCGCGCCCTCACACGTACGCTCCCCCTAAACCGTTGTCGTACCCTCACCTGGACCCTAAACCGTCCCCGTCCCCTAACCCTAACCCTAGCCCGCACCCTAACCCTAACCCTTCCCCGAAGCCTTCCCCTCACCCGTCCCCTAATCCTAACCCGTACGCTCACACTAACCCGCGCCCTCACACGTACCCTCCCCCTAAACCACTGTCGTACCCTCACCTGGACCCTAAATCATCCCCGACCCCTAACCCTAACCCTAGCCTACACCCTAAACCTAACGCTTCCCTGAAGCCTTCCCCTCACCCGTCCCCTAATCCTAACCCGTACGCTCACACTCACCCGCGCCCTCACACGTACGCTCCCCCTAAACCGTTGTCGTACCCTCACCTGAACCCTGAACCGTCCCCATTCCCTAACCCTAACTTTAGCCCGAACCCTAACCCTAACCCTTCCCCGAAGCCTTCCCCTCACCCGTCCCCTAATCCTAAACCGTACGCTCACACGAACCCGCGCCGTCACACGTACGCTCCCCCTAAACCATTGTCGTACCCTCACCTGGACCCTAAACCGTCCCCGTCCCCTAACCCTAATCCTAGCCCGAACCCTAACCCTAACCCTTCCCCGAAGCCTTCCCCTCACCCGTCCCCTAATCCTAACCCGTATGCTCACAATAACCCGCGTCTTCACATGTACGCTCCCCCTAAACCGTTGTAGTACACTCAGCTGGACCCTAAACTGTCCCCATACCCTAACCCTAACCCTAGCCCGAACCCTAACCCTAACCCTTCCCCGAAGCCTTCCCCTCACCTGTCCCCTAATGCTAAACCATACGCTCACACTAAGCCGCGCCCTCACACGTACGCTCCCCCTAAACCGTTGTCGTACCCTCACCTGGACCCTAAACCGTCCCCGTCCCCTAACCCTAACCCTAGCTCGAACCCTAACCCTAACCCTTCCCCGAAGCCTTCCCCTCACCCGTCCCCTAATCCTAACCCATACGCTCACACTAAACCACGCCCTCACACGTACGCTCCCCCTAAACCGTTGTCATACCGTCACCTGGATCCTAAACCGTCCCCGTCCCCTAACCCTAACCCTAGCTCGAACCCTAACCCTAACCCTTCCCCGAAGCCTTCCCCTCACCCGTCCCCTAATCCTAACCCGTACACTCACACTAACCCGCGCCCTCACACGTACGCTCCCCCTAAACCGTTCTCGTACCCTCACCTGGACCCTAAACCGTCCCCGTCCCCTAACCCTAACCCTAGCCCGCACCCTAACCCTAACCCTTCCCCGAAGCCTTCCCCTCACCCGTCCCCTAATCCTAACCCGTACGCTCACACTAACCCGCGCCCTCACACGTACACTCCCCCTAAACCATTGTCGTACCCTCACCTGGACCCTAAATCATCCCCGTCCCCTAACCCTAACCCTAGCCTAAACCCTAAATCTAACCCTTCCCTGAAGCCTTCCCCTCACCCGTCCCCTAATCCTAACCCGTACGCTCACACTAACCCGCGCCCTCACACGTACGCTCCCCCTAAACTGTTGTCGTACCCTCACCTGGACCCTGAACCGTCCCCGTCCCCTAACCCTAACCCTAGCCCGAACCCTAACCCTAACCCTTCCCCGAAGCCTTCCCCTCACCCGTCCCCTAATCCTAACCAGTACGCTCACAGTAACCCGCGCCCTCACACGTACGCTCCCCCTAAACCATTGTCGTAGCCTCACCTGGACCCTAAACCGTCCCCGTCCCCTAACCCTAACCCTAGCCCGAACCCTAACCCTAACCCTTCCCCGAAGCCTTCCCCTCACCAGTCCCCTAATCCTAACCCGTACGCTCACACTAACCCACGCCCTGACACGTACGCTCCCCCTAAACCGTTGTCGTACCCTCACCTGGACCCTAAACCGTCCCCGTCCCCTAACCCTAACCCTAGCCCGAACCCTAAACCTAACACTTCCCTGAAGCCTTCCCCTCACCCGTCCCCTAATCCTAACCCGTACGCTCACACTAACCCACGCCCTGACACGTACGCTCCCCCTAAACCGTTGTCGTACCCTCACCTGGACCCTAAACCGTCCCCGTCCCCTAACCCTAACCCTAGCCCGAACCCTAACCCTAACCCTTCCCCGAAGCCTTCCCCTCACCCGTCCCCTAATCCTAACCCGTACGCTCACACTAACCCACGCCCTCACACGTACGCTCCCCCTAGACCGTTGTCGTACCCTCACCTAGACCCTAAACCGTCCCCGTCCCCTAACCCTAACCCTAGCCCGAACCCTAACCCTAACCCTTCCCAGAAGCATTCCCCTCACCCGTCCCCTAATCCTAACCCGTACGCTCACAGTAACCCGCGCCCTCACACGTACGCTCGCCCTAAACCGTTGTCGTACACTCACCTGGACCCTAATCCGTCCCCCTACCCTAACCCTAACCCTAGCCCGAACCCTAACCCTAACCCTTCCCCGAAGCCTTCCCCTCACCCGTTCCCTAATCCTAACCCATACGCTCACACTAACCCGCGCCCTCACACGTACGCTCCCCCTAAACCGTTGTCATACCCTCACCTGGACCCTAAACCGTCCCCGTACCGTAACCCTAACCCTAGCCCGAACCCTAACCCTAACACTTCCCCGAAGCCTTCCGCTCACCCGTCCCCTAATCCTAACCCGTACGCTCACACTAACCCACGCCCTCACACGTACGCTCCCCCTAAACCATTGTCGTACCCTCACCTGGACCCTAAACCGTCCCCGTCCCCTAACCCTAACCCTAGCCCGAACCCTAACCCTAACCCTTCCCCGAAGCCTTCCCCTCACCCGTCACTTAATCCTAACCCGTACGCTCACACTAACCCGCGCCGTCACTCGTACACTCCCCCTAAACCGTTGTCGTCCCCTCACCTGGACCCTAAACCGTCTCCGTCCCCTAACCCTAACCCTAGCCCGAACCCTAACCCTAACCCTTCCCCGAAGCCTTCCCCTCACCCATCACCTAATCCTAACCCGTACGCTCACACTAACCCGCGACCTCACACGTACACTCCCCCTAAACCATTGTCGTACCCTCAGCTGTACCCTAAATCATCCCCGTCCCCTAACCCTAACCCTAGCCTAAACCCTAAACCTAACCCTTCCCCGAAGCCTTCCCCTCACCCGTCCCCTAATCCTAACCCGTACGCTCACACTAACCCGCGCCCTCACACGTACGCTCCCCCTAAACCGTTGTCGTACCTTCACCTGGACCCTGAACCGTCCCCGTCCCCTAACCCTAACCCTAGCCCGAACCCTAACCCTAACCCTTCCCCGAAGCCTTCCCCTCACCCGTCCCCTAATCCTAACCCGTACGCTCACACTAACCCACGCACTCACACGTACACTCCCCCTAAACCGTTGTCGTACCCTCACCTGGACCCTAAACCGTCCCCGTCCCCTAACACTAACCCTAGCCCGAACCCTAACCCTAACACTTCCCCGAAGCCTTCCCCTCACCCGTCCCCTAATCCTAACCCGTACCCTCACACTAACCTGCGCCCTCACACGTACGCTCCCCCTAAACCGTTGTCGTACCCTCACCTGGACCCTAAACCGTCCCCGTCACCTAACCCTAACCCTAGCCCGAACCCTAACACTCACCCTTCCCTGAAGCCTTCCCCTCACCCGTCCCCTAATCCTAACACGTACGCTCACACTAACACACGCCCTCACACGTACACTCCCCCTAAACCGTTGTCGTACCCTCACCTGGACCCTAAACAGTCCCCGTCCCCTAACCCTAACCCTAGCCCGAAACCTAACCCTAACACTTCCCAGAAGCATTCCCCTCACCCGTCCCCTAATCCTAACGCGTACGCTCACACGAACCTGCGCCCTCACACGTACGCTCCCTCTAAACCGTTGTCCTCCCCTCACCTGGACCCAAAACCGTCCCCGTACCCTAACCCTAACCCTAGCCCGAACCCTAACCCTAACCCTTCCCCGAAGCCTTCCCCTCAACCGTCCCCTAATCCTAACCCGTACGCTCACACTAACCTGCGCCCTCACACGTACACTCCCCCTAAACCGTTGTCGTACCCTCACCTGGACCCTAAACCGTCCCCATTCCCTAACCCTAACCCTAGCCCGAACCCTAACCCTAACCCTTCCCCGAAGCCTTCCCCTCACCCGTTCCCTAATCCTAACCCATACGCTCACACTAACCCGCGCCCTTACACGTACGCTCCCCCTAAACCGCTGTCGTACCCTCACCTGGACCCTAAACCGTCCCCGTCCCCTAACCCTAACGCTAGCCTGAACCCTAACCCTAACACTTCCCCGAAGCCTTCCCCTCACCCGTCCCCTAATCCTAACCCGTACGCTCACACTAACCCGCACCCTCACACGTACGCTCCCCCTAAACCGTTGTCGTACACTCACCTGAACCCTAAACCGTCCCCGTCCCCTAACCCTAACCCTAGACCGAACCCTAACCCTAACCCTTCCCCGAAGCCTTCCCCTCACCCGTCCCCTAATCCTAACCCGTACGCTCACACTAACCACGCCCTCACACGTACGCTCCCCCTAAACTGTTGTCGTTCCCTCACCTGGACCCTAAACCGTCCCCGTCCCCTAACCCTAACCCTAGCCCGAACCCTAACCCTAACCCTTCCCCGAAGCCTTCCCCTCACCCGTCCCCTAATCCTAACCCGTACGCTCACACTAACCCGCGCCCTCACACGTACGCTCCCCCTCAACCGTTGCCGTAACCTCACCTGGACCCTAAACCGTCCCCGTCCCCTAACCCTAACCCTTCCCCGAAGCCTTCCCCTCACCCGTCCCCTAATCCTAACCCGTACGCTCACACTAACCCACGCCATCACACGTACGCTCCCCCTAAACCGTTGTCGTACCCTCACCTGGACCCAAAACCGTCCCCGTCCCCTAACCCTAACCCTAGCCCGAACCCTAACCCTAACACTTCCCCGAAGCCTTCCCCTCACCCGTCCCCTAATCCTAACCCGTACGCTCACACTAAACCACGCCCTCACACGTACACTCCCCCTAAACCGTTGTCGTACACTCACCTGGACCCTAAACCGTCCCCGTCACCTAACCCTAACCCTAGCCCGAACCCTAACCCTAACCCTTCCCCGAAGCCTTCCCCTCACCCGTCCCCTAATCCTAACCCATACGCTCACACTAACCCGCGCCCTCACACGTACGCTCCCCCTAAACCGTTCTCGTACCCTCACCTGGACCCTAAACCGTCCCCGTACCCTAACCCTAACCCTAGCCCGAACCCTAAACCTAACCCTTCCCCGAAGCCTTCCCCTCACCCGACCCCTAATCCTAACCCGTACGCTCACACTAACACGCGCCCTCACACGTACGCTCCCCCTAAACCGTTGTCATACAGTCACCTGGACCCTAAACCGTCCCCGTCCCCTAACCCTAACCCTAGCCCGAACCCTAACCCTAACCCTTCCCCGAAGCCTTCCCCTCACCCGTCCCCTAATCCTAACCCGTACGCTCACAATAAGCCGCACCCTCACACGTACGCTCCCCCTAAACCGTTGTCGTACCCTCACCTGGACCCTAAACCGTCCCCATTCCCTAACCCTAACCCTAGCCCGAACCCTAACCCTAACCCTTCCCCGAAGCCTTCCCCTCTCACATCCCCTAATCCTAACCCATACGCTCACACTAACCCGCGCCCTCACACGTACGTTCCCCCTAAACCGTTGTCGTACCCTCACCTGGATCCTAAACCATCCCCGTACCCTAACTCTAACCCTAGCCCGAACCCTAATCCTAACCCTTCCCCAAAGCCTTCCCCTCACCCGTCCCCTAATCCTAACCCGTATGCTCACACTAACCCGCGCCCTCACACGTACGCTCCCCCTAAACCGTTGTCGTACCCTCACCTGGACCCTAAACCGTCCCCGTCCCCTAACCCTAACCCTAGCCCGAACCCTAACCCTAACCCTTCCCCGAAGCCTTCCCCTCACCCGTCCCCTAATCCTAACCCGTACGCTCACACTAACCCGCGCCCTCACACGTACGCTCCCCCTAAACCGTTGTCGTACCCTCACCTGCACCCTAAACCGTCCCCGAACCCGAACCCTAACCCTAACCCTTTCCCGAAGCCTTCCCCTCACCCGTCCCCTAATCCTAACCCGTACGATCACAGTAACCCGCGCCTTCACACGTACGCTCCCCCTCAACCGTTGCCGTAACCTCACCTGGACCCTAAACCGTCCCCGTCCCCTAACCCTAACCCTTCCCCGAAGCCTTCCCCTCACCCGTCCCCTAATCCTAACCCGTACGCTCACACTAACCCACGCCATCACACGTACGCTCCCCCTAAACCGTTGTCGTACCCTCACCTGGACCCAAAACCGTCCCCGTCCCCTAACCCTAACCCTAGCCCGAACCCTAACCCTAACCCTTCCCCGAAGCCTTCTCCTCACCCGTCCCCTAATCCTAACCCGTACGCTCACACTAAACCACGCCCTCACACGTACACTCCCCCTAAACCGTTGTCGTACACTCACCTGGACCCTAAACCGTCCCCGTCACCTAACCCTAACCCTAGCCCGAACCCTAACCCTAACCCTTCCCCGAAGCCTTCCCCTCACCCATCCTCTAATCCTAACCCGTACGCTCACACTAACCCACGCCCTCACACGTACGCTCCCCCTAAACCGTTGTCGTAACCTCACCTGGACCCTACACCGTCCCCGTCCCCTAACCCTAACCCTAGCCCGAACCCTAACCCTAACCCTTCCCCGAACCCTTCCCCTCACCCGTCCCCTAATCCTAACCCGTACGCTCACCCTAACCCGCGCCCTCACACGTACGCTGCCCCTAAACCGTTGTCGTCCCCTCACCTGGACCCAAAACCGTCCCCGTCCCCTAACCCTAACCCTAGCCCGAACCCTAACCCTAAACCTTCCCCGAAGCCTTCCCCTCACCCGTCACCTAATCCTAATCCGTACGCTCATACTAACCCGCGCCCTCACACGTACACTCCCCCTAAACTGTTGTCGTACCCTCACCTGGACCCTAAAACGTCCCCGTCCCCTAACCCTAACCCTAGCCCGAACCCTAACCCTCACCCTTCCCCGAAGTCTTCCCCTCAACCGTCCCCTAATCCTAACCCGTACGCTCACACTAACCCTCGCCCTCACACGTACGCTCCCCCTAAACCGTTGTCGTACCCTCACCTGGACCCTGAACCGTCCCCGTCCCCTAAACCTAACCGTAGCCCGAACCCTAAACCTAACCCTTCCCCGAAGCCTTCCCCTCACCCGTCCCCTAATTCTAACCAGTACGCTCACACTAAACCGTGCCCTCACACGTACGCTCCCCCTAAACCGTTGTCGTACCCTCAACTGGACCCTAAACCGTCCCCGTCCCCTAACCCTAACCCTAGCCCGAACCCTAAACCTAACCCTTCCCCGAAGCCTTCCCCTCACCCGTCCCCTAATCCTAACCCTTACGCTCACACTAACCCGTGCCCTCACACGTACGCTCCCCCTAAACCGTTGTCGTACCCTCCCCTGGACCCTAAACGGTCCCAATCCCCTAACCCTAACCCTAGCCCGAACCCTAAACCTCACCCTTCCCCGAAGCCTTCCCCTCACCCGTCCCCTAATCCTAACCCGTACGCTCACACTAACCCGCCCCCTCACACGTACGCTCCCCCTAAACCGTTGTCATACCGTCACCTGGACCCTAAACCGTCCCCGTCCCCAACCCTAACCCTAGCCCAAACCCTAACCCTAACCCTTCCCCGAAGCCTTCCCCTCACCCGTCCCCTAATCCTAACCCGTACGCTCACAATAAGCCGCGCCTTCACACGTACGCTCCCCCTAAACCGTTGTCGTTCCCTCACATGGACCCTGAACCGAACCCGTCCCCTAACTCTAACCCTAGCCCGAACCCTAACCCTAACCCTTCCCCGAAGCCTTCCCCTCACCCGTCCCCTATTCCTAACCAGTACGCTCACACTAACCAGCGCCCTCACACGTACGCTCCCCCTAAACCGTTGTCGTACCCTCACCTGGACCCTAAACCGTCCCCGTACCCTAACTCTAACCCTAGCCCGAACCCTAACCCTAACCCTTACCCGAAGCCTTCCCCTCACCCGTCCCCTAATCCTAACACGTATGCTCACACTAACCCGCGCCCTCACACGTACGCTCCCCCTAAACCGTTGTCGTAACCTCACCTGGACCCTAAACTGTCCCGTCCCCTAACCCTAACCCTAGCCCGAACCCTAACCCTAACCCTTCCCCGAAGCCTTCCCCTCACCCGTCCCATAATCCTAACCCGTACGCTCACACTAACCCACGCCCTCACACGTACGCTCCCCTAAACTGTTGTCGTACCCTCACCTGGACCCTAAACCGTCCCCGTCCCCTAACCCTAACCCTAGCCCGAACCCTAACCCTAACCCTTCCCCGAAGCCTTCCCCTCACCCGTCCCCTAATCCTAACCCGTACGCTCACACTAACCCGCGCCCTCACACGTATGCTCCCCCTAAACCGTTGTCGTAACCTCACCTGGACCCTAAACCGTCCCCGTCCCCTAACCCTAACCCTAGCCCGAACCCTAACCCTAACACTTCCCCGAACCCTTCCCCTCACCGTCCCCTAATCCTAACCCGTACGCTCACCCTAACCCGCGCCCTCACACGTACGCTGCCCCTAAACCGTTGTCGTCCCCTCACCTGGACCCAAAACCGTCCCCGTCCCCTAACCCTAACCCTAGCCCGAACCCTAACCCTAAACCTTCCCCGAAGCCTTCCCTTCACCCGTCCCCTAATCCTAACCCGTACGCTCAAACTAACCCGCGCCCTCACACGTACACTCCCCCTAAACCGTTGTCGTACCCTCACCTGGACCCTAAACCGTCCCCGTCCCCTAACCCTAACCCTAGCCCGAACCCTAACCCTAACCCTTCCCCGAAGCCTTCCCCTCAACCGTCCCCTAATCCTAACCCGTACGCTCACACTAACCCTCGCCCTCACACGTACACTCCCCCTAAACCGTTGTCGTACCCTCCCCTGGACCCTAAACGATCCCCATCCCCTAACCCTAACCCTAGCCCGAACCCTAAACCTAACCCTTCCCCGAAGCCTTCCCCTCACCCGACCCCTAATCCTAACCCGTACGCTCACACTAACACGCGCCCTCACACGTACGCTCCCCCTAAACCGTTGTCATACAGTCACCTGGACCCTAAACCGTCCCCGTCCCCTAACCCTAACCCTAGCCCGAACCCTAACCCTAACCCTTCCCCGAAGCCTTCCCCTCACCCGTCCCCTAATCCTAACCCGTACGCTCACAATAAGCCGCACCCTCACACGTACGCTCCCCCTAAACCGTTGTCGTACCCTCACCTGGACCCTAAACCGTCCCCATTCCCTAACCCTAACCCTAGCCCGAACCCTAACCCTAACCCTTCCCCGAAGCCTTCCGCTCACACATCCCCTAATCCTAACCCATACGCTCACACTAACCCGCGCCCTCACACGTACGCTCCCCCTCAACCGTTGTCGTACCCTCACCTGGACCCTAAACCGTCCCCATCCCCTAACCCTAACCCTAGCCCGAACCCTAACCCTAACCCTTCCCCGAAGCCTTCCCCTCACCCGTCCCCTAATCCTAACCCGTACGCTCACACTAACCCTCGCCGTCACACGTACGCTCCCCCTCAACCGTTGTCGTACCCTCACCTGGACCCTAAACCGTCCCCGTCCCCTAACCCTAACCCTAGCCCGAACCCTAACCCTAACCCTTCCCCCAAGCCTTCCCCTCACCCGTCCCCTAATCCTAACCCGTACGCACACACTAACCCGCGCCCTCACACGTACGCTCCCCCTAAACCGTTGTCGTACCCTCACCTGTACCTTAAACCGTCCCCGTCCCCTAACCCTAACCCTAGCCCGAACCCTAACCCTAACACTTCCCCGAAGCCTTCCCCTCACCCGTCCCCTAATCCTAACCCGTACGCTCACACTAACCCGCGCCCTCATACGTACGCTCCCCGAAAACCGTTGTCATACACTCACCTGCACCATAAACGGTCCCCGTCCCCTAACCCTAACCCTACTCCAAACCCTAACCCTAACACTTCCCCGAAGCCTTCCCCTCACCCGTCCCATAATCCTAACCCGTACGCTCACACTAACCCGCGCCCTCACACGTACGCTCCCCCTAAACCGTTGTCGTAACCTCACCTGGACCCTAAACCGTCCCCGTCCCCTAACCCTAACCCTAGCCCGAACCCTAACCCTAACCCTTCCCCGAAGCCTTCCCCTCACCCGTCCCCTAATCCTAACCCGTACATTCACCCTAACCCGCGCCCTCACACGTACGCTGCCCCTAAATCGTTGTCGTCCCCTCACCTGGACCCAAAACCGTCCCCGTTCCCTAACCCTAACCCTAACCCGAACCCTAACCCTAACCCTTCCCCGAAGCCTTCCCCTCACCCGTCCCCTAATCCTAACCCGTACGCTCACACTAACCCGCGCCCTCACACGTACGCTCCCCATAAACCGTTGTCGTAACCTCACCTGGACCCTAAACTGTGCCCGTCCCGTAACCCTAACCCTAGCCCGAACCCTAACCCTAACCCTTCCCCGAAGCCTTCCCCTCACCCGTCCCCTAATCCTAACCCGTACGCTCACCCTAACCCGCGCACTCACACGTACGCTGCCCCTAAACCGTTGTCGTCCCCTCACCTGGACCCAAAACCGTCCCCGTCCCCTAACCCTAACCCTAGCCCGAACCGTAACCCTAACTCTTCCCCGAAGCCTTCCCCTCACCCGTCCCCTAATCCTAACCCGTACGCTCACACTAACCCGCGCCCTCACACGTACACTCCCCGTAAACCGTTGTCGTACCCTCACCTGGACCCTAAACCGTCCCCGTCCCCTAACCCTAACCCTAACCCGAAACCTAACCCTAACCCTTCCCCGAAGCCTTCCCCTCACCCGTCCCCTAATCCTAACCCGTACGCTCACACTAACACGCTCCCTCACACGTACGCTCCCCCTAAACCGTTGTCGTACCCTCACCTGGACCCTGAACCGTCACCGTCCCCTAACCCTAACCCTAGCCCGAACCCTAACCCTAACCCTTCCCCGAAGCCATCCCCTCACCCGTTCCCTAAACCTAACCCGTACGCTCACACTAACACGCGCCCTCACACGTACGCTCCCCCTAAACCGTTGTCGTAACCTCACCTGGACCCTAAACCGTCCCCGTCCCCTAACCCTAACCCTAGCCCGAACCCTAACCCTAACCCTTCCCCGAAGCCTTCCCCTCACCCGTCCCCTAATCCTAACCCGTACGCTCACACTAACCCGCGCCCTCACACGTACGCTCCCCCTAAACCGTTGTCGTACCCTCACCTGGACCCTAAACCGTCCCCGTCCCCTAACCCTAACCCTAGCCCGAACCCTAACCCTCACCCTTCCCCGAAGTCTTCCCCTCACCCGTCCCCTAATCCTAACCCGTACGCTCAAACTAACCCGCGCCCTCAAACATACGCTCCCCCTAAACCGTTGTCGTACCCTCACCTGGACCCTAAACCATCCCCTAAACCTAACACTAACCCTAGCCCGAACCCTAACACTAACCCTTCCCCGAAGCCTTCCCCTCACCCGTCCCCTAATCCTAACCCGTACGCTCACACTAACCCGCGCCCTCACACGTACGCTGCCCCTAAATCGTTGTCGTCCCCTCACCTGGACCCAAAACTGTCCCCGTTCCCTAACCCTAACCCTAACCCGAACCCTAACCCTAACCCTTCCCTGAAGCCTTCCCCTCACCCGTCCCCTAATCCTAACCCGTACGCTCACACTAACCCACGCCCTCACACGTACACTCCCCCTAAACCGCTATGTTCCCTCACCTGGACCCTAAACCGTCCCCGTCCCCTAACCCTCACCCTAGCCCGAACCCTAACCCTAACCCTTCCCCGAAGCCTTCCCCTCACCCGTCCCCTAATCCTAACCCGTACGCTCACACTAACCCGCGCCCTCACACGTACGCTCCCCCTCAACCGTTGTCGTACCCTCACCTGGACCCTAAACCGTCCCCGTCCCCTAACCCTAACCCTAGCCCGAACCCTAACCCTAACCCTTCCCCGAAGCCTTCCCCTCAAGCGTCCCCTAATCCTAACCCGTACGCTCACACTAACCCTCGCCGTCACACGTACGCTCCCCCTCAACCGTTGTCGTACCCTCACCTGGACCCTAAACCGTCCCCGTCCCCTAACCCTAACCCTAGCCCGAACCCTAACCCTAACCCTTCCCCCAAGCCTTCCCCTCACCCGTCCCCTAATCCTAACCCGTACGCTCACACTAACCCGCGCCCTCACACGTACGCTCCCCCTAAACCGTTGTCGTACCCTCACCTGGACCCTAAACCGTCCCCGTCCCCTAACCCTAACCCTAGCCCGAACCCTAACCCTAACCCTTCCCCGAAGCCTTCCCCTCACCCGTCCCCTAATCCTAACCCGTACGCTCACACTAACCCGCGCCCTCATACGTACGCTCCCCGAAAACCGTTGTCATACACTCACCTGGACCATAAACGTTCCCCGTCCCCTAACCCTAACCCTACTCCAAACCCAAACCCTAACACTTCCCCGAAGCCTTCCCCTCACCCGTCCCATAATCCTAACCCGTACGCTCACACTAACCCGCGCCCTCACACGTACGCTCCCCCTAAACCGTTGACGTAACCTCACCTGGACCCTAAACCGTCCCCGTCCCCTAACCCTAACCCTAGCCCGAACCCTAACCCTAACCCTTCCCCGAAGCCTTCCCCTCACCCGTCCCCTAATCCTAACCCGTACATTCACCCTAACCCGCGCCCTCACACGTACGCTGCCCCTAAATCGTTGTGGTCCCCTCACCTGGACCCAAAACCGTCCCCGTTCCCTAACCCTAACCCTAACCCGAACCCTAACCCTAACCCTTCCCCGAAGCCTTCCCCTCACCCGTCCCCTAATCCTAACCCGTACGCTCACACTAACCCGCGCCCTCACACGTACGCTCCCCATAAACCGTTGTCGTAACCTCACCTGGACCCTAAACCGTCCCCGTCCCGTAACCCTAACCCTAGCCCGAACCCTAACCCTAACCCTTCCCCGAAGCCTTCCCCTCACCCGTCCCCTAATCCTAACCCGTACGCTCACCCTAACCCGCGCACTCACACGTACGCTGCCCCTAAACCGTTGTCGTCCCCTCACCTGGACCCAAAACCGTCCCCGTCCCCTAACCCTAACCCTAGCCCGAACCGTAACCCTAACTCTTCCCCGAAGCCTTCCCCTCACCCGTCCCCTAATCCTAACCCGTACGCTCACACTAACCCGCGCCCTCACACGTACACTCCCCCTAAACCGTTGTCGTACCCTCACCTGGACCCTAAACCGTCCCCGTCCCCTAACCCTAACCCTAACCCGAAACCTAACCCTAACCCTTTCCCGAAGCCTTCCCCTCACCCGTCCCCTAATCCTAACCCGTACGCTCACACTAACACGCGCCCTCACACGTACGCTCCCCCTAAACCGTTGTCGTACCCTCACCTGGACCCTGAACCGTCCCCGTCCCCTAACCCTAACCCTAGCCCGAACCCTAACCCTAACACTTCCCCGAAGCCTTCCCCTCACCCGTTCCCTAATCCTAACCCGTACGCTCACACTAACACGCGCCCTCACACGTACGCTCCCCCTAAACCGTTGTCGTAACCTCACCTGGACCCTAAACCGTCCCCGTCCCCTAACCCTAACCCTAGCCCGAACCCTAACCCTAACCCTTCCCCGAAGCCTTCCCCTCACCCGTCCCCTAATCCTAACCCGTACGCTCACACTAACCCGCGCCCTCACACGTACGCTCCCCCTAAACCGTTGTCGTACCCTCACCTGGACCCTAAACCGTCCCCGTCCCCTAACCCTAACCCTAGCCCGAACCCTAACCCTCACCCTTCCCCGAAGTCTTCCCCTCACCCGTCCCCTAATCCTAACCCGTACGCTCACACTAACCCGCGCCCTCAAACATACGCTCTCCCTAAACCGTTGTCGTACCCTCACCTGGACCCTAAACCATCCCCTAAACCTAACACTAACCCTAGCCCGAACCCTAACACTAACCCTTCCCCGAAGCCTTCCCCTCACCCGTCCCCTAATCCTAACCCGTACGCTCACACTAACCCGCGCCCTCACACGTACGCTGCCCCTAAATCGTTGTCGTCCCCTCACCTGGACCCAAAACTGTCCCCGTTCCCTAACCCTAACCCTAACCCGAACCCTAACCCTAACCCTTCCCTGAAGCCTTCCCCTCACCCGTCCCCTAATCCTAACCCGTACGCTCACACTAACCCGCGCCCTCACACGTACGCTCCCCATAAACCGTTGTCGTAACCTCACCTGGACCCTAAACCGTCCCCGTCCCCTAACCCTAACCCTAGCCCGAACCCTAACCCTAACCCTTCCCCGAAGCCTTCCCCTCACCCGTCCCCTAATCCTAACCCGTACGCTCACACTAACGCGCGCCCTCACACGTACGCTCCCCCTCAACCGTTGTCGTACACTCACCTGGACCCTAAACCGTCCCCGTCCCCTAACCCTAACCCTAGCCCTAACCCTAACCCTAACCCTTCCCCGAAGCCTTCCCCTCACCCGTCCCCTAATCCTAACCCGTACGCTCACACTAACCCGCGCCCTCACACGTATGCTCCCCCTAAACCGTTGTCGTACCCTCACCTGGACCCTAAACCGTCCCTGTCCCCTAACCCTAACCCTAGCCCGAACCCTAACCCTAAACCTTCCCCGAAGCCTTCCCCTCACCCGTCCCCTAATCCTAACCCGTACGCTCACACTAACCAGCGCCCTCACACGTACGCTACCCCTAAACCGTTGTCGTACCCTCACCTGGACCCTAAACCGTCCCCGTCCCCTAACCCTAACCCTAGCCCGAACCCTAGCCCTAACCCTTCCCCGAAGCCTTCCCCTCACCCGTCCCCTAATCCTAACCCGTACGCTCACACTAACCCGCGCCCTCACACGTACGCTCCCCCTAAGCCGTTGTCGTACCCTCACCTGGACCCTAAACCGTCCCCGTCCCCTAACCCTAACCCTAGCCCGAACCCTAACCCTAACCCTTCCCCGCACCCTTCCACTCACCCGTACCCTAATCCTAACCCGTACGCTCACACTAACCCGCGCCCTCACACGTACGCTCCCCCTAAACCGTTGTCGTACCCTCACCTGGACCCTAAACCGTCCCCGTCCCCTAACCCTAACCCTAGCCCGAACCCTAACCCTAACCCTTCCCCGCACCCTTCCCCTCACCCGTACCCTAATCCTAACCCGTACGCTCACACTAACCCGCGCCCTCACACGTACGCTCCCCCTAAACCGTTGTCGTACCCTCACCTGGACCCTAAACCGTCCCCGTCCCCTAACCCTAACCCTAGCCCGAACCCTAGCCCTAACCCTTCCCCGAAGCCTTCCCCTCACCCGTCCCCTAATCCTAACCCGTACGCTCACACTAACCCGCGCCCTCACACGTACGCTCCCCCTAAGCCGTTGTCGTACCCTCACCTGGACCCTAAACCGTCCCCGTCCCCTAACCCTAACCCTAGGCCGAACCCTAACCCTAACCCTTCCCCGCACCCTTCCGCTCACCCGTACCCTAATCCTAACCCGTACGCTCACACTAACACACGCCCTCACACGTACGCTCCACATAAACCGTTGTCGTACCCTAACCTGGACCCTAAACCATCCCCGTCCCCTAACCCTAACCCAAGCCCGAACCCTAACCCTAACCCTTACCCTTGCCCGAAGCCTTCCCCTCACCCGTCCCCTAATCCTAACCCGTACACTCACACTAACCCACGCCCTCACACGTACGCTCCCCGTAAACCGTTGTCGTAACCTCACCTGGACCCTAAAACGTCCCCGTCCCCTAAACCTAACCCTAGCCCAAACCCTAACCCTAACCCTTCCCCGAAGCCTTCTCCTCACCCGTCCCCTAATCCTAACGCGTACGCTCACACTAACCCGCGCCCTCACACTTACGCTCCCCCTAAACCGTTGTCGTACCCTCACCTGGACCCTAAACCGTCCCCGTCCCCTAACCCTAACCCTAGCCCGAACCCTAACCCTAACACTTCCCCGAAGCCTTCCCCTCACCCGTCCCCTAATCCTAACCCGTACGCTCACACTAAACCACGCCCTCACACGTACGCTCCCCCTAAACCGTTGTCGTTCCCTCACCTGGACCCTAAACCGTCTCCGTCCCCTAACACTAAACCTAGCCCGAACCCTAACCCTAACCCTTCCCCGAAGCCTTCCCCTCACCCGTCCCCTAATCCTAACCCGTACGCTCACACTAACCCGCGCCCTCACACGTACGCTCCCCCTAAACCGTTGTCGTACTCTCACCTGGACCCTAAACCGTCCCCGTCCCCTAACCCTAACCCTAGCCCGAACCCTAACCCTAACCCTTCCCCGAAGCCTTCCCCTCACCCATCCCCTAATCATAACCCGTACGCTCACACTAACCCGCGCCCTCACACTTACGCTCCCCCTCCACCGTTGTCGTACCCTCACCTGGACCCTAAACCGTCCCCGTCCCCTAACCCTAACCCTAGCCCGAACCCTAACCCTAACCCTTCCCCGAAGCCTTCCCCTCACCCGTCCCCTAATCCTAACCCGTACGCTCACACTAACCCGCGCCCTCACACGTACGCTCCCCCTAAACCGTTGTCGTACCCTCACCTGGACCCTAAACCGTCCCCGTCCCCTAACCCTAACCCTAGCCCGAACCCTAACCCTAAACCTTCCCCGAAGCCTTCCCCTCACCCGTCCCCTAATCCTAACCCGTACGCTCACACTAACCCGCGCCCTCACACGTACGCTCCCCCTAAACAGTTGTCGTACCCTCACCTGGACCCTAAACCGTCCCCGTCCCCTAACCCTAACCCTAGCCCGAACCCTAGCCCTAACCCTTCCCCGAAGCCTTCCCCTCACCCGTCCCCTAATCCTAACCCGTACGCTCACACTAACCCACGCCCTCACACGTACGCTCCCCCTAAGCCGTTGTCGTACCCTCACCTGGACCCTAAACCGTCCATGTCCCCTAACCCTAACCCTAGCCCGAACCCTAACCCTAACTCTTCCCCGCACCCTTCCACTAACCCGTACCCTAATCCTAACCCGTACGCTCACACTAACCCGCGCCCTCACACGTACGCTCCCCCTAAACCGTTGTCGTACCCTCACCTGGACCCTAAACCGTCCCCGTCCCCTAACCCTAACCCTAGCCCGAACCCTAACCCTAACCCTTCTCCGAAGCCTTCCCCTCACCCATCCCCTAATCCTAACCCGTACGCTCACACTAACCCGCGCCCTTACACGTACGCTCCCCCTAAACCGTTGTCGTACCCTCACCTGGACCCTAAACCGTCCCCGTCCCCTAACCCTAACCCTAGCCCGAACCCTAACCCTAACCCTTCCCCGAAGCCTTCCCCTCACCCGTCCCCTAATCCTAACCCGTACGCTCACACTAACCCGCGCCCTCAAACATACGCTCCCCGTAAACCGTTGTCTTACCCTCACCTGGACCCTAAACCGTCCCCGTCCCCTAACCCTAACCCTAGCCCGAACACTAACCCTAACCCTTCCCCGAAACCTTCCCCTCACCCGTCCCCTAATACTAACCCGTACGCTCACACTAACACGCACCCTCACACGTACGCTCCCCCTAAACCGTTCTCGTACCCTCACCTGGACCCTAAACCGTCCCCGTCCCCTAACCCTAACCCTAGCCCGAACCCTAACCCTAACCCTTCCCCGAAGCCTTCCCCTCACCCGTCCCCTAATCCTAACCCGTAGGCTCACACTAACCCGTGCCCTCACACGTACGCTCCCACTAAACCGTTGTCGTACCCTCACCTGGACGCTAAACCGTCCCCGTCCCCTAACCCTAACCCTAGCCCGAACCCTAACCCTAACCCTTCCCCGAAGCCTTCCCCTCACCCGTCCCCTAATCCTAACCCGTACGCTCACACTAACCCGTGCCCTCACACGTACGCTCCCCCTCAACCATTGTTGTACCCTCACCTGGACCCTAAACCGTCCCCGTCCCCTAACCCTAACCCTAGCCCGAACCCTAACCCTAATCTTTCCCCGAAGCCTTCCCCTCACCCGTCCCCTAATCCTAACCCGTACGCTCACACTAACCCACGCCCTCACACGTACGCTCCCCCTAAACCGTTGTCGTACCCTCACCTGGACCCTAAACCGTCCCCGTACCCTAACCCGAACCCTAGCCCGAACCCTAAACCTAATCCTTCCCCGAAGCCTTCCCCTCACCCGTCCCCTAATCCTAACCCATACGCTCACCCTAACCCGCGCCCTCACACGTACGCTGCCCCTAAACCTTTGTCGTCCCCTCACCTGGACCCAAAACCGTCCCCGTCCCCTAACCCTAACCCTAGCCCGAACCCTAACCGTAACCCTTCCCCGAAGCCTTCCCCTCACTCGTCCCCTAATGCTAACCCGTACGCTCACACAAACCCGCGCACTCACACGTACACTCGCCCTAAACCGTTGTCGTACCCTCACCTGGAACCTAAACCGTCCCCGTCCCCTAACCCTAACCCTAGCCCGAACCCTAACCCTAACCCTTCCCCGAAGCCTTCCCCTCACCCGTCCCCTAATCCTACCCCGTACGCTCACACTAACCCGCGCCCTCACACGTACGCTCCCCCTAAACCGTTGTCGTACCCTCACCTGGACCCTGAACCGTCCCCGTCCCCTAACCCTAACCCTAGCCTGAACCCTAACCCTAACCCTTCACCGAAGCCTTCCCCTCACCCGTCCCCTAATCCTAACCAGTACGCTCAAACTAACCCGCGCCCTCACACGTACGCTCCCCCTAAACCGTTGTCGTACACTCACCTGGACCCTAAACCGTCCCCGTCCCCTAACCCTAACCCTAGCCCGAACCCTAACCCTAACCCTTCCCCGAACCCTTCCCCTCACCCGTCCCCTAATCCTAACCCGTACGCTCACACTAACCCGCGCCCTCACACATACGCTCCCCCTCAACCGTTGTCATAAACTCACCTTTACCCTAAACCGTCCCCGTCCCCTAACCCTAACCCTAGCCCGAACACTAAACCTAACCCTTCCCCGAAGCCTTCCCCTCACCCTTCCCCTAATCCTAACGCGTACGCTCACCCTAACCCGCGACCTCACACGTACGCTGCCCCTAAACCTTTGTCGTCCCCTCACCTGGACCCAAAACCGTCCCCGTCCCCTAAACCTAACCCTAGGTCAAACCCTAACCCTGACCCTTCCCCGAAGCCTTCCCCTCACCCGTCCCCTAATCCTAACCCGTACGCTCACACTAACCCGCGCCCTCACACGTACACTCCCCCTAAACCGTTGTCGTACCCTCACCTGGACCCTAAACCTTCCCCGTCCCCTATCCCTAACCCTAGCCCGAACCCTAACCCTAACCCTTCCCCGAAGCCTTCCCCTCACCCGTCCCCTAATCCTACCCCGTACCCTCACACTAACCCGCGCCCTCACACGGACACTCCCCCTAAACCGTTGTCGTACCCTCACCTGGACCCTAAATCGTCCCCGTCCCCTAACCCTAAACCTAGCCTGAACCCTAAACCTAACCCTTCCCTGAAGCCTTCCCCTCAACCGTCCCCTAATCCTAACCCGTACGCTCACACTAACCCGGGCCCTCACACGTACGCTACCCCTAAACCGTTGTCGTACCCCCACCTGGACCCTGAACCGTCCCCGTCCCCTAACACTAACCCTAGCCCGAACCCTAACCCTAACACTTCACCGAAGCCTTCCCCGCACCCGTCCCCTAATCCTAACCAGTACGCTCACACTAACCCGCGCCCTCACACGTACGCTCCCCCTAAACCGTTGTCGTACCCTCACCTGGACCCTAAACCGTGCCCGTCCCCTAACCCTAACCCTAGCCCGAACCCTAAACCTAACACTTCCCCGAACCCTTCCCCTCACCCGTCCCCTAATCCTAACCCGTACGCTCACACTAACCCGTGCCCTCACACGTACGCTCCCCCTAAACCGTTGTCGTACCCTCACCTGGACTCTAAACGGTCCCCATCCCCTAACCCTAACCCTAGCCCGAACCATAAACCTAACCCTTCCCCGAAGCCTTCCCCTCACCCGTCCCCTAATCCTAACCCGTACGCTCACACTAACCTGCGCCCTCACACGTACGCTCCCCCTAAACCGTTGTCATACCGTCACCTGGACCCTAAACCGTCCCCGTCCCCTAACCCTAAACCTAGCCCGAACCGTAACCCTAACCCCTCCCCGAAGCCTTCCCCTCACCCGTCCCCTAATCCTAACCCGTACGCTCACAATAACCCGCGCCCTCACACGTACGCTCCCCCTAAACCGTTGTCGTGCCCTCACCTGGACCCTAAACCGTCCCCATTCCCTAACCCTAACCCTAGCCCGAACCCTAACCCTAACCCTTCCCCGAAGCCTTCCCCTCACCCGTCCCCTAATCCTAACCCATACGCTCACACTAACCCGCGCCCTCACACGTACCCTCCCCCTAAACCGTTGTCGTACCCTCACCTGGACCCTAAACCGTCCCCGTACCCTAACCCTAACCCTAGCCCGAACCCTAACCCTAACCCTTCCCCGAAGCCTTCCCCTCAGCCCTAATCCTACCCAGTACGCTCACACTAACCCGCGCCCTCACATGTACGCTCCCCATAAACCGTTGTCGTACCCTCACCTGGACCCTAAACCGACCCCGTCCCCTAACCCTAACCCTAGCCCGAACCCTAACCCTAACCCTTCCCCGAAGCCTTCCCCTCACCCATCCCCTAATCCTAACCCGTACGCTCACACTAACCCGCGCATTCACACGTACGCTCCCCCTAAACCGTTGTCATACCGTCACCTGGACCCTAAACCCTCCCCGTCCCCTAACCCTAACCCTAGCCCGAACCCTAAACCTAACACTTCCCCGAAGCCTTCCCCTCATCCGTGCCCTAATCCTAACCCGTACGCTCACAATAACCCGCGCCCTCACACGTACGCTCCCCCTAAACCGTTGTCGTACGCTCACCTGGACCCTACACCGTCCCCATTCCCTAACCCTAACCCTAGCCCGAACCCTAACCCTAAACCTTCCCCGAAGCCTTCCCCTCACCCGTCCCCTAATCCTAACCCATACGCTCACACTAACCCGCGCCCTCACACGTACGCTCCCCCTAAACCGTTGTCGTACCCTCACCTGGACCCTAAACCGTCCCCGGACCCTAACCCTAACCCTAGCCCGAACCCTAACACTAACCCTTCCCCGAAGCCTTCCCCTCACCCGTCCCCTAATCCTAAACCGTACGCTCACACTAACCCGCGCCCTCACACGTACGCTCCCCCTAAACCGTTGTCGTAACCTCACCTGGACCCTAAACCGTCCCCGTCCCCTAAACCTAACCCTAGCCCGAACCCTAACCCTAACCCTTCCCCGAAGCCTTCCCCTCACCCGTCCCCTAATCCTAACCCGTACGCTCACACTAAACCGCGCCCTCACACGTACGCTGCCCCTAAACCACTGTCGTCCCCTCACCTGGACCCAAAACCGTCCCCGTCCCCTAACCCTAACCCTAGCCCGAACCCTAACCCTAACACTTCCCCGAAGCCTTCCCCTCACCCTTCCCCTAATCCTAACCCGTACGCTCACACTAACCCGTGCCCTCACAGGTACACTCCCCCTAAACCGTTGTCGTACCCTCACCTGGACCCTAAACCGTCCCCGTCCCCTAACCCTAACCCTAGCCCGAACCCGAACCCTAACACTTCCCCGAAGCCTTCCCCTCACCCGTCCCCTAATCCTAACCCGTACGCTCACACTAACCCTCGCCGTCACACGTACGCTCCCCCTCAACCGTTGTCGTACCCTCACCTGGACCCTAAACCGTCCCCGTCCCCTAACCCTAACCCTAGCCCGAACCCTAATCCTAACCCTTCCCCCAAGCCTTCCCCTAACCCGTCCCCTAATCCTAACACGTACGCTCACACTAACCCGCGCCCTCACACGTACGCTCCCCCTAAACCGTTGTCGTACCCTCACCTGGACCCTAAACCGTCCCCGTCCCCTAACCCTAGCCCGAACCCTAACCCTAACCCTTCCCCGAAGCCTTCCCCTCACCCGTCCCCTAATCCTAACCCGTACGCTCACTCTAACCCGTGCCCTCACACGTACGCTCCCCCTAAACCGTTGTCGTACCCTCACCTGGACTCTAAACGGTCCCCATCCCCTAACCCTAACCCTAGCCCGAACCCTAACCCTAACCCTTCCCCGAAGCCTTCCCCTCACCCGTCCCCTAATCCTAACCCGAACGCTCACACTAAACCGCGCCCTCACACGTACGCTGCCCCTAAACCACTGTCGTCCCCTCACCTGGACCCAAAACCGTCCCCGTCCCCTAACCCTAACCCTAGCCCGAACCCTAACCCTAACACTTCCCCGAAGCCTTCCCCTCACCCGTCCCCTAATCCTAACCCGTACGCTCACACTAACCCGTGCCCTCACAGGTACACTCCCCCTAAACCGTTGTCGTACCCTCACCTGGACCCTAAACCGTCCCCGTCCCCTAACCCTGACCCTAGCCCGAACCCGAACCCTAACACTTCCCCGAAGCCTTCCCCTCACCCGTCCCCTAATCCTAACCCGTACGCTCACACTAACCCTCGCCGTCACACGTACGCTCCCCCTCAACCGTTGTCGTACCCTCACCTGGACCCTAAACCGTCCCCGTCCCCTAACCCTAACCCTAGCCCGAACCCTAATCCTAACCCTTCCCCCAAGCCTTCCCCTAACCCGTCCCCTAATCCTAACCCGTACGCTCACACTAACCCGCGCCCTCACACGTACGCTCCCCCTAAACCGTTGTCGTACCCTCACCTGGACCCTAAACCGTCCCCGTCCCCTAACCCTAGCCCGAACCCTAACCCTAACCCTTCCCCGAAGCCTTCCCCTCACCCGTCCCCTAATCCTAACCCGTACGCTCACTCTAACCCGTGCCCTCACACGTACGCTCCCCCTAAACCGTTGTCGTACCCTCACCTGGACTCTAAACGGTCCCCATCCCCTAACCCTAACCCTAGCCCGAACCATAAACCTAACCCTTCCCCGAAGCCTTCCCCTCACCCGTCCCCTAATCCTAACCCGTACGCTCACACTAACCTGCGCCCTCACACGTACGCTCCCCCTAAACCGTTGTCATACCGTCACCTGGACCCTAAACCGTCCCCGTCCCCTAACCCTAACCCTAGCCCGAACCGTAACCCTAACCCCTCCCCGAAGCCTTCCCCTCACCCGTCCCCTAATCCTAACCCGTACGCTCACAATAACCCGCGCCCTCACACGTACGCTCCCCCTAAACCGTTGTCGTGCCCTCACCTGGACCCTAAACCGTCCCCATTCCCTAACCCTAACCCTAGCCCGAACCCTAACCCTAACCCTTCCCCGAAGCCTTCCCCTCACCCGTCCCCTAATCCTAACCCATACGCTCACACTAACCCGCGCCCTCACACGTACCCTCCCCCTAAACCGTTGTCGTACCCTCACCTGGACCCTAAACCGTCCCCGTACCCTAACCCTAACCCTAGCCCGAACCCTAACCCTAACCCTTCCCCGAAGCCTTCCCCTCAGCCCTAATCCTACCCAGTACGCTCACACTAACCCGCGCCCTCACATGTACGCTCCCCATAAACCGTTGTCGTACCCTCACCTGGACCCTAAACCGACCCCGTCCCCTAACCCTAACCCTAGCCCGAACCCTAACCCTAACCCTTCCCCGAAGCCTTGCCCTCACCCGTCCCCTAATCCTAACCCGTACGCTCACACTAACCCGCGCCCTCACACGTACGCTCCCCCTAAACCGTTGTCGTACCCTCACCTGGACCCTAAACCGTCCCCGTCCCCTAACCCTAGCCCGAACCCTAACCCTAACCCTTCCCCGAAGCCTTCCGCTCACCCGTCCCCTAATCCTAACCCGTACGCTCACACTAACCCGCGCCCTCACACGTACGCTCCCCGAAAACCGTTGTCGTACCCTCACCTGGACCATAAACGTTCCCCGTCCCCTAACCCTAACCCTACTCCAAACCCTAACCCTAACACTTCCCCGAAGCCTTCCCCTCACCCGTCCCCTAATCCTAACCCGTACGCTCACACTAACCCGCGCCCTCACACGTACGCTCCCCCTAAACCGTTGTCGTACCCTCACCTGGACCCTAAACCGTCCCCGTACCCTAACCCTAACCCTAGCCCGAATCCTAACCCTAACCCTTCCCCGAAGCCTTACCCTCACCCGTGCCCTAATCCTAACGCGTACGCTCACACTAACCCACGCCCTCACATGTATGCTCCCCCTAAACCGTTGTCGTACCCTCACCTGGACCCTAAACCGTCCCCGTCCCCTAACCCTAACCCTAGCCCGAACCCTAACTCTAACCCTGCCCCGAAGCCTTCCCCTCACCCGTCCCCTAATCCTAACCCGTACGCTCACACTAACCCGCGCCCTCACACGTACGCTCCCCCTAAACCGTTGTCGTACCCTCACCTGGACCCTAAACCGTCCCCGTCCCCTAACCCTAACCCTAGCCCGAACCCTAACCCTAACCCTTCCCCGAAGCCTTCCCCTCACCCGTCCCCTAATCCTAACCCGTACGCTCACACTAACCCGCGCCCTCACACGTACGCTCCCCCTAAACCGTTGTCTTACCCTCACCTGGACCCTAAACCGTGCCCGTCCCCTAACTCTAACCCTAACCCTAACCCTAACCCTAACCCTAACCCTTCCCCGAAGCCTTCCCCTCACCCGTCCCCTAATCCTAACCCGTACGCTCACACTAACCCGCGCCCTCACACATACGCTCCCCCTAAACCTTTGTCGTACCCTCACCTGGACCCTAAACCGTCCCCGTCCCCTAACCCTAACCCTAGCCTGAACCCTAACCCTAACCCTTCCACGAAGCCTTCCCCTCACCCGTCCCCTAATCCTAACCCGTAGGCTCACACTAACCCGCGCCCTCACACATACGCTCCCCCTAAACCGTTGTCGTACCCTCACCTGGACCCTAAACCGTCCCCGTCCCCTAACCCTAACCCTAGCCCGAACCCTAACCCTAACGCTTCCCCAAAGCCTTCCCCTCAACCGTCCCCTAATCCTAACCCGTACGCTCACACTAACACGCGCCCTCACACGTACGCTCCCCCTAAACCGTTGTCGTACCCTCACCTGGACCCTAAACCGTCCCCGTCCCCTAACCCTAACCCTAGCCCGAACCCTAACCCTAACCCTTCCCCGAAGCCTTCCCCTCACCCGTCCACTAATCCTAACCCGTACGCTCACACTAACCCGCGACCTCACACGTACGCTCCCCCTAAACCGTTGTCGTACCCTCACCTGGACCCTAAACCATCCCCGTCCCCTAACCCTAACCCTAGCCCGAACCCTAACCCTAACCCTTCCCCGAAGCATTCCCCCACCCGTCCCCTAATCCTAACCCGTAGGCTCACACTAACCCGCGCCCTCACACGTACTCTACCCCTCAACCATTGTCGTACCCTCACCTGGACCCTAAACCGTCCCCGTCCCCTAACCCTAACCCTAGCCCGAACCCTAACCCTAACACTTCCCCGAAGCCTTCCCCTCACCCGTCCCCTAATCCTAACCCGTACGCTCACACTAACCCGCGCCCTCACACGTACGCTCCCCCTAAACCGTTGTCGTACCCTCACCTGGACCCTAAACCGTCCCCGTCCCCTAGCCCTAACCCTAGCCCGAACCCTAACCCTAACCCTTCCCCGAAGCCTTCCCCTCACCCGTCCCCTAATCCTAACCCGTACGCTCACACTAACCCGCGCCCTCAAACGTACGCTCCCCCTAAACCGTTGTCGTACCCTCACCTGGACCCTAAACCGTCCCCGTCCCCTAACCCTAACCGTAGCCCGAACCCTAACACTAACCCTTCCCCGAAGCCTTCCCCTCACCCGTCCCCTAATCCTAACCCGTACGCTCACACTAACCCGCGCCCTCACACGTACGCTCTCCCTAAACCGTTGTCGTACCCTCACCTGGTCCCTAAACCGTTCCCGTCCCCTAACCCTAACCCTAGCCTGAAGCCTAACCCTAAACCTTCCCTGAAGCCTTCCCATCTCCCGTCCCCTAACCCTAACCCGTACGCTCACACTAACCCACGCCCTCACACGTACGCTCCCCTAAACCGTTGTCGTACCCTCACCTGGACCCTAAACCGTCCCCGTCTCCTAACCCTAACCCTAGACCGAACCCTAACCCTAACCCTTCCCCGAAGCATTCCCCTCACCCGTCCCCTAATCCTAACCCGTACGCACTCATTAACCCGCGCTCTCACACGTACGCTCCCCCTAAACCGTTGTCGTACCCTCACCTGGACCGTAAACCGTCCCCGAGCCCTAACCCTAACCCTAGCCCGAACCCTAACCCTAACCCTTCCCCGAAGCCTTCCCCTCACCCGTCCCCTAATCCTAACCCGTAGGCTCACACTAACCCGCGCCCTCACACGTACGCTCCCCCTAAACCGTTGTCGTACCCTCACCTGGACCCTAAACCGTCCACGTCCCCTAACCCTAACCCTAACCCTAACACTTCCCCGAAGCCTTCCCCTCACCCGTCCCCTAATCCTAACCCGTACGCTCACACTAACCCGCGCCCTCGCACGTACGCTCCCCCTCAACCGTTGTCGTACCCTCACCTGGACCCTAAACCGTCCCCGTACCCTAACCCTAACCCTAGCCCGAACCCTAACCCTAACCCTTCCCCGAAGCCTTCCCTTCACCCGTCCACTAATAATAAACAGTACGCTCACACTAACCCGCGCCCTCACACGTACGCTCCCCCTCTACCGTTGTCGTACCCTCACCTGGACACTAAACCGTCCCAGTCCCCTAACCCTAACCCTAGCCCGAACCCTATCCCTAACACTTCCCCGAGGCCTTCCCCTCACCCGTCCCCTAATCCTAACCCGTACGCTCACACTAACCCGTGCCCTCACACGTACGCTCCCCCTAAACCGTTATCCTACCCTCACCTGGACCCGAAACGGTCCCCATCCCATAACCCTAACCCTAACCCGAACCCTAAACCTAACCCTTCCCCGAAGCCTTCCCCTCAACCGTCCCCTAATCCTAACCCGTACGCTCACACTAACCCGCGCCCTCACACGTACGCTCCCCCTAAACCGTTGTCGTACCCTCACCTGGACCCTAAACCGTCCCCGTCCCCTAACCCTAACCCTAGCCCGAACCCTAAACCTAATCCTTCCCCGAAGCCTTCCCCTCACCTGTCCCCTAATAATAAACAGTACGCTCACACTAACCCGCGCCCTCACACGTACGCTCCCCCTCAACCGTTGTCGAACCCTCACCTGGACCCTAAACCGTCCCAGTCCCCTAACCCTAACCCTAGCCCGAACCCTATCCCTAACCCTTCCCCGAGGCCTTCCCCTCACCCGTCCCCTAATCCTAACCCGTACGCTCACACTAACCCGTGCCCTCACACGTACGCTCCCCCTAAACCGTTGTCCTACCCTCACCTGGACCCTAAACGGTCCCCATCCCCTAACCCTAACCCTAGCCCGAACCCTAACCCTAACCCTTTCCCGAAGCCTTCCCCTCACCCGTCCCCTAATCCTAACCCGTACGCTCACACTAACCCGCGCCCTCACACGTACGCTCCCCCTAAACCGTTGTCGTACCCTCACCTGGACCCTAAACCGTCCCCGTACCCTAACCCGAACCCTAGCCCGAACCCTAAACCTAATCCTTCCCCGAAGCCTTCCCCTCACCCGTCCCCTAATCCTAACCCGTACACTCACACTAACCCGCGCCTTCACACGTACGCTCCCCCTAAACCGTTGTCGTACCCTCACCTGGACCCTAAACCGTCCCCGTCCCCTAACCCTAACCCTAGCCCGAACTCTAACCCTAACCCTTCCCCGAAGCCTTCCCCTCACCCGTCCCCTAATAATAAACAGTACGCTCACACTAACCCGCGCCCTCACACGTACGCTCCCCCTAAACCGTTGTCGTACCCTCACCTGGACCCTAAACCGTCCCAGTCCCCTAACCCTAACCCTAGCCCGAACCCTATCCCTAACCCTTCCCCGAGGCCTTCCCCTCACCCGTCCCCTAATCCTAACCCGTACGCTCACACTAACCCGTGCCCTCACACGTACGCTCCCCCTAAACCGTTGTCGTACCCTCACCTGGACCCTAAACGGTCCCCATCTCCTAACCCTAACCCTAGCCCGAACCCTAAACCTAACCCTTCCCCGAAGCCTTCCCCTCACCCGTCCCCTAATCCTAACCCGTACGCTCACACTAACCCGCGCCCTCACACGTACGCTCCCCCTAAACCGTTGTCGTACCCTCACCTGGACCCTAAACCGTCCCCGTACCCTAACCCGAACCCTAGCCCGAACCCTAAACCTAATCCTTCCCCGAAGCCTTCCCCTCACCCGTCCCCTAATCCTAACCCGTACGCTCACCCTAACCCGCGCCCTCACACGTACGCTGCCCCTAAACCTTTGTCGTCCCCTCACCTGGACCCAAAACCGTCCCCGTCCCCTAACCCTAACCCTAGCCCGAACCCTAAACGTAACCCTTCCCCGAAGCCTTCCCCTCACTCGTCCCCTAATGCTAACCCGTACGCTTACACAAACCCGCGCACTCACACGTACACTCCCCCTAAACCGTTGTCGTACCCTCACCTGGACCCTAAACCGTCCCCGACCCCTAACCCTAACCCTAGCCCGAACCCTAACCCTAACCCTTCCCCGAAGCCTTCCCCTCACCCGTCCCCTAATCCTACCCCGTACGCTCACACTAACCCGCGCCCTCACACGTACACTGCCCCTAAACCGTTGTCGTACCCTCACCTGGACCCTAAACCTTCCCCGTCCCCTATCCCTAACCCTAGCCCGAACCCTAACCCTAACCCTTCCCCGAAGCCTTCCCCTCACCCGTCCCCTAATCCTACCCCGTACCCTCACACTAACCCGCGCCCTCACACGGACACTCCCCCTAAACCGTTGTCGTACCCTCACCTGGACCCTAAATCGTCCCCGTCCCCTAACCCTAAACCTAGCCTGAACCCTAAACCTAACCCTTCCCTGAAGCCTTCCCCTCAACCGTCCCCTAATCCTAACCCGTACGCTCACACTAACCCGGGCCCTCACACGTACGCTACCCCTAAACCGTTGTCGTACCCCCACCTGGACCCTGAACCGTCCCCGTCCCCTAACACTAACCCTAGCCCGAACCCTAACCCTAACACTTCACCAAAGCCTTCCCCGCACCCGTCCCCTAATCCTAACCAGTACGCTCACACTAACCCGCGCCCTCACACGTACGCTCCCCCTAAACCGTTGTCGTACCCTCACCTGGACCCTAAACCGTCCCCGTCCCCTAACCCTAACCCTAGCCCGAACCCTAAACCTAACACTTCCCCGAACCCTTCCCCTCACCCGTCCCCTAATCCTAACCCGTACGCTCACACTAACCTGCGCCCTCACACGTACGCTCCCCCTAAACCGTTGTCATACCGTCACCTGAACCCTAAACCGTGTCCGTCCCCTAACCCTAACCCTAGCCCGAACCCTAACCCTAACCCTTCCCCGAAGCCTTCCCCTCAGCCCTAATCCTACCCAGTACGCTCACACTAACCCGCGCCCTCACATGTACGCTCCCCATAAACCGTTGTCGTACCCTCACCTGGACCCTAAACCGACCCCGTCCCCTAACCCTAACCCTAGCCCGAACCCTAACCCTAACCCTTCCCCGAAGCCTTGCCCTCACCCGTCCCCTAATCCTAACCCGTACGCTCACACTAACCCGCGCATTCACACGTACGCTCCCCCTAAACCGTTGTCATACCGTCACCTGGACCCTAAACCGTCCCTGTCCCCTAACCCTAACCCTAGCCCGAACCCTAAACCTAACACTTCCCCGAAGCCTTCCTCTCACCCGTGCCCTAATCCTAACCCGTACGCTCACAATAACCCGCGCCCTCACACGTACGCTCCCCCTAAACCGTTGTCGTACGCTCACCTGGACCCTAAACCGTCCCCATTCCCTAACCCTAACCCTAGCCCGAACCCTAACCCTAAACCTTCCCCGAAGCCTTCCCCTCACCCGTCCCCTAATCCTAACCCATACGCTCACACTAACCCGCGCCCTCACACGTACGCTCCCCCTAAACCGTTGTCGTACCCTCACCTGGACCCTAAACCGTCCCCGGACCCTAACCCTAACCCTAGCCCGAACCCTAACACTAACCCTTCCCCGAAGCCTTCCCCTCACCCGTCCCCTAATCCTAAACCGTACGCTCACACTAACCCGCGCCCTCACACGTACGCTCCCCCTAAACCGTTGTCGTAACCTCACCTGGACCCTAAACCGTCCCCGTCCCCTAAACCTAACCCTAGCCCGAACCCTAACCCTAACCCTTCCCCGAAGCCTTCCCCTCACCCGTCCCCTAATCCTAACCCGTACGCTCACACTAAACCGCGCCCTCACACGTACGCTGCCCCTAAACCATTGTCGTCCCCTCACCTGGACCCTAAACCGTCCCCGTCCCCTAACCCTAACCCTAGCCCGAACCCTAACCCTAACACTTCCCCGAAGCCTTCCCCTCACCCGTCCCCTAATCCTAACCCGTACGCTCACACTAACCCTCGCCGTCACACATACGCTCCCCCTCAACCGTTGTCGTACCCTCACCTGGACCCTAAACCTTCCCCGTCCCCTAACCCTAACCCTAGCCCGAACCCTAATCCTAACCCTTCCCCCAAGCCTTCCCCTAACCCGTCCCCTAATCCTAACCCGTACGCTCACACTAACCCGCGCCCTCACACGTACGCTCCCCCTAAACCGTTGTCGTACCCTCACCTGGACCCTAAACCGTCCCCGTCCCCTAACCCTAGCCCGAACCCTAACCCTAACCCTTCCCCGAAGCCTTCCCCTCACCCGTCCCCTAATCCTAACCCGTACGCTCACACTAACCCGCGCCCTCACACATACGCTCCCCGAAAACCGTTGTCGTACCCTCACCTGGACCGTAAACGTTCCCCGTCCCCTAACCCTAACCCTACTCCAAACCCTAACCCTAACACTTCCCCAAAGCCTTCCCCTCACCCGTCCCATAATCCTAACCCGTACGCTCACACTAACCCGCGCCCTCACACGTACGCTCCCCCTAAACCGTTGTCGTACCCTCACCTGGACCCTAAACCGTCCCCGTACCCTAACCCTAACCCTAGCCCGAATCCTAACCCTAACCCTTCCCCGAAGCCTTACCCTCACCCGTGGCCTAATCCTAACGCGTACGCTCACACTAACCCACGCCCTCACAGGTATGCTCCCCCTAAACCGTTGTCGTACCCTCACCTGGACCCTAAACCGTCCCCGTCCCCTAACCCTAACCCTAGCCCGAACCCTAACTCTAACCCTGCCCCGAAGCCTTCCCCTCACCCGTCCCCTAATCCTAACCCGTACGCTCACACTAACCCGCGCCCTCACACGTACGCTCCCCCTAAACCGTTGTCGTACCCTCACCTGGACCCTAAACCGTCCCCGTCCCCTAACCCTAACCCTAGCCCGAACCCTAACCCTAACCCTTCCCCGAAGCCTTCCCCTCACCCGTCCCCTAATCCTAACCCGTACGCTCACACTAACCCACGGCCTCACACGTACGCTCCCCCTCAACCGTTGTCGTTCCCTCACCTGGACCCTAAACCGTCCCCGTCCCCTAACCCTAACCCTAGCCTGAACCCTAACTCTAACCCTTCCCCGAAGCCTTCCCCTCACCCGTCCTCTAATCCTAACCCGTACGCTCACAATAACCCGCGCCCTCACACGTACGCTCCCCCTCAACCGTTGTCGTACCCTCACCTGGACCCTGAACCGTCCCCGTCCCCTAAACCTAACCCTAGCCCGAACCCTAACACTAACCTTTCCCCGAAGCCTTCCCCTCACCCGTCCCCTAATCCTAACCCGTACGCTCACACTAACCCACGCCCTCACACGTACGCTCCCCCTCAACCGTTGTCGTACCCTCACCTGGACCCTAAACCGTCCCCGTCCCCTAACCCTAACCCTAGCCCGAACCCTAACCCTAACCCTTCCCTGAAGCCTTCCCCTCACCCGTCCCCTAATCCTAACCCGTACACTCACACTAACCCACGCCCTCACAAGTACGCTCCCCCTAAACCGTTGTCGTACCCTCACCTGGACCCTAAACCGTCCTCGTCCCCTAACCCTAACCCTAGCCCGAACCCTAACCCTAACCCTTCCCCGAAGCCTTCTCCTCACCCCTCCCCTAATCCTAACAAGTACGCTCACACTAACCCGCGCCCTCACACGTACGCTCCCCGAAAACCGTTGTCGTACCCTCACCTGAACCCTAAACGGTCCCCGTCCCCTAACCCTAACCCTAGTCCAAATGCTAACCCTAACACTTCCCCGAAGCCTTCCCCTCACCCGTCCCCTAATCCTAACCCGTACGCTCACAATAACCCGCGCCCTCACACGTACGCTCCCCCTAAACCGTTGTCGTACCCTCACCTGGACCCTAAACCGTCCCCATCCCCTAACCCTAACCCTAGCCCGAATCCTAACCCTAACCCTTCCCCGAAGCCTTCCCCTCACCCGTCCCCTAATCCTAACCCGTACACTCACACTAACCCGCGCCCTCACACGTACGCTCCCCCTCAACCGTTGTCGTACCCTCACCTGGACCCTAAACCGTCCCCGACCCCTAACCCTAACCCTAGCCCGAACCCTAACCCTAACCCTTCCCCGAAGCCTTCCCCTCACCCGTCCCCTAATCCTAACCCGTACGCTCACACTAACCCACGCCCTCACACGTACGCTCCCCCTAAACCGTTGTCGTTCCCTCACCTGGACCCTAAACCGTCCCCGTCCCCTAACCCTAACCCTAGCCCGAACCCTAACCCTAACCCTTCCCCGAAGCCTTCCCCTCACCCGTCCCCTAATCCTAACCCGTACGCTCACACTAACCCACGCCCTCACACGTACGCTCCCCCTAAACCGTTGTCGTTCCCTCACCTGGACCCTAAACCGTCCCCGTCCCCTAACCCTAACCCTAGCCCGAACACTAACCCTAACCCTTCCCCGAAGCCTTCCCCTCACCCGTCCCCTAATCCTAACCCGTACGCTCACACTAACCCGCGCCCTCACACGTACGCTCCCGCTAAACCGTTGTCGTACCCTCACCTGGACCCTAAACCGTCCCCGTCCCCTAACCCTAACCCTAGCCCGAACCCTAACCCTAAACCTTCCCCGAAGCCTTCCCCTCACCCGTCCCCTAATCGTAACCCGTACACTCACACTAACCCGCGCCCTCACACGTACGCTCCCCCTAAACCGTTGTCGTACCCTCACCTGGACCCTAAACCGTCCCCGTCCCCTAACCCTAACCCTAGCCCGAACCCTAGACCTAACTCTTCCCCGAAGCCTTCCCCTCACCCGTCCCCTAATCCTAACCCGTACGCTCACACTAACCCGCGCCCTCACACGTACGCTAGTCCTAAACCGTTGTCGTACCCTCACCTGGACCCTAAACCGTCCCCGTCCCCTAAGCCTAAGCCTAGCCCGAACCCTAACCCTAACCCTTCCCCGAAGCCTTCCCCTCACCCGTCCTCTAATCCTAACCCGTAAGCTCACACTAACCCGCGCCCTCACACGTACGCTCCCCCTAAACCGTTGTCGTACCCTCACCTGGACCCTAAACCGTCCCCGTCCGATAAGCCTAACCCTAGCCCGAACCCTAACCCTAACCCTTCCCCGAAGAATTCCCCTCACCCGTCCCCTAATCGTAACCCGTACGCTCACACTAACCCGCGCCCTCACACATACGCTCCCCCTAAACCGTTGTCGTACCCTCACCTGGACCCTAAACCTTCCCCGTCCCCTATTCCTAACCCTAGCCCGAACCCTAACCCTAACACTTCTCCGAAGCCTTCCCCTCAAACATCCCCTAATCCTGCCCCGTACGCTCACACTAACCCGCGCCCTCACACGTACGAACCCCCTAAACCGTTGTCGTACCCTCACCTGGACCCTAAACCGTCCCCGTCCCCTAACCCTAACCCTAGCCCGAATCCTAACCCTAACCCTTCCCCGAAGCCTTCCCCTCACCCGTCCCCTAATCCTAAACCGTACGCTCACACTAACCCGCGCCCTCACACGTACGCTCCCCCTAAACTGTTGTCGTACACTCACCTGGACCCTAAACCGTCCCCGTCCCCTAACCCTAACCCTAGCCCGAACCCTAACCCTAACCCTTCCCCGAAGCCTTCCCCTCACCCGTCCCCTCATCCTAACCCGTAGGCTCACACTAACCCGCGCCCTCACACGTACGCTCCCCCTAAACCGTTCTCGTACCCTCACCTGGACCCTAAACCGTCCACGTCCCCTAACACTAACCCTAACCCTAACACTTCCCCGAAGCCTTCCCCTCACCTGTCCCCTAATCCTAACCCGTACGCTCACACTAACCCGCTCCCTCACACGTACGCTCCCCCTCAACCGTTGTCGTACCCTCACCTGGACCCTAAACCGTCCCCGTCCCCTAACCCTAACCCTAGCCCGAACGCTAAGCCTAACACTTTCCCGAAGCCTTCCCCTCACCCGTCCCCTAATCCTAAGCAGTACGCTCACACTAACCCGCGCCCTCACACATACGCTCCCCCTAAACCGTTGTCGTACCCTCACCTGGACCCTAAACCGTCCCCGTCCCCTAGCCCTAACCCTAACCCGAACCCTAACCCTAACCCTTCCCCGAAGCCTTCCCCTCACCCGTCCCCTAATCCTAACCCGTACGCTCACACTAACCCGCGGCCTCAAACGTACGCTCCCCCTAAACCGTTGTCGTACCCTCACATGGACCCTAAACCGTCCCCGTCCCCTAACCCTAACCGTAGCCCGAACCCTAACACTAACCTTCCCCGAAGCCTTCCCCTCACCCGTCCCCTAATCCTAACCCGTACGCTCACACTAACCCGCGCCCTCACGCGTACGCTCTCCCTAAACCGTTGTCGTACCCTCACCAGGACCCTAAACCGTCCCCGTCCCCTAACCCTAACCCTAGCCCGAACCCTAACCCTAACCCTTCCCCGAAGCCTTCCCCTCACCCGTCCTGTAATCCTAACCCGTACGCTCACACTAACCCGCACCCTCACACGTACGCTCCCCCTAAACCGTTGTCGTACCCTCACCTCGACCCTAAACCGTCCCCGTCCGATAAGCCTAACCCTAGCCCGAACCCTAACCCTAACCCTTCCCCGAAGCCTTCCCCTCACCCGTCCCCTAATCGTAACCCGTACGCTCACACTAACCCGCGCCCTCACACGTACGCTCCCCGTAAACCGTTGTCGTACCCTCACCTGGACCCTAAACCTTCCCCGTCCCCTATTCCTAACCCTAGCCCGAACCCTAACCCTAACACTTCTCCGAAGCCTTCCCCTCACACATCCCCTAATCCTGCCCCGTACGCTCACACTAACCCGCGCCCTCACACGTACGAACCCCCTAAACCGTTGTCGTACCCTCACCTGGACCCTAAACCGTCCCCGTCCCCTAACCCTAACCCTAGCCCGAACCCTAACCCTAACCCTTCCCCGAAGCCTTCCCATCACCCGTCCCCTAATCCTAACCCGTACGCTCACACTAACCCGCGCCCTCACACGTACGCTCCCCCTAAACCGTTGTCGTACACTCACCTGGACCCTAAACCGTCCCCGTCCCCTAACCCTAACCCTAGCCCGAACCCTAACCCTAACCCTTCCCCGAAGCCTTCCCCTCACCCGTCCACTAATCCTAACCCGTACGCTCACACTAACCCGCGCCCTCACACGTACGCTCCCCCTAAACCGTTGTCGTACCCTCACCTGGACCCTAAACCGACCCCGTCCCCTAACCCTAACCCTAGCCCGAACCCTAACCCTAACCCTTCCCCGAAGCCTTCCCCTCACCCGTCCCCTAATCCTAACCCGTAGGCTCACACTAACCCGCGCCCTCACACGTACGCTCCCCCTAAACCGTTCTCGTACCCTCACCTGGACCCTAAACCGTCCACGTCCCCTAACACTAACCCTAACCCTAACACTTCCCCGAAGCCTTCCCCTCACCTGTCCCCTAATCCTAACCCGTACGCTCACACTAACCCGCGCCCTCACACGTACGCTCCCCCTCAACCGTTGTCGTACCCTCACCTGGACCCTAAACCGTCCCCGTCACCTAACCCTAACCCTAGCCCGAACACTAACCCTAACCCTTTCCCGAAGCCTTCCCCTCACCCGGCCCCTAATCCTAACCAGTACGCTCACACTAACCCGCGCCCTCACACGTACGCTCCCCCTAAACCGTTGTCTTACCCTCACCTGGACCCTAAACCGTGCCCGTCCCCTAACTCTAACCCTAACCCTAACCCTAACCCTAACCCTAAACCTTCCCCGAAGCCTTCCCCTCACCCGTCCCCTAATCCTAACCCGTACGCTCACACTAACCCGCGCCCTCACACGTACACTCCCCCTAAACCTTTGTCGTACCCTCACCTGGACCCTAAACCGTCCCCGTCCCCTAACCCTAACCCTAGCCCGAACCCTAACTCTAACCCTTCCACGAAGCCTTCCCCTCACCCGTCCCCTAATCCTAACCCGTAGGCTCACACTAACCCGCGCCCTCACACATACGCTCCCCCTAAACCGTTGTCGTACCCTCACCTGGACCCTAAACCGTCCCCGTCCCCTAACCCTAACCCTAGCCCGAACCCTAACCCTAACGCTTCCCCAAAGCCTTCCCCTCACCCGTCCCCTAATCGTAACCCGTACGCTCACACTAAACCGCGCCCTCACACGTACGCTCCCCCTAAACCGTTGTCGTACCCTCACCTGGACCCTAAACCGTCCCCGTCCCCTAACCCTAACCCTAGCCCGAACCCTAACCCTAACCCTTCCCCGAAGCCTTCCCCTCACCCGTCCACTAATCCTAACCCGTACGCTCACACTAACCCGCGCCCTCACACGTACCCTCCCCCTAAACCGTTGTCGTACCCTCACCTGGACCCTAAACCATCCCCGTCCCCTAACCCTAACCCTAGCCCGAACCGTAACCCTAAACCTTCCCCGAAGCATTCCCCCACCCGTCCCCTAATCCTAACCCGTAGGCTCACACTAACCCGCGCCCTCACACGTACGCTCCCCCTAAACCGTTGTCGTACCCTCACCTGTACCCTAAACCGTCCCCGTCCCCTAACCATAACCCTAACCCTAACCCTAACCCTAACCCTTCCCCGAAGCCTTCCCCTCACCCGTCCCCTAATCCTAACCTGTACGCTCACACTAACCCGCGCCCTCACACGTACGCTCCCCCTCAACCATTGTCGTACCCTCACCTGGACCCTAAACCGTCCCCGTCCCCTAACCCTAACCCTAGCCCGAACCCTAACCCTAACCCTTCCCCGAAGCCTTCCCCTCACCCGTACCCTAATCCTAACCCGTAGGCTCACACTAACCCGCGCCCTCACACGTACGCTCCCCCTAAACCGTTCTCGTACCCTCACCTGGACCCTAAACCGTCCACGTCCCCTAACACTAACCCTAACCCTAACACTTCCCCGAAGCCTTCCCCTCACCCGTCCCCTAATCCTAACCCGTACGCTCACACTAACCCGCGCCCTCAAACGTACGCTCCCCCTAAACCGTTGTCATACCCTCACCTGGACCCTAAACCGTCCCCGTCCCCTAACCCTAACCGTAGCCCGAACCCTAACACTAACCCTTCCCCGAAGCCTTCCCCTCACCCGTCCCCTAATCCTAACCCGTACGCTCACACTAACCCGCGCCCTCACACGTACGCTCTCCCTAAACCGTTGTCGTACCCTCACCAGGACCCTAAACCGTCCCCGTCCCCTAACCCTAACCCTAGCCCGAACCCTAACCCTAACCCTTCCCCGAAGCCTTCCCCTCACCAGTCCTGTAATCCTAACCCGTACGCTCACACTAACCCGCACCCTCACACGTACGCTCCCCCTAAACCGTTGTCGTACCTTCACCTGGACCCTAAACCGTCCCCGTCCCCTAACCCTAACCCTAACCCTAACCCTAACCCTAACACTTCCCCGAAGCCTTCCCCTCACCCGTCCCCTAATCCTAACCCGTACGCTCACACTAACCCGCGCCCTCACACGTACGCTCCCCCTCAACCGTTGTCGTACCCTCACCTGGACCCTAAACCGTCCCTGTCCCCTAACCCTAACCCTAGCCCGAACCCTAACCCTAACACTTCCCGGAAGCCTTCCCCTCAACCGTCCCCTAATCCTAACCCGGAGGCTCACACTAACCCGCGCCCTCACACGTACGCTCCCCCTCAACCGTTGTCGTACCCTCACCTGGACCCTAAACCGTCCCCGTCCCCTAAACCTAACCCTAGCCCGAACCATAACCCTAACCCTTCCCCAAAGCCTTCCCCTCACCCGTCCCCTAATCCTAACCTTTACGCTCACACTAACCTGCGCCCTCAAACGTACGCTCCCCCTAAACCGTTGTCGTACCCTCACCTGGACCCTAAACCGTCCCCGTCCCCTAACCCTAACCCTAGCCCGAACCCTAACACTAACCCTTCCCCGAAGCCTTCCCCTCACCCGTCCCCTAATCCTAACCCATACGCTCACACTAACCCGCGCCCTCACACGTACGCTCCCCCTAAACCGTTGTCGTACCCTCACCTGGACCCTAAACCGTCCACGTCCCCTAACCCTAACCATAATCCTAACCCTTCCCCGAAGCCTTCCCCTCCCCCTCCCCTAATCCTAACCCGTACACTCACAATAACCCGCGCCCTCACACGTACGCTCACCCTAAACCGTTGTCATACCCTCACCTGGTCCCTAAACCGTCCCCGTCCCCTAACCCTAACCCTAGCCTGAACCCTAACCCTAAACCTTCCCTGAAGCCTTCCCATCACCCGTCCCCTAACCCTAACCCGTACGCTCACACTAACCCACGCCCTCACACGTACGCTCCCCCTAAACCGTTGTCGTACCCTCACCTGGACCCTAAACCGTCCCCGTCTCCTAACCCTAACCCTAGCCCGAACCCTAACCCTAACCCTTCCCAGAAGCATTCCCCTCACCCGTCCCCTAATCCTAACCCGTACGCACTCATTAACCCGCGCCCTCACACGTACGCTCCCCCTAAACCGTTGTCGTACCCTCACCTGGACCGTAAACCGTCCCCGAGCCCTAACCCTAACCCTACCCCGAACCCTAACCCTAACACTTCTCCGAAGCCTTCCCCTCACACATCCCCTAATCCTGCCCCGTACGCTCACACTAACCCGCGCCCTCACACGTACGAACCCCCTAAACCGTTGTCGTACCCTCACCTGGACCCTAAACCGTCCCCGTCCCCTAACCCTAACCCTAGCCCGAACCCTAACCCTAACCCTTCCCCGAAGCCTTCCCATCACCCGTCCCCTAATCCTAACCCGTACGCTCACACTAACCCGCGCCCTCACACGTACGCTCCCCCTAAACCGTTGTCGTACACTCACCTGGACCCTAAACCGTCCCCGTCCCCTAACCCTAACCCTAGCCCGAACCCTAACCCCAACCCTTCCCCGAAGCCTTCCCCTCACCCGTCCACTAATCCTAACCCGTACGCTCACACTAACCCGCGCCCTCACACGTACGCTCCCCCTAAACCGTTCTCGTACCCTCACCTGGACCCTAAACCGTCCACATCCCCTAACACTAACCCTAACCCTAACACTTCCCCGAAGCCTTCCCCTCACCTGTCCCCTAATCCTAACCCGTACGCTCACACTAACCCGCGCCCTCACACGTACGCTCCCCCTCAACCGTTGTCGTACCCTCACCTGGACCCTAAACCGTCCCCGTCACCTAACCCTAACCCTAGCCCGAACACTAACCCTAACCCTTTCCCGAAGCCTTCCCCTCACCCGGCCCCTAATCCTAACCAGTACGCTCACACTAACCCGCGCCCTCACACGTACGCTCCCCCTAAACCGTTGTCTTACCCTCACCTGGACCCTAAACCATGCCCGTCCCCTAACTCTAACCCTAACCCTAACCCTAACCCTAACCCTAACCCTTCCCCGAAGCCTTCCCCTCACCCGTCCCCTAATCCTAACCCGTACGCTCACACTAACCCGCGCCCTCACACGTACGCTCCCCCTAAACCGTTGTCGTACCCTCACCTGGACCCTAAACCGTCCCCGTCCCCTAACCCTAACCCTAGCCTGAACCCTAACTCTAACACTTCCACGAAGCCTTCCCCTCACCCGTCCCCTAATCCTAACCCGTAGGCTCACACTAACCCGCGCCCTCACACATACGCTCCCCCTAAACCGTTGTCGTACCCTCACCTGGACCCTAAACCGTCCCCGTCCCCTAACCATAACCCTAGCCCGAACCCTAACCCTAACGCTTCCCCAAAGCCTTCCCCTCACCCGTCCCCTAATCCTAACCCGTACGCTCACACTAAACCGCGCCCTCACACGTACGCTCCCCCTAAACCGTTGTCGTACCCTCACCTGGACCCTAAACCGTCCCCGTCCCCTAACCCTAACCCTAGCCCGAACCCTAACCCTAACCCTTCCCCGAAGCCTTCCCCTCACCCGTCCACTAATCCTAACCCGTACGCTCACACTAACCCGCGCCCTCACACGTACGCTCCCCCTAAACCGTTGTCGTACCCTCACCTGGACCCTAAACCATCCCCGTCCCCTAACCCTAACCCTAGCCCGAACCCTAACCCTAACCCTTCCCCGAAGCATTCCCCCACCCGTCCCCTAATCCTAACCCGTAGGCTCACACTAACCCGCGCCCTCACACGTACGCTCCCCCTAAACCGTTGTCGTACCCTCACCTGGACCCTAAACCGTCCCCGTCCCCTAACCATAACCCTAACCCTAACCCTAACCCTAAACCTTCCCCGAAGCCTTCCCCTCACCCGTCCCCTAATCCTAACCCGTACGCTCACACTAACCCGCGCCCTCACACGTACGCTCCCCCTCAACCATTGTCGTACCCTCACCTGGACCCTAAACCGTCCCCGTCCCCTAACCCTAACCCTAGCCCGAACCCTAACCCTAAACCTTCCCCGAAGCCTTCCCCTCACCCGTCCCCTAATCCTAACCCGTAGGCTCACACTAACCCGCGCCCTCACACGTACGCTCCCCCTAAACCGTTGTCGTACCCTCACCTGGACCCTAAACCGTCCCCGTCCCCTAGCCCTAACCCTAGCCCGAACCCTAACCCTAACCCTTCCCCGAAGCCTTCCCCTCACCCGTCCCCTAATCCTAACCCGTACGCTCACACTAACCCGCGCCCTCAAACGTACGCTCCCCCTAAACCGTTGTCGTACCCTCACCTGGACCCTAAACCGTCCCCGTCCCCTAACCCTAACCGTAGCCCGAACCCTAACACTAACCCTTCCCCGAAGCCTTCCCCTCACCCGTCCCCTAATCCTAACCCGTACGCTCACACTAACCCGCGCCCTCACACGTACGCTCTCCCTAAACCGTTGTCGTACCCTCACCAGGACCCTAAACCGTCCCCGTCCCCTAACCCTAACCCTAGCCCGAACCCTAACCCTAACCCTTCCCCGAAGCCTTCCCCTCACCCGTCCTGTAATCCTAACCCGTACGCTCACACTAACCCGCACCCTCACATGTACGCTCCCCCTAAACCGTTGTCGTACCCTCACCTGGACCCTAAACCGTCCCCTAACCCTAACCCTAACCCTAACCCTAACACTTCCCCGAAGCCTTCCCCTCACCCGTCCCCTAATCCTAACCCGTACGCTCACACTAACCCGCGCCCTCACACGTACGCTCCCCCTCAACCGTTGTCGTACCCTCACCTGGACCCTAAACCGTCCCTGTCCCCTAACCCTAACCCTAGCCCGAACCCTAACCCTAACACTTCCCGGAAGCCTTACCCTCAACCGTCCCCTAATCCTAACCAGTAGGCTCACACTAACCCGCGCCCTCACACGTACGCTCCCCCTAAACCGTTGTCGTACCCTCACCTGGACCCTAAACCGTCCCCGTCCCCTAAACCTAACCCTAGCCCGAACCATAACCCTAAACCTTCCCCAAAGCCTTCCCCTCACCCGTCCCCTAATCCTAACCTGAACGCTCACACTAACCTGCGCCCTCAAACGTACGCTCCCCCTAAACCGTTGTCGTACCCTCACCTGGACCCTAAACCGTCCCCGTCCCCTAACCCTAACCCTAGCCCGAACCCTAACACTAACCCTTCCCCGAAGCCTTCCCCTCACCCGTCCCCTAATCCTGACCCGTACGCTCACACTAACCCGCGCCCTCACACGTACGCTCCCCCTAAACCGTTGTCGTACCCTCACCTGGACCCTAAACCGTCCACGTCCCCTAACCCTAACCCTAACCCTAACCCTTCCCCGAAGCCTTCCCCTCCCCCTCCCCTAATCCTAACCCGTACACTCACACTAACCCGCGCCCTCACACGTACGCTCACCCTAAACCGTTGTCATACCCGCACCTGGTCCCTAAACCGTCCCCGTCCCCTAACCCTAACCCTAGCCTGAACCCTAACCCTAAACCTTCCCTGAAGCCTTCCCATCACCCGTCCCCTAACCCTAACCCGTACGCTCACACTAACCCACGCCCTCACACGTACGCTCCCCCTAAACCGTTGTCGTACCCTCACCTGGACCCTAAACCGTCCCCGAATCCTAACCCTAACCCTAGCCCGAACCCTAACCCTAACCCTTCCCCGAAGCATTCCCCTCACCCGTCCCCTAATCCTAACCCGTACGCACTCATTACCCCGCACCCTCACACGTACACTCCCCCTAAACCGTTGTCGTACCCTCACCTGGACCGTAAACCGTCCCCGAGCCCTAACCCTAACCCTAGCCCGAACCCTAACCCTAACCCTTCCCCGAAGCCTTCCCCTCACCCGTCCCCTAATCCTAACCCGTAGGCTCACACTAACCCGCGCCCTCACACGTACGCTCCCCCTAAACCGTTGTCGTACCCTCACCTGGACCCTAAACCGTCCCCGTCCCCTAGCCCTAACCCTAGCCCGAACCCTAACCCTAACCCTTCCCCGAAGCCTTCCCCTCACCCGTCCCCTAATCCTAACCCGTACGCTCACACTAACCCGCGCCCTCAAACGTACGCTCCCCCTAAACCGTTGTCGTACCCTCACCTGGACCCTAAACCGTCCCCGTCCCCTAACCCTAACCGTAGCCCGAACCCTAACACTAACCCTTCCCCGAAGCCTTCCCCTCACCCTTCCCCTAATCCTAACCCGTACGCTCACACTAACCCGCGCCCTCACACGTACGCTCTCCCTAAACCGTTGTCATACCCTCACCTGGTCCCTAAACCGTCCCCGTCCCCTAACCCTAACCCTAGCCTGAACCCTAACCCTAAACCTTCACTGAAGCCTTCCCATCACCCGTCCCCTAACCCTAACCCGTACGCTCACACTAACCCACGCCCTCACACGTACGCTCCCCCTAAACCGTTGTCGTACCCTCACCTGGACCCTAAACCGTCCCCGTCTCCTAACCCTAACCCTAGCCCGAACCCTAACCCTAACCCTTCCCCGAAGCATTCCCCTCACCCGTCCCCTAATCCTAACCCGTACGCACTCATTAACCCGCGCCCTCACACGTACGCTCCCCCTAAACCGTTGTCGTACCCTCACCTGGACCGTAAACCGTCCCCGAGCCCTAACCCTAACCCTAGCCCGGACCCTAACCCTAACCCTTCCCCGAAACCTTCCCCTCAACCGTCACCTAATCCTAACCCGTACGCACTCATTAACCCGCGCCCTCACACGTACGCTCCCCCTAAACCGTTGTCGTACCCTCACCTGGACCCTAAACCGTCCCCTTCCCCTAACCCTAACCCTAGCCCGAACCCTAACCCTAACCCTTCCCCGATTCCTTCCCCTCACCCGTCCCCTAATCCTAACCCGTACGCTCACACTAACCCACGCCCTCACACCTACGCTCCCCCAAAACCGTTCTCGTACCCTCACTTGGACCCTAAACCGTCCCCGTCCCCTAACGCTATCCCTAGCCCGAACCCTAACCCTAACCCTTTCCCGAAGCCTTCACCTCACCCGTCCCCTAATCCTAACCCGTACGCTCACACTAACCCGCGCCCTCACACGTACGCTCCCCCTACACCGTTGTCGTACCCTCACCTGGACCCTAAACCGTCCCCGTCCCCTAAACCTAACCCTAGCCCGAACCCTAACCCTAACCCTTCCCCGAATCCTTCCCCTCACCCGTCCCCTAATCCTAACCCGTACGCTCACACTAACCTGCGCCCTCACACGTACGCTCCCCCTAAAACGTTGTCGAACCCTCACCTGGACCCTAAACCGTCCCCGTCCCCTAACCCTAACCCTAGCCCGAACCCTAACCCTATCCCTTCCCTGAAGCCTTCCCCTCACCCGTCCCCTAATCCTAACCCGTACGCTCACACTAACCCACGCCCTCACACGTGCGCTCCCCCTCAACCGTTGTCGTACCCTCACCTGGACCCTAAACCGTCCACGTCCCCTAACCCTAACCGTAGCCTGAACCCTAACCCTAACCCTTCCCCGAAGCCTTCCCCTCACCCGTCCCCTAATCCTAACACGTACGCTCACACTAACCCACGCCCTCACACGTACGCTCCCCCTAAACCGTTGTCGTACCCTCACCTGGACCCTAAATCGTCCCCGTCCCCTAACCCTAACCCTAGCCCGAACCCTAACCCTAACCCTTCCCCGAAGCCTTCCCCTCACCCGTCCCCTAATCCTAACCCGTACGCTCACACTAACCTGCGCGCACACACGTACACTCCCCCTAAACCGTTGTCGTACCCTCAACTGGACACTAAAGCGTCCCCGTCCCCTAACCCTAACCCTAACCCTAACCCTAACCCTAACCCTAACCCTAACCGTTGTCGTACCCTCACTTGGACCCTAAACCGTCCCCGTCCCCTAACCCTAACCCTAGCCCGAACCCTAACCCTAACCCTTCCCCGAAGCGTTCCCCTCACCCGTCCCCTAATCCTAACCCGTACGCTCACACTAACCCGCGCGCTCACACGTACGCTACCCCTAAACCGTTGTCGTAACGTCACCTGGACCCTAAACCGTCCCCGTCCCCTAACCCTAACCCTAGCCCGAACCCTAACCCTAACACTTCCCTGAAGCTTTCCCCTCACCCGTCCCCTAATCCTACCCCGTACGCTCACACTAACACGCGCCCTCACACGTACGCTCCCCCTAAACCGTTGTCGTACCCTCACCTGGACCCTAAACCGTCCCCGTCCCCTAACCCTAACCCTAGCCCAAAGCCTAACCCTAACCCTTCCCCGAAACCATCCCCTCACCCGTCCCCTAATCCTAACCCGTACGCTCACACTAACACGCGCCCTCACACGTACGCTCCCCCTAAACCGTTGTCGTACCCTCACCTGGACCCTAAACCATCCCCGTTCCCTAACCCTAACCCTAGCCCGAACCCTAACCCTAACCCTTCCCCGAAGCCTTCCCCTCACCCGTCCCCTAATCCTAACCCGTACGCTCACACTAACCAACGCCCGCACACGTACGCTCCCCCTAAACCGTTGTCGTACCCTCACCTGGACCCTAACCCGTCCCCATCCCCTAACCCTATCCCTAGCCCGAACCCTAACCCTAACCCTTCCCCGAAGCCTTCCCCTCACCCGTCCCCTAATCCTAACCCGTACGTTCACACTAACCCGCGCCCTCAAACGTACGCTCCCCCTAAACCGTTGTCGTACCCTCACCTGGACCCTAAACCGTCCCCGTCCCCTAACCCTAACCGTAGCCCGAACCCTAACACTAACCCTTCCCCGAAGCCTTCCCCTCACCCGTCCCCTAATCCTAACCCGTACGCTCACACTAACCCGCGCCCTCACACGTACGCTCTCCCTAAACCGTTGTCATACCCTCACCTGGTCCCTAAACCGTCCCCGTCCCCTAACCCTAACCCTAGCCTGAACCCTAACCCTAAACCTTCCCTGAAGCCTTCCCATCACCCGTCCCCTAACCCTAACCCGTACGCTCACACTAACCCACGCCCTCACACGTACGCTCCCCCTAAACCGTTGTCGTACCCTCACCTGGACCCTAAACCGTCCCCATCTCCTAACCCTAACCCTAGCCCGAACCCTAACCCTAACCCTTCCCCGAAGCATTCCCCTCACCTGTCCCCTAATCCTAACCCGTACGCACTCATTAACCCGCGCCCTCACACGTACGCTCCCCCTAAACCGTTGTCGTACCCTCACCTGGACCGTAAACCGTCCCCGAGCCCTAACCCTAACCCTACCCCGAACCCTAACCCTAACCCTTCCCCGAAACCTTCCCCTCACCCGTCCCCTAATCCTAACCCGTACGCACTCATTAACCCGCGCCCTCACACGTACGCTCCCCCTAAACCGTTGTCGTACCCTCACCTGGACCCTAAACCGTCCCCGTCCCCTAACCCTAACCCTAGCCCGAACCCTAACCCTAACCCTTCCCCGATTCCTTCCCCTCACCCGTCCCCTAATCCTAACCCGTACGCTCACACTAACCCGCGCCCTCACACGTACTCTCCCCCTAAACCGTTGTCATACCCTCACCTGGACCCTAAACCGTCCCCGTCCCTTAACCCTAACCCTAGCCCGAACCCTAACCCTAACACTTCCCCGAAGCCTTCCCCTCAACCGTCCGCTAATCCTAACCCGTATGCTCACACTAACCCACACGCTCACACGTACGCTCCCCCTCATCGGTTTTCGTACACTCACCTGGACCCTAAACCGTCCCCGTCCCCTAACCCTAACCCTAGCCCGAACCCTAACCCTAACCCTTCCCCGAAGCCTTCCCCTCACCCGTCCCCTAATCCTAACCCGTACGCTCACACTAACCCGCGCCCTCACACGTACACTCCCCCTAAACCGTTGTCATACCCTCACCTGAACCCTAAACCGTCCCTGTCCCCTAACCCTAACCCTAGCCCGAACCCTAACCCTAACCCTGCCCCGAAGCCTTCCCCTCAACCGTCCCCTAATCCTAACCCTAACGCTCACAGTAACCCGCACGCCCACACGTACGCGCCCCCTCAACCGTTGTCGTACCCTCACCTGGACCCTAAACCGTCCCCGTCCCCTAACCCTAACCCTAGCCCGAACCCTAACCCTAACCCTGCCCCGAAGCCTTCCCCTCACCCGTCCCCTAATCCTAACCCGTACGCTTACACTAACCCGCGCCCTCACACGTACGCTCCCCCTAAACCGTTGTCGTACCCTCAGCTGGACCCTAAACCGTCCCCGTCCCCTAACCCTAAACCTAGCCCGAACCCTAACCCTAACCCTTCCCCGAAGCCTTCCCCTCAACCGTCCCCTAATCCTAACCAGTACGCTCACACTAACCCGCGCCCACACACGTACGCTCCCCCTAAACCGTTGTCGTACCCTCACCTGGACCCTAAACCGTCCCCGTCCCCTAACCCTAACCCTAGCCCGAACCCTAACCCTAAACCTTCCCTGAAGCCTACCCTCACCCGTCCCCTAATCCTAACCCGTACGCTCACACTAACCCGCGCCCTCACACGTACGCTCCCCCTAAACCGTTGTCGTACCCTCACCTGGACCCTAAACCGTCCCCGTCCCTTAACCCTAACCCTAGCCCGAACCCTAACCCTAACACTTCCCCGAAGCCTTCCCCTCAACCGTCTGCTAATCCTAACCCGTATGCTCACACTAACCCACACGCTCACACGTACGCTCCCCCTCATCCGTTTTCGTACACTCACCTGGACCCTAAACCGTCCCCGTCCCCTAACCCTAACCCTAGCCCGAACCCTAACCCTAACCGTTCCCCGAAGCCTTCCCCTCACCCGTCCCCTTATCCTAACCCGTACGCTCACACTAACCCGCGCCCTGACACTTACACTCCCCCTAAACCGTTGTCGTACCCTCACCTGGACCCTAAACCATCCCCGTCCCCTAACCCTAACCCTAGCCCGAACCCTAACCCTAACCCTTCCCCGAAACCTTCCCCTCACCCGTCCCCTAATCCTAACCCGTACGCTCACACTAACCCGCGCCCTCACACGTACGCTCCCCCTAAACCGTTGTCGTACCCTCACCTGGACCCTAAACCGTCCCCGTCCCCTAACCCTAACCCTAGCCCGAACCCTAACCCTAACCCTTCCCCGAAGCCTTCCCCTCACCCGTCCCCTAATCCTAACCCTTACGCTCACACTAACCCACGCCCTCACACATACGCTCCCCCTAAACCGTTGTCGTACCCTCACCTGGACCCTAAACCGTCCCCGTCCCCTAACCCTAACCCTAGCCCGAACCCTAACCCTAACCCTTCCCCGAAGCCTTCCCCTCACCCGTCCCCTAATCCTAACCCGTACGCTCACACTAAACCGCGCCCTCACACGTACGCTCCCCCTAAACCGTTGTCGTACCGTCACCTGGACCCTAAACCGTCCCCGTCCCCTAACCCTAACCCTAGCCCGAACCCTAACCCTAACCCTTCCCCGAAGCCTTCCCCTCACCCGTCCCCTAATCCTAACCCGTACGCTCACACTAACCCGCGCCCTCACACGTACGCTCCCCCTAAACCGTTGTCGTACCCTCACCTGGACCCTAAACCGTCCCCGTCCCCTAACCCTAACCCTAGCCCGAACCCTAACCCTAACCCTTCCCCGAAGCCTTCCCCTCACCCGTTCCCTAATCCTAACCCGTACGCTCACACTAACCCGCGCCCTCACACGTACGCTCCCCCTAAACCGTTATCGTACCCTCACCTGGACCCTAAACCGTCCCCGTCCCCTAACCCTAACCCTAGCCCGAACCCTAACCCTAACCCTTCCCCGAAGCCTTCCCCTCACCCGTCACCTAATCCTAACCCGTACGCTCACACTAAACCGCGCCCTCACACATACGCTCCCCCTAAACCGTTGTCGTACCCTCACGTGGACCCTAAACCGTTCCCGTCCCCTAAACCTAACCCTATCCAGAACCCTAACCCTAACCCTTCCCCGAAGCCTTCCCCTCACCCGTCCCCTAATCCTAAACCGTACGCTCACACTAACCCGCGCCCTCACACTTACGCTCCCCCTAAACCGTTGTCGTACCCTCACCTGGACCCTAAACCATCCCCGTCCTCTAACCCTAACTCTACCCCGAACCCTAACCCTAACTCTTCCCCGAAGCCTTCCCCTCACCCGTCCGCTAATCCTAACCCGTACGCTCACACTAACCCGCGCCCTCACACGTACGCTCCCCCTAAACCGTTGTCGTACCCTCACCTGCACCCTAAACCGTCCCCGTCCCCTAACCCTAACCCTATCCAGAACCCTAACCCTAACCCTTCCCCGAAGCCTTCCCCTCACCCGTCCGCTAATCCTAACCCGTATGCTCACACTAACCCACACGCTCACACGTACGCTCCCCCTCATCCGTTTTCGTACACTCACCTGGACCCTAAACCGTCCCCGTCCCCTAACACTAACCCTAGCCCGAACCCTAACCCTAACCCTTCCCCGAAGCCTTCCCCTCACCGGTCCCCTAATCCTAACCCGTACGCTCACACTAACCCGCGCCCTCACACGTACGCTCCCCCTAAACCGTTGTCGTACCCTCACCTGGACCCTAAACCGTCCCCGTCCCCTAACCCTAACCCTAGCCCGAACCCTAACCCTAACCCTTCCCCGAAGCCTTCCCCTCACCCGTCCCCTAATCCTAACCCGTACGCTCACACTAACCCACGCCCTCACACGTACGCTCCCCCTAAACCGTTGTCGTACCCTCACCTGGACCCTAAACCGTCCCCGTCCCCTAACCCTAACCCTAGCCCGAACCCTAACCCTAACCCTTCCCCGAAGCCTTCCCCTCACCCGTCCCCTAATCCTAACCCGTAGACTCACACTAACCCACGCCCTTACACGTACGCTCCCCCTAAACCGTTGTCGTACCCTCACCTGGACCCTAAACCGTCCCCGTCCCCTAACCCTAACCCTAGCCCAAACCCTAACCCTAATCCTTCCCCGAAGCCTTCCCCTCACCCGTCCCCTAATCCTAACCCGTACGCTCACACTAACCCGCGCCCTCACACGTACGCTCCCCCTCAACAGTTCTCGTGCCCTCACCTGGACCCTAAACCGTCCCCGTCCCCTAACCCTAACCCTAGCCCGAACCCTAACCCTAAACCTTCCCTGAAGCATTCCCCTCACCCGTCACCAAATCCTAACCCGTACGCTCACGCTAAACCGCGCCCTCACACGTACGCTCCCCCTAAACCGTTGTCGTACCCTCACCTGGACCCTAAACCGTCCCCGTCCCCTAACCCTAACCCTAGCCCGAACCCTAACCCTAACCCTTCCCCGAAGCCTTCCCCTCACCCGTCCCCTAATCCTAACCCGTACGCTCACACTAAACCGCGCCCTCACACATACGCTCCCCCTAAACCGTTGTCGTACCCTCACGTGGACCCTAAACCGTTCCCGTCCCCTAAACCTAACCCTATCCAGAACCCTAATCTTAACCCTTCCCCGAAGCCTTCCCCTCACCCGTCCCCTAATCCTAAACCGTACGCTCACACTAACCCGCGCCCTCACACTTACGCTCCCCCTAAACCGTTGTCGTACCCTCACCTGGACCCTAAACCATCCCCGTCCTCTAACCCTAACTCTACCCCGAACCCTAACCCTAACCCTTCCCCGAAGCCTTCCCCTCACCCGTCCGCTAATCCTAACCCGTACGCTCACACTAACCCGCGCCCTCACACGTACGCTCCCCCTAAACCGTTGTCGTACCCTCACCTGCACCCTAAACCGTCCCCGTCCCCTAACCCTAACCCTATCCAGAACCCTAACCCTAACCCTTCCCCGAAGCCTTCCCCTCACCCGTCCGCTAATCCTAACCCGTATGCTCACACTAACCCACACGCTCACACGTACGCTCCCCCTCATCCGTTTTCGTACACTCACCTGGACCCTAAACCGTCCCCGTCCCCTAACACTAACCCTAGCCCGAACCCTAACCCTAACCCTTCCCCGAAGCCTTCCCCTCACCGGGCCCCTAATCCTAACCCGTACGCTCACACTAACCCGCGCCCTCACACGTACGCTCCCCCTAAACCGTTGTCGTACCATCACCTGGACCCTAAACAGTCCCCGTCCCCTAACCCTAACCCTAGTCCGAACCCTAAACCTAACACTTCCCCGAAGCCTTCCCCTCACCCGTCCTCTAATCCTAACCCGTACGCTCACACTAACCCGCGCCCTCACACGAACTCTCCCCCTAAACCGTTGTCGTACCCTCACCTGGACCCTAAACCGTCCCGATCCCCTAACCCTAACCCTAGCCCGAACCCTAACCCTAAACCTTCCCCGAAGCATTCCCCTCACCCGTCACCAAATCCTAACCCGTACGCTCACGCTAAACAGCGCCCTCACACGTACGCTCCCCCTAAACCGTTGTCGTACCCTCACCTGGACCCTAAACCGTCCCCGTTCCCTAACCCTAACCCTAGCCCGAACATAAACCCTAACCCTTCCGCGAACCCTTCCCCTCACCCGTCCCCTAATCCTAACACGTACGCTCACACTAACCCGCGCCCTCACACGTACGCTCCCCCTAAACCGTTGTCGTACCTTCATCTGGACGCTAAACCGTCCCCGTCCCCTAACCCTAACCCTAGACCGAACCCTAACCCTAACCCTTCCCCGAAGCCTTCCCCTCACCCGTCCCCTAATCCTAACCCGTACGCTCACACTAACCCACGCCCTCACACGTACGCTCCCCCTAAACCGTTGTGTACCCTCACTTGGACCCTAAACCGTCCCCGTCCCCTTACCCTAACCCTAACCCTAACCCTAACCCTAACCCTAACCGTTGTCGTACCATCACCTGGACCCTAAACCGTCCCCGTCCCCTAACCCTAACCCTAACCCTAACCCTAACCCTAACCCTAACCGTTGTCGTACCCTCACCTGGACCCTAAACCGTCCCCGTCCCCTAACCCTAACCCTAGCCCGAACCCTAACCCTAACCCTTCCCCGAAGCCTTCCCCTCACCCGTCCCCTAATCCTAACCCGTACGCTCACACTAACCCACGCCCTCACATGTACGCTCCCCCTAAACCGCTGTCGTACCATCACCTGGACCCTAAACCGTCCCCGTCCCCTAACCCTAACCCTAGCCCGAACCCTAACCCTAACACTTCCCCGAAGCCTTCCCCTCACCCGTCCCCTAATCCTAACCCGTACGCTCACACTAACCCACGCCCTTACACGTACGCACCCCCTAAACCGTTGTCGTACCCTCACCTGGACCCTAAACTGTCCCCGTCCCCTAACCCTAACCCTAGCCCGAACCCTAACCCTAACCCTTCCCCGAAGCCTTCCCCTCACCCGTTCCCTAATCCTAACCCGTACGCTCACACTAACCCGCGCCCTCACACGTACGCTCCCCCTAAACCGTTGTCGTACCCTCACCTGGACCCTAAACCGTCCCCGTCCCCTAACCCTAACCCTAGCCCGAACCCTAACCCTAACCGTTCCCCGAAGCCTTCCCCTCACCCGTCCCCTAATCCTAACCCGTACGCTCACACTAACCCGCGCCCTCACACGTATCCTCCCCCTAAACCGTTGTCTTACCCTCACCTGGACCCTAAACCGTCCCCGTCCCCTAACCCTAGCCCTAGTCCGAACCCTAAACCTAACACTTCCCCGAAGCCTTCCCCTCACCCGTCCTCTAATCCTAACCTGTACACTCACACTAACCCGCGCCCTCACACGTACGCTCCCCCTAAACCGTTGTCGTACCCTCACCTGGACCCTAAACCGTCCCCGTCCCCTAACCCTAACCCTAGCCCGAACCCTAACCCTAAAATTTCCCCGAAGCATTCCCCTCACCCGTCACCTAATCCTAACCCGTACGCTCACGCTAAACCGCGCCCTCACACGTACGCTCCCCCTAAACCGTCGTCGTACCCTCACCTGGACCCTAAACCGTCCCCGTCCCCTAACCCTGACCCTAGCCCGAACCCTAACCCTAACCCTTCCCTGAAGCCTTCCCCTCACCCGTCCCCTAATCCTAACCCGTACGCTCACACTAACCCGCGCCCTCACACGTACACTCCCCCTAAACCGTTGTCGTACACTCACCTGGACCCTAAACCGTCCCCGTCCCCTAACCCTAACCCTAGCCCGAACCCTAAACCTAACCCTTCCCCGAAGCCTTCCCCTCACCCGTCCCCTAATCCTAACCCGTACGCTCACACTAACCCACGCCCTCACACGTACGCTCCCCCTAAACCGTTGTCGTACCCTCACCTGGACCCTAAACCGTCCCCGTCCCCTAACCCTAACCCTAGCCCGAACCCTAACCCTAACCCTTCCCCAAAGCCTTCCCCTCACCCGTTCTCTAATCCTAACCCGGACGCTCACACTAAACCGCGCCCTCACACGTACGCTCCCCCTAAAGCGTTGTCGTACCCTCACCTGGACCCTAAACCGTCCCCATCCCCTAACCCTAACCCTAGCCCGAACCCTAACCCTAACCCTTCCCCGAAGCCTTCCCCTCACCCGTCCCCTAATCCTAACCCGTACGCTCACACTAACCCGCGCCCTCACACGTACGCTCCCGCTAAACAGTTGTCGTACCTTCACCTGGACCCTCAACCGTCCCCGTCCCCTAACCCTAACCCTAGCCCGAACCCTAACCCTAACCCTTCCCCGAAGCCTTCCCCTCACCCGTCCCATAATCCTAACCCGTACGCTCACACTAACCAACGCCCGCACACGTACGCTCCCCCTAAACCGTTGTCGTACCCTCACCTGGACCCTAACCCGTCCCCGTCCCCTAACCCTAACCCTAGCCCGAACCCTAACCCTAACCCTTCCCCGAAGCCTTCCTCTCACCCGTCCCCTAATCCTAACCCGTACGTTCACACTAACCCGCGCCCTCAAACGTACGCTCCCCCTAAACCGTTGTCGTACCCTCACCTGAACCCTAAACCGTCCCCGTCCCCTAACCCTAACCCTAGCCCGAACCCTAACCCTAAACCTTCCCCGAAGCCTACCCTCACCCGTCCCCTAATCCTAACCCGTACGCTCACACTAACCCGCGCCCTCACACGTACACTCGCCCTAAACCGTTGTCGTACCCTCACCTGGACCCTAAACCATCCCCGTCCCCTAACCCTAACCCTAGCCCGAACCCTAACCCTAACACTTCCCCGAAGCCTTCCCCTCAACCGTCCGCTAATCCTAACCCTTATGCTCACACTAACCCACACGCTCACACGTACGCTCCCCCTCATCCGTTTTCGTACACTCACCTGGACCCTAAACCGTCCCCGTCCCCTAACCCTAACCCTAGCCCGAACCCTAACCCTAACCCTTCCCCGAAGCCTTCCCCTCACCCGTCCCCTAATCCTAACCCGTACGCTCACACTAACCCGCGCCCTCACACGTACGCTCCCCGTAAACCGTTGTCGTAACCTCACCTGGACCCTAAACCGTCCCTGTCCCCTAACCCTAACCCTAGCCCGAACCCTAACCCTCACCCTTCCCCGAAGCCTTCCCCTCAACCGTCCCCTAATCCTAACCCGTACGCTCACATTAACCCGCACGCTCACACGTACGCTCCCCCTCAACCGTTGTCGTACCCTCACCTGGACCCTAAACCGTCCCCGTCCCCTAACCCTAACCCTAGCCCAAACCCTAACCCTAACACTTCCCCGAAGCCTTCCCCTCACCCGTCCCCTAATCCTAACCCGTACGCTCACACTAACCCGCGCCCTCACACGTACGCTCCCCCTAAACAGTTGTCGTACCCTCAACTGGACCCTAAACCGTCCCCGTCCCCTAACACTAACCCTAGCCCGAACCCTAACCCTAACCCTTCCCCGAAGCCTTCCCCTCACCCGTCCCCTAATCCTAACCCGTACGCTCACACTAACCCGCGCCCTCACACGTACGCTCCCCCTAAACCGTTGTCGTACCCCCACCTGGACCCTAAACCGTCCCCGTCCCCTAACCCTAACCCTAGCCCGAACCCTAACCCTAACCCTTCCCTGAAGCCTTCCCCTCACCCGTCCCCTAATCCTAACCCGTACGCTCGCACTAACCCGCGCCCTCACACGTACGCTCCCCCTAAACCGTTGTCGTACCCCCACCTGGACCCTAAACCGTCCCCGTCCCCTAACCCTAACCCTAGCCCGAACCCTAATCCTAACCCTTCCCTGAAGCCTTCCCCTCACCCGTCCCCTAATCCTAACCCGTACGCTCACACTAACACGCGCCCTCACACGTACGCTCCGCCTAAACCGTTGTCGTACCCTCACCTGGACCCTAAACCGTCCCCGTCCCCTAACCCTAACCCTAGCCCGAACCCTAAATCTAACACTTCCTCGAAGGCTTCCCCTCACCCGTCCCCTAATTCTAACCCTTACGCTCACACTAACCCGCGCCCTCACACGTACGCTCCCCCTAAACCGTTGTCGTACCCTCACCTGGACCCTAAACCGTCCCCGTCCCCTAACCCTAACCCTGGCCCGAACCCTAACCCTAACACTTCCCCGAAGCCTTCCCCTAACCCGTCCCCTAATCCTAACCCGTACGCTCACACTAACCAGCGCCCTCACACGTACGCTCCCCCTAAACCGTTGTGTACCCTCACTTGGACCCTAAACCGTCCCCGTCCCCTTACCCTAACCCTAACCCTAACCCAAACCCTAACCCTAACCGTTGTCGTACCATCACCTGGACCCTAAACCGTCCCCGTCCCCTAACCCTAACCCTAACCCTAACCCTAAGCCTAACCCTAACCGTTGTCGTACCCTCACCTGGACCCTAAACCGTCCCCGTCCCCTAACCCTAACCCTAGCCCGAACCCTAACCCTAACACTTCCCCGAAGCCTTCCCCTCACCCGTCCCCTAATCCTAACCCGTACGCTCACACTAACCCACGCCCTCACACGTACGCTCCCCCTAAACTGTTGTCGTACCATCACCTGGACCCTAAACCGTCCCCGTCCCCTAACCCTAACCCTAGCCCGAACCCTAACCCTAACCCTTCCCCGAAGCCTTCCCCTCACCCGTCCCCTAATCCTAACCCGTACGCTCACACTAACCCACGCCCTTACACGTACGCACCCCCTAAACCGTTGTCGTACCCTCACCTGGACCCTAAACCGTCCCCGTCCCCTAACCCTAGCCCGAACCCTAACCCTGAACCTTCCCCGAAGCCTTCCCCTCACCCGTCCCCTAATCCTAACCCGTACGCTCACACTAACCCGCGCCCTCACACGTACGCTCCCCCTAAACCGTTGTCGTACCCCCACCTGGACACTAAACGTCCCCGTCCCCTAACCCTAACCCTAGCCCGAACCCTAACCCTAACACTTCCCCGAAGCATTCCCCTCACCCGTCCCCTAATCCTAACCCGTACGCTCACACTAACCTGCGCTCTCACACGTACGCTCCCCCTAAACCGTTGTCGTACCCTCACCTGGACCCTAAACCGTCCCCGTCCCCTAACCCTAAACCTAGCCCGAACCCTAACCCTAACCCTTCCCCGAAGCCTTTCCCTCACCCGTCCCCTAATCCTAACCCGTACACTCACACTAACCCGCGCCCTCACACATACGCTCCCCCAAAACCGTTGTCGTACCCTCACCTGGACCGTAAACCGTCCGCGTCCCCTAACCCTAACCCTATCCAGAAGCCTAACCCTAACCCTTCCCCGAAGCCTTCCCCTCACCCGTCCCCTAATCCTAAACCGTACGCTCACACTAACCCGCGCCCTCACACGTACACTCCCCCTAAACCGTTGTCGTACCCTCACCTGGACCCTAAACCATCCCCGTCCCCTAACCCTAACCCGAACCCTAACCCTAACCCTTCCCTGAAGCCTTCCCCTCACCCGTCCCCTAATCCTAACCCGTACGCTCACACTAACCCACGCCCTCACACGTACGCTCCCCCTAAACCGTTGTCGTACCCTCACCTGGACGCTAAACCATCCCCGTCCCCTAACCCTAGCCCGAACCCTAACCCTAACACTTCCCCGAAGCCTTCCCCTCACCCGTCCCCTAATCCTAACCCGTACGCTCACACTAACCCACGCCCTCACACGTACGCTCCCCCTAAACCGTTGTCGTACCCTCACCTGGACCCTAAACCGTCCCCGTCCCCTAACCCTAACCCTAGCCCGAACCCTAACCCTAACCCTTCCCCGAAGCCTTCCCCTCACCCGTCCCCTAATCCTAACCCGTACGCTCACACTAACCCACGCCCTTACACGTACGCTGCCCCTAAACCGTTGTCGTACCCTCACCTGGACTCTAAACCGTCCCCGTCCCCTAACCCTAACCCTAGCCCGAACCCTAACCCTAACCCTTCCCTGAAGCCTTCCCCTCACCCGTCCCCTAATCCTAACCCGTACGCTCACACTAACCCGCGCCCTCACACGTATGCTCCCCCTAAACCGTTGTCGTACCCTCACCTGGACCCTAAACAGTCCCCGTCCCCTAACCCTAACCCTAGTCCGAACCCTAAACCTAACACTTCCCCGAAGCCTTCCCCTCACCCGTCCTCTAATCCTAACCCGTACGCTCACACTAACCCGCGCCCTCACACGAACGCTCCCCCTAAACCGTTGTCGTACCCTCACCTGGACCCTAAACCGTCCCGATCCCCTAACCCTAACCCTAGCCCGAACCGTAACCCTAAACCTTCCCCGAAGCATTCCCCTCACCCGTCCCCTAATCCTAACCCGTACGCTCACGCTAAACCGCGCCCTCACACGTACGCTCCCCCTAAACCGTTGTCGTACCCTCACCTGGACCGTAAACCGTCCCCGTCCCCTAAACCTAACCCTAGCCCGAACCCTAACCCTAACCCTTCCCCGAAGCCTTCCCCTCACCCGTCCCCTAATCCTTACCCGTACGCTCACACTAACCTGCGCCCTCACACGTACGCTCCCCCTAAACCGTTGTCGTACCCTCACCTGGACCCTAAACCGTCCCCGTCCCCTAACCCTAGCCCGAACCCTAAACCTAAACCTTCCCCGAAGCCTTCCCCTCACCCGTCCCCTAATCCTAACCCGTACGCTCACACTAACCCACGCCCTCACACGTACGCTCCCCCTAAACCGTTGTCGTACCCTCACCTGGACCCTAAACCGTCCCCGTCCCCTAACCCTAACCCTAGCCCGAACCCTAACCCTAACCCTTCCCCGAAGCCTTCCCCTCACCCGTTCTCTAATCCTAACCCGTACGCTCACACTAAACCGCGCCCTCACACGTACGCTCCCCCTAAAGCGTTGTCGTACCCTCACCTGGACCCTAAACCGTCCCCGTCCCCTAACCCTAACCCTAGCCCGAACCCTAACCCTAACCCTTCCCCGAAGCCTTCCCCTCACCCGTCCCCTAATCCTAAACCGTACGCTCACACTAACCCGCGCCCTCACACGTACGCTCCCCCTAAACAGTTGTCGTACCTTCACCTGGACCCTCAACCGTCCCCGTCCCCTAACCCTAACCCTAGCCCGAACCCTAACCCTAACCCTTCCCCGAAGCCTTCCCCTCACCCGTCCCATAATCCTAACCCGTACGCTCACACTAACCAACGCCCGCACACGTACGCTCCCCCTAAACCGTTGTCGTACCCTCACCTGGACCCTAACCCGTCCCCGTCCCCTAACCCTAACCCTAGCCCGAACCCTAACCCTAACCCTTCCCCGAAGCCTTCCTCTCACCCGTCCCCTAATCCTAACCCGTACGTTCACACTAACCCGCGCCCTCAAACGTACGCTCCCCCTAAACCGTTGTCGTACCCTCACCTGAACCCTAAACCGTCCCCGTCCCCTAACCCTAACCCTAGCCCGAACCCTAACCCTAAACCTTCCCCGAAGCCTACCCTCACCCGTCCCCTAATCCTAACCCGTACGCTCACACTAACCCGCGCCCTCACACGTACACTCGCCCTAAACCGTTGTCGTACCCTCACCTGGACCCTAAACCATCCCCGTCCCCTAACCCTAACCCTAGCCCGTACCCTAACCCTAACACTTCCCCGAAGCCTTCCCCTCAACCGTCCGCTAATCCTAACCCTTATGCTCACACTAACCCACACGCTCACACGTACGCTCCCCCTCATCCGTTTTCGTACACTCACCTGGACCCTAAACCGTCCCCGTCCCCTAACCCTAACCCTAGCCCGAACCCTAACCCTAACCCTTCCCCGAAGCCTTCCCCTCACCCGTCCCCTAATCCTAACCCGTACGCTCACACTAACCCGCGCCCTCACACGTACGCTCCCCGTAAACCGTTGTCGTAACCTCACCTGGACCCTAAACCGTCCCTGTCCCCTAACCCTAACCCTAGCCCGAACCCTAACCCTAACCCTTCCCCGAAGCCTTCCCCTCAACCGTCCCCTAATCCTAACCCGTACGCTCACATTAACCCGCACGCTCACACGTACGCTCCCCCTCAACCGTTGTCGTACCCTCACCTGGACCCTAAACCGTCCCCGTCCCCTAACCCTAACCCTAGCCCAAAGCCTAACCCTAACACTTCCCCGAAGCCTTCCCCTCACCCGTCCCCTAATCCTAACCCGTACGCTCACACTAACCCGCGCCCTCACACGTACGCTCCCCCTAAACAGTTGTCGTACCCTCAACTGGACCCTAAACCGTCCCCGTCCCCTAACCCTAACCCTAGCCCGAACCCTAACCCTAACCCTTCCCCGAAGCCTTCCCCTCACCCGTCCCCTAATCCTAACCCGTACGCTCACACTAACCCGCGCCCTCACACGTACGCTCCCCCTAAACCGTTGTCGTACCCCCACCTGGACCCTAAACCGTCCCCGTCCCCTAACCCTAACCCTAGCCCGAACCCTAACCCTAACCCTTCCCTGAAGCCTTCCCCTCACCCGTCCCCTAATCCTAACCCGTACGCTCACACTAACACGCGCCCTCACACGTACGCTCCGCCTAAACCGTTGTCGTACCCTCACCTGGACCCTAAACCGTCCCCGTCCCCTAACCCTAACCCTTGCCCGAACCCTAACCCTAACCCTTCCCCGAAGGCTTCCCCTCACCCGTCCCCTAATTCTAACCCGTACGCTCACACTAACCCGCGCCCTCACACGTACGCTCCCCCTAAACCGTTGTCGTACCCTCACCTGGACCCTAAACCGTCCCCGTCCCCTAACCCTAACCCTGGCCCGAACCCTAACCCTAACACTTCCCCGAAGCCTTCCCCTCACCCGTCCCCTAATCCTAACCCGTACGCTCACACTAACCAGCGCCCTCACACGTACGCTCCCCCTAAACCGTTGTGTACCCTCACTTGGACCCTAAACCGTCCCCGTCCCCTTACCCTAACCCTAACCCTAACCCAAACCCTAACCCTAACCGTTGTCGTACCATCACCTGGACCCTAAACCGTCCCCGTCCCCTAACCCTAACCCTAACCCTAACCCTAACCCTAACCCTAACCGTTGTCGTACCCTCACCTGGACCCTAAACCGTCCCCGTCCCCTAACCCTAACCCTAGCCCGAACCCTAACCCTAACACTTCCCCGAAGCCTTCCCCTCACCCGTCCCCTAATCCTAACCCGTACGCTCACACTAACCCACGCCCTCACACGTACGCTCCCCCTAAACCGTTGTCGTACCATCACCTGGACCCTAAACCGTCCCCGTCCCCTAACCCTAACCCTAGCCCGAACCCTAACCCTAACCCTTCCCCGAAGCCTTCCCCTCACCCGTCCCCTAATCCTAACCCGTACGCTCACACTAACCCACGCCCTTACACGTACGCACGCCCTAAACCGTTGTCGTACCCTCACCTGGACCCTAAACCGTCCCCGTCCCCTAACCCTAGCCCGAACCCTAACCCTGAACCTTCCCCGAAGCCTTCCCCTCACCCGTCCCCTAATCCTAACCCGTACGCTCACACTAACCCGCGCCCTCACACGTACGCTCCCCCTAAACCGTTGTCGTACCCTCACCTGGACCCTAAACCGTCCCCGTCCCCTAACCCTAACCCTAGCCCGAACCCTAACCCTAACCCTTCCCCGAAGCCTTCCCCTCACCCGTCCCCTAATCCTAACCCGTATGCTCACACTAACCTGCGCCCTCACACGTACACTCGCCCTAAACCGTTGTCGTACCCTCACCTGGACCCTAAACCATCCCCGTCCCCTAACCCTAACCCTAGCCCGAACCCTAACCCTAACACTTCCCCGAAGCCTTCCCCTCAACCGTCCGCTAATCCTAACCCTTATGCTCACACTAACCCACACGCTCACACGTACGCTCCCCCTCATCCGTTTTCGTACACTCACCTGGACCCTAAACCGTCCCCGTCCCCTAACCCTAACCCTAGCCCGAACCCTAACCCTAACCCTTCCCCGAAGCCTTCCCCTCACCCGTCCCCTAATCCTAACCCGTACGCTCACACTAACCCGCGCCCTCACACGTACGCTCCCCGTAAACCGTTGTCGTAACCTCACCTGGACCCTAAACCGTCCCTGTCCCCTAACCCTAACCCTAGCCCGAACCCTAACCCTAACCCTTCCCCGAAGCCTTCCCCTCAACCGTCCCCTAATCCTAACCCGTACGCTCACATTAACCCGCACGCTCACACGTACGCTCCCCCTCAACCGTTGTCGTACCCTCACCTGGACCCTAAACCGTCCCCGTCCCCTAACCCTAACCCTAGCCCAAACCCTAACCCTAACACTTCCCCGAAGCCTTCCCCTCACCCGTCCCCTAATCCTAACCCGTACGCTCACACTAACCCGCGCCCTCACACGTACGCTCCCCCTAAACAGTTGTCGTACCCTCAACTGGACCCTAAACCGTCCCCGTCCCCTAACCCTAACCCTAGCCCGAACCCTAACCCTAACCCTTCCCCGAAGCCTTCCCCTCACCCGTCCCCTAATCCTAACCCGTACGCTCACACTAACCCGCGCCCTCACACGTACGCTCCCCCTAAACCGTTGTCGTACCCCCACCTGGACCCTAAACCGTCCCCGTCCCCTAACCCTAACCCTAGCCCGAACCCTAACCCTAACCCTTCCCTGAAGCCTTCCCCTCACCCGTCCCCTAATCCTAACCCGTACGCTCACACTAACACGCGCCCTCACACGTACGCTCCGCCTAAACCGTTGTCGTACCCTCACCTGGACCCTAAACCGTCCCCGTCCCCTAACCCTAACCCTTGCCCGAACCCTAACCCTAACCCTTCCCCGAAGGCTTCCCCTCACCCGTCCCCTAATTCTAACCCGTACGCTCACACTAACCCGCGCCCTCACACGTACGCTCCCCCTAAACCGTTGTCGTACCCTCACCTGGACCCTAAACCGTCCCCGTCCCCTAACCCTAACCCTGGCCCGAACCCTAACCCTAACACTTCCCCGAAGCCTTCCCCTCACCCGTCCCCTAATCCTAACCCGTACGCTCACACTAACCAGCGCCCTCACACGTACGCTCCCCCTAAACCGTTGTGTACCCTCACTTGGACCCTAAACCGTCCCCGTCCCCTTACCCTAACCCTAACCCTAACCCAAACCCTAACCCTAACCGTTGTCGTACCATCACCTGGACCCTAAACCGTCCCCGTCCCCTAACCCTAACCCTAACCCTAACCCTAACCCTAACCCTAACCGTTGTCGTACCCTCACCTGGACCCTAAACCGTCCCCGTCCCCTAACCCTAACCCTAGCCCGAACCCTAACCCTAACACTTCCCCGAAGCCTTCCCCTCACCCGTCCCCTAATCCTAACCCGTACGCTCACACTAACCCACGCCCTCACACGTACGCTCCCCCTAAACCGTTGTCGTACCATCACCTGGACCCTAAACCGTCCCCGTCCCCTAACCCTAACCCTAGCCCGAACCCTAACCCTAACCCTTCCCCGAAGCCTTCCCCTCACCCGTCCCCTAATCCTAACCCGTACGCTCACACTAACCCACGCCCTTACACGTACGCACGCCCTAAACCGTTGTCGTACCCTCACCTGGACCCTAAACCGTCCCCGTCCCCTAACCCTAGCCCGAACCCTAACCCTGAACCTTCCCCGAAGCCTTCCCCTCACCCGTCCCCTAATCCTAACCCGTACGCTCACACTAACCTGCGCCCTCACACGTACGCTCCCCCTAAACCGTTGTCGTACCCTCACCTGGACCCTAAACCGTCCCCGTCCCCTAACCCTAACCCTAGCCCGAACCCTAACCCTAAACCTTCCCCGGAGCATTCCCCTCACCCGTCACCTAATCCTAACCCGTACGCTCACACTAAACCGCGCCCTCACACATACGCTCCCCCTAAACCGTTGTCGTACACTCACCTGGACCCTAAACCGTCCCCGTCCCCTAACCCTAACCCTAGCCTGAACCCTAACCCTAACACTTCCCCGAAGCCTTCCCCTCACCCGTCCCCTAATGCTAACCCGTATGCTCACACTAACCTGCGCCCTCACACGTACGCTCCCCCTAAACCGTTGTCGTACCCTCACCTGGACACTAAACCGTCCCCGTCCCCTAACCCTAACCCTAGCCCGAACCCTAACCCTAAACCTTCCCCGGAGCATTCCCCTCACTCGTCCCCTAATCCTAACCCGTACGCTCACACTAACCCGCGCCCTCACACATACGCTCCCCCTAAACCGTTGTCGTACCCTCACCTGGCCCCTAAACCGTCCCCGTCCCCTAACCCTAACCCTATCCAGAACCCTAACCCTAACCCTTCCCCGAAGCCTTCCCCTCACCCGTCCCCTAATCCTAAACCGTACGCTCACACTAACCCGCGCCCTCACACGTACGCTCCCCCTAAACCGTTGTTGTGCCCTCACCTGGACCCTAAACCGTACCCATCCCCTAACCCTAACCCTAGCCCGAACCTTAACCCTGAACCTTCCCCGAAGCCTTCCCCTCACCCATTCCCTAATCCTAACCCGTACGCTCACACTAACACACACCCTCACACGTACGCTCCCCCTAAACCGTTGTCGTACCCTCACCTGGACCCTAAACCGTCCCCGTCCCCTAACCCTAACCCTAGCCCGAACCCTAACCCTAACCCTTCCCCGAAGCCTTCCCCTCACCCGTCCCCTAATCCTAACCCGTACGCTCACACTAACCCGCGCCCTCACACGTATGCTCCCCCTAAACCGTTGTCGTACCCTCACCTGGACCCTAAACAGTCCCCGTCCCCTAACCCTAACCCTAGTCCGAACCCTAATCCTAACACTTCCCCGAAGCCTTCCCCTCACCCGTCCTCTAATCCTAACCCGTACGCTCACACTAAGCCGCGCCCTCACACGAACGCTCCCCCTAAACCGTTGTCGTACCCTCACCTGGACCCTAAACCGTCCCGATCCCCTAACCCTAACCCTCGCCCGAACCCTAACCCTAAACCTTCCCCGAAGCATTCCCCTCACCCGTCACCTAATCCTAACCCGTACGCTCACGCTAAACCGCGCCCTCACACGTCCGCTCCCCCTAAACCGTTGTCGTACCCTCACCTGGACCCTAAACCGTCCCCGTCCCCTAACCCTAACCCTAGCCCGAACCCTAACCCTAACCCTTCCCTGAAGCCTTCCCCTCACCCGTCCCCTAATCCTAACCCGTACGCTCACACTAACCCGCGCCCTCACACGTACGCTCCCCCTAAACCGTTGTGTACCCTCACTTGGACCCTAAACCGTCCCCGTCCCCTAAGCCTAAACCTAACCCTAACCCTAACCGTTGTCGTACCCTCACCTGGACCCTAAACCGTCCCCGTCCCCTAACCCTAACCCTAGCCCGAACCCTAACCCTAACCCTTCCCCGAAGCCTTCCCCTCACCCGTCCCCTAATCCTAACCCGTACGCTCACACTAACCCGCGCCCTCACACGTACGCTCCCCCTAAACCGTTGTCGTACCCTCACCTGGACCTTAAACCGTCTCCGTCCCCTAACCCTAACCCTAGCCCGAACCCTAACCCTAACCCTTCCCCGAATCCTTCCCCTCACCCGTCCCCTAATCCTAACCCGTACGCTCACACTAACCCGCGCCCTCACACGTACGCTCCCCCTAAACCGTTGTCGTACCCTCACCTGGACCCTAAACCGTCCCCGTCCCCTAACCCTAACCCTAGCCCGAACCCTAACCCTAAACCTTCCCCGAAGCCTTCCCCTCACCCGTCCCCTAATCCTAACCCGTACGCTCACACTAACCCGCGCCCTCACACGTACACTCCCCCTAAACCGTTGTCGTACCCTCACCTGGACCCTAAACCGTCCCTGTCCCCTAACCCTATCCCTAGCCAGAACCCTAACCCTAACCCTTCCCCGAAGCCTTCCCCTCACCCGTCCCCTAATCCTAACCCGTACGCTCACACTAACCCGCGCCCTCACACGTACGCTCCCCCTAAACCGTTGTCGTACCCTCACCTGGACCCTAAACCGTCCCCGTCCCCTAACCCTAACCCTAGCCCGAACCCTAACCCAAACCCTTCCCCGAAGCCTTCCCCTCACCCGTCCCCTAATGCTAACCCGTACGCTCACACTAACCCGTGCCCTCACACGTACGCTCCCCCTAAACCGTTGTCGTACCCTCACCTGGACCCTAAACCGTCCCCGTACCCTAACCCTAACCCTAGCCCGAACCCTAACCCTAACCCTTCCCCGAAGCCTTCCCCTCACCCGTCCCCTAATCCTAAACCGTACGCTCACACGAACCTGCGCCCTCACACGTACGCTCCCCCTAAACCGTTCTCGTACCCTCACCTGGACCCTAAACCGTCCACGTCCCCTAACCCTAACCCTAGCCCGAACCCTAACCCTAACCGTTCCCCGAATCTTCCCCTCACCCGTCCCCTAATCCTAACCCGTACGCTAACACTAACCCGCGCCCTCACACGTATGCTCCCCCTAAACCGTTGTCGTACCCTCACCTGGACCCTAAACAGTCCCCGTCCCCTAACCCTAACCCTAGTCCGAACCCTAAACCTAACACTTCCCCAAAGCCTTCCCCTCACCCGTCCCCTAATCCTAACAGTACGCTCACACTAAGCCGCGCCCTCACACGAACGCTCCCCCTAAACCGTTGTCGTACCCTCACCTGGACCCTAAACCGTCCCGATCCCCTAACCCTAACCCTAGCCCGAACCCTAACCCTAAACCTTCCCCGAAGCATTCCCCTCACCCGTCACCTAATCCTAACCCGTACGCTCACGCTAAACCGCGCCCTCACACGTACGCTCCCCCTAAACCGTTGTCGTACCCTCACCTGGACCCTAAACCGTCCCCGTCCCCTAACACTAACCCTAGCCCGAACCCTAACCCTAACCCTTCCGCGAAGCCTTCCCCTCACCCGGCCCCTAATCCTAACCCGTATGCTCACACTAACCCGCACCCTCACACGTACGCTCCCCCTAAACCGTTGTCGTAACTTCACCTGGACGCTAAACCGTCCCCGTCCCCTAACCCTAACCCTAGCCCGAACCCTAACCCTAACCCTTCCCCGAAGCCTTCCCCTCACCCGTCCCCTAATCCTAACCCGTACGCTCACACTAACCCGCGCCCTCACACGTACGCTCCCCCTAAACCGTTGTGTACCCTCACTTGGACCCTAAACCGTCCCCGTCCCCTAACCCTAAACCTAACCCTAACCCTAACCGTTGTCGTACCCTCACCTGGACCCTAAACCGTCCCCGTCCCCTAACCCTAACCCTAGCCCGAACCCTAACCCTATCCCTTCCCCGAAGCCTTCCCCTCACCCGTCCCCTAATCCTAACCCGTACGCTCACACTAACCCGCGCCCTCACACGTACGCTCCCCCTAAACCGTTGTCGTACCCTCACCTGGACCCTAAACCGTCCCCGTCCCCTAACCCTAAGCCTAGCCCGAAACCTAACCCTAACACTTCCCCGAAGCCTTCCCCTCACCCGTCCCCTAATCCTAACCCGTACGCTCACACTAACCCGCGCCCTCACACGTACACTCCCCCTAAACCGTTGTCGTACCCTCATCTGGACCCTAAACCGTCACCGTCCCCTAACCCTAACCCTAGCCCGAACCCTAACCCTAACCCTTCCCCGAAGCCTTCCCCTCACCCGACCCCTAATCCTAACGCGTACGCTCACACGAACCTGCGCCCTCACACGTACGCTCCCCTTAAACCATTGTCGTACCCTCACCTGGGCCCTAAACCGTCCCCGTCCCCTAACCCTAACCCTAGCCCGAACCCTAACCCCAATCCTTCCCCGAAGCCTTCCCCTCACCCGTCCCCGAATCCTAAACCGTACGCTCACACTAACCCGCGCCCTCACACGTACGCTCCCCCTAAACCGTTGTCGTACCCTCACCTGGACCCTAAACCGTCCCCGTCCCCTAACCCTAACCCTAACCCGAACCCTAACCCTAACCCTTCCCCGAAGCCTTCCACTCACCCGTCCCCTAATGCTAACACGTACGCTCACACTAACCCGCGCCCTCACACGTACGCTCCCCCTAAACCGTTTTCGTACCCTCACCTGGACCCTAAACCGTCCCCGTCCCCTAACCCTATCCCTAGCCAGGACCCTAACCCTAACCCTTCCCCGAAGCCTTCCCCTCACCCGTCCCCTAATCCTAACCCGTACGCTGATACTAACCCGCGCCCTCACACGTACGCTCCCCCTAAACCGTTGTCGTACCCTCACCTGGACCCTAAACCGTCCCCGTCCCCTAACCCTAACCCTAGCCCGAACCCTAACCCTAACCCTTCCCCGAAGCCTTCCCCTCACCCGTCCCCTAATCCTAACGCGTACGCTCACACGAAACCGCGCTCTCACACATACGCTCCCCTTAAACCATTGTCGTACCCTCACCTGGGCCCTAAACCGTCCCCGTCCCCTAACCCTAACCCTAGCCCGAACCCTAACCCTAACCCTTCCCCGAAGCCTTCCCCTCACCCGTCCCCTAATCCTAACCCGTACGCCCACACTAACCCGCGCCCTCACACGTACGCTGCCCGAAAACCGTTGTCGTACCCTCACCTGTACCCTAAACCGTCCCCGTCCCCTAACACTAACCCTAGCCCGAACCCTAACCCTAACCCTTCCCCGAAGCCTTCCCCTCACCCGTCCCCTAATCCTAACCCGTACGCTCACAAGAACCCGCGCCCTCACACGTACGCTCCCACTAAACCGTTGTCGTACCCTCACCTGGACCCTAAACCGTCCCCGTCCCCTAACCCTAACCCTAGCCCGAAACCTAAACATAACCCTTCCCCGAAGCCTTCCCCTCACCCGTCCCCAATCCTAACCCGTACGCTCACACTAACCCGCGCCCTCACACGTACACTCCCCGTAAACCGTTGTCGTACGCTCACCTGGACCCTAAATCGTCCCCATCCCCTAACCCTAACCCTAGCCCGAACCCTAACCCTAACCCTTCCCCGAAGCCTTCCCCTCAACCGTCCCCTAATCCTAACGCGTACGCTCACACGAACCCGCGCCCTCACACGTACTCTCCCCTTAAACCATTGTCGTACCCTCACCTGGGCCCTAAACCGTCCCCGTCCCCTAACCCTAACCCTAACCCGAACCCTAACCCTAACCCTTCCCCGAAGCCTTCCGCTCACCCGTCCCCTAATCCTAACCCGTACGCTCACACTAACCCGCGCCCTCACACGTACGCTCCCCCTAAACCGTTGTCGTACCCTCACCTGGACCCTAAACCATCCCCGTCCCCTAACCCTAACCCTAGCCCGAACCCTAACCCTAACCCTTCCCCGAAGCCTTCCCCTCACCCGTCCCCTAATCCTAACCCGTACGCTCACATTAACCCGCGCCCTCACACATACGTTCCCCCTCAACTGTTCTCGTACCCTCACCTGGAGCCTAAACCTTCCCCGTCCCCTAACCCTATCCCTAGCCCGAACCCTAACCCTAACCCTTCCCCGAAGCCTTCCCCTCACCCGTCCCCTAATGCTAACACGTACGCTCTCACTAACCCGCGCCCTCACATGTACGCTCCCCCTAAACCGTTGTCGTAGCCTCACCTGGACCCTAAACCGTCCCCGTCCCCTAACCCTAACCCTAGCCCGAACCCTAACCCTAACCCTTCCCCGAAGCCTTTCCCTCACCCGTCCCCAATCCTAACCCGTACGCTCACACTAACCCGTGCCCTCACACGTACACTCCCCGTAAACCGTTGTCGTACGCTCACCTGGACCCTAAACCGTCCCCGTCCCCTAACCCTAACCCTAGCCCGAACCCTAACCCTAACCTTTCCCCGAAGCCTTCCCCTCACCCGTCCCCTATTCCTAACGCGTACGCTCACACTAACCCGCGCCCTCACACGTACGCTCCCCTTAAACCATTGTCGTACCCTCACCTGGTCCCTAAACCGTCCCCGTCCCATAACCCTAACCCTAACCCGAACCCTAACCCTAACCCTTCCCCGAAACCTTTCCCTCAACCGTCCCCTAATCCTAACCCGTACGCTCACACTAACCCGCGCCCTCACACGTACGCTCCCCCCAAACCGTTGTCGTACCCTCACCTGGACCCTAAACCGGCCCCGTCCCCTAACCCTAACCCTAACCCTTCCCCGAAGCCTTCCCCTCACCCGTCCCCTAATCCTAACCCGTACGCTCACATTAACCCGCGCCCTCACACATATGTTCCCCCTCAACCGTTCTCGTACCCTCACCTGGAGCCTAAACCGTCCCCGTCCCCTAACCCTATCCCTAGCCCGAACCCTAACCCTAACACTTCCCCGAAGCCTTCCCCTCACCCGTCCCCTAATGCTAACACGTACGCTCTCACTAACCCGCGCCCTCAAACGTACGCTCCCCCTAAACCGTAGTCGTACCCTCACCTGGACCCTAAACCGTCCCCATCCCCTAACCCTAACCCTAGCCCGAACCCTAACCCTAACCCTTCCGCGAAGCCTTCCCCTCACCCGTCCCCTAATCCTAACACGTACGCTCACACTAACCTGCACCCTCACACGTACGCTCCCTGTAAACCATTGTCGTACCCTCACCTGGACCCTAAACCGTCCCCGTGCCCTAACCCTAACCCTAGCCCGAACCCTAACCCTAACCCTTCCCCGAAGCCTTCCACTCACCCGTCCCGTAATCCTAACACGAACGCTCACACTAATCCGCGCCCTCACACGTACGCTCCCCCTAAACCGTTGCCGTACCCTCACCTGGACCCTAAACCGTCCCCGTCCCCTAACCCTAACCCTAGCCCGAACACTAACCCTAACCCTTCCCCGAAGCCTTCCCCTCACCCGTCCCCTAATCCTAACCCGTACACTCACACTAACCCGCCCCCTCACACGTACACTCCCCATAAACCGTTGTCGTACCCTCACCTGGACCCTAAACCGTCCTCGTCCCCTAACCCTAACCCTAGCCCGAACCCTAAACCTAACCCTTCCCCGAAGCCTTCCCCTCAACCGTCCCCTAATCCTAACCCGTATGCTCACACTAACCCACACGCTCACACGTACGCTCTCCCTCATCCGTTTTCGTACACACACCTGGACCCTAAAAAGTCCCCGTCCCCTAACCCTAACCCTAGCCCGAACCCTAAACCTAACCCTTCACCGAAGCCTTCCCCTCACCCGTCCCCTAATCCTAACCGGTATGCTCACACAAACCCACGCCCTCACACGTACGCTCCCCCTAAACTGTTGTCGTACCCTCACCTGGACCCTAAACCGTCCCCGTCCCCTAACCCTAACCCTAGCCCGAACCCTAACCCTAACCCTTCCCCGAAGCTTCCCCTCACCCGTCCCCTAATCCTAACCCGTACGCTCACACTAACCCACGCCCTCACACGTACGCTCCCCCTAAACCGTTGTCGTACCCTCACCTGGACCCTAAACCGTCCCCGTCCCCTAACCCTAACCCTAGCCCGAACCCTAACCCTAACCCTTCCCCGAAGCCTTCCCCTCACCCGTCCCCTAATCCTAACCCTTACGCTCACACTAACCCGCGCCCTCACACGTACGCTCCCCCTAAACCGTTGTCGTACCCTCACCTGGACCCTAAACCGTCCCCGTCCCCTAACCCTAACCCTAGCCCGAACCCTAACCTAATCCTTCCCCGAAGCCTTCCCCTCACCCGTCCCCTAATGCTAACCCGTACGCTCACACTAACCCGCGCCCTCACACATACGCTCCCCCTAAACCGTTGTCGTACCCTCACCTGGACCCTAAACCGTCCCCGTCCCCTAACCCTAACCCTAGCCCGAACCCTAAACCTAACCCTTCCCCGAAGCCTTCCCCTCACCCGTCCCCTAATCCTAACCCGTACGCTCACACGAACCCGCGCCCTCACACGTACGCTCCCCCTAAACCGTTGTCGTACCCTCACCTGGACCCTAAACCGTCCCCGTCCCCTAACCCTAACCCTAGCCCGAACCCTAACCCTTATCCTTCCCCGAAGCCTTCCCCTCACCCGTCCCCTAATCCTAACCCGTACGCTCACACTAACCCGCGCCCTCACACGTACACTCCCCCTAAACCGTTGTCGTACCCTCACCTGGACCCTAAACCGTCCCCGTCCCCTAACCCTAACCCTAGCCCGAACCCTAACCCTAACCCTTCCCCGAAGCCTTCCCCTCACCCGTCCCCTAATCCTAACGCGTACGCTCACACGTACCCGCGCCCTCACACGTACGCTCCCCTTAAACCATTGTCGTACCCTCACCTGGGCCCTAAACCATCCCCGTCCCCTAACCCTAACCCTAGCCCGAACACTAACCCTAACCCTTCCCCGAAGCCTTCCCCTCACCCGTCCCCTAATCCTAACCTGTACGCTCACACTAACCCGCGCCCTCACACGTACGCTCCCCCTAAACCGTTGTCGTACCCTCACCTGGACTCTAAACCGTCCCCGTCCCCTAACCCTAACCCTAGCCCGAACCCTAACCCTAACACTTACCCGAAGCCTTCCACTCACCAGTCCCCTAATGCTAACCCGTACTCTCACACTAAACCGCGCCCTCAAACGTACGCTCCCCCTAAACCGTTATCGTACCCTCACCTGGACCCTAAACCGTCCCCGTCCCCGTCCTCTAACCCTTGCCCGAACCATAACCCTAACCCTTCCCCGAAGCCTTCCCCTCACCGGTCCCCTAATCCTAACCCGTACGCTCACACTAAACCGCGCCCTCACACGTACGCTCCCCCTAAACCGTTGTCGTACCCTCACCTGGACCCTAAACCGTCCCCGTCCCCTAACCCTAACCCTAGCCCGAACCCTAACCCTAACCCTTCCCCGAAGCCTTCCCCTCACCCGTCCCCTATCCTAACCCGTACACTCACATTAACCCGCGCCCTCACACGTACGCTCCCCCTAAACCGTTGTCGTACCCTCACCTGGACCCTAAACCGTCCCCGTCCCCTAACCCTAACCCTAGCCCTAACCCTAACCCTAACCCTTCCCCGAAGCCTTCCCCTCACCCGTCCCCTAATCCTAACCCGTACGCTCACACTAACCCGCGCCCTCACAAGTACGTTCCCACTAAACCGTTGTCGTACCCTCACCTGGACCCTAAACCGTCCCCGTCCCCTAACCCTAACCCTAGCCCGAACCCTAACCCTAACCCTTCCCCGAAGCCTTCCCCTCACCCGTCACCTAATCCTAACCCGTACGCTCACAATAACCCGCGCCCTCACACGTACGCTCCCCCTAAACCGTTGTCGTACCCTCACCTGGACCCTAAACCGTCCCCGTCCCCTAACCCTAACGCTAGCCTGAACCCTAACCCTGAACATTCCCCGAAGCCTTCCCCTCACCCGTCCCCTAATCCTAACCCGTACGCTCACACTAACCCGCGCCCTCACACGTACGTTCCCCCTAAACCGTTGTCGTACCCTCACCTGGACCCTAAACCGTCCCCGTCCCCTAACCCTAACCCTAGCCCGAACCCTAACACTTACCCTTCCCCGAAGCCTTCCCCTCACCCGTCCCCTAATCCTAACCCGTACGCTCACACTAACCCGCGCCCTCACACGTACGCTCCCCCTAAACCGTTGTCGTACGCTCACGTGGACCCTAAACCGTCCCCGTCCCCTAACCCTATCCCTAGCCCGAACCCTAACTCTAACCCTTCCCCGAAGCCTTCCCCTCATACGTCCCCTAATCCTAACCCGTACGCTCACACTAACCCGAGCCCTCACACGTACGCTCCCCCTAAACCGTTGTCGTACCCTCACCTGGACCCTAAACCTTCCCCGTCCCCTAACCCTAACCCTAGCCCGAACCCTAACCCTAACCCTTCCCCGAAGCCTTCCCCTCACCCGTCCCCTAATCCTAACCCGTAGGCTCACACTAAACTGCGCCCTCACACGTACGCTCCCCCTAAAACGTTGTCGTACCCTCACCTGGACCCTAAACCGTCCCCGTCCCCTAACCCTAACCCGAGCCCGAACCCTAACCCTAACCCTTCCCCGAAGCCGTCCCCTCACCCGTCCCCTAATCCTAACCCGTACGCTCACACTAACCCGCGCCCTCACACGTACGCTCCCCCTAAACCGTTGTCATACCCTCACCTGGACCCTAAACCGTCCCCGTCCCCTAACCCTATCCTTAGCCCGAACCCTAACCCTAACCCTTCCCCGAAGCCTTCCCCTCACCCGTCACCTAATCCTAACCCGAACGCTCACACGAACCCGCGCCCTCACACATACGCTCCCCCTAAACCGTTGTCGTACCCTCACCTGAACCCTAAACCGTCCCCGTCCCCTAACCCTAACCCTCGCCAGAAACCTAACCCTAACCCTTCCCCGAAGCCTTCCCCTCACCCGTCCCCTAATCCTAACCCGTACGGTCACACTAACCCGCGCCCTCACACGTACACTTCCCCTAAACCGTTGTACCCTCACCTGGACCCTAAACGGTCCCCGTCCCCTAACCCTAACCCTAACCCTAGCCTGAACCCTAACCCTGAACATTCCCCGAAGCCTTCCCCTTACCCGTCCCCTAATCCTAACCCGTACGCTCACACTAACCCGCGCCCTCACACGTATGCTCCCCCTCAACCGTTCTCGTACCCTCACCTGAACCCTAAACCGTCCCCATCCGCTAACCCTAACCCTAGCCCGAACCCTAACCCTAACCCTTCCCCGAAGTCTTCCACTCACCCGTCCCCTAATCCTAACCCGTACGCTCACACTAACCCGCGCCCTCACACGTACGCTCCCCCTAAACCGTTGTCGTACACTCACCTGGACCCTAAACCGTCCCCGTCCCCTAACCCTAACCCTAGCCCAAACCCTAACCCTAACCCTTCCCCGAAGCCTTCCCCTCACCCGTCCCATAATCCTAGCCCGTACGCTCACACTAACCCGCGCCCTCACACGTACGCTCCCCCTAAACCGTTGTCGTACCCTCACCTGGACCCTAAACCGTCCCCGTCCCCTAACCCTAACCTTAGCCCGAACCATAACCCTCACCCTTCCCCGAAGCCTTCCCCACACCCGTCCCCTAATCCTAACCCGTACGCTCACACTAACCCGCGCCCTCACACGTACACTCCCCCTAAACCATTGTCGTACCCTCACCTGGACCCTAAACCGTCCCCGTCCCCTAACGCTAACCCTTGCCCGAACCCTAACTCTAACCTTTCCCCGAAGCCTTCCCCTCACCCGTCCCCTAATCCGAACCCGTACGCACACACTAATCCACGCCCTCACACGTACGCTCCCCCTAAACCGTTGTCGTACCCTCACCTGGACCCTAAACCGTCCCCGTCCCCTAACCCTAACCCTAGCCCGAACCCTAACCCTAACCCTTCCCCGAAGCCTTCCCCTCACCCGTCCCCTAATCCTAACCAGTACGCTCACACTATCCCGCGCCCTCACACGTACGCTCCCCCTCAACCGTTGTCGTACCCTCACCTGGACCCTAAACCGTCCCCGTACCCGTCCCATAACCCTAGCCCGAACCCTAACCCTAACACTTCCCCAAAGCCTTCCCCTCACCCGTCCCCTAATCCTAACCCGTACGCTCACACTAACCCGCGCCCTCACATGTACGCTCCCCCTAAACAGTTGCCGTACCCTCACCTGGACCCTAAACCGTCCCCGTCCCCTAACCCTAACCCTAGCCCGAACCCTAACCCTCACCCTTCCCCGAAGCCTTCCCCTCACCCGTCCCCTAGTCCTAACCCGTAGGCTCACACTAACCCTCGCCCTCACACGTGCGCTCCCCCTAAACCGTTGTCGTACCCTCACCTGGACCCTAAATCGTCCCCGTCCCCTAACCCTAAACCTAGCCCGAACCCTAACCCTAACCCTTCCCCGAAGCCTTCCCCTCACCCGTCCCCTAATCCTAACCCGTACGCTCACACTAACCCGCGCCCTCACACGTACGCTCCCCCTAAACCGTTGTCGTACGCTAACGTGGACCCTAAACCGTCCCCGTCCCCTAACCCTAACCCTAGCCCGAACCCTAAACCTAACCCTTCCCCGAAGCCTTCCCCTCAACCGTCCCCTAATCCTAACCCGTACGCTCACAGTAATCCGCGCCCTCACACGTACGCGCCCCCTCAACAGTTGTCGTACCCTCACCTGGACCCTAAACCGTCCCCGTCCCCTAACCCTAACCCTAACCCGAACCCTAACCCTAACCCTTCCCCGAAGCCTTCCCCTAACCCGTCCCCTAATCCTAAACCGTATGCTCACACTAACCCACGCCCTCACACGTACGCTCCCCCTAAACCGTTGTCGTACTCTCACCTGGACCCTAAACAGTCCCCGTCCCCTAACCCTAACCCTAGCCCGAACCCTAACCCTAACCCTTCCCCGAAGCCTTCCCCTCACCCGTCCCCTAATCCTAACCCGTACGCTCACACTAACCCGCGCCCTCACAAGTCCGTTCCCACTAAACCGTTGTCGTACCCTCACCTGGACCCTAAACCGTCCCCGTCCCCTAACCCTAACCCTAGCCCGAACCCTAATCCTAACCCTTCCCCGAAGCCTTCCCCTCACCCGTCCCATAATCCTAACCCGTACGCTCACAGTAATCCGCGCCCTCACACGTACGCGCCCCCTCAACAGTTGTCGTACCCTCACCTGGACCCTAAACCGTCCCCGTCCCCTAACCCTAACCCTAACCCGAACCCTAACCCTAACCCTTCCCCGAAGCCTTCCCCTAACCCGTCCCCTAATCCTAAACCGTATGCTCACACTAACCCACGCCCTCACACGTACGCTCCCCCTAAACCGTTGTCGTACTCTCACCTGGACCCTAAACAGTCCCCGTCCCCTAACCCTAACCCTAGCCCGAACCCTAACCCTAACCCTTCCCCGAAGCCTTCCCCTCACCCGTCCCCTAATCCTAACCCGTACGCTCACACTAACCCGCGCCCTCACAAGTCCGTTCCCACTAAACCGTTGTCGTACCCTCACCTGGACCCTAAACCGTCCCCGTCCCCTAACCCTAACCCTAGCCCGAACCCTAATCCTAACCCTTCCCCGAAGCCTTCCCCTCACCCGTCCCATAATCCTAACCCGTACGCTCACACTAACCCGCGCCCTCACACGTACGCTCCCCCTAAACCGTTGTCGTACCCTCACCTGGACCCTAAACCGTCCCCATCCCCTAACCCTAACCCTAGCCCGAACCCTAACCCTAACCCTTCCCTGAAGCCTTCCCCTCACCCGTCCCCTACTCCTAACCCGTACGCTCACACTAACCCGCGCCCTCACATGTACGCTCCCCCTCAACCGTTGTCGTACCCTCACCTGGACCCTAAACCGTCCCCGTCCCCTAACCCTAACCCTAGCCCGAACACTAACCCTTCCCCGAAGCCTTCCCCTCACCCGTCCCCTAATCCTAACCCGTACGCTCACACTAACCCGCGCCCTCACACGTTCGCTCCCCCTAAACCTTTGTCGTACCCTCAACTGGACCCTAAACCGTCCCCGTTCCCTAACCCTAACCCTAGCCCGAACCCTAACCCTTATCCTTCCCCGAAGCCTTCCCCTCACCCGTCCCCTAATCCTTCCCCGAAGCCTTCCCCTCACCCGTCCCCTAATCCTAACCCGTACGCTCACACTAACCCGCGCCCTCATACGTACGCTCCCCCTCAACCGTTGTCGTACCCTCACCTGGACCCTAAACCGTCCCCGTCCCCTAACCCTAACCCTAACCCGAACCCTAACCCTAACCCTTCCCCGAAGCCTTCCCCTCACCCGTCCCCTAATCCTAACCCGTACGGTCACACTAACCCGCGCCCTCACACGTACGCTCCCCCTAAACCGTTGTCGTACCCTCACCTGGACCCTAAACCGTCCCCGTCCCCTCACCCTAACCCTAGCCCGAACCCTAACCCTAACCTTTCCCCGAAGCCTTCCCCTCACCCGTCCCCTAATCCTAACCCGTACGCTCACACTAACCCGCGCCCTCACACGTACGCTCCCCCTCAACTGTTCTCGTACCCTCACCTGGAACCTAAACCGTCCCCGTCCCCTAACCCTAACCCTAGCCCGAACCCTAAACCTAACCCTTCCCCGAAGCCTTCCCCTCACCCGTCCCCTAATCCTAACCCGTACGCTCACACTAACCCGCGCCCTCACACGTACGCTCCCTCTAATCCGTTCTCGTACCCTCACCTGGACCCTAAACCGTCCCCGTCCCCTAACCCTAACCCTAGCCCGAACCCTAACCCTAACCCTTCCCTAAAGCCTTCCCCTCACCCGTCCCCTAATCCTAACCCGTACGCTCACACTAACCCGCGCCCTCACACGTACGCTCCCCCTAAACCGTTGTCGTACCCTCACCTGGACCCTAAACCGTCCCCGTCCCCTAACCCTAACCCTAGCCCGAACCCTAACCCTAACCCTTCCCGAAGCCTTCCCCTCACCCGTCCCCTAATCCTAACCCGTACGCTCACACTATCCCGCGCCCTCACACGTACGCTCCCCCTAAACCGTTGTCGTACCCTCACCTGGACCCTAAACCATACCCTAACCCTAACCCTAGCCGGAACCCTAACCCTAACCCTTCCCCGAAGCCTTCCCCTCACCCGTCCCCTAATCCTAACCCGTACGCTCACACTAACCCGCGCCCTCACACGTACGCTCCCCCTAAACCGTTGTCGTACCCTCACCTGGACCCTAAACCGTCCCCGTCCCCTAACCCTAACCTTAGCCCGAACCCCAACCCTAACCCTTCCCCGAAGCCTTCCCCTCACACGTCCCCTAATCCTAACCCGTACGCTCACACTAACCCGCGCCCTCACACGTACGCTCCCCCTAAACCGTTGTTGTCCCCTCACCTGGACCCTAAACCGTCCCCATCCCCTAACCCTAACCCTAGCCCGAAACCTAACCCTAAACCTTCCCCGAAGCCTTCCCCTCACCCGTCCCCTAATCCTAACCCGTACGCTCACACTAACGCGCGCCCTCACACGTACGCTCCCCCTAAACCGTTGTCGTACCCTCACCTGGATCCTAAACCGTCCCCGTCCCCTAACCCTAGCCCGAACCCTAACCCTAACACTTCCCCGAAGCCTTCCCCTCACCCGTCCTCTAATCCTAACCCATACGCTCACACTAACCCGTGCCCTCACACGTACGTTCCCCCTAAACCGTTGTCGTAATCTGACCTGGACCCTAAACGTCCCCGTCCACTAACCCTAACCTTAGCCCGAACCCTAACCCTAACCCTTCCCCGAAGCCTTCCCCTCACCCGTCCCCTAATCCTAACCCGTACGCTCACAATAACTCGCGCCCTCACACGTACGCTCCCCCTAAACCGTTGTCGTATCCTGACCTGGACCCTAAACCGTCCCCATCCCCTAACCCTAACCCTAGCCCGAACCCTAACACTAACCCTTCCCCGAAGCCTTCCCCTCACCCGTCCCCTAATCCTAACCCGTACGCTCACACTAACCCGCGCCCTCACACGTACGCTCCCCCTAAACCGTTGTCGTACCCTCACCTGGACCCTAAACCGTCCCCGTCCCCTAACCCTAACCCTAGCCCGAACTCTAACCCTAACCCTTACCAGAAGCCTTCCCCTCACCCGTCCCCTAATCCTTCCCCGAAGCCTTCCCCTCACCCGTCCCCTAATCCTAACCCGTACGCTCACACTAACCCGCGCCCTCATACGTACGCTCCCCCTCAACCGTTGTCGTACCCTCACCTGGACCCTAAACCGTCTCCGTCCCCTAACCCTAACCCTAGCCCGAACCCTAACCCTAACCCTTCCCTAAAGCCTTCCCCTCACCCATCCCCTAATCCTAACCAGTACGCTCACACTAACCCGCGCCCTGACACGTACGCTCCCCCTAAACCGTTGTCGTACCCTCACCTGGACCCTAAACCGTCCCCGTCCCCTAACCCTAACCCTAGCCCGAACCCTAACCCTAACCCATACCAGAAGCCTTCCCCTCACCCGTCCCCTAATCCTAACCCGTACGCTCACACTAACCCGCGCCCTCACACGTACGCTCCCCCTAAACCGTTGTCGTACCCTCACCTGGACCCTAAACCGTCCCCGTCCACTAACCCTAACCCTAGCCCGAACCCTAACCCTAACCCTTCCCGAAGCCTTCCCCTCACCCGTCCCCTAATCCTAACCCGTACGCTCACACTATCCCGCGCCCTCACACGTACGCTCCCCCTAAACCGTTGTCGTACCCTCACCTGGACCCTAAACCGTACCCTAACCCTAACCCTAGCCGGAACCCTAACCCTAACCCTTCCCCGAAGCCTTCCCCTCACCCGTCCCCTAATCCTAACCCGTACGCTCACACTAACCCGCGCCCTCACACGTACGCTCCCCCTAAACCGTTGTCGTACCCTCACCTGGACCCTAAACCGTCCCCGTCCCCTAACCCTAACCTTAGCCCGAACCCCAACCCTAACCCTTCCCCGAAGCCTTCCCCTCACACGTCCCCTAATCCTAACCCGTACGCTCACACTAACCCGCGCCCTCACACGTACGCTCCCCCTAAACCGTTGTTGTCCCCTCACCTGGACCCTAAACCGTCCCCGTCCCCTAACCCTAACCCTAGCCCGAAACCTAACCCTAAACCTTCCCCGAAGCCTTCCCCTCACCCGTCCCCTAATCCTAACCCGTACGCTCACACTAACGCGCGCCCTCACACGTACGCTCCCCCTAAACCGTTGTCGTACCCTCACCTGGACCCTAAACCGTCCCCGTCCCCTAACCCTAGCCCGAACCCTAACCCTAACACTTCCCCGAAGCCTTCCCCTCACCCGTCCTCTAATCCTAACCCATACGCTCACACTAACCCGTGCCCTCACACGTACGTTCCCCCTAAACCGTTGTCGTAATCTGACCTGGACCCTAAACGTCCCCGTCCACTAACCCTAACCTTAGCCCGAACCCTAACCCTAACCCTTCCCCGAAGCCTTCCCCTCACCCGTCCCCTAATCCTAACCCGTACGCTCACAATAACTCGCGCCCTCACACGTACGCTCCCCCTAAACCGTTGTCGTATCCTGACCTGGACCCTAAACCGTCCCCATCCCCTAACCCTAACCCTAGCCCGAACCCTAACACTAACCCTTCCCCGAAGCCTTCCCCTCACCCGTCCCCTAATCCTAACCCGTACGCTCACACTAACCCGCGCCCTCACACGTACGCTCCCCCTAAACCGTTGTCGTACCCTCACCTGGACCCTAAACCGTCCCCGTCCCCTAACCCTAACCCTAGCCCGAACTCTAACCCTAACCCTTACCAGAAGCCTTCCCCTCACCCGTCCCCTAATCCTTCCCCGAAGCCTTCCCCTCACCCGTCCCCTAATCCTAACCCGTACGCTCACACTAACCCGCGCCCTCATACGTACGCTCCCCCTCAACCGTTGTCGTACCCTCACCTGGACCCTAAACCGTCCCCGTCTCCTAACCCTAACGCTAACCCGAACCCTAACCCTAACCCTTCCCCGAAGCCTTCCCCTCACCCGTCCCCTAATCCTAACCCGTACGGTCACACTAACCCGCGCCCTCACACGTACGCTCCCCCTAAACCGTTGTCGTACCCTCACCTGGACCCTAAACCGTCCCCGTCCCCTCACCCTAACCCTAGCCCGAACCCTAACCCTAACCTTTCCCCGAAGCCTTACCCTCACCCGTCCCCTAATCCTAACCCGTACGCTCACACTAACCTGCGCCCTCACACGTTCGCTCCCCCTCAACTGTTGTCGTACCCTCACCTGGAACCTAAACCGTCCCCGTCCCCTAACCCTAACCCTAGCCCGAACCCTAAACCTAACCCTTCCCCGAAGCCTTCCCCTCACCCGTCCCCTAATCCTAACCCGTACGCTCACACTAACCCGCGCCCTCACACGTACGCTCCCCCTAATCCGTTCTCGTACCCTCACCTGGACCCTAAACCGTCCCCGTCCCCTAACCCTATCCCTAGCCTGAACCCTAACCCTAACCCTTCCCCGAAACCTTCCCCTCACCCGTCTCCTAATCCTAACCCGCACGCTCACACTAACCCGCGCCCTCACACGTACGCTCCCCCTAAACCGTTGTCGTACCCTCACCTGGACCCTAAACCGTCCCCGTCCCCTAACCCTAACCCTAGCCCGAACCCTAACCCTAACACTTCCCCAAAGCCTTCCCCTCACACATCCCCTAATCCTAACCAGTACGCTCACACTAACCCGCGCCCTGACACGTACGCTCCACCTAAACCGTTGTCGTACCCTCACCTGGACCCTAAACCGTCCCCGTCCCCTAACCCTAACCCTAGCCCGAACCCTAACCCTAACCCATACCAGAAGCCTTCCACTCACCCGTCCCCTAATCCTAACCCGTACGCTCACACTAACCCGCGCCCTCACACGTACGCTCCCCCTATACCGTTGTCGTACCCTCACCTGGACCCTAAACCGTCCCCGTCCCCTAACCCTAACCCTAGCCCGAACCCTAACCCTAACCCTTCCCGAAGCCTTCCCCTCACCCGTCCCCTAATCCTAACCCATACGCTCACACTATCCCGCGCCCTCACACGTACGCTCCCCCTAAACCGTTGTCGTACCCGCACCTGGACCCTAAACCGTCCCATAACCCTAACCCTAACCATAGCCCGAACCCTAACCCTAACCCTTCCCCGAAGCCTTCCCCTCACCCGTCCCCTAATCCTAACCCGTACGCTCACACTAACCCGCGCCCTCACACGTACGCTCCCCCTAAACCGTTGTCGTACCCTCACCTAGACCCTAAACCGTCCCAGTCCCATAATCCAAACCCTAGCCCGAACCCTAACACTAATACTTTCCCGAAGCCTTCCCCTCACCCGTCCCCTAATCCTAACCCGTACGCTCACACTAACCCGCGCCCTCACACGTACGCTCCCCCTAAACCGTTGTCGTACCCTCACCTGGACCCTAAACCGTACCCTAACCCTAACCCTAGCCGGAACCCTAACCCTAACCCTTCCCCGAAGCCTTCCCCTCACCCGTCCCCTAATCCTAACCCGTACGCTCACACTAACGCGCGCCCTCACACGTACGCTCCCCCTAAACCGTTGTCGTACCCTCACCTGGACCCTAAACCGTCCCCGTCCCCTAACCCTAACCTTAGCCCGAACCCCAACCCTAACCCTTCCCCGAAGCCTTCCCCTCACACGTCCCCTAATCCTAACCCGTACGCTCACACTAACCCGCGCCCTCACACGTACGCTCCCCCTAAACCGTTGTTGTCCCCTCACCTGAACCCTAAACCGTCCCCGTCCCCTAACCCTAACCCTAGCCCGAAACCTAACCCTAAACCTTCCCCGAAGCCTTCCCCTCACCCGTCCCCTAATCCTAACCCGTACGCTCACACTAACGCGCGCCCTCACACGTACGCTCCCCCTAAACCGTTGTCGTACCCTCACCTGGACCCTAAACCGTCCCCGTCCCCTAATCCTAGCCCGAACCCTAACCCTAACACTTCCCCGAAGCCTTCCCCTCACCCGTCCTCTAATCCTAACCCATACGCTCACACTAACCCGTGCCCTCACACGTACGTTCCCCCTAAACCGTTGTCGTAATCTGACCTGGACCCTAAACGTCCCCGTCCACTAACCCTAACCTTAGCCCGAACCCTAACCCTAACCCTTCCCCGAAGACTTCCCCTCACCCGTCCCCTAATCCTAACCCGTACGCTCACAATAACTCGCGCGCTCACACGTACACTCCCCCTAAACCGTTGTCGTATCCTGACCTGGACCCTAAACCGTCCCAATCCCCTAACCCTAACCCTAGCCCGAACCCTAACACTAACCCTTCCCCGAGGCCTTCCCCTCACCCGTCCCCTAATCCTAACCCGTACGCTCACACTAACCCGCGCCCTCACACGTACGCTCCCCCTAAACCGTTGTCGTACCCTCACCTGGACCCTAAACCGTCCCCGTCCCCTAACCCTAACCCTAGCCCGAACCCTAACCCTAACCCTTACCAGAAGCCTTCCCCTCACCCGTCCCCTAATCCTAACCCGTACGCTCACACTAAGCCGCGCCCTCACACGTACGCTCCCCCTAAACCGTTGTCGTACCCTCACCTGGACCCTATGCCGTCCCCGTCCCCTAACCCTAACCCTAGCCCGAACCCTAACCCTAACCCTTCCCCGAAGCCTTCACCTCACCCGTCCCTTAATCCTAACACGTACGCTCACACTAACGCGCGCCGTCACACGTACGCTCTCCCAAACCGTTGTCGTACAATGACCTGGACCCTAAACCGTCCCCGACCCCTAACCCTAACCCTAGCCCGAACCCCAACCCTAACCCTTCCCCGAAGCCTTCCCCTCACCCGTCTTCTAATCCTAAACCCTACGCTCACACTAACCCGCGCCCTCACACGTACGCTAGCCCTAAACCGTTGTCGTACTCTGCCCTGGACCCTAAAACGTCCCCGTCCCCTAACCCTAACCCTAGCCCGAACCCTAACCCTAACCCTTCCCCGAAGCCTTCCCCTCACCCGTCCCCTAATCCTAACCCGGACGCTCACAGTAACCCGCGCCCTCACACGTACGTTCCCCCTCAACCGTTCTCGTACCCTCACCTGGGCCCTAAACCGTCCCCGTCCCCTAACCGTAACCCTAGCCCGAACCCTAACCCTAAACCTTCCTCGAAGCCTTCCCCTCACCCGTCCCCTAATCCTAACCCATACGCTCACACTAACCCACGTCCTCACACGTACGCTCCTCCGAAACCGTTGTCGTACCCTCACCTGGACCCTAAACCGTCCCCGTCCCCTAACCCTAAACCTAGCCCGAACCATAACCCTAACCCTTCCCCGAAGCCTTCCCCTCACCCGTCCCCTAATCCTACCCGTACGCTCACACTAACCCGCGCCCTCACACATACGCTCCCCCTAAACCGTTGTCGTACCCTCACCTGGACCCTAAACCGTCCCCGTCCCCTAACCCTAACCCTAGCCCGAACCCTAACCCTAACCCTTCCTCGAAGCCTTCCCCTCACACGTCCCCTAATCCTAACCCGTACGCTCACACTAACCCACGTCCTCAAACGTACGCTCCTCCGAAACCGTTGTCGTACCCTCACCTGGACCCTAAACCGTCCCCGTCCCCTAACCCTAACCCTAGCCCGAACCCTATCCCTAACCCTTCCCCGAAGCCTTCCCCTCACCCGTCCCCTAATCCTACCCGTACGCTCACATTAACCCGCGCCCTCACACGTTCGCTCCCCCTAAACCGTTGTCGTACGCTCACCTGGACCCTAAACCGTACCCTAACCCTAACCCTAGCCCGAACCCTAACCCTAACCCTTCCCCGAAGCTTTCCCCTCACCCGTCCCCTAATCCTAACCCGTACGCTCACACTAACGCGCGCCCTCACACGTACGCTCCCCCTAAACCGTTCTCGTACCCTCACCTGGACCCTAAACCGTCCCCGTCCCCTAACTCTAACCTTAGCCCGAACCCTAACCCTAACCCTTCCCCGAAGCCTTCCCCTCACCCGTCCCCTAATCCTAACCCGTACGCTCACACTAACCCGCGCCCTCACACGTACGCTCCCCCTAAACCGTTGTCGTACCCACACCTGGACCCTAAACCGTCCCCGTCCCCTAACCCTAACCCTAGCCCGAACCCTAACCCTAACCCTTCCCCGAAGCCTTCCCCTCACCCGTCCCCTAATGCTAACCTGTACGCTCACACTAACCCGCGCCCTCACACGTATGCTCCCCCTAAACCGTTGTCGTACCCTCACCTGGACCCTAAACCGTCCCCGTTCCCTAACCCTAACCCTAGCCCGAACCCTAACCCTAACCCTTCCCCGAAGCCTTCCCCTCACCCGTCCCCTAATCCTAACCCGTACACTCACACTAACGCGCGCCCTCACACGTACGCTCCCCCTAAACCGTTGTCGTACCCTCACCTGGACCCTAAACCGTCCCCGTCCCCTAACCCTAACCCTAGCCCGAACCTTAACCCTAACACTTCCCCAAAGCCTTCCCCTCACCCGTCCCCTAATGCTAACCCGTATGCTCACACTAACCCGCGCCCTCACACGTACGCTCCCCCTAAACCGTTGTCGTACCCTCACCTGGACCCTAAACCGTCCCCGTCCCCTAACCCTAACCCTAGCCCGAACCCTAACACTAACCCTTCCCCGAAGCCTTCCCCTCACCCGTCCCCTAATCCTAACCCGTACGCTCACACTAACCCGCTCCCTCACACGAACGCTCCCCCTAAACTGTTGTCGTACCCTCACCTGGAAACCTAAACCGTCCCCGTCCCCTAACCCTAACCCTAACCCGAACCCTAACCTTAACCCTTCCCCGAAGCCTTCCCCTCACACGTCCCCTAATCCTTACCCGGACGCTCTCACTAACCCGCGCCCTCACACGTACGCTCCCCATAAACCGTTGTCGTACCCTCACCTGGACCCTAAACCGTCCCCATCCCCTAACCCTAACCCTAGCCCGAACCTTAACCCTAACCCTTCCCCGAAGCCTTCCCCTCACCCGTCCCCTAATCCTAACCCGTACCCTCACACTAACCCGCGCCCTCACACGTACGCTCTCCATCAACCGTTGTCGTACCCTCACCTGGACCCTAAACCGTCCCCGTCCCCTAACCCTAACCCTAGCCCAAACCCTAACCCTAACCCTTCCCCGAAGCCTTCCCCTCACCCATCCCCTAATCCTAACCCGTACGCTCACACTCACCCGCGCCCTCACACGTACGCTCCCCCTAAACCGTTGTCGTACCCTCACCTGGACCCTAAACCGTCCCCGTCCCCTAACCCTAACCCTAGCCCGAACCCTAACCCTAACCTTTCCCCGAAGCCTTCCCCTCACCCGTCCCCTAATCCTAACCTGTACGCTCACACTAACCCTCGCCCTCACAGGTACGCTCCCCCTAAACCGTTGTCGTACCCTCACCTGGACCCTAAACCGTCCCCGTCCCCTAACCCTAACCCTAGCCCGAACCCTAACCCTAACCCTTCCCCGAAGCCTTCCCCTCACACGTCCCCTAATCCTAACCTGTACGCTCACACTAAACCGCGCCCTCAAACGTACGCTCCCCCTGAACCGTTGTCGTACCCTCACCTGGACCCTAAACCGTCGCCGTCCCCTAACCCTAGCCCTGGCCCGAACCCTAACCCTAACCCTTCCCCAAAGCCTTCCCCTCACCCGTCCCCTAATCCTAACCCGTACGCTCACACTAACCCGCACCCTCACACGTACGCTCCCACTAAACCGTTGTCGTACCCTCACCTGGACCCTATACCGTCCCCGTCCCCTAACCCTAACCCTAGTCCGAACCCTAACCCTCACCATTACCCGAAGTCTTCCCCTCACCCGTCCCCTAATCCTAACCCGTACGCTCACACTAACCCACGCCCTCACACGTACGCTCTCCCTCAACCGTTGTCTTACCCTCACCTGGACCCTAAACCGTCCCCGTCCCCTAACCCTAACCCTAGCCCGAACCCTAACCCTAAACCTTCCCGAAGCCTTCCCCTCACCCGTCCCCTAATCCTAACCCTTACGCTCACACTAACCCGCGCCCTCACACGTACGCTCCCCCTCAACCGTTGTCGTACCCTCACCTGGACCCTAAACCGTCTCCGTCCCCTAACCCTAACCCTAGCCCGAATCCTAACCCTAACCCTTCCCCGAAGCCTTCCCATCACCCGTCCCCTAATCCTAACCCGTACGCTCACATTAAACCGCGCCCTCACACGTACACTCCCCCTAAACCGTTGTCGTACCCTCACCTGGACCCTAAACCTTCCCCGTCCCCTAACACTAACCCTAGCCCGAACCCTAACCCTAACGCTTCCCCGAAGCCTTCCTCTCACCCGTACCCTAATCCTAACATGTACGCTCACACTAATCCTCGCCCTCACACGTACGCTCCCCCTAAACCGTTGTCGTACCCTCACCTGGACCCTAAACCGTCCCCGTCCCCTAACCCTAACCCTAGCCCGAACCCTAACCCTAACCCTTCCCCGAAGCCTTCCCCTCACCCGTCCCCTAATCCTAACCCGTACGCTCACACTAACCCGCGCCCTCACACGTACGCTCCCCCTAAACCGTTTTCGTACCCTCACCTGGACCCTAAACCGTCCCCGTCCCCTAAGCCTAACCCTAGCCCGAACCCTAACCCTAACCCTTCCCCGAAGCCTTCCCCTCACCCGTCCCCTAATCCTAACCCGTACGCTCACACTAACCCGCGCCCTCAAACGTACGCACCCCCTGAACCGTTGTCGTACCCTCACCTGGACCCTAAACCGTCCCCGTCCCCTAACCCTAGCCCTAGCCCGAACCCTAACCCTAACCCTTCCCCGAAGCCTTCCCCTCACCCGTCCCCTAATCCTAACCCGTACGCTCACAATAACCCGCGCCCTCACACGTACGCTCCCCCTAAAACGTTGTCGTACCCTCACCGGGACCCTAAATCTTCCACGTCCCCTAACCCTAACCCTAGCCCGAACCCTAACCCTAACCCTTCCCCGAAGCCTTCCCCTCACCCGTCCCCTAATCTTAACCCGTACGCTCACACTAACCCGCGCCCTCACACGTACGCTCCCCCTAAACCGTTGTCGTACCCTCACCTGGACCCTAAACCGTCCCCGTCCCCTAACCCTAACCCTAGCCCGAACCCTAACCCTAACCCTTCCCGAAGCCTTCGCCTCACCCGTCCCCTAATCCTAACCCGTACGCTCACACTAACCCGCGCCCTCACACGTACGCTCCCCCTAAACCGTTGTCGTACAATGACTTGGACCCTAAACCGTCACCGTCCCCTAACCCTAACCCTAGCCCGAACCTTAACCCTAACCCTTCCCCGAAGCCTTCCCCTCAAACGTCCTCTAATCCTAACCCGTACGCTCACACTAATCCGCGCCCTCACACGTACGCTCCCCCTAAACCGTTGTCGTACCCTCACCTGGACCCTAAACCGTCCCCGTCCCCTAACCCTAACCCTAGCCCGAACCCTAACCCTAACCCTTCCCCGAAGCCTTCCCCTCACCCGTCCCCTAATCCTAACCCGTACGCTCACAATAACCCGCGCCCTCACACGTACGCTCCCCCTAAACCTTTGTCGTACCCTCACCTGGACCCTAAACCGTCCCCGTCCCCTAACCCTAACCCTAGCCCGAACCCTAACCCTAACCCTTCCCCGAAGCCTTCCCCTCACCCGTCCCCTAATCCTAACCCGTACCCTCACACTAACCCGCGCCCTCACACGTACGCTCTCCGTCAACCGTTGTCGTACCCTCACCTGGACCCTAAACCGTCCCCGTCCCCTAACCCTAACCCTAGCCCGAACCCTAACCCTAACCCTTCCCCGAAGCCTTCCCCTCACACGTCCCCTAATCCTAACCTGTACGCTCACACTAAACCGCGCCCTCAAACCTACGCTCCCCCTGAACCGTTGTCGTACCCTCACCTGGACCCTAAACCGTCCCCGTCCCCTAACCCTAGCCCTAGCCCGAACCCTAACCCTAACCCTTCCCCGAAGCCTTCCCCTCACCCATCCCCTAATCCTAACCCGTACGCTCACACTAACCCGCACCCTCACACGTACGCTCCCCATAAACCGTTGTCGTACCCTCACCTGGACCCTAAACCGTCCCCGTCCCCTAACCCTAACCCTAGCCCGAACCCTAACCCTCACCCTTCCCCAAAGCCTTCCCCTCACCCGTCCCCTAATCCTAACCCGTACGCTCACACTAACCCGCGCCCTCACACGTACGCTCCCCCTAAACCGTTGTCGTACCCTCACCTGGACCCTAAACCGTCCCCGTCCCCTAACCCTAACCCTAGCCCGAACCCTAACCCTAACCCTTCCCCGAAGCCTTCCCCTCACACGTCCCCTAATCCTAACCTGTACGCTCACACTAAACCGCGCCCTCAAACGTACGCTCCCCCTGAACCGTTGTCGTACCCTCACCTGAACCCTAAACCGTCCCCGTCCCCTAACCCTAGCCCTGGCCCGAACCCTAACCCTAACCCTTCCCCGAAGCCTTCCCCTCACCCGTCCCCTAATCCTAACCCGTACGCTCACACTAACCCGCACCCTCACACGTACGCTCCCACTAAACCGTTGTCGTACCCTCACCTGGACCCTATACCGTCCCCGTCCCCTAACCCTAACCCTAGTCCGAACCCTAACCCTCACCATTACCCGAAGTCTTCCCCTCACCCGTCCCCTAATCCTAACCCGTACGCTCACACTAACCCACGCCCTCACACGTACGCTCTCCCTCAACCGTTGTCTTACCCTCACCTGGACCCTAAACCGTCCCCATCCCCTAACCCTAACCCTAGCCCGAACCCTAACCCTAACCCTTCCCCGAAGCCTTCCCCTCACCCGTCCCCTAATCCTAACCCGTACGCTCACACTAACCCGCGCCCTCACACGTACGCTCCCCCTAAACCGTTGTCGTACCCTCACCTGGACCCTAAACCGTCCCCGTCCCCTAACCCTAACCCTAGCCCGAACCCTAACCCTAACCCTTCCCGAAGCCTTCCCCTCACCCGTCCCCTAATCCTAACCCTTACGCTCACACTAACCCGCGCCCTCACACGTACGCTCCCCCTCAACCGTTGTCGTACCCTCACCTGGACCCTAAACCGTCTCCGTCCCCTAACCCTAACCCTAGCCCGAATCCTAACCCTAACCCTTCCCCGAAGCCTTCCCATCACCCGTCCCCTAATCCTAACCCGTACGCTCACATTAAACCGCGCCCTCACACGTACACTCCCCCTAAACCGTTGTCGTACCCTCACCTGGACCCTAAACCGTCCCCGTCCCCTAACACTAACCCTAGCCCGAACCCTAACCCTAACGCTTCCCCGAAGCCTTCCTCTCACCCGTACCCTAATCCTAACATGTACGCTCACACTAATCCTCGCCCTCACACGTACGCTCCCCCTAAACCGTTGTCGTACCCTCACCTGGACCCTAAACCGTCCCCGTCCCCTAACCCTAACCCTAGCCCGAACCCTAACCCTAACCCTTCCCCGAAGCCTTCCCCTCACCCGTCCCCTAATCCTAACCCGTACGCTCACACTAACCCGCGCCCTCACACGTACGCTCCCCCTAAACCGTTTTCGTACCCTCACCTGGACCCTAAACCGTCCCCGTCCCCTAAGCCTAACCCTAGCCCGAACCCTAACCCTAACCCTTCCCCGAAGCCTTCCCCTCACCCGTCCCCTAATCCTAACCCGTACGCTCACACTAACCCGCGCCCTCAAACGTACGCACCCCCTGAACCGTTGTCGTACCCTCACCTGGACCCTAAACAGTCCCCGTCCCCTAACCCTAGCCCTAGCCCGAACCCTAACCCTAACCCTTCCCCGAAGCCTTCCCCTCACCCGTCCCCTAATCCTAACCCGTACGCTCACAATAACCCGCGCCCTCACACGTACGCTCCCCCTAAAACGTTGTCGTACCCTCACCGGGACCCTAAATCTTCCACGTCCCCTAACCCTAACCCTAGCCCAAACCCTAACCCTAACCCTTCCCCGAAGCCTTCCCCTCACCCGTCCCCTAATCCTAACCCGTACGCTCACACTAACCCGCGCCCTCACACGTACGCTCCCCCTAAACCGTTGTCGTACCCTCACCTGGACCCTAAACCGTCCCCGTCCCCTAACCCTAACCCTAGCCCGAACCCTAACCCTAACCCTTCCCGAAGCCTTCGCCTCACCCGTCCCCTAATCCTACCCCGTACGCTCACACTAACCCGCGCCCTCACACGTACGCTCCCCCTAAACCGTTGTCGTACAATGACTTGGACCCTAAACCGTCACCGTCCCCTAACCCTAACCCTAGCCCGAACCTTAACCCTAACCCTTCCCCGAAGCCTTCCCCTCAAACGTCCTCTAATCCTAACCCGTACGCTCACACTAATCCGCGCCCTCACACGTACGCTCCCCCTAAACCGTTGTCGTACCCTCACCTGGACCCTAAACCGTCCCCGTCCCCTAACCCTAACCCTAGCCCGAACCCTAACCCTAACCCTTCCCCGAAGCCTTCCCCTCACCCGTCCCCTAATCCTAACCCGTACGCTCACAATAACCCGCGCCCTCACACGTACGCTCCCCCTAAACCTTTGTCGTACCCTCACCTGGACCCTAAACCGTCCCCGTCCCCTAACCCTAACCCTAGCCCGAACCCTAACCCTAACCCTTCCCCGAAGGCTTCCCCTCACCCGTCCCCTAATCCTAACCCGTACCCTCACACTAACCCGCGCCCTCACAAGTACGCTCTCCGTCAACCGTTGTCGTACCCTCACCTGGACCCTAAACCGTCCCCGTCCCCTAACCCTAACCCTAGACCGAACCCTAACCCTAACCCTTCCCCGAAGCCTTCCCCTCACACGTCCCCTAATCCTAACCTGTACGCTCACACTAAACCGCGCCCTCAAACGTACGCTCCCCCTGAACCGTTGTCGTACCCTCACCTGGACCCTAAACCGTCCCCGTCCCCTAACCCTAGCCCTAGCCCGAACCCTAACCCTAACCCTTCCCCGAAGCCTTCCCCTCACCCGTCCCCTAATCCTAACCCGTACGCTCACACTAACCCGCACCCTCACATGTACGCTCCCCATAAACCGTTGTCGTACCCTCACCTGGACCCTAAACCGTCCCCGTCCCCTAACCCTAACCCTAGCCCGAACCCTAACCCTCACCCTTCCCCGAAGCCTTCCCCTCACCCGTCCCCTAATCCTAACCCGTACGCTCACACTAACCCGCGCCCTCACACGTACGCTCCCCCTCAACCGTTGTCGTACCCTCACCTTGACCCTAAACCGTCCCCATCTCCTAACCCTAACCCTAGCCCGAATCCTAACCCTAACCCTTCCCCGAAGCCTTCCACTCACCCGTCCCCTAATCCTAACCCGTACGCTCACACTAACCCGCGCCCTCACACGTACGCTCCCCCTAAACCGTTGTCGTACCCTCACCTAGACCCTAAACCGTCCCCGTCCCCTAACCCTAACCCTAGCCCCAACCCTAACCCTAACCCTTCCCCGAAGCCTTCCCCTCACACGTCCCCTAATCCTAACCTGTACGCTCACACTAAACAGCGCCCTCAAACGTACGCTCCCCCTGAACCGTTGTCATACCCTCACCTGGACCCTAAACCGTCCCCGTCCCCTAACCCTAGCCCTGGCCCGAACCCTAACCCTAACCCTTCCCCGAAGCCTTCCCCTCACCCGTCCCCTAATCCTAACCCGTACGCTCACACTAACCCGCACCCTCACACGTACGCTCCCACTAAACCGTTGTCGTACCCTCACCTGGACCCTAAACCGTCCCCGTCCCCTAACCCTAACCCTAGTCCGAACCCGAACCCTCACCATTACCCGAAGTCTTCCCCTCACCCGTCCCCTAATCCTAACCCGTACGCTCACACTAACCCGCGCCCTCACACGTACGCTCCCCCTCAACCGTTGTCTTACCCTCACCTGGACCCTAAACCGTCCCCATCCCCTAACCCTAACCCTAGCCCGAACCCTAACCCTAACCCTTCCCCAAAGCCTTCCCCTCACCCGTCCCCTAATCCTAAACCGTACGCTCACACTAACCCGCGCTCTCACACGTACGGTCCCCCTAAACCGTTGTCGTACCCTCACCTGGACCCTAAACCGTCCCCGTCCCCTAACCCTAACCCTAGCCCGAACCCTAACCCTAACCCTTCCCGAAGCCTTCCCCTCACCCGTCCCCTAATCCTAACCCGTACGCTCACACTAACCCGCGCCCTCACACGTACGCTCCCCCTCAACCGTTGTCCTACCCTCACCTGGACCGTAAACCGTCTCCGTCCCCTAACCCTAACCCTAGCCTGAACCTTAACCCTAACCCTTCTCCGAAGCCTTCCCATCACCCGTCCCCTAATCCTAACCCGTACGCTCACATTAAACCGCGCCCTCACACGTACACTCCCCCTAAACCGTTGTCGTACCCTCACCTGGACCCTAAACCTTCCCCGTCCCCTAACACTAACCCTAGCCCGAACCCTAACCCTAACGCTTCCCCGAAGCCTTCCTCTCACCCGTACCCTAATCCTAACCCGTACGCTCACACTAACCCGCGCCCTCACACGTACGCTCCCCCTAAACCGTTGTCGTACCCTCACCTGGACCCTAAACCGTCCCCGTCCCCTAACCCTAACCCTAGCCCGAACCCTAACACTAACCCTTCCCCGAAACCTTCCCCTCACACGTCCCCTAATCCTAAACTGTACGCTCACACTAAACCGCGCCCTCAAACGTACGCTCCCCCTGAACCGTTGTCGTACCCTCACCTGGACCCTAAACCGTCCCCGTCCCCTAACCCAAGCCCTAGCCCGAACCCTAACCCTAACCCTTCCCCGAAGCCTTCCCCTCACCCGTCCCCTAATCCTAACCCGTACCCTCACACTAACCCGCGCCCTCACACGTACGCTCTCCATCAACCATTGTCGTACCCTCACCTGGACCCTAAACCGTCCCCGTCCCCTAACCCTAACCCTAGCCCAAACCCTAACCCTAACCCTTCCCCGAAGCCTTCCCCTCACCCGTCCCCTAATCCTAACCCGTACGCTCACACTCACCCGCGCCCTCACACGTACTCTCCCCCTAAACCGTTGTCGTACCCTCACCTGGACCCTAAACCGTCCCCGTCCGCTAACCCTAACCCTAGCCCTAAACCTAACCCTAACCCTTCCCCGAAGCCTTCCCCTCACCCGTCCCCTAATCCTAACCTGTACGCTCACACTAACCCTCGCCCTCACAGGTACGCTCCCCCTAAACCGTTGTCGTACCCTCACCTGGACCCTAAACCGTCCCCGTCCCCTAACCCTAACCCTAGCCCGAACCCTAACCCTAACCCTTCCCCGAAGCCTTCCCCTCACCCGTCCCCTAATCCTAACCCGTACCCTCCCACTAACCCGCGCCCTCACACGTACGCTCTCCGTCAACCGTTGTCGTACCCTCACCTGGACCCTAAACTGTCTCCGTCCCCTAACCCTAATCCTAGCCCAAACCCTAACCCTAACCCTTCCCCGAAGCCTTCCCCTCACCCGTCCCCTAATCCTAACCCGTACGCTCACACTCACCCGCGCCCTCACACGTACGCTCCCCCTAAACCGTTGTCGACCCTCACCTGGACCCTAAACCGTCCCCGTCCCCTAACCCTAACCCTAGCCCGAACCCTAACCCTAACCCTTCCCCGAAGCCTTCCCCTCACACGTCCCCTAATCCTAACCTGTACGCTCACACTAAACCGCGCCCTCAAACGTACGCTCCCCCTGAACCGTTGTCGTACCCTCACCTGGACCCTAAACCGTCCCCGTCCCCTAACCCTAGCCCTAGCCCGAACCCTAACCCTAACCCTTCCCCGAAGCCTTCCCCTCACCCGTCCCCTAATCCTAACCCGTACGCTCACACTAACCCGCGCCCTCACACGTACGCTCCCCATAAACCGTTGTCGTACCCTCACCTGGACCCTAAACCGTCCCCGTCCCCTAACCCTAACCCTAGCCCGAACCCTAACCCTAACCCTTCCCGAAGCCTTCCCCTCACCCGTCCCCTAATCCTAACCCGTACGCTCACACTAACCCGCGCCCTCACACGTACGCTCCCCCTCAACCGTTGTCGTACCCTCACCTGGACCCTAAACCGTCTCCGTCCCCTAACCCTAACCCTAGCCCGAACCCTAACCCTAACCCTTCCCCGAAGCCTTCCCCCACCCGTCCCCTAATCCTAACCCGTACGCTCACACTAAATCACGCCCTCACACGTACACTCCCCCTAAACCGTTGTTGTACACTCACCTGGACCCTAAACCGTCCCCGTCCCCTAACCCTAACCCTAGCCCGAACCCTAACCCTAACCCTTCCCCGAAGCCTTCCCCTCACCCGTCCCCTAATCCTAACCCGTACCCTCACACTAACCCGTGCCCTCACACGTACGCTCCCCCTAAACCGTTGTCGTACCCTCACCTGGACCCTAAAACGTCCCCGTCCACTAAGCCTAACCCTAGCCCGAACCCTAACCCTAACCCTTCCCCGAAGCCTTCCCCTCACCCGTCCCCTAATCCTAACCCGTACGCTCACAATAACCCGCGCCCTCACACATACGCTCCCCCTGAACCGCTGTCGTACACTCACCTGGACCCTAAACCGTCCCCGTCCCCTAACCCTAGCCCTAGCCCGAATCCTTAGCCTAACACTTCCCCGAAGCCTTCCCCTCACCCGTCCTCTAATCCTAACCCGTACGCTCACACTAACCCGCGCCCTCACACGTACGCTACCCCTCAAACGTCGTCGTACCCTCACCTGGACCCTAAACCGTCCCCATCCCCTAACCCTAACCCTAGCCCGAACCCTAACCCTAACCCTTCCCCGAAGCCTTCCCCTCACCCGTGCCCTAATCCTAACCCGTACGCTCACACTAACCCGCGGCCTCACACGTACGCTCCCCCTAAACCGTTGTCGTACCCTCACCTGGACCCTAAACCGACCCCGTCCCCTAACCCTAACCCTAGCCCGAACCCTAACCCTAACTCTTCCCGAAGCCTTCCCCTCACCCGTCCCCTAATCCTAACCCGTACGCTCACACTAACCCGCGCCCTCACACGTACGCTCCCCCTCAACCGTTGTCGTACCCTCACCTTGACCCTAAACCATCTCCGTACCCTAACCCTAACCCTAGCCCGAACCCTAACCCTAACCATTCCCCGAAGCCTTCCCCTCACCCGTCCCCTAATCCTAACCCGTACGCTCACGCTAAACCGCGCCCTCACACGTACGCTCCCCCTAAACCGTTGTCGTACCCTCACCTGGACCCTAAACCTTCCCCGTCCCCTAACACTAACCCTAGCCCGAACCCTAACCCTAACGCTTCCCCGAAGCCTTCCCCTCACCCGTCCCTTAATCCTAACCCGTACGCTCACACTAAGCCGCGCCCTCACACGTACGCTCCCCCTAAACCGTTGTCGTACCCTCACCTGGACCCTAAACCGTCCCCGTCCCCTAACCCTAACCCTAGCCCGAACCCTAACCCTAACCCTTCCCCGAAGCCTTCCCCTCACCCGTCCCCTAATCCTAACACGTACGCTCACACTAACCCGCGCCCTCACACATAAGCTCCCCCTAAACCATTGTCGTAACCTCACCTGGACCCTAAACCGTCCCCTAACCCTAAACCTAACCCTAACCCGAACCCTAACCCTAACCCTTCCCCGAAGCCTTCCCCTCACCCGTCCCCTAATCCTAACCCGTACGCTCACACTAACCCGCGCCCTCATACATACGCTCCCCCTAAACCGTTGTCGTACCCTCACCTGGACCCTAAACCGTCCCCGTCCCCGTCCCCTAACCCTAGCCCGAACCCTAACCCTAACCCTTCCCCGAAGCCTTCCCCTCACCCGTCTCCTAATCCTAACCCGTACGCTCACACTAACCCGCGCCCTCACACGTACGCTCCCCCTCAACCGTTGTCGTACCCTCACCTGGATCCTAAACCGTCCCTGTCCCCTAACCCTAACCCTAGCCCGAACCCTAACCCTCACCCTTCCCCGAAGCCTTCCCCTCACCCGTCCCCTAATCCTAACCCGTACGCTAACACTAACCCGCGCCCTCACACGTACGCTCCCCCTAAACTGTTGTCGTACCCTCACCTGGAACCTAAGCCGTCCCCGTCCCCTAACCCTAACCCTAGCCCGAACCCTAACCCTAACCCTTCCCCGAAGCCTTCCCCTCACACGTCCCCTAATCCTAACCTGTACGCTCACACTAAACCGCGCCCTCAAACGTACGCTCCCCCTGAACCGTTGTCGTACCCTCACCTGGACCCTAAACCGTCCCCGTCCCCTAACCCTAGCCCTAGCCCGAACCCTAACCCTAACCCTTCCCCGAAGCCTTCCCCTCACCCGTCCCCTAATCCTAACCCGTACGCTCACACTAACCCGCACCCTCACACGTATGCTCCCACTAAACCGTTGTCGTACCCTCACCTGGACCCTAAACCGTCCCCGTCCCCTAACCCTAACCCTAGTCCGAACCCTAACCCTCACCATACCCGAAGTCTTCCCCTCACCCGTCCCCTAATCCTAACCCGTACGCTCACACTAACCCGCGCCCTCACACGTACGCTCCCCCTCAACCGTTGTCTTACCCTCACCTGGACCCTAAACCGTCCCCATCCCCTAACCCTAACCCTAGCCCGAACCCTAACCCTAACCCTTCCCCGAAGCCTTCCCCTCACCCGTTCCCTAATCCTAACCCGTACGCTCACACTAACCCGCGCCCTCACACGTACGCTCCCCCTAAACCGTTGTCGTACCCTCACCTGGACCCTAAAACGTCCCCGTCCCCTAACCCTAACCCTAGCCCGAACCCTAACCCTAACCCTTCCCGAAGCCTTCCCCTCACCCGTCCCCTAATCCTAACCCGTACGCTCACACTAACCCGCGCCCTCACACGTACGCTCCCCCTCAACCGTTGTCGTACCCTCACCTGGACCCTAAACCGTCTCCGTCCCCTAACCCTAACCGTAGCCCGAACCCTAACCCTAACCCTTCCCCAAAGCCTTCCCCCACCCGTCCCCTAATCCTAACCCGTACGCTCACACTAAACCGCGCCCTCACACGTACACTCCCCCTAAACCGTTGTCGTACCCTCACCTGGACCCTAAACCGTCCCCGTCCCCTAGCACTAACCCTAGCCCGAACCCTAACCCTAACGCTTCCCCGAAGCCTTCCCCTCACCCATACACTAATCCTAACCTGTACGCTCACACTAACTCTCGCCCTCACACGTACGCTCCCCCTAAACCGTTGTTGTACACTCACCTGGACCCTAAACCGTCCCCGTCCCCTAACCCTAACCCTAGCCCGAACCCTAACCCTAACCCTTCCCCGAAGCCTTCCCCTCACCCGTCCCCTAATCCTAACCCGTACGCTCACACTAACCCGTGCCCTCACACGTACGCTCCCCCTAAACCGTTGTCGTACCCTCACCTGGACCCTAAAACGTCCCCGTCCCCTAAGCCTAACCCTAGCCCGAACCCTAACCCTAACCCTTCCCCGAAGCCTTCCCCTCACCCGTCCCCTAATCCTAACCCGTACGCTCACACTAACCCGCGCCCTCACACGTACGCTCCCCCTGAACCGCTGTCGTACACTCACCTGGACCCTAAACCGTCCCCGTCCCCTAACCCTAGCCCTAGCCCGAATCCTAAGCCTAACCCTTCCCCGAAGCCTTCCCCTCACCCGTCCCCTAATCCTAACCCGTACGCTCACACTAACCCGCGCCCTCACACGTACGCTACCCCTCAAACGTCGTCGTACCCTCACCTGGACCCTAAACCGTCCCCATCCCCTAACCCTAACCCTAGCCCGAACCCTAACCCTAACCCTTCCCCGAAGCCTTCCCCTCACCCGTGCCCTAATCCTAACCCGTACGCTCACACTAACCCACGCCCTCACATGTACGCTCCCCCTAAACCGTTGTCGTACCCTCACCTGGACCCTAAACCGACCCCGTCCCCTAACCCTAACCCTAGCCTGAACCCTAACCCTAACCATTCCCCGAAGCCTTCCCCTCACCCGTCCCCTAATCCTAACCCGTACGCTCACACTAAACCGCGCCCTCACACGTACGCTCCCCCTAAACCGTTGTCGTACCCTCACCTGGACCCTAAACCGTCCCCGTCCCCTAACACTAACCCTAGCCCGAACCCTAACCCTAACGCTTCCCCGAAGCCTTCCCCTCACCCGTCCCTTAATCCTAACCCGTACGCTCACACTAACCCGCGCCCTCACACGTACGCTCCCCCTAAACCGTTGTCGTACCCTCACCTGGACCCTAAACCGTCCCCGTCCCCTAACCCTAACACTAGCCCGAACCCTAACCCTAACCCTTCCCCGAAGCCTTCCCCTCACCCGTCCCCTAATCCTAACCCGTACACTCACACTAACCCGCGCCCTCACACATAAGCTCCCCCTAAACCATTGTCGTAACCTCACCTGGACCCTAAACCGTCCCCTAACCCTAAACCTAACCCTAACCCGAACCCTAACCCTAACCCTTCCCCGAAGCCTTCCCCTCACCCGTCCCCTAATCCTAACCCGTACGCTCACACTAACCCGCGCCCTCATACGTACGCTCCCCCTAAACCGTTGTCGTACCCTCACCTGGACCCTAAACCGTCCCCGTCCCCGTCCCCTAACCCTAGCCCGAACCCTAACCCTAACCCTTCCCCGAAGCCTTCCCCTCACCCGTCTCCTAATCCTAACCCGTACGCTCACACTAACCCGCGCCCTCACACGTACGCTCCCCCTCAACCGTTGTCGTACCCTCACCTGGATCCTAAACCGTCCCTGTCCCCTAACCCTAACCCTAGCCCGAACCCTAACCCTAACCCTTCCCAGAAGCCTTCCCCTCACCAGTCCCCTAATCCTAACCCGTACGCTCACACTAACCCTCGCCCTCACACGTACGCTCCCCCTAAACCGTTGTCGTACCCTCACCGGGACCCTAAACCGCCCCGTCCCCTAACCCTAATCCTAGCCCGAACCCTAACCCTAACCCTTCCCCGAAGCCTTCCCCTCACCCGTCCCCTAATCCTAACCCGTACGCTCACACTAAATCTCGCCCTCACACGTATGCTCCCCCTAAACCGATGTCGTACCCTCACGTGGACCCTAAACCGTCCCCGTCCCCTAACCCTAACCCTAGCCCGAACCCTAACCCTAACCCTTCCCCGAAGCCTTCCACTCACCCGTCCCCTAATCCTAACCCGTACGCTCACACTAACCCGCCCCCTCACACGTACGCTCCCCAACCGTTGTCGTACCCTCACCTGGACCCTAAACCGTCCCCGTCCCCTAACCCTAACCCTAGCCCGAACCCTTACCCTAACCCTTCCCCGAAGCCTACCCTCACCCATCCCCTAATCCTAACCCGTACGCTCACACTAACCCGCGCCCTCACACGTACGCTCCCCCTCAACCGTTGTCGTACCCTCACCTTGACCCTAAACCGTCTCCGTCCCCTAACCCTAACCCTAGCCCGAACCCTAACCCTAACCCTTCCCCGAAGCCTTCCCATCACCCATCCCCTAATCCTAACCCGTACGCTCACATTAAACCGCGCCCTCACACGTACACTCCCCCTAAACCGTTGTCGTACCCTCACCTGGACCCTAAACCTTCCCCGTCCCCTAACACTAACCCTAGCCCGAACCCTAACCCTAACGCTTCCCCGAAGCCTTCCTCTCACCCGTACCCTAATCCTAACCTGTACGCTCACACTAAACCTCGCCCTCACACGTACGCTCCCCCTAAACCGTTGTCGTACCCTCACCTGGACCCTAAACCGTCCCCGTCCCCTAACCCTAACCCTAGCCCGAACACTAACCCTAACCCTTCCCCGAAGCCTTCCCCTCACCCGTCCCCTAATCCTAACCCGTACGCTCACACTAACCCGCGCCCTCACACGTACGCTCCCCCTAAACCGTTTTCGTACCCTCACCTGGACCCTAAACCGTCCCCGTCCCCTAAGCCTAACCCTAGCCCGAACCCTAACCCTAACCCTTCCCCGAAGCCTTCCCCTCACCCGTCCCCTAATCCTAACCCGTACGCTCACACTAACCCGCGCCCTCACACGTACGCACCCCCTGAACCGTTGTCGTACCCTCACCTGGACCCTAAACCGTCCCCGTCCCCTAACCCTAGCCCTAGCCCGAACCCTAACCCTAACCCTTCCCCGAAGCCTTCCCCTCACCCGTCCCCTAATCCTAACCCGTACGCTCACAATAACCCGCGCCCTCACACGTACGCTCCCCCTAAAACGTTGTCGTACCCTCACCTGGACCCTAAACCTTCCACGTCCCCTAACCCTAACCCTAGCCCGAACCCTAAGCCGAACCCTTCCCCAAAGCCTTCCCCCACCCGTCCCCTAATCCTAACCCGTACGCTCACACTAAACCGCGCCCTCACACGTACACTCACCCTAAACCGTTGTCGTACCCTCACCTGGACCCTAAACCGTCCCCGTCCCCTAACTCTAACCCTAGCCCGAACCCTAACCCTAACGCTTCCCCGAAGCCTTCCCCTCACCCGTACACTAATCCTAACCTGTACGCTCACATTAACCCTCGCCCTCACACGTACGCTCCCCCTAAACCGTTGTTGTACACTCACCTGGACCCTAAACCGTCCCCGTCCCCTAACCCTAACCCTAGCCCGAACCCTAACCCTAACCCTTCCCCGAAGCCTTCCCCTCACCCGTCCCCTAATCCTAACCCGTACGCTCACACTAACCCGTGCCCTCACACTTACGCTCCCCCTAAACCGTTGTCCTACCCTCACCTGGACCCTAAAACGTCCCCGTCCCCTAACCCTAACCCTAGCCCGAACCCTAACCCTAACCCTTCCCCGAAGCCTTCCCCTCACCCGTCCCTTAATCCTAACCCGTACGCTCACACTAACCCGCGCCCTCACACGTACGCTCCCCCTGAACCGCTGTCGTACACTCACCTGGACCCTAAACCGTCCCCGTCCACTAACCCTAACCCTAGCCCGAACCCTAACCCTAACCCTTCCCCGAAGCCTTCCCCTCACCCGTCCCCTAATCCTAACCCGTACCCTCACAATAACCCGCGCCCTCACACGTACGCTCCCCGTCAACCGTTGTCGTACCCTCACCTGGACCCTAAACCGTCCCCGTCCCCTAACCCTAACCCTAGCCCGAACCCTAACCCTAACCCTTCCCCGAAGCCTTCCCCTCACCCGTCCCCTAATCCTAACCCGTACGCTCACACTAAACCGCGCCCTCACACGTACGCTCCCCCTAAACCGTTGTCGTACACTCACCTGGACCCTAAACCGTCCCCATCCCCTAACCCTAACCCTAGCCCGAACCCTAACCCTAACCCTTCCCCGAAGCCTTCCCCTCACCCGTCCCCTAATCCTAACCCGTACGCTCACACTAAACCGCGCCCTCACACGTACGCTCCCCCTAAACCGTTGTCGTACCCTCACCTGGACCCTAAACCGTCCCCGTCCCCTAACACTAACCCTAGCCCGAACCCTAACCCTAACGCTTCCCCGAAGCCTTCCCCTCTCCCGTCCCCTAATCCTAACCCGTACGCTCACACTAACCCGCGCCCTCACACGTACGCTACCCCTAAACCGTTGTCGTACCCTCACCTGGACCCTAAACCGTCCCCTAAACCTAACCCTAACCCTAGCCCGAACCCTAACCCTAACCCTTCCCCGAAGCCTTACCCTCACCCGTCCCCTAATCCTAAACCGTCCACTCACTCAAACCCACGCCCTCACACGTACGCTCCCCCTAAACCGTTGTCGTACGCTCACCTGGACCCTAAACAGTCCCCGTGCCCTAACCCTAACCCTAGCCCGAACCCTAACCCTAACCCTTCCCCGAAGCCTTCCCCTCTCCCGTCCCCTAATCCTAACCCGTAGGCTCACACTAACCCACGCCCTCACACATACGCTCCCCCTAAACCGTTGTCGTTCCCTCACCTAGACCCTAAAACTGCCCCGTCCCCTAACCCTAACCCTAGCCCGAACCCTAACCCTAAACCTTCCCCAAAGCCTTCCCCTCACCCGTCCCCTAATCTTAACCTGTACGCTCACACTAACCCGCGTCCTAACACTTACGCTCCGCCTAAACCGTTGTCGTACCCTCACCTGGACCCTACACCGTCCCCGACCCTAACCCTAACCCTCGCCCGTACCCTAACCCTAACACTTCCCCGAAGCCTTCCCCTCACCCGTCCCCTAATCCTAACCCGTACGCTCACACTAACCCGCGCCCTCACACGTAAACTCCCCCTAAAGCATTGTCGTACCCTCACCTGGACCCTAAACCGTCCCCGTCCCCTAAATCTAACCCTAGCCCAAACCCTAACCCTAACCCTTCCCCGAAGCCTTCCCCTCACCCGTTCCCTAATCCTAACGCGGAAGCTCACACTAACCCTCGCCCTCACACGAACACTCCCCCTAAATCGTTGTCGTACCCTCACCTGGACCCTAAACCGTCCCGGTCCCCTAACCCTACTCTAGCCCGACCCCAAACCCTAACCCTTCTCCGAAGACTTACCCTCACCCGTCCCCTAATCCTAACCCGTACGCTCACACTAAACCGCGCCCTCACACGTACGCTCCCCCTAAACCGTTGTAGTACCCTCACCTGGACCCTAAACCGTCCCCGTCCCCTAACACTAACCCTAGCCCAAACCCTAACCCTAACGCTTCCCCGAAGCCTTCCCCTCTCCCGTCCCCTAATCCTAACCCGTACGCTCACACTAACCCGCGCCCTCACATGTACGCTCCCCCTAAACCGTTGTCGTACCCTCACCTGGACCCTAAACCGTCCCCTAAACCTAACCCTAACCCTAGCCCGAACCCTAACCCTAACCCTTCTCCGAAGCCTTCCCCTCACCCGTCCCCTAATCCTAAACCGTACGCTCACACTAACCCGCGCCCTCATACGTACGCTCCCCCTAAACCGTTGTCGTACCCTCACCTGGACCCTAAACCGTCCCCGTCCCCTAACCCTAACCCTACCCCGAACCCTAACCCTAACCCTTCCCCGAAGCCTTCCCCTCACCCGTCCCCTAATCCTAACCCATACGCTCACAGTAACCCGCGCCCTCACACGTACGCTCCCCCTCAACCGTTGTCGTACCCTCACCTGAATCCTAAACCGTCCCCGTCCCCTAACCCTAACCCTAGCCCGAACCCTAACCCTAACCCTTCCCCGAAGCCTTCCCCTCACCCGTCCCCTAATCCTAACCCGTACGCTCACAATAACCCGCGCCCTCACACGTACGCTCCCCCTAAAACGTTGTCGTACCCTCACCTGGACCCTAAACCTTCCACGTCCCCTAACCCTAACCCTAGCCCGAACCCTAAGCCGAACCCTTCCCCAAAGCCTTCCCCCACCCGTCCCCTAATCCTAACCCGTACGCTCACACTAAACCGCGCCCTCACACGTACACTCACCCTAAACCGTTGTCGTACCCTCACCTGGACCCTAAACCGTCCCCGTCCCCTAACTCTAACCCTAGCCCGAACCCTAACCCTAACGCTTCCCCGAAGCCTTCCCCTCACCCGTACACTAATCCTAACCTGTACGCTCACATTAACCCTCGCCCTCACACGTACGCTCCCCCTAAACCGTTGTTGTACACTCACCTGGACCCTAAACCGTCCCCGTCCCCTAACCCTAACCCTAGCCCGAACCCTAACCCTAACCCTTCCCCGAAGCCTTCCCCTCACCCGTCCCCTAATCCTAACCCGTACGCTCACACTAACCCGTGCCCTCACACTTACGCTCCCCCTAAACCGTTGTCCTACCCTCACCTGGACCCTAAAACGTCCCCGTCCCCTAACCCTAACCCTAGCCCGAACCCTAACCCTAACCCTTCCCCGAAGCCTTCCCCTCACCCGTCCCTTAATCCTAACCCGTACGCTCACACTAACCCGCGCCCTCACACGTACGCTCCCCCTGAACCGCTGTCGTACACTCACCTGGACCCTAAACCGTCCCCGTCCACTAACCCTAACCCTAGCCCGAACCCTAACCCTAACCCTTCCCCGAAGCCTTCCCCTCACCCGTCCCCTAATCCTAACCCGTACCCTCACAATAACCCGCGCCCTCACACGTACGCTCCCCGTCAACCGTTGTCGTACCCTCACCTGGACCCTAAACCGTCCCCGTCCCCTAACCCTAACCCTAGCCCGAACCCTAACCCTAACCCTTCCCCGAAGCCTTCCCCTCACCCGTCCCCTAATCCTAACCCGTACGCTCACACTAAACCGCGCCCTCACACGTACGCTCCCCCTAAACCGTTGTCGTACACTCACCTGGACCCTAAACCGTCCCCATCCCCTAACCCTAACCCTAGCCCGAACCCTAACCCTAACCCTTCCCCGAAGCCTTCCCCTCACCCGTCCCCTAATCCTAACCCGTACGCTCACACTAAACCGCGCCCTCACACGTACGCTCCCCCTAAACCGTTGTCGTACCCTCACCTGGACCCTAAACCGTCCCCGTCCCCTAACACTAACCCTAGCCCGAACCCTAACCCTAACGCTTCCCCGAAGCCTTCCCCTCTCCCGTCCCCTAATCCTAACCCGTACGCTCACACTAACCCGCGCCCTCACACGTACGCTACCCCTAAACCGTTGTCGTACCCTCACCTGGACCCTAAACCGTCCCCTAAACCTAACCCTAACCCTAGCCCGAACCCTAACCCTAACCCTTCCCCGAAGCCTTACCCTCACCCGTCCCCTAATCCTAAACCGTCCACTCACTCAAACCCACGCCCTCACACGTACGCTCCCCCTAAACCGTTGTCGTACGCTCACCTGGACCCTAAACAGTCCCCGTGCCCTAACCCTAACCCTAGCCCGAACCCTAACCCTAACCCTTCCCCGAAGCCTTCCCCTCTCCCGTCCCCTAATCCTAACCCGTAGGCTCACACTAACCCACGCCCTCACACATACGCTCCCCCTAAACCGTTGTCGTTCCCTCACCTAGACCCTAAAACTGTCCCGTCCCCTAACCCTAACCCTAGCCCGAACCCTAACCCTAAACCTTCCCCAAAGCCTTCCCCTCACCCGTCCCCTAATCTTAACCTGTACGCTCACACTAACCCGCGTCCTAACACTTACGCTCCGCCTAAACCGTTGTCGTACCCTCACCTGGACCCTACACCGTCCCCGACCCTAACCCTAACCCTCGCCCGTACCCTAACCCTAACACTTCCCCGAAGCCTTCCCCTCACCCGTCCCCTAATCCTAACCCGTACGCTCACACTAACCCGCGCCCTCACACGTAAACTCCCCCTAAAGCATTGTCGTACCCTCACCTGGACCCTAAACCGTCCCCGTCCCCTAAATCTAACCCTAGCCCAAACCCTAACCCTAACCCTTCCCCGAAGCCTTCCCCTCACCCGTTCCCTAATCCTAACGCGGAAGCTCACACTAACCCTCGCCCTCACACGAACACTCCCCCTAAATCGTTGTCGTACCCTCACCTGGACCCTAAACCGTCCCGGTCCCCTAACCCTACTCTAGCCCGACCCCAAACCCTAACCCTTCTCCGAAGACTTACCCTCACCCGTCCCCTAATCCTAACCCGTACGCTCACACTAAACCGCGCCCTCACACGTACGCTCCCCCTAAACCGTTGTAGTACCCTCACCTGGACCCTAAACCGTCCCCGTCCCCTAACACTAACCCTAGCCCAAACCCTAACCCTAACGCTTCCCCGAAGCCTTCCCCTCTCCCGTCCCCTAATCCTAACCCGTACGCTCACACTAACCCGCGCCCTCACATGTACGCTCCCCCTAAACCGTTGTCGTACCCTCACCTGGACCCTAAACCGTCCCCTAAACCTAACCCTAACCCTAGCCCGAACCCTAACCCTAACCCTTCTCCGAAGCCTTCCCCTCACCCGTCCCCTAATCCTAAACCGTACGCTCACACTAACCCGCGCCCTCATACGTACGCTCCCCCTAAACCGTTGTCGTACCCTCACCTGGACCCTAAACCGTCCCCGTCCCCTAACCCTAACCCTACCCCGAACCCTAACCCTAACCCTTCCCCGAAGCCTTCCCCTCACCCGTCCCCTAATCCTAACCCATACGCTCACAGTAACCCGCGCCCTCACACGTACGCTCCCCCTCAACCGTTGTCGTACCCTCACCTGAATCCTAAACCGTCCCCGTCCCCTAACCCTAACCCTAGCCCGAACCCTAACCCTAACCCTTCCCAGAAGCCTTCCCCTCACCCGTCCCCTAATCCTAACCCGTACGCTCACACTAACCCTCGCCCTCACACGTACGCTCCCCCTAAACCGTTGTCGTAACCTCACCTGGACCCTAAACCGTCCCCGTCCCCTAACCCTAATCCTAGCCCGAACCCTAACCCTAACCCTTCCCCGAACCCTTCCCCTCACCCGACCCCTAATCCTAACCTGTACGCTCACACTAATCCGCACCCTCACACGTACGCTCCCCCTAAACCGTTGTCGTACCCTCACCTGGACCCTAAACCGTCTCCGTGCCCTAACCCTAACCCTAGCCCGAACCCTAAACCTAACCCTTCCCCGAAGCCTTACCCTCACCCGTCCCCTAATCCTAAACCGTCCACTCACTCTAACCCACGCCCTCACACGTACGCTCCCCCTAAACCGTTGTCGTACGCTCACCTGGACCCTAAACCGTCCCCGTGCCCTAACCCTAACCCTAGCCCGAACCCTAACCCTAACCCTTCCCCGAAGCCTTCCCCTCTCCCGTCCCCTAATCCTAACCCGTAGGCTCACACTAACCCACGCCCTCACACATACGCTCCCCCTAAACCGTTGTCGTTCCCTCACCTAGACCCTAAAACTGCCCCGTCCCCTAACCCTAACCCTAGCCCGAACCCTAACCCTAAACCTTCCCCGAAGCCTTCCCCTCACCCGTCCCCTAATCTTAACCTGTACGCTCACACTAACCCGCGTCCTCACACTTACGCTCCGCCTAAACCGTTGTCGTACCCTCACCTGAACCCTAAACCGTCCCCGACCCTAACCCTAACCCTCACCCTCGCCCGTACCCTAACCCTAACACTTCCCCGAAGCCTTCCCCTCACCCGTCCCCTAATCCTAACCCGTACGCTCACACTAACCCGCGCCCTCACACGTACGCTCCCCCTAAAGCATTGTCGTACCCTCACCTGGACCCTAAACCGTCCCCGTCCCCTAAATCTAACCCTAGCCCAAACCCTAACCCTAACCCTTCCCCGAAGCCTTCCCCTCTCCCGTCCCCTAATCCTAACGCGGAAGCTCACACTAACCCTCGCCCTCACACGAACACTCCCCCTAAACCGTTGTCGTACCCTCACCTGGAACCTAAACCGTCCCGGTCCCCTAACCCTACTCTAGCCCGACCCCAAACCCTAACCCTTCCCCGAAGCCTTACCCTCACCCGTCCCCTAATCCTAACCCGTACGCTCACACTAACCCATGGCCTCACACGAACGCTCCCCCTAAAGCGTTGTCGTACCCTCACCTGGACCCTAAACCGTCCCTGTCCCCTAACACTAACCCTCTCCCGAACCCTAACCCTAACACTTCCCCGAAGCCTTACCCTCACCTGTCCCCTAATCCTAAACCGTACGCTCACACTAACCCGCCCCCTCACATGTACGCTCCCCCTAAAGCGTTGTCGTACCCTCACCTGGACCCTAAACCGTTCCCATCCCCTAAGCCTAACCCTAGCCCGAACCCTAACCCTAACCCTTCCCCGAAGCCTTCCCCTCACCCGTCCCCTAATCCTAACCCGTACGCCCACACTAACCCGCGCCCTCACACGTACGCTACCCCTAAACCGTTGTCGTACCCTCACCTGGACCCTAAACCGTCCCCTAAACCTAACCCTAACCCTAGCCCGAACCCTAACCCTAACCCTTCCCCGAAGCCTTACCCTCACCCGTCCCCTAATCCTAAACCGTCCACTCACTCAAACCCACGCCCTCACACGTACGCTCCCCCTAAACCGTTGTCGTACGCTCACCTGGACCCTAAACAGTCCCCGTGCCCTAACCCTAACCCTAGCCCGAACCCTAACCCTAACCCTTCCCCGAAGCCTTCCCCTCTCCCGTCCCCTAATCCTAACCCGTAGGCTCACACTAACCCACGCCCTCACACATACGCTCCCCCTAAACCGTTGTCGTTCCCTCACCTAGACCCTAAAACTGCCCCGTCCCCTAACCCTAACCCTAGCCCGAACCCTAACCCTAAACCTTCCCCAAAGCCTTCCCCTCACCCGTCCCCTAATCTTAACCTGTACGCTCACACTAACCCGCGTCCTAACACTTACGCTCCGCCTAAACCGTTGTCGTACCCTCACCTGGACCCTACACCGTCCCCGACCCTAACCCTAACCCTCGCCCGTACCCTAACCCTAACACTTCCCCGAAGCCTTCCCCTCACCCGTCCCCTAATCCTAACCCGTACGCTCACACTAACCCGCGCCCTCACACGTAAACTCCCCCTAAAGCATTGTCGTACCCTCACCTGGACCCTAAACCGTCCCCGTCCCCTAAATCTAACCCTAGCCCAAACCCTAACCCTAACCCTTCCCCGAAGCCTTCCCCTCACCCGTTCCCTAATCCTAACGCGGAAGCTCACACTAACCCTCGCCCTCACACGAACACTCCCCCTAAATCGTTGTCGTACCCTCACCTGGACCCTAAACCGTCCCGGTCCCCTAACCCTACTCTAGCCCGACCCCAAACCCTAACCCTTCTCCGAAGACTTACCCTCACCCGTCCCCTAATCCTAACCCGTACGCTCACACTAAACCGCGCCCTCACACGTACGCTCCCCCTAAACCGTTGTAGTACCCTCACCTGGACCCTAAACCGTCCCCGTCCCCTAACACTAACCCTAGCCCAAACCCTAACCCTAACGCTTCCCCGAAGCCTTCCCCTCTCCCGTCCCCTAATCCTAACCCGTACGCTCACACTAACCCGCGCCCTCACATGTACGCTCCCCCTAAACCGTTGTCGTACCCTCACCTGGACCCTAAACCGTCCCCTAAACCTAACCCTAACCCTAGCCCGAACCCTAACCCTAACCCTTCTCCGAAGCCTTCCCCTCACCCGTCCCCTAATCCTAAACCGTACGCTCACACTAACCCGCGCCCTCATACGTACGCTCCCCCTAAACCGTTGTCGTACCCTCACCTGGACCCTAAACCGTCCCCGTCCCCTAACCCTAACCCTACCCCGAACCCTAACCCTAACCCTTCCCCGAAGCCTTCCCCTCACCCGTCCCCTAATCCTAACCCATACGCTCACAGTAACCCGCGCCCTCACACGTACGCTCCCCCTCAACCGTTGTCGTACCCTCACCTGAATCCTAAACCGTCCCCGTCCCCTAACCCTAACCCTAGCCCGAACCCTAACCCTAACCCTTCCCCGAAGCCTTCCCCTCACCCGTCCCCTAATCCTAACCCGTACGCTCACAATAACCCGCGCCCTCACACGTACGCTCCCCCTAAAACGTTGTCGTACCCTCACCTGGACCCTAAACCTTCCACGTCCCCTAACCCTAACCCTAGCCCGAACCCTAAGCCGAACCCTTCCCCAAAGCCTTCCCCCACCCGTCCCCTAATCCTAACCCGTACGCTCACACTAAACCGCGCCCTCACACGTACACTCACCCTAAACCGTTGTCGTACCCTCACCTGGACCCTAAACCGTCCCCGTCCCCTAACTCTAACCCTAGCCCGAACCCTAACCCTAACGCTTCCCCGAAGCCTTCCCCTCACCCGTACACTAATCCTAACCTGTACGCTCACATTAACCCTCGCCCTCACACGTACGCTCCCCCTAAACCGTTGTTGTACACTCACCTGGACCCTAAACCGTCCCCGTCCCCTAACCCTAACCCTAGCCCGAACCCTAACCCTAACCCTTCCCCGAAGCCTTCCCCTCACCCGTCCCCTAATCCTAACCCGTACGCTCACACTAACCCGTGCCCTCACACTTACGCTCCCCCTAAACCGTTGTCCTACCCTCACCTGGACCCTAAAACGTCCCCGTCCCCTAACCCTAACCCTAGCCCGAACCCTAACCCTAACCCTTCCCCGAAGCCTTCCCCTCACCCGTCCCTTAATCCTAACCCGTACGCTCACACTAACCCGCGCCCTCACACGTACGCTCCCCCTGAACCGCTGTCGTACACTCACCTGGACCCTAAACCGTCCCCGTCCACTAACCCTAACCCTAGCCCGAACCCTAACCCTAACCCTTCCCCGAAGCCTTCCCCTCACCCGTCCCCTAATCCTAACCCGTACCCTCACAATAACCCGCGCCCTCACACGTACGCTCCCCGTCAACCGTTGTCGTACCCTCACCTGGACCCTAAACCGTCCCCGTCCCCTAACCCTAACCCTAGCCCGAACCCTAACCCTAACCCTTCCCCGAAGCCTTCCCCTCACCCGTCCCCTAATCCTAACCCGTACGCTCACACTAAACCGCGCCCTCACACGTACGCTCCCCCTAAACCGTTGTCGTACACTCACCTGGACCCTAAACCGTCCCCATCCCCTAACCCTAACCCTAGCCCGAACCCTAACCCTAACCCTTCCCCGAAGCCTTCCCCTCACCCGTCCCCTAATCCTAACCCGTACGCTCACACTAAACCGCGCCCTCACACGTACGCTCCCCCTAAACCGTTGTCGTACCCTCACCTGGACCCTAAACCGTCCCCGTCCCCTAACACTAACCCTAGCCCGAACCCTAACCCTAACGCTTCCCCGAAGCCTTCCCCTCTCCCGTCCCCTAATCCTAACCCGTACGCTCACACTAACCCGCGCCCTCACACGTACGCTACCCCTAAACCGTTGTCGTACCCTCACCTGGACCCTAAACCGTCCCCTAAACCTAACCCTAACCCTAGCCCGAACCCTAACCCTAACCCTTCCCCGAAGCCTTACCCTCACCCGTCCCCTAATCCTAAACCGTCCACTCACTCAAACCCACGCCCTCACACGTACGCTCCCCCTAAACCGTTGTCGTACGCTCACCTGGACCCTAAACAGTCCCCGTGCCCTAACCCTAACCCTAGCCCGAACCCTAACCCTAACCCTTCCCCGAAGCCTTCCCCTCTCCCGTCCCCTAATCCTAACCCGTAGGCTCACACTAACCCACGCCCTCACACATACGCTCCCCCTAAACCGTTGTCGTTCCCTCACCTAGACCCTAAAACTGTCCCGTCCCCTAACCCTAACCCTAGCCCGAACCCTAACCCTAAACCTTCCCCAAAGCCTTCCCCTCACCCGTCCCCTAATCTTAACCTGTACGCTCACACTAACCCGCGTCCTAACACTTACGCTCCGCCTAAACCGTTGTCGTACCCTCACCTGGACCCTACACCGTCCCCGACCCTAACCCTAACCCTCGCCCGTACCCTAACCCTAACACTTCCCCGAAGCCTTCCCCTCACCCGTCCCCTAATCCTAACCCGTACGCTCACACTAACCCGCGCCCTCACACGTAAACTCCCCCTAAAGCATTGTCGTACCCTCACCTGGACCCTAAACCGTCCCCGTCCCCTAAATCTAACCCTAGCCCAAACCCTAACCCTAACCCTTCCCCGAAGCCTTCCCCTCACCCGTTCCCTAATCCTAACGCGGAAGCTCACACTAACCCTCGCCCTCACACGAACACTCCCCCTAAATCGTTGTCGTACCCTCACCTGGACCCTAAACCGTCCCGGTCCCCTAACCCTACTCTAGCCCGACCCCAAACCCTAACCCTTCTCCGAAGACTTACCCTCACCCGTCCCCTAATCCTAACCCGTACGCTCACACTAAACCGCGCCCTCACACGTACGCTCCCCCTAAACCGTTGTAGTACCCTCACCTGGACCCTAAACCGTCCCCGTCCCCTAACACTAACCCTAGCCCAAACCCTAACCCTAACGCTTCCCCGAAGCCTTCCCCTCTCCCGTCCCCTAATCCTAACCCGTACGCTCACACTAACCCGCGCCCTCACATGTACGCTCCCCCTAAACCGTTGTCGTACCCTCACCTGGACCCTAAACCGTCCCCTAAACCTAACCCTAACCCTAGCCCGAACCCTAACCCTAACCCTTCTCCGAAGCCTTCCCCTCACCCGTCCCCTAATCCTAAACCGTACGCTCACACTAACCCGCGCCCTCATACGTACGCTCCCCCTAAACCGTTGTCGTACCCTCACCTGGACCCTAAACCGTCCCCGTCCCCTAACCCTAACCCTACCCCGAACCCTAACCCTAACCCTTCCCCGAAGCCTTCCCCTCACCCGTCCCCTAATCCTAACCCATACGCTCACAGTAACCCGCGCCCTCACACGTACGCTCCCCCTCAACCGTTGTCGTACCCTCACCTGAATCCTAAACCGTCCCCGTCCCCTAACCCTAACCCTAGCCCGAACCCTAACCCTAACCCTTCCCAGAAGCCTTCCCCTCACCCGTCCCCTAATCCTAACCCGTACGCTCACACTAACCCTCGCCCTCACACGTACGCTCCCCCTAAACCGTTGTCGTAACCTCACCTGGACCCTAAACCGTCCCCGTCCCCTAACCCTAATCCTAGCCCGAACCCTAACCCTAACCCTTCCCCGAACCCTTCCCCTCACCCGACCCCTAATCCTAACCTGTACGCTCACACTAATCCGCACCCTCACACGTACGCTCCCCCTAAACCGTTGTCGTACCCTCACCTGGACCCTAAACCGTCTCCGTGCCCTAACCCTAACCCTAGCCCGAACCCTAAACCTAACCCTTCCCCGAAGCCTTACCCTCACCCGTCCCCTAATCCTAAACCGTCCACTCACTCTAACCCACGCCCTCACACGTACGCTCCCCCTAAACCGTTGTCGTACGCTCACCTGGACCCTAAACCGTCCCCGTGCCCTAACCCTAACCCTAGCCCGAACCCTAACCCTAACCCTTCCCCGAAGCCTTCCCCTCTCCCGTCCCCTAATCCTAACCCGTAGGCTCACACTAACCCACGCCCTCACACATACGCTCCCCCTAAACCGTTGTCGTTCCCTCACCTAGACCCTAAAACTGCCCCGTCCCCTAACCCTAACCCTAGCCCGAACCCTAACCCTAAACCTTCCCCGAAGCCTTCCCCTCACCCGTCCCCTAATCTTAACCTGTACGCTCACACTAACCCGCGTCCTCACACTGACGCTCCGCCTAAACCGTTGTCGTACCCTCACCTGAACCCTAAACCGTCCCCGACCCTAACCCTAACCCTCACCCTCGCCCGTACCCTAACCCTAACACTTCCCCGAAGCCTTCCCCTCACCCGTCCCCTAATCCTAACCCGTACGCTCACACTAACCCGCGCCCTCACACGTACGCTCCCCCTAAAGCATTGTCGTACCCTCACCTGGACCCTAAACCGTCCCCGTCCCCTAAATCTAACCCTAGCCCAAACCCTAACCCTAACCCTTCCCCGAAGCCTTCCCCTCTCCCGTCCCCTAATCCTAACGCGGAAGCTCACACTAACCCTCGCCCTCACACGAACACTCCCCCTAAACCGTTGTCGTACCCTCACCTGGAACCTAAACCGTCCCGGTCCCCTAACCCTACTCTAGCCCGACCCCAAACCCTAACCCTTCCCCGAAGCCTTACCCTCACCCGTCCCCTAATCCTAACCCGTACGCTCACACTAACCCATGGCCTCACACGAACGCTCCCCCTAAAGCGTTGTCGTACCCTCACCTGGACCCTAAACCGTCCCTGTCCCCTAACACTAACCCTCTCCCGAACCCTAACCCTAACACTTCCCCGAAGCCTTACCCTCACCTGTCCCCTAATCCTAAACCGTACGCTCACACTAACCCGCCCCCTCACATGTACGCTCCCCCTAAAGCGTTGTCGTACCCTCACCTGGACCCTAAACCGTTCCCATCCCCTAAGCCTAACCCTAGCCCGAACCCTAACCCTAACCCTTCCCCGAAGCCTTCCCCTCACCCGTCCCCTAATCCTAACCCGTACGCTCACACTAACCCGCGCCCTCACACGTACGCTACCCCTAAACCGTTGTCGTACCGTCACCTGGACACTAAACCGTCCCCGTCCCCTAACCCTAACCCTAGCCCGAACCCTAATCCTAACCCTTCCCGGAAGCCTTCCCCTCACCCGTCCCCTAATCCTAACGCGTACGCTCACACTAACCCGTGCCTTCACACGAACGCTCCCCGGAAAGTGCTGTCGTACCCTCACCTGGAGCCTAAACCGTCCCCATCCCCTAACCCTAACCCTAGCCCGAACCATAACCCTAACCCTTCCCCGAAGCCTTACTCTCACCCGTCCCCTAATCCTTACCCGTACGCTCACAGTAACCCACGCCCTCACACGTACGCTCCCCCGAAACCGTTGTCGCACCCTCACCTGGAGCCTAAACGGGCCCCGTCCCCTAACCCTAACCCTAGCCCGAACCCTAACCCTAACCCTTCCCCGAAGCCTTACCCTCACCCGTCCCCTAATCCTAACCCGTAGGCTCACACTAACCCACGCCCTCACACATACGCTCCCCCTAAACCGTTGTTGTATCCTCACCTAGACCCTAAACCGGCCCCGTCCCCTAACCCTATCCCTAGCCCGAACCCTGACCCTAACACTTCCCCGAAGCCTTCCCCTCACCCGTCCCCTAATCCTAACGCGTACGCTCACACTAACCCGCGCCCTCACACGAACACTCCCCCTAAACCGTTGTCGTACCCTCATCTGGACCCTAAACCGTCCCCGTCCCCTAACCCTACTCTAGCCCGAACCCAAACCCTAACACTTCCCCGAAGCCTTACCCTCACCCGTCCCCTAATCCTAACACGTACGCTCACACTAACCCACGCCCTCACACGAACGCTCCCCCTAAAGCGTTGTCGTATCCTCACCTGGACCCTAAACCGTCCCCGTCCCCTAACCCTAACCCTCGCCCGAACCCTAACCCTAACACTTCCCCGAAGACTTACGCTCACCCGTCCCCTAATCCTAAACCGTACGCTCACACTAACCCGCGCCCTCACATGTACGCTCCCCCTAAACCATTGTCGTACCCTCACCTGGACCCTAAACAGTCCCCGTCCCCTAACTCTAACCCTAGCCCGAACCCTAACCCTAACCCTTCCCCGAAGCCTTCCCCTCAACCGTCCCCTAATCCTAACACGTTTGCTCACACTAAGCCACGCCCTCACACGTACGTTCCCCCTAAACCGTTGTCGTACCCTCACCTGGACCCTAAACCGTCCCCGTCCCCTAACCCTAACCCTAGCCCGAACCCTACCCCTAACCCTTCCCCGAAGCGTTACCCTCACCCGTACCCTAATCCTAATACGTACGCTCACACTAACCCGCGCCCTCACACGAACGCTCCCCCTAAACCGTTGTCGTACCCTCACCTGGACCCTAAACCGTCCCCGTCCCCTAACCCTAACCCTAGCCCGAACCCTAACCCTAACACTTCCCCGAAGCCTTACCCTCACCGGTCCCCTAATGCTAAACCGTACGCTCACACTAACCCGCGCCCTCACATGTACGCTCCCCCTAAACCGTTGTCGTACCCTCACCTGGACTCTAAACCGTCCCCGTCCCCTAACCCTAGCCCGAACCCTAACCCTAACACTTCCCCGAAGCCTTACCCTCACCGGTGCCCTAATCCTAAACCGTATGCTCACACTAACCCGCGCCCTCACTCGTACGCTCCCCCTAAACCGTTGTCGTACCCTCACCTGGACCCTGAACTGTCCCCATCCCTTAACCCTAACCCTAGCCCGAACCCTAACCCTAACCCTTCCCCGAAGCCTTACACTCACCCGTCCCATATTCCTACCCGGTATGCTCACACTAACCCACGACCTCACTCGTACGCTCCCCCTAAACCGTTGTCATACCCTCACCTGGACCCTAAACAGTCCCCGTCCCCTAACTCTAACCCTAGCCCGAACCCTAACCCTAATCCTTCGCCGAAGCCTTACTCTCACCCGTCCCCTAATCCTAACCCGTACTCTCACACTAACCCGCGCCCTCACACGTACGATTCCCAAAACCGTTCTCGTACCCTCACCTGGACCCTAAACCGTCCCCGTCCCCTAACCCTAACCCTAGCCCGAACCCTAACCCTAACCCTTCCCCGAAGCCTTACCCTCACCCGTCCCCTAATCATAACCCGTACGCTCACACTAACCCACGCCCTCACACGTACGCTCCCCCTAAACAGTTGTCGTACCGTCACCTGGACCCGAAACCGTCCCCATCCCCTAACCCTAACCCTAGCCCGAACCCTATCCCTAACCCTTCCCAGAAGCCTTACCCTCACCCGTCCCCTAATCCTAACCCGTACGCTCACACTAACCCCCGCCCTCACACGTACGCTCCCCCTAAACCGTTGTCGTACCCTCACCTGGACCCTAAACCGTCCCCGTCCTCTAACCCTAACCCTAACCCTAACCCTTACCCGAAGCCTTACGCTAACCCATCCCCTAATCCTAACCCGTACGCTCACACTAACCCCCGCCCTCACACGTACGCTCCCCCTAAACCGTTGTCGTACCCTAACCTGTCCCCTAAACCGTCCCCATCCCCTAACCCTAACCCTAAACCTAACCCTTACCCGAAGACTTACCCTAACCCGTCACCTAATACTAACCCGTACGCTAACACTAACCCGTGACCTCACACGTACGCTCACACTAAACCATTGTCGTACCCTAACCTGTCCCCTAAACCGTCCCCATCTCCTAACCGTAACCTTAACCCTTACCTGAAGCCTTACACTAACCCGTCCCCTAATCCTAACCCGTACGCTAACACTAACCCATGCCCTCACACATACGCTCACCCTAAACCGTTGTCGTACCCTCACCTGGACCCTAAACCGTCCCCGTCCCCTAACCCTAACCCTAGCCCGAACCCTAACCCTAACCCTTCCCCGAAGCCTTACACTAACCCATACCCTAATCCTAACCCGTACGCTAACACTAACCCGTGCCCTCACACGTATGCTCACTGTAAACCATTGTCGTACCCTCACCTGGACCCTAAACCGTCCCCGTCCCCTAACCCTAACCCTAGCCCGAAACCTAACCCTAACCCTTCCCCGAAGCCTTACCCTAACCCGTCCCCTAATCCTAACCTGTACGCTAACACTAACCTGTGCCCTCACACGTACGCTCACCCTATACCATTGTCGTACCCTAACCTGTACCCTAAATCGTCCCCTAACCCTAACCCTAACACTTACCCGAAGCCTTACCTTATCCCGTCCCCTAATCCTAACCTGTACGCTAACACTAACCCATGCCCTCACACGTATGCTCACCCTAAACCGTTGTCGTACCCTAACCTGTACCCTAAACCGTCTCCGTCCCTTAACTCTAACCCTAACCCTAACCCTTACCCGAAGCCTTACCCTAACCCGTCACCTAATCCTAACCCGTACACTAACACTAACCCGTACCTTAACACGTACGCTCACCCTAAACCATTGTCGCACCCTAACCTGTACCCTCAACTGTCCCTCTCCCCTAACCCTAACCCTAACCCTTACCTGAAGCCTTACCCTAACCCTTCCCCTAATCCTAACCCGTACGCTAACACTAAACCTTACCCTTACATGTACGCTATCCCTAAAGCGTTGTCGTACCCTAACCTGTACCCTATACCGTCCCCGTTCCCTAACCGTAACCCTAACCCGAAGCATTACCCTAACACTTACCCTAATCCTAAACGGTACACTAACACTGACCTGTACCCTAACACTTTCGCTCACCCTAAACCATTGTCGCATCCTAAACCATACCTGTTCCCTAACCCTAACCCTAAACCCACTTATAGCACTATAGCTCAGGAAAATTAAAATAACAAGAAACAACCACCGCAAAGTTTAGGGCTGCTCTGTTTACAAGAGCCTCGACTACGGTACAAATTAAATATCCTTGAAAGAGAGAAATGGATAAAGAAGTTTTCGTACTTACGTACAATGGAATATCACTCAACAATGAAATCAATGTCGTCAGGCCCGTACAAGCATAATGAATGGATTTAGGTACGATGATTCAAAGGAAATAAGTCACACAGAAAAGAAACTTATCATAAGATATCACTTATAGAGGGAATGTAAATTTGGCTACACATGAACTGAATTACAAAACAGAACAGAGTCTCACATTTAGAAAACAAACTTATGCTTTCTGAAGGGGAATGGTGAGTTGGGGTGCTGCGTAAAACCAGAGATTGAAATTAGCACAGATACTATTCCATAAGCCAAATATGTAATAGACGAGATATACTCCTTGCTCAACGAATTAGACTCAACACCGCCTATTCACTGCAGAGGAATATATCTGACAATAAGAATATTAAAACATATGTATTTATATGTCTCTGTAAGAGAATCAAGTGTGTGTAGAGCAGTATACACAGCCATGAAAATCAACTAAACCCCATTATTAAAATAAATTTCAAAAACAAAGACAGTGAAGGAGAGAAAGTTCTTAAATAATTCGTTCAGGGCTTGTGATGAAACTTGGATTTACCACATCTACACCCACAGCTGGGTGAGACATAAGGCAGGACATTTGGGGCTGAGAGGATTGGTGAGGTTCGGTGAGCAAATGCAGACCCTTTGAAGTAATACTGTATGCTACCCATTCCATGGGTCCCAACTCTCCTGGTTTAAGGGATTCTTCCTACAGCTAAAACATGCATGGGAAACCCAGAGGATTGTACACCATGTGATCGGGCAACGTTTCTAAAACCCATCTCATTTTTTGTCCCTTGGTACACGGGTTCGCCATTCCAGACGCTTTACTAAAAATCTCCCCACGTGGAGAGTCAGTGCCTTAAAACTCCTGTTTGGCACAGTTAGCAATTTCTGCGGAGGTTGAACGGGAATAGGGAGAAACAATGAGAGACTAGCTGTAGGTGTTTGGACGGTATCATTTCACTCTAATTTCCCACCAGGAAGAGGAATTAACAAAAGGCTCAGCGTGCCGTGATGAAACAAGATTAGGGCCTGAAGCAATCCTGCAGTTCTGCGGCCAGCTCACAATAAAGCGAGTTGAAGAAAGGACCTCAGGGGCACTGTACATAAACCTGCAGAGTTATAAATGACAGCTATCGTCCAAAAATATATTGAGGTAAGGCTGCGAAGAGGACTTGAAAGCATGGCACAATTGCAGGAAATATATTTCAGGAGGTAGATGGAAACTGCATTTAAAGCATATGAAAAGTGGCAGAACTTCGACAATGATGCACTTGGCCAAAAAGGGCGTATGCGTTTTTTTCCTGAATACATGCAGGAAAAAACGCATACGCTCTTTTTGTCCAAATAAGCAAGCCTGCAACGGAGATCTGCACTACAATGAAGTCTCACTTCCCACCGGTCAAAAGGGCCATCTGAAAAAAGTGTAAAAACCAGAAAGGCAGGACAGGCCATGGAGAACAGGGAGCCTTGTTATGCTGATGGGCGGGATGTAAATGGCCAACAGCCACTCTGGAGAAGTGTATGGTGTTTCCTGAAACATCTAAAAAACAAAGCTACAGAGCCTAGGTTGCTTCCACTTATGGCCCTATAGTTTAGGAAAATTAAAATCAACAAGACACAGCCACCCCAAAGTTTAGGGCTGCTGTGTTTACAAGAACCTCATTTACGGTACAAGTTCAATATCGCAGAAAGCGAAAAATGGATAAAGAAGTTGTGGTACTTACGTACAATGCAATATCACTCAGCAATGAAATCTATGTCATCAGGCCCGTAGCAGCATAATGAGTAGATTTAGGTACGATGATTCTGAGTGAAATAAGTCACACAGAAAAAGAAACTAGTCATAAGATAACACTTATAGAGGGAATGTAAACTTGGCTACACATGAACTGAATTACAAAACAGAACAGAGTCTCACATTTAGAAAACAAACATGTTTGCTTAAGGGGAAAGGTGAGTTGGGGTGCTGCATAAATCCAGAGATTGAAATTAGCACAGATACCGTTCCATAAGCCAAATATGTAATAGACAAGACCTACTCCTTGCTCAACGAAGTGGACTCAACACCCCCTTTTCACCGCAGAGGAATATGTCTGACTAGTAAGAATCTTAAAATCTATGTATTTATGTGTCTCCGTAAGAGAATCAAGTGTGTGTACAGACGCATAAACACAGCAGTGAAAATCAGCTCAACCCCATTATAAAAATAAACTTCAGAAACAAAACAGAAAGACAGTGAAAGAGAGAGAAATTCTTAAATAATTCGTTCAGGCTTGTGATGAAACCTGGATTTACCACATCTACACCCACAGCTGGGTGAGACATAAGGCTGGACACTTGGGGCTGTGAGGATTGGTGAGGTTCGGTGAGCAAATGCAGACCCTTTGAAGTAATCCTGCATGTTACCCATTCCATGGGTCCCAACTCTCCAGGTTTAAGGGATTATTCCTACAGCTAAAACATGCGTGGGAAACCCAGAGGATGGTCCACAGTGTGATCGGGCAAGGTTTCTAAAACGCATCTCATTATTCGTCCTCTGGTACTCGGGTTCGCCATTCCAGACGCTTTACTAACAATCTCCCCACTTGGAGAGTCAGTGCTTGTAACCTCCTGTTTGGCACACTCTGCAATTTCTGCGGAGGATGAACGGGAATAGGGAGAACCAATGAGAGACTAGCTGTAGTTGTTTGGACGGGCACATTTCACTCTAATTTCCCACCAAGAAGAAGAATTAACCAAAGACTCAGCGTGCCACACCGGAAACAGATTAGGGCCTGAAGCAATCCTGCTGTTTTGCGGCCAGCTCACAAAAAAGCGAGTTGAAAAAAGGAGCTCAGGGTCACTGCAATTCACAAACCTGCAGAGTTATAAAGGACAACTATCGTCCAAAAATATATTGAGGTAAGGCTGCGAAGAGGACTTGAAAGCAAGGCACAATTGCAGGAAACAGATTTCAGGAGGTAAATTGGAATTGCATTTAAAGCATATGAAAAGTGGCAGAACTTCGACAATGATGCACTTGGCCAAAAAATGCATATGCGTTTTTTCCTGAATATATCCAGGAAAAAACGCATACGGCCTTTTTTTGCCAACCAAGGAAGCTTGCAATGGAAATCCGCACTACAATGAAGTCTCACTTCCCACCGGTCAAATGGGCCATCTGAAAAAAGTGTAAAAACCAGAAAGGCAGGACAGGCCATGGAGAACTGGGAGCCTTGTTATGCTGATGGGCGGGATGTAAATGGCCAACAGCCACTCTGGAGAAGTGTATGGTGTTTCCTGAAACATCTAAAAAACAAAGCTACAGAGCCTAGGGCACTTCCACCTATGGCCCTATAGCTTAGGAAAATTAAAATCAACAAGACACAGCCACCCCAAAGTTTAGGGCTGCTGTGTTTACAAGAACCTCGACTACGGTACAATTTAAATATCCCAGAAAGAGGAAAATGGATAAAGAAGTTGTGGTACTTATGTACAATGGAATATCACTCAGCAATGAAATCAATATCATCAGGCCCGTAGGAGCATAATGAGTGGATTTAGGTACGATGATTCTGAGTGAAATAAGTCACACAGAAAAAGAAACTAGTCATAAGATAACACTTATAGAGGGAATGTAAACTTGGCTACACATGAACTGAATTACAAAACAGAACAGAGTCTCACATTTAGAAAACAAACTTTTGCTTGCTTAAGGGGAAAGGTGAGTTGGGGTGCTGCATAAAACCAGAGATTGAAATTAGCACAGATACCGTTCCATAAGCCAGTAATAGACAAGATATACTCCTTGTTCAACGAAGTGGACTCAACACCCCCTATTCACCGCAGAGGAATATATCTGACTAGTAAGAATCTTAAAATCTATGTATTTATAGGTCTCCGTAAGAGGATCAAGTGTGTGTACAGACGCATAAACACAGCAGTGCAAATCAGCTAAACCCCATTATAAAAATAAATTTCAAAATCAAAACACAAAGACAGTGAAAGAGAGATAAATTCTTAAATAATTCGTTCAGGGCTTGTGAAGAAACCTGGATTTACCACATCTACACCCACAGCTGGGTGAGACATAAGGCTGGACACTTGGGGCTGTGAGGATTGGTGAGGTTCGGTGAGCAAATGCAGACCCTATGAAGTAGTACTGCGTGCTACCCATTCCATGGGTCCCAACTCTCCAGGTTTAAGGGATTATTCCTACAGCTAAAACATGCGTGGGAAACCCAGAGGATGGTCCACAGTGTGATCGGGCAAGGTTTCTAAAACGCATCTCATTATTCGTCCTCTGGTACTCGGGTTCGCCATTCCAGACGCTTTACTAACAATCTCCCCACTTGGAGAGTCAGTGCTTGTAACCTCCTGTTTGGCACACTCTGCAATTTCTGCGGAGGATGAACGGGAATAGGGAGAACCAATGAGAGACTAGCTGTAGTTGTTTGGACGGGCACATTTCACTCTAATTTCCCACCAAGAAGAAGAATTAACCAAAGACTCAGCGTGCCACACCGGAAACAGATTAGGGCCTGAAGCAATCCTGCTGTTTTGCGGCCAGCTCACAAAAAAGCGAGTTGAAAAAAGGAGCTCAGGGTCACTGCAATTCACAAACCTGCAGAGTTATAAAGGACAACTATCGTCCAAAAATATATTGAGGTAAGGCTGCGAAGAGGACTTGAAAGCAAGGCACAATTGCAGGAAACAGATTTCAGGAGGTAAATTGGAATTGCATTTAAAGCATATGAAAAGTGGCAGAACTTCGACAATGATGCACTTGGCCAAAAAATGCATATGCGTTTTTTCCTGAATATATCCAGGAAAAAACGCATACGGCCTTTTTTTGCCAACCAAGGAAGCTTGCAATGGAAATCCGCACTACAATGAAGTCTCACTTCCCACCGGTCAAATGGGCCATCTGAAAAAAGTGTAAAAACCAGAAAGGCAGGACAGGCCATGGAGAACTGGGAGCCTTGTTATGCTGATGGGCGGGATGTAAATGGCCAACAGCCACTCTGGAGAAGTGTATGGTGTTTCCTGAAACATCTAAAAAACAAAGCTACAGAGCCTAGGGCACTTCCACCTATGGCCCTATAGCTTAGGAAAATTAAAATCAACAAGACACAGCCACCCCAAAGTTTAGGGCTGCTGTGTTTACAAGAACCTCGACTACGGTACAATTTAAATATCCCAGAAAGAGGAAAATGGATAAAGAAGTTGTGGTACTTATGTACAATGGAATATCACTCAGCAATGAAATCAATATCATCAGGCCCGTAGGAGCATAATGAGTGGATTTAGGTACGATGATTCTGAGTGAAATAAGTCACACAGAAAAAGAAACTAGTCATAAGATAACACTTATAGAGGGAATGTAAACTTGGCTACACATGAACTGAATTACAAAACAGAACAGAGTCTCACATTTAGAAAACAAACTTTTGCTTGCTTAAGGGGAAAGGTGAGTTGGGGTGCTGCATAAAACCAGAGATTGAAATTAGCACAGATACCGTTCCATAAGCCAGTAATAGACAAGATATACTCCTTGTTCAACGAAGTGGACTCAACACCCCCTATTCACCGCAGAGGAATATATCTGACTAGTAAGAATCTTAAAATCTATGTATTTATAGGTCTCCGTAAGAGGATCAAGTGTGTGTACAGACGCATAAACACAGCAGTGCAAATCAGCTAAACCCCATTATAAAAATAAATTTCAAAATCAAAACACAAAGACAGTGAAAGAGAGATAAATTCTTAAATAATTCGTTCAGGGCTTGTGAAGAAACCTGGATTTACCACATCTACACCCACAGCTGGGTGAGACATAAGGCTGGACACTTGGGGCTGTGAGGATTGGTGAGGTTCGGTGAGCAAATGCAGACCCTATGAAGTAGTACTGCGTGCTACCCATTCCATGGGTCCCAACTCTCCAGGTTTAAGGGATTATTCCTACAGCTAAAACATGTGTGGGAAACCCAGAGGATGGTCCACAGTGTGATCGGGCAAGGTTTCTAAAACGCATCTCATTATTCGTCCTCTGGTACTCGGGTTCGCCATTCCAGACGCTTTACTAACAATCTCCCCACTTGGAGAGTCAGTGCTTGTAACCTCCTGTTTGGCACACTCTGCAATTTCTGCGGAGGATGAACGGGAATAGGGAGAACCAATGAGAGACTAGCTGTAGGTGTTTGGACGGGCACATTTCACTCTAATTTCCCACCAGGATGTAGAATTAACCAAAGGCTCAGCGTGCCACGCCGGAAACAGATTAGGGCCTGAAGCAATCCTGCTGTTTTGCGGCCAGCTCACAGAAAGCGAGTTGAAAAAAGGAGCTCAGGGGCACTGCAATTCACAAACCTGCAGAGTTATAAAGGACAACTATCGTCCAAAAATATATTGAGGTAAGGCTGTGAAGAGGACTTGAAAGCATGGCACAATTGCAGGAAACAGATTTCAGGAGGTAGATTGGAATTGCATTTAAAGCATATGAAAAGCAGCAGATCTTCGGCAACGATGCACTTGGCCAAAAAGGGCGTATGCGTTTTTTCCTGAATATATTCAGGATAAAACGCATACGCCCTTTTTGGCCAACCAAGCAAGCAGGAAATTCAAATCTGCACTAAAAAGAAGTCTCATCCTAACACGTACCCTAACCCTATCCCGCTACCGTACCCTAACCTGTACCTGAGACCGTACCCGTTCCCTAACCCTAACCCTTACCCTAAGCTGTACACGAACACTAACCCGTACGCTAACATGTACCCTAACAGTAACACATAGCCATACACTAAACTTCATCCTAACCCTACCCCGTATCCTAACCCTTTCCCTAAACCATACCATAACCCATACCCTAATCCTAACCCATCCCCTAACACTAACCCATAACCTAACCCGTACCCTAATCCTAACCCATACACTAACACGTACCCTAACCCTAACACGTTGTCATACCCTAACCTGTAACCTAATCCGTACCCATTCCCTAACCTTAACCCTAACCCTTACACTATCCCGTACCATAATCCTAACCTGTACACTAACACTAAACCGTACCCTAACACTTACCCTACTCCTAACCCGTGGTCATACCCTAAACTGTACCCCAAACCATACCCGTTCCCTAACTGTAACCCTAAACCTTACCCTAAACCATACCTTAATCCTAACCCGTACACTAACACTAAACTGTACCCTAACACGTACCCTAACCCTAATCCTTTGTTGTTCCCTATACTGTACCCTAAACTGTACCCCTTCCTTAACACTAAACCTAACCCTAACCCTTACCCTAACCCGTACCTAACACTAACCCATACACTAAACCTAACCATAACCCTGAACGTAAACCGTACCCTAATCCTAACCCATACCCTAACACTAACCCCTACCTTAACCCGTACCCTAACACTAAACCATAGCCATACCCTAAACTGTACCCTAACACTAACCCGTACCATAACCCTAACCCTAAACCATACTCTAAGCCGTACAATAATCCTAACCCGTATCCTAACCCTAAACCTTACCCTAAACCCTAATCCTTACCCCTAGCTTAATTTTGTTTTTTTGTATTTAAAAAAATATTTTCTTGGGTTAAAACAAACTAGCAGAACAACAAAATAGGGGGCTTCGCTGGTGGTGCGGTGGTTAGAATCTGCCTGCTAATGCAGGGGACACAGGTTCGAGCCCTGGTCTGGGAGGATCCCACATGCCATGGAGCAACTAGGCCCATAAGCCACAACCAGTGAGCCCTCGCATCTGGAGCCTGTGCTCTGCAACAAGAGAGGCCACAATAGTGAGAGGCCCGCGCACCGAGATGAAGAGTGGCCCCCCACTTGCCACAACTAGAGAAAGCCCTCACACGGAAACTCAGACCCAACACAACAAAAGTAAATAAATAAATAATAAACTCCTACCCCCCCCCAAAAAAAAGAACAACAAAATAAAACAGAAAGTAACCTGAGTGTCCCTCAAAAAGCTAAGTCTGAAATAGTTGGTACTTCTGTTCTACGGACTGTTATGTAGCCTATAAAAAATGTGAGAGGGGCTTCCCTGGTGGTGCAGTGGTGGAGAGTCCGCCTGCCGATGCAGGGGACACGGGTTCGTGCCCCGGTGTGGGAAGATCCCACATGCCGCGGAGCGGCTGGGCCCGTGAGCCATGGCCGCTGAGCCTGTGCTCCGCAACGGGAGAGGCCACAACAGTGAGAGGCCCACGTACAGCAAAAAAAAAAAAAAAAAAAAAAGTGTGAGAGCTAAATCTGTTTTTCTACAGTGAGAAGCATGATATTCCAGATGTATAGAACACCTGGATAAAATGAGAACTCTACACATTATGCTGGTCGTTTCAGTAAATGGGAAAGGATGGCAAGTGGTAAAATATTATCTTTTCCTTTAATTTTTTAAATTTCACTTGTTACAAAGAACTTCAATTATAATTGTACTTTAAAAAAGTAACAATGGAAATTTAAAAGAAAAAATATATATTGTGTGTTCAGTTACGTTTCATAGAATTATGAAATGCTCCACCCTCTGGCCATTACCTGAAAAAGCAACTTTAAAACCTATGCTAATTGTCACTTCATATGAACAAGTCCTGCAGGGCTGTAAAGGAAACCTGCCTTCATCATGTTTTGCGGGAGGTAAAGGCCAAAGTATTTCAAAATGTGGCACATATTTCAAGAAAACCATTTGAAGAACTAAGCTGTAATAACCGTTTGAAAAATAAAAGGACATGCCTGAAAGCTCAATTTCAAAGGATTATGAGACACATGCAAATCCAACCACACAGAGGTATCAGCCCACACCATTCAGAATAACCATCAGGAAAGAAACTACAAACGATCAATGCTGAAGAGGTTGTGGAGAAATGCATGCCCGTAATTTGAAGTGGGACGTAACCTGGTAAGAGTCACTAATGGGAACAGGGTGGAGGTGCCTTTAAAAGGTAAACATTGAGCTACTATATGATCCAGCAGGCCCACTCCTGGGCCTATAACATAAGAAGACATAATTGGAAAGACACAGGCAGGCAAATCTGCACTGCAGTAGTATTACAATAGCCAAGACATGGAAGCAACCAAAAGTCCATCAACAGATGAGTGGACAAAGAGGAACTGTTACATGTAGAGATGGAATATTAGCTCGGGAAAAAAATGAAACAATGCCATTTGTAGCACCATAGATGAGTCTAGAGGTAACCATGCAACTTGTAGTAAGTGAGAAAGTGAAAGACACCTAACGTATATCACTTATAGGTGTTACCTGAAAATTGATAACAATGAAGATATTTCCACAGAGAAAGGCAATCACAGATTCATTGAACAAACTTATGGTTCCCCAAATCGAAAGGTGTGAGGATTGGATACATTACAGTATTGGGGTTAACATAGATATAGAAACACATGTGAAATATATAATCACCAAAGACCTACGGAATACCAAGAGAAGACTACTCAACATTGTGTCATAACTTACCTGGGAAAAGGTTCTGAAGAAGAATAGATATATGTATGTGTGTGAAAGAACCACATCTTGCACACCTAGAACAAAAAAAAAAAAAAAACATTGTAATCAAATTTGCTGCGATAAAAAATAAAAATTAAATTAAAAATATGAACGAGAAATAATGAGACATAAACTGAAAGGAATTTTTCCTGGCACATCCCATTCTAATTTTCAACATAGAACAGGACTTCCATTAAGGCTCTGTTGCCCTGGTAACCAGATTTGGTAAAGGAGAAATGCTGCCGCCTTGTGGCTGTTTCACACAACAGCAGCTTTAAACCAAGAGGTAATGGTCACTTAATATTCAAAATATGTGCAGCACTGTAAAGGACACCGGGCCTCAAAAAATGTCCTGGGGTCGTAATCGACCAGAAAATTCAAAAGACGTCAACATTTCAAGAAGACAATGTCAGGAGGCATATTTTACGCACATTTTGTCTTTTTTTTTCTCTTTAAAATAAAAGGGAATTGAAAAATGCGCAACATCAGCAATGAATAAAGCCATGCAAATCCAATTACAGAAATGTTCACCTCACAGCCGTCAGAATGTTCTTCAGCAAAAAGTCTACAAAGAATAAATGCTGAAGGGGTTTCAGAGAACTGTGTACCCTCCAGCTGCTGGGGGGATGTAAACTGGTAACAGCCAGTAGCGAGAACATAATGGAGGTGCGTTTAAGGGTAAAAATTGAGCTGCCATGTGATCTGGTAGGTCCTTTGATGCGCCTATCACCTGAGCAGAGCAGAATGGAAGAGACACAGGCTGGCAATCCTGCACTGCAGGAACATTTAACATAGCCAAGACTTGGAAGAAACCAAAATGTCCATCAACAGAAAAATGCACAAAGAGGAAGTGGTCCATGTAAACAATGGAATATTAGCCACGGAAAACAATGAAACAGTGCCGTTTGCACCACCATATAAGGACCTAGAGATAATCACTCAAATTAAAGAAAGAAAGTGAAAGACAGATATCCTATGACATCACTTCTAGGTGTTACCTAAAAGTTGATACTCATGAACTTATTTCCAAGAGAAGGAAAAGCATGGATTAAGAAAAAAAAATTATGTTTAACCAAATGGAAAAGTGTGAGGAATGTGTGAATTAGGATATGAGGGTTAACAGACATGTACTAATACATATGAAATATATAATCACAAAATACCTATGGAATACCAAGAGAGGTCTAGGCAACACTCTGTAATAACCTACACGGTAAAGAATGCAAAGATAAATGACAGATACATTGATATAATGAACCAGATTCTGTACACCTAGGAGAAACAAAATATTTTTATCAAGTTTGCTCTGATAATTGATAAAAATTAAATTTATAAAACAAACAAGAAGTAAGGAGATATAAGCTCTTGGGGATGTGCTCTGGCACATTCCACTCTAATTTGCAGCCTACTAACACGATTTCCAGGAAGGCTCTGCTGCCCAAAAACCCAGAGTTGGAAATGTAGAAATTCTGCTGCCTTGTGGCCGTTTTCCGCAAGAGCGGCGTTAAGCCCACAGCCGATGTTCTCTTAACATTCACAAGGACTCAGGGCTGCAAAGGACACCTGCCCTAAACAACTGTGCTGAGGTAGGGAATGGACGATAAAATTCCAAACTGACAAATTTTTCAAGACGATAGTATGAAGAGGTAAGTTTGACTCACTCTCTTGTTTAAAAAAAGGAAAATGGGTGAAAGCTCAACCTCAGGAATTATTAGACTCATGCAAATCTAATGTACAAAAAGGTTTCAACTCACACCAGTCGACTGACCATCAGCAAAAGGTCTACAAACAATAAATTCTGAAGGGGTTTTAGAGAACTGTGTCCCCTCTAGCTGCTGGTGAGATGTAACGTGGTAAGAGCCAATAATGAGAACAGAAAGGAGCTACGATTAAAAGTAAAGTTGAGGTACCATTCGATGCAGCAGTCACACCACTGGGCCTCTCACCTGAGAAGACCAGAATCGAGAAGACGCGGGCTGCAAAAGCTGCACTGCAGCCTTATTCACAATAGCCAAGACGGTGAAGCCACCAAAATGTCCATCAACAGATGTATGGATGAAGAAGAAGTGGTCCACGCTCAGAATAGCATATTAGCCATGGAAAACAATGAAACACTGCTATTTGAGGCGCCATAGATGAGCTTGGAGATAATCACAGAATATGAGGTAAGTCAGAAAGCAAAAGACCTATATCCTATGATATCACTTATAGGCGTTATCTAATAACTAACACAAATGAGCATATTTCCGCAGAGAAAGACACTCACAGACTTAGAAATTAAGTATGCTTATCTAAAAGGAAAGGTGGGCAGAATGGATAAATTAAGATTAACGTTACCATACGTATACAAACACATATAATAAACATATATCAAAAAGACGGACCACATAGCAAGGGAGGTCTACGGAACACTGTAATATTTTACATGGGAAGAGGACCTGAACATGAATAGACATATATATTGTACAAATGAATCAGATTGTGTACATCTGGACAAACAATATCTAATCATTACCCCGATTAAATAAATTTTAAAAACCAAGATGTAATGAGACATAAACTTATGGGCGTTCCTCCTGGCACATTCCATTCTAACTTAAAACCTAGGACCACGACTTCCAGAAAGGCTCTGCTGCCCTAGTACCCAGATTTGGGAAAGGACAAATGCTGCCTCCTTGTGGCCGTTTCCCACAACAGCAGCTTTAAACCCAGTGCTAATGGTCACTAAATATTCACCAAACTTGCAGTTCTGTAATGACATCTGCCCTCCAAAAAAATCCTGGGGTCGAATATCCACCAAAAATTCAAGAGGGCAACCTTCCAAGAAGACAGCTTCAAGAGATATATTGTACTCACACTTGATTTTTAACAGAAAGGAAAAAGGCGTGGAAAATGATGAATTTTAGGAATTTTTAAAGTCATGCAAACCCAAATTACAAAAACCTATCAGGTCACAGCAGTCAGATTGGCCATTAGCAAAAATGCTGCAAACTATAAATGCTGAAGGGATTGTGGAGAAGTTTGTACCCTCGGTTCTAAGGGAGACATGGTAAGAGCCACTAATGAAAACACAATGGAGGTGCTTTGAAAAGGTAAACATTGAGCTACTAGTCAATCAGTCACACCCACTGCTGGGCCTATCACCTGAGAAAATGAGAATCAAAAAGTCACAGGCTGGCAATCTTGCACTCCAGCAATATTTAATATAGCCAACACTTGGAAGCAACGAAAATGTCCCTCAACAGAGCAATGCACCAAGAAGTGGTCCATATACACAATGGAATATTACTCCGATAAAAATATAAATTAAATTAAAAAAACAAACAAAAGTAAGGAGACATCAGCCTTTGGGGGTTTATCCGGGCACATTCCACTCTAATTTATAACCGAGGAAGACCACTGGCCGGAAGCTCTGTTTCCCTAGTACCAGCATGGGGAACAAAGAAAGGCTGCCGCAATCTGGCCGTTACCTGCAAAAGCAGCTTTAAAGCCTGTGCTAATGGTCACTTCATGTGAACAAGTACTGCAGGGCTGTAAATGAAACCTGCCCTCAAAATGTTTTGAGGGAGGTAATGGCCAATAAATTTCAAAATGTGACACATACTTTAGGAAACACTTTGAAGAGCTAAGCTGTAATCACAGTTTGAAAAATAAAAAGGACATGCCTTAAAGCTCAATTTCAAAGGATTATGAGTCATATGCAAATTCAACCACAAAGAGGTATCAGCTCACACCAGTCAGAATATCCATCAGCAAGAAAACTACAAACAATAAATGCTGAAGCCATAAAAAGAAACAAAATTGAGCTATTTGTAATGAGGTGGATAGACCTAGAGTCTGTCATACAGAGTGAAGTAAGTCAGAAAGAGAGAGACAAATACCGTATGCTAACACATATACCTGGAATTTAAGAAAAAAAAATATCATGAAGAACCTAGGGGTAAAACAGGAATAAAGACACAGACCTACTAGAGAATGGACTTGAGGATATGGGGAGGGGGAAGGGTAAGCTGTGACAAAGGGAGAGAGAGGCATGGACATATATACACTACCAAACGTAAGGTAGATAGCTAGTGGGAAGCAGCAGCATAGCACAGGGAGATCAGCTCGGTGCTTTGTGACCGCCTGGAGGGGTGGGATAGGGAGGGTGGGAGGGAGGGAGACGCAAGAGGGAAGTGATATGGGAACATATGTATATGTATAACTGATTCATTTTGTTGTAAAGCACAAGATAGCACACCATTGTAAAGCAATTATACTCCAATAAAGATGTTAAAATAAATAAATAAATAAATGCTGAAGGTGTTGTGCAGAAATGCATACCCTCAAGTTTAAGTGGGATGTAACCTGGAAAGAGCCACTAATGAGCACAGAATCGTGGTGCATTTAAACGGTAAACCCCGAGATACCATATGATACAGGATGCCCACTCCTGGGCCTATAACATAAGAAGACAGAATTGGAAAGACACAGGCAGGCAAATGTGCAGTGCAGCAGTATTACAATAGCCAAGACATGGAGGCAACCAAAAAGTCCATCAAGAGGTGAGTGGACAAAGAAGAACTGGTACATGTACAGATGGAATGTTAGCTAGGGAAAAAAATGAAACAATGCCATTTGCAGCACCGTAGATGATTCTAGAGGTAATCAGGCAAATTGTACTAAGTCAGACAGCAAAAGACACATATCCTATAATATCACTTATAGGTGTTAGCAAAAAATTGATACCAATGAAGATATTTCCACAGAGAAAGGTAATCACAGATTCATTAAACAAACTTATGGTTCACCAAGTGGAAAGGTGTGAGGACTGGATACATTAGGATATTGGGGTTAACATAGATATAGAAACACACATGAAATATATAATCACCAAAGACCTACGGAATACCAAGAGAAGACTACTCAACATTGTGTCATAACCTACATGAGAAAACGGTCTGAAGAAGTATAGATACATGTATATGTGTAAAAGAACCACATCTTACACACCTAGAACAAACAAAACATTTTAATCAAATTTGCTCTGATAAAAAATAAAAATTAAAAAAAGAACAAGAAAAAAAGAGAGAAAAGGGAATAAAAGAACAAGAAGTAATGAGACATACACTTAAGGGGCTTTTTGCTGGCACATTGCATTCTAGTTTACAACCAGAACACGACTTCCATTAAAGCTCTGTCATCACTAATAAAGCAGCTTTATAAGCAATGTTGAAGGTAGCTTAAAAGAATTCTCACTAATTATTGACAGTAACAAGAAAACAAACAAAAGTAAAAACCTCACGGCAAAAAGTATACATAGAGTAAGGGTAGTAGATCAAACACTTATTAAACTTCTGTAAAGAATAAAAGACAACAGTAGTATTTTTTTTAAAAAGAGAGGGCCCAAATAAATCAGAAATGAAAGAGATGATGTTACAAGAGCCACCACAGAAATACAAAGTATCCTAAGATACACACAAGGTAACTCAGGGCTCAGACTGGACAGAGCCCAATCTCCATTCCCCTGTACATGACTTACAGGAGCCTCAGGAACTGAGGAGAGGGTCCCTGAGGAGAGGCACAAGATAGAAGATGTTAGGCATTAACATGACTGCATTCATCTTAAACGTGCCTGAACTACATTCACACGAGATGATTTTGTCCTGTATGTACATCAGCACCTCTAGTCGGAACTGCAGATCTTTGGCTTCACCACCTCTATGACAGCATTAGCTTCACCTGCTGTGGACCGTCTCCTATAGGATTTCTAGAACCACAAAGCATCGAAGCTTCACAGGACCCAGAGTCTGTGCGACTCCACTCCGAGTCTCAGAGTCTCAACTGCACTCAGAGACTCAGAGTCTCAACAGAGACTCCACTCTTGGAGGACACACACAAAGTAGTGTGTACATCAGGACCCAGGGGAAGGAGCAGTCACCCCGTAGGTGAATGATCATACCTAGTTGCTAGTTTTAGAGGGTCTCCTGCAGAGGCGGGGTGTGGCTGCGGCTCACCATGGGGACAACGACACTGGCAGCAGAAGTTCTGGGAAATACTCCTTGGCGTGAACTCTCCCAGAGTCCACGATTAGCCCCATCAAGAGCAAGCTAGGCTTCAGTGCTGGGTCACCTCAGTCCAAACAACCAACAGGGAGGGAGCCCAGCCCCATGCATCAGCAGACAAGCGGATTAAACTTTTTATTAAACTTTTATTTAATCCACAGACAAGCAGATTAAAGCTCTGCCCACCAGAGCAACACCCAGCTCTACCCACCACCAGTCCCTCCCATAAGGAAGCTTGCACAAGCCTCTCAGATAGACTCAATCACTGGAGAGCAGACAGCAGAAGCAAGAAGAACTACAATTCTGCAGCCTGTGGAAGGAAAACCACATTCACAGAAAGATAGAGAAAATGAAAAGGCAGAGGACTTTATACCAGATCAAGGAACAAGATAAATCCTCAGAAAAACAACGAAATGAGGTGGGGATAGGTAACCTTCCAGTAAAAGAATTCGGAATAATGATAGTGAAGATGATCCAAGACCTTAGAAAAATAATGGAGGCAAAGATCGAGAAGATGCAAGAAATGCTTAACAAAGACCTAGAAGAATTAAGGAACAAACACCTAGAAGAATTAAAGAACAAACAAACAGAGATGAACAGTACAATAACTGAAATGAAAAATACACTAGAAGGAATCAGTAGCAGAATAACTGTGGCAGAAGAACGGATAAGTGACCTGGAAGACAGAAAGGTGGAAATCACTGCCATGGAACAGAATAAAGAAAAAGAATGAAAATAAATGAAGACACCCTAAGAGACTTCTGGGACAACATTAAATGCAACAATATTCACATTATAGGGGTCCCAGATGGAGAACAGAGAGAGAAAGGACTCGAGAAAATATTTGAAGAGATTATAGTTGAAAACTTCCCTAGCATGAGAAAAGAAATAGCCACCGAAGTCCACGAAGCGCAGAGAGTCCCAGGCAGGATAAACCAAAGGAGAAAAATGCTGAGACACACAGTAATCAAATTGAAAAAATTAAAGACAAAGAAAAATTATTGAAAGCAACAAGGGAAAAATGACAAATAACATACAATGGAACTCCCATAAGGTTAACAGCTGATTTCTCAGCAGAAAATCTACAAGCCAGAAGGGAGTGGCATGATAAATTTAACGTGATGAAAGGGAAGAACCTACCACCAAGAGTACTCCACCCAGCAAGTATCTCATTCAGATTTGATGGAGAAATCAAAAGCTTTACAGACAAGCAAAAGCTAAGAGAATTCAGCACCACGAAACCAGCTCTACAACAAATGCTAAAGGAACTTCTCTAAGTGGGAAACACAAGAGAAGAAAAGGACCCGCCAAGACAAACCCATAACAATTAAGAAAATAATAATAGGAACATACATATCGATAATTACCTTAAACGTGAATGGATTAAATGCTCCAACCAAATGACACAGGCTCACTGAATGGATACAAAAACAAGACCCATATATATGCTGTCTACAAGAGACCCATTTCAGACCTAGGGACACATACAGACTGAAAGTGAGGGGATGGAAAAATATATTCCATGCAAATGAAAATCAAAAGAAAGCTGGAGTAGCAATACTCATATCAGATAAAATAGATTTTAAAATAAAGAATGTTACAAGAGACAAGGAAGGACACTACATAATGATCAAGGGATCAATCCAAGAAGATATAACAATTATAAATATATATGTACCCAACATAGGAACACCTCAATATATAAGGCAACTGCTAACAGCTATAAAAGAGGAAATCAACAGTAACACAATAATAGCAAGGGATTTTAACACCTCACTTACACCAATGGAGATCATCCAGACAGAAAATTAATAAGGAAACACAAGCTTTAAATGACACAATACACCAGATAGATTTAATGGAGATTTATAGGACATTCCATCCGAAAACAGCAGATTACACGTTCTTCTCAATGGCACACGGAACATTCTCCGGGATAGATCACATCTTGGGTCACAAATAAAGCCTCAGTAAATTTAAGAAAACTGAAATCATATCAAGCAGCTGTTCCGACCACAATGCTATGAGATTAGAAATCAATTACAGGGAAAATAACGTAAAAAACACAAACACATGGAGGCTAAACAATACGTTTCTAAATAACCAAGAGATCACTAAAGGAATAAAAGAGGAAATCAAAAACTACCTAGAGAAAAATGACATGATGATCCAAAACCTATGGGATGCAGCAAAAACAGTTCTAAGAGGGAAGTTTATAGCAATAAAAGCCTACCTCAAGAAACCAGAAAAATCTCAAATAAACAATCTAACCTTACACCTAAAGGAACTAGAGAACGAAGAACAAAACCCAAAGTTAATAGAAGGAAAGAAATCATAAAGGTCAGAGCAGAAATAAATGAAATAAAAACAATAGCAAAGATCAATAAAACTAAAAGCTGGTTCTTTGAGAAGATAAACAAAAATGATAAACCTTTAGCCAGACTCAAGTAAAAGAGGGAGAAGACTCAAATCAATAAAATTAGAAATGAAAAAGGAGAAGTTGTAACAGACACCACAGAAATACAAAGCATCCTAAGAGACCTCTACAAGCAACTCTATGCCAATAAAATGGACAACCTGGAAGAAATGGACAAATTCTTAGAAAGGTATAACCTTCCAAGACTGAACCGGGAAGAAATAGAAAATATGAACAGACCAATCACAAGTAATGAAACTGAAAGTGTGATTAAAAATCTTCCAACAAACAAAAGTCCAGAACTAGATGGCATCAGAGGTGAATTCTATCAAACATTTAGACAAGAGCTAACACCCAATCTTCTCAAACTCTTCAGAAATTTTCAGGGAACACTCCCAAACTCATTATATGAGGCCACCATCAACCTGATACCAAAACCAGACAAAGATACTACAGAAAAAGAAAATTAGAGACCAATATCACTGATTAATATAGATGTAAAAATCCTCAACAAAATACTAGGAAACAGAATTGAACAACACATTAAAAGGATCATGGACCATGATCAGGTGGGGTTTATCCCAGGGATGCAAGAATTCTTCAATATACACAAATGAATCAATGTGATACACCATATTAACAAATTGTAGAATAAAAATATGATCATCCCAATAGATGCAGGAAAAGCTTTTGACAAAATTCAACACCCATTTATGATTAAAAGTCTCCAAAGAGTGGGCATAGAGGGAATCTACCTCAACATAATAAAGACAGTATATGACAAACCCACAGCAAACATCATTCTCAATAGTGAAAAACTAAAAGCATCTCCTCTAAGATCAGGAACAAGACAAGGATGTCCACTCTCACCACTATTACTCAACATAGTTTTGGAAGTCCTAGACACAGCAATCAGAGAAGAAAAAGAAATAGAACGAATACAAATTGGAAAAGAAGAAGTAAAATTTCACTGTTTGCAAATGACACAATACTACACATACTGAATCCTAAAGATGCCACCAGAAAACTACTAGAGCTAATCAATGAATTTGGTAAAGTTGCAGGATACAAAACTAATGCACAGAAATCTCTTGCATTCCTATACACTAACAACGAAAGATCAGAAAGAGAAATTAAGGAAACAATCCCATTCACCATTGCAACAAAAAGAATAAAATACGTAGGAATGAACCTACCTAAGGAGGTAAAAGACCTGTACTCAGAAAACTATAAGACACTGCTGAAAGAAATCAAAGATGATATAAACAGATGGAGGTATAAACCATGTTCTTGGATTAGAAGAATCAATAATGTGAAAATGACTATAGTACCCAAAGCAAGCTACAGATTCAATGCAATCCCTATCAAATTACCAGTGGCTTTTTCTACAGAACTAGAACAAAAATATCTTAAAATTTGTATGGAGACACAAAAGACCCCGAATAGCCAAAGCAGTCTTGAGGGAAATTAAAAGAGCTGGAGGAATCAGACTTCCTGACTTCAGACTATACTACAAAGCTACAGTAATCAAGACTATATGGTACTGGCACAAAAACAGAAATATAGGTCAACTGAACAAGATAGAAAGCCCAGAGATAAACCTACGTACCTATGGCTAACTCATCTATGACAAAGGAGGCAAAGATATACAATAAAGAAAAGACAGTCTCTTCAGTAAGTGGTGCTGGGAAAACTGGACAACTACACGTAAAAGAATGAAATTAGAACACTCCATAACACCATACACAAAAATAAACTCAAAATGGATTAGAGATCTAAATGTTAGACCAGACACTATAAAATTATTAGAGGAAAACATAGGCAGAACACTCTATGACATAAATCACAGCAAGATCCTTTTTGACCCACCTCCTAGAGAAGTGGAAATAAAAACAAAAATAAACAAATGGGACCTAATGAAACGTCAAAGCTTTTGCACAGCAAAGGAAAACATAAACAAGACGAAAAGACAACCCTCAGAATGGGAGAAAATGTTTTCAAATGAAGCAAATGACAAAAGATTAATCTCCAAAATTTACAAGCAGCTCGTGTAGCTCAATATCACAAAAACAAACAACACAATCCAAAAATGGGCAGAAGACCTAAATAGACATTTCTCCAAAGAAGATATACAGATTGCCAACAAACACGTGAAAGGATGCTGAACATCACTAATCATTAGAGAAATGCAAATCAAAACTACATTGAGGTATCACCTCCCAGCAGTCAGAATGGCAATCATCAAAAAATCTACAAACAATAAATGCTGGAGAGGCATTTACTGGAGAAAAGGGAACGCTCTTGCACTGTTGCTGGGAATGTAAATTGCTATAGCCACTAGGGATAACAGTATAGAGGTTCCTTAAAAAACTAAAAATAGAAGTACCATACGACCCAGCAATCCAACTACTGGGCATTTGCCCTGAGAAAACCATAATTCAAAAAGAGTTATATACAACAATGTTCATTGCAGCTCTACTTACAATAGCCAGGACATGGAAGCAACCTAAGTGTCCATCGACAGATGAATGGATAAAGAATATCTGGCACATATATACAATGGAATATTACTCAGCCATAAAAAGAAACAAAACTGAGTTATTTGTAGTGAGGGGGATGGACTTAGAGTCTGTCCTACACAGTAAAGTAAGTCAGAAAGAGAAAAATAAATACTGTATGCTAACAGAGATATATGGAATCTAAAGAAAAAAAGTTTATGAAGAACCTAGGGGCAGGACAGGATTAAGGACACAGACGTAGAGAAAGGACCTGAGGACACGGGGAGGGGGAAGGGTAAGCTGGGACGAAGTGAGAGAGTGGCACTGACATATATACACTACCAAATGTAAAATAGATAGCTACTGGGAAGCAGCCACATAGCACAGGGAGATCAGCTCGGTGCTTTGTGACCACCTAAAGGGGTGGGATATGGAGGGTGGGAGGGAGATGCAAGAGGGAGGGGATATGGGGATATATGTATATGTATAATTGATTCACTTTGTTATAGAGCAGAAACTAACACTCCATTGTAAAGCAATTATACTCCAATAAAGGTGTAAAAGGAAAAAAAAAAAAAAAAGAAAGAAAGCCCAGAGATAAACCTACACACCTATGGTCAACTAATCTATGACAAAGTAGGCAAGACTATACAATGGAGAAAAGACAGTGTCTTCAATCAGTGGTGTTGGGAAAAATGGACAGCTACATGTAAAAGAATGAAATTAGAACACCCCCTAACACCATACACAAAAATAAATTCAAAATGGATTAGAGACCTTAATGTAAGACCGGACAGTATAAAACTCTTAGAGGAAAACATAGGAAGAATACTCTAACATAAATCACAGCAAGATCTTTTTTGATCCACCTCCTAGAGTAATGCCATAAAAAAGAAAACTAAACAAATGGGACCTAATGAAACATAAAAGCTTTTGCAAAACAATGGAAACTACAAACAAGACAAAAAGACAATCCTCAGAATGGGAGAATATATTTGCAAACGAATCAATGGACAAAGGATTAATCTCCAATATATATAAACAGCTCATGCAGCTCAATATTAAAAAAAACAAACAACCCAATACAAAAATGGGCAGAAGATCTAAATAGACATTTCTTCCAAGAAGACATAGAGATGGCCAAGGAGCACATGAAAAGCTGCTCTACATCACTAATTATTAGAGCAATGCAAATCAAAACTACAATGAGGTATCGCCTCACACCTGTTAGAACGGGCATCATCAGAAAATCTACAAACAACAAATGCTGGAGAGGGTGTGGAGAAAAGGAACCCTCTTCCACGATTGGTGGGAATGTAAATTGATACACTCACTATGGAAACAGTATGGAGGTTCCTTAAAAAACTAAAAATAGAATTACCATATGATCCAGCAACCCACTACTGGGCATACACCCAGAGAAAACCATAAATCAAAACGACACATTCACCACAATGTTCATTGCGGCACTATTTACAATAGCCAGGTCACGGAAGCAACCTAAATGCCCACAGACAGACGAATGGATAAAGATGTGGTACATATATAAAATGGAATATTACTCAGCCATAAAAAGGAATGAAATTGGGTCATTTGTAGAGACGTCGATGGATCTAGAGACTGTCATACAGAGTGAAGTAAGTCAGAAAGAGGAAAACAAATATTGTATATTAATGCATATATGTGGAACCTAGAAAAATGGTACAGATGAACCGGTTTGAAGGGCAGAAATAGAGACACAGATGTAGAGAACAAATGTATGGACACCAAGAGGGGAAAGCCGTGGGGGGTGGCGGTGGGAGGAGTTGGGAGATTGGGATTGACATGTATACATTTATATGTATAAAATAAATAACCAATAAGAACCTGCTGTATAAAAAATAAAATGAAAAATAAAATTTTTTAAAAAACGGAAAAAAGTTATTCCCTTCACATACATGTATTTATATGAATGAATTATTTCCATGCTTATATCTATAAGTACAAAAAAGAGGAATAAAACCTACCTTGAACCAAAAAAGAAAAAAAAAAACAGAACCCACCAGTTATACAGATGAAAACCCTATCAGGGCACTTGCTCCAGTGGTAGACAATTCTGAAGTTGGTCAGAGGTGGGGAATCGTCTCCCATGCAGCCAGCAGCCCCCCGGCAAGGAGTGTCCTCATTGCAAGGCTGGGGGACGGTGCCGAGGCGTCTGTGAGTAAACGTGAGCTGAGCCCCAGGCCAGCTGCTGCTGAACTGTTCCCACCCTTCCCGGGTAAAACACCTGAATATGTGCAAGGACTTGAAAGCCTAGAGGAAAGGGCTTGGAGTCACACCAGCCACAGCACGCAGGCCGAGTTGGTGCCTGCAGGCCAGCCAGGATGGTCCTGGCCCCGGGTGCTCTTCTGGAAGCTTTCCATTTCCCTGCCTGAGGCACCCCTCCTGTCCCGGCCCCCACTGCTTTTTTCCTTCCTCACCTCTGCCCGGGGAGAAATTCCAGCGACAGTTACGGGTGACACATCCTCTTCTTTAGCAGGTAGCAGCTTGGCAACTCCTGCAGAAAGTCCAGCAGAGCCCACTCACACCAGGCCACCCACAAAGCCGTGGCCCCTCACTCCCACCCACCAGCCCAGCCCCGACACTGCTGACGGGGCAGAGAATATGGCGTCAGGCACAGCTGCAGGGGCTCTTGCTGCCTGGAGCGGTGTTTATATTGACCTCAACCCAGGCACACCTGAGGAGGGCTGGCCGGCACGGTAAGGCTGCCCAGGTCAGCCAATCATCACCCCTCAGGGGCTCACAGTTGCAGAAAATGGACCTTGCTGAACAGGCCAGGTCCAAGGAACAGGTGTGGGCTCCTGCGAGTCAGGATAGACAAGGGGCTGCAGCTCTGGCTTGTTTTCTAATCATTTTATCTGGCCCGTGAGTGGGAGACAACTTCAAGAAGACCCTCTCCTAATGAGAGGAACCCAGGAGTCAGGGAGAGGAGGGGTGGTGGGTGGAGACAGAGGCCTGGTGCCCCGGCTGCAGTGGAAGCCTCTGGAAGACCAGGAGGAAGGAGGCCACACAGAGTGAAGCCCAGGGTCACAGACGTGTCCCGGAGCTGCTGTTTGTTAATTCAGGTCCTGCTCTGAGGTGCTCTGTGTCAGCTCTGACCGACAGGTGGGCTGGGGGTGCTCTGCAATGAGGGCTACGTGCACGGTTCCTGTGTGTCCAGCCCTGCCAGGGTACCTGCCCAGGGGAGCTCCGTATCCTGGGAGGGGCCTGACCACGAGAGCCCCCGGGGGCTGCTGGGTTCCTGCCCAGATGAGCTCCATATCCTGGGAGGGGCCTGGCCACGAGAGCCCTGTGTGCTGGGGGTGGGGCGTGTGTATGAGCGTCCTCTCTGTGCAGCCGGTACAGAGTTGCTTAGCAACTTCCCTGTGGGCAGTGCTGGGATGAAATGAGAACCGGGAGATGCCACGGGCCCCCTGAACCCCTGTCCATCTAGAGTGATGAGGTCAGTAGGCAGGTGCTGGCCACTGTGCTGCATGAGGGAGGCCCCACGGGTACCTCTTGTGTCTTCCACCTGACACCACGGAGGCTTCCCCAGGACAGAGCAGACAGCCTGTCTGGGGCAGGTGGGAGCTCCTGGTGACGCTGCAGGGGACATGAGAGGGACGGACCAGGCAGGAGGGGGTGGGAGCCCAGGCAGAGCCATGGGGCTCGGGGCCGACGGGGCCTTTCTGGGTCTGAGCTGGGAGTGGACGTGCAGGTGGTGCGTGTGATCCAGGAAAGCTGCCCTGGTGATGTGAGGCTGATCCTGCTTCAGTGACAAGCCTTCCGGGTGATCCCAGAACAGGACAGTGAGACGGATCCTGTTAGAAGAAGGTAAGTGAATCCCCCCAAGAGGAGGCTCTGTGAGCTGGCCCGGGGAGGGGGTGAAGGGAACAGGCGTGGAAGCTGCAGGGAGTGGGCCGTCCCCCTGGGCGGGCGGCGGGTGCAGACCCCACTCCGTGGTCCCACAGCTGTGCTTCCGGCTGGATTACTTGGCTTCTGGGAGCCTCAGCTTCCTGGTCTGCTCCTGAGGTGATGGTAGCATGGACTGACTAGTAATTCACTCAGAACAGGGTAGGAAGGGGTCTAGTGGAAATTCAACAGAACACCGTCAGTGTGGGAATCGCAGGCCCTGTTTCCCGCAGGTCTGTCTTCAGGATGGGGAGAGCAAAGCCGAGCAGACTTGCAGCAGAGCCTGGGGACGGGCTCCGTTTGGTGGGTGCCCCCGTTTCCTGAGTCTCGGAAGAGGCAGCTCCAGCGGGCAGTGGCAGGTTCACCCCACACCTGGGAGCATCCAGACCTTAAGGCCCAGCAGCCCCCGAGCCCTGTGTCTGGGCCCCCGGGAGGCAGACGGGACAGGCCGCCATCCTCCTCGGCCCTCTTCCTGCCCAGAACATTCGGGGTCCAGGCCCTCATTAGGGAGAAGCAGGGATGGGGGTGTCCCATGCGGGAACAGGACACGGAGCAGCTTGTGCACATGGACGTCCACACCGGGAATGTGGGTCGGTGGGACGCGGGTACCGGGAGGGGCAGGCGGGGGCCTGAGGAAGTAGGGCGGGGCTGGGGGTCCCGGGGGGGGGGGGCAGTATGAGCTTCGCCTGTGCCGGGCCTCAGACTCCACGGGGCTTCCCTCCCCTGGTCACTGGGCAGGAGGGGCCGAGCAGCGTTGGTGGAGGGACCCCTCGCGTCCCCAGGCCCTGGCAGCATCAGCCCTCCAGGTTCTGGGTCAGGGAGCCTGAGGGGCGCAGGCCCACCTGTGCCCACAGGGAGGCCTGGAGGGGTCGGGCAGGAAGCACGGGTGTGGAAGCTCCCGAGCCAGTGTCCAGTGGGAGCCCTCACCTCGCACGTGGGTTTCAAGTCCACGGCTCAGATCACCTTCTGGCCGCTTGGTTTGTTTTCTAGACACAAAGTCCTAATATCTCCTATGTCCCCTGCCCGTGAAAAGGCACGTCTCACCTGGCTCCAGGTGCTGCCTCTGGTCCCCCCTGACTAGACGCCCAGCAGCCAGTGTCACCGCGTCATGACTGTCCAGGGGGTGTCAGCCGTGGGGGGACGAGAGCACACGGTCCAGGCCCACGAGGGGCCGTGCCGTCCACGGAGCCGGTGCTGTGGCTGTAGGCGTTCCCTCCCCACCCCGCGGGCAGAGACCACCGTCCCCTTACAGACTGTTACCAAGTGAAGTCATGTGGACCCTGCTCGGGCCCCAGCCTGCGAGGCGCTCTGCCCCAGCGGGGAAGGTTTCCTTTTCCCACGTGGGTTCCAGTAGGCAAATAATAGAACCAAAGCCGAGACCAACACAGCACAGGCTCTACCCAGTGGCCAAAGAGTGGAGAAGCGGGAACTGAGCTCACAGATCACCTTCTCGCCCTCCTGGAGAGAGAGGTTTAATTTTAAAGAGTAAAGACAAAGGGAGGAGGAGGGAGGCTAGTGATGGGATGAAGAAGCCTTCTGGGGAAGGGGCGGGGCTTCTTCCAAGGCGCTGGGGTACCACCTCCTTTTACCCGCTTCTGGTCCTTCATGTCCAGCCATGGCCGCCAGTGGGTGTGTCACCTAATATGCCGATATAGTAAATTCAACACGTGATGAGACTCGGGGTCGGTTGGAGGTCACATTCGTTGCCATCCTGGTCCCAGCTGGTTCCATCTGTTTGTTTCTGCTTCCTTTCTTACCTCTGGACCCCTTCACTTAAATACTTAGGGGAACTGCTGCTGAAGGTGGGGGTGCAGGACAGCCCTGTGAAAGGTGGGTGCACGGGGCTTGAGCAGGGCCCGGAGCAGCTCTGACAACAACAGGAGGCTGAGACGGGCGGTCAGTCTGACGCCCGCACTGGGGCCTGTGGTCGGCATGCGGAGGTGGTCAGCCGGGGGCACGTGTCAGGGAAGGTTCTCGGTGTCTACACAGAAGATGTGAACGTGGGTCCAGATGCAGAGCTGCCTGTAGACGCTGCTACAGAAACCCCCGATTCTTTCCTGAGAAAACTGGTGGGCGGTCATTCAGGCAACAGGGCAAACAGCTTGCTCTGGAGGCTCTTGTGGGGAAGTGGGGACTTAGCAACGGGGGCTCAGCCTGCATAACCCCAGAAGCCCTCCCAGAACAGCCCCAGAACCGCTTCTGGAATGGCAAGGAGAAGTGGGTCTTCCACCTACTAGGCGTGCAGGAGAGGGCTGGGGTCTGCAGGGCCGCCCTCACCTTCAGGGACTAGCTGGGAGGCTCACAGGACACAGCACATGCTTGTGACTTGTGTCCTCACAGCTGAGATGGGTCACAGCACACAGTAGGGATGCCCGGGGGGGAGGGCCCCAGCTCCGGTCACCTCGTGACCCTTCATGTCCCCTCCTTCCCTCGAGGGTCTCTAGGGTGTCTCTTCCCCCAGCAACAAGGGCAGAACCATTACAGTTACCCCCACCCCCGTCCCCCCAGGGAAGCTCATTAGAGGCTTGGTACCCGGCTGGGGGCTGGTCACGTGATGTTGCCTGCCCTCACCCTCCAAAATGCCGGTGCCCAGAAGGGGACCCGGGGTTCAGCACGAGCCACGTGGTTTGTGCAAACAGCACAGGCGCAGCGGGCTGCCCCTAACGGGAGGCGGGAGGGTTTAGATCAGGCCAGGGAGCTGCTCACCAGCTGCATTAGCTTCCCGGGGCAGCTGTGACGAACGACCACAGAGGCTCAGAGCAACAGAAACCTGTCCTCTCTCAGTCCCGGAGACCAGACGTCTGAGGTCAAGGTGTCCCAGGGCCGCGCTCCCTCCGGAGACTCCAGGGAGGGTCCTGCCTGCCTCTTCCAGCTTCTGGGGGCTCCAGGCATCCCTGGGCTTGTGGCCGCATCCCTTCCGTCTCTGCCTCCATCTTCACATGGTGTCTCCTGTGTATCTGTGTCTCTCTGCTTGTCTCTTAGAAGGACACTGTCACTGATTTAGGGCCACCCTGATCCAGGATGACCTCATCTTCAGATCCGTAACTAATTATACCTGCAAAGACCCTACTTCCAAATAAGGTTCTTTTCTCAGATTCTGGGAGCCATGACGTGGACATAACTTTTGGGGGGACCTCCCCATTCAACCCACCATAGCACCCAGTTCCCAGATGCCAGCCGACCTTCCTCAGGACAGCATCAGGCTGGTGATGTTCTGTCTTTCTGCACGGAGTTGTCTCTTGTTTCTTGTGGTAACAGTGAGGTTGGGTGGGGGCGCTTCTGGCTGACCTCCCGGTCATTCCAGGGACCATGCTGACGTGTCCTTCCCGGGAGGGTGCGAGCATGGCCAGGGCTCCCTGGGAATACTCCACACAGACCGCTCGGTGGTCAGACACCTGCATGGGCTGGACCGGTCCCTGGCACCTTCTACCACATCCACAGCCTGGTGGACTCTGTGCGGGCCTATGACCAGGAGGTGTGGACCGGCAGGATCGGTGGGAGCCCACCTGCCTGCCACATGGCCTCCAGCCCACCACAGACCCTCCAGTCCTGCCATGGACATCCCCATCGCATTAACCCCCAAGAGGGCTTCTGGGAGGGGTGAGAACTTGACCATGAAGAAGACAGGGCAGGCCCTAACTGCAGCAGGTGGAGGCAAGGACTGGGGGTGCTTGGCCATTTGTCCCCCAAAGACCCAGGATGTGGGCTCTGACTTGATGGGTCCACCTCCACCTGGGCTCACCTGGGGGGTCGCTGCAGGGAGAGTGCATCCTTGGGTGATTTTCCAAGTCTCCCCACATCAGCCTCACTCCCTGGGCCCCCCTCCCCCATTAATAGTCTTTAAATAGTGTCTCTCACCCATCAGGCCTGCGTGGGAGATTTTAATATTGTGTGGGAGTCCAGTGACCAGCGCCCATGTGTCCTGTGTGTCTTGGGAGGGGAGGGAGCCTCGCTCTCACATTCCTGCCCCAGTGCACCTGGGGTCGGGGGCAGCAGACCCAGGCTCTGTTCCGGCAGAAGCTCCCTTTCTGTGAACAGGTCTTCCCCCACTCCTGTTATCCTCACTGGAGACTCAGGAGGCCACAGCATCGGGGCACCTCCAGCACCAGGACCCCACCCTAGGGAATCTCTCAAGAGCAGGGACCAGGCCTGGAGGTGGAGGGGAGGAGGGAGCCGGCCTCTTCAGGATCCCCGGGACTAGGATGCCTCCTACGCAGGAGGGCCTTGGACTCAGCTTAACTACCACCCAGGGTCTCCTACCCCTCCCCTGGTAGGGGGGCCCTTCAGATGCCAGGGCCCCAAGATCCTCCCCACCGACTTCTGCCCCCAACTGCAGGGCTGGGGACCCAGAGACCCCCTCCCCGGCTTTTTTCTTGCTCCCAGAATTCCCTGAAGCTGTTATACCCAGGGTTTATTATGGTGAAGGATGCAAGTTAAAATCAGCGAGGACAGGGGGACGAGCAGGGTCCAGCCTCCTCGGCTGTGGCAGCCCAGGGAAGCCCACCTGAGTCCTGAAGTGCAGGGTTTATTGGGGTCTGTCACGTCAATGTGGGGACCGCCATGTGCCTGACCTTGGCCTCCAGCCCCCGGGGGGAATCGGGAAGCCCCACCGTGTATCACGCTGTCAGCACAGACCAGCCTGGAGCGAGGCCCACGGAGCACGGACACTCCCGTCAGACTCAAGGTGACCTCTGGAGCCAGGACAGAGGCCCGGCCTCTCAGTGGGCAGGTGAACCCACACCACACAGGCCCTGGTGCAGTACCCGTTCCGTGGGGTCAGCATGGGAGCACGCGGCTCAGCCAGTGTCTGTGTCTCTCAGCCTGTGACCACAGACCACACTGTCCTGCTCTGCTCACAAGAGCGAGGCCAATGGAGGGACAACAGGGGTGGGAACAAAGCCGGGTCATGGTCCGGCTGGGTAAGAAAGCGTCCAAGGAGCGAGAACCCGGCTGCCCTTGCCTGGTGAGCCGAGAGCTGACGTCCACCCTGTGGGCAGCCCCTCTCCCCACGTCCCGAGGTAAGGCTGCCTTTCCTGCACCCTGGGCAGGGTCATGCCTGTGTATACAGCAGGACGCACAGCAGTGCACGCAGCAGGCCTGACGCCTGCCCTTGCCACGTACTTGGGGGCTTGGTGAGGGTGGAACATCCCGACAGGACACGGGCCGACCCCGGGGAGGAGGTAGGGGTGAAGCGTTTGGGAGCCTCTGGAGGGGATCCTCACCTGTCTGCACAGGTGGACTGAAGACACAGACCGAGGGTGGGAAGGTGGGGAGCCCAGTCCTGGGTCATCCCTGAGGCTGGAGGAGGGCTGTGGAGCTGGGGGTGATGGCAGTGGGGACGAGGGGCTGATCACAGGACAGCGAGGAGACAGAGCATCCGAGGCAGCGGGGAAGGTGAAGACTGTGCCCAGTGGGAGGACGGAGAGACCAGCAGGCGGCACTGTAGCCGCGGGTAGCAGGGCTGCTCCCTGCAGGGCGGCGCCAGAGCCCCGCACCGCTGGAAACCCCGCCGTGTCCGGATGGGGGATGGGGGCCCGGATGGGCGGGAAGAGTTTGGAAAAGTCACCTGATCTCCACATGTCCTGGGGGAGGGGTTCCCTGCTCTTTCCTTAGAGTCTCCCCACCTGGGGAAGTCAGCACACTCAACAGCGGGTCGCGCACGGCTTGGAATCTGTCGGGAGGATGAAAGGGAAGGGGGGGAAGGAATGACAGACAAGCTCTACGTGTTCGGACAGCACATGCCACTCTAATTTCCCATCAGGAAGAGGAATTTCCCAAAGGCTCAGGCCGCCCCTGTAACCAGAATGGGGCTTGAAGCAATCCTGCCACCTTGTGGCCGGTTCCAGAAACATGTTGAAGACAGGTGCTCAGGAGCACGGCAATCCACAACGCCTGCAGGGTTGTAAATGACAACTATGGTGGAAAAATGTCTTGGGGTAAGTAACAGAAAAGGACTTGAAAACAAGGCAGAATTGCAGGAACCGGATTGCAAGAGGTAGCTTGGACTCGCCGTTAAAGCACATGAAAGGTGCTCAACATTGCCTACGAGTCAGTTGGCCAAAACGGGTGTACAGGCTGAAACCCACATGACCTTTGTGGCCAACCAAACATGCGGGAAATACAAATCAACACTACAGAGATGTAGCACTTTGCCCCAGTCAGAATGGCCAACCTCACAAAGTGTAAAAACCAGAAATGGAGGAGAGGATGTGGAGAAAACGGAACCCTGCTGTGCTGATGGTGGGAATGTCAACTGCTAACAGCCACGCTGGAGAAGGGTATGATGTTTCCTAAAAATTCTAAGAAACAGAGTTACAGGGACTTCCTGGTGGCGCAGACATTAAGAATCCAACTGCCAAGGCAGAGGACACGGGGTCGAGCCCTAGTCGGGAAAGATAACACATGCCGCGGAGCAACTAAGCCCGTGCGCCACAACTACTGAGCCTGTGCTCTAGAGCCCGTGAGCCACAACTACGGAGCCTGGGTGCCACAACTACTGAAGCCTGACACCTAAAGCCAGTGCTCTGCAAGAAGAGAAGCCACTGCAATGAGAAGCCTGCGCACTTCAACGAAGAGTAGCCCCAACTTCCTGCAAACAGAGAAACCCGACGTGCAATAACAGAGACCCAACACAGGCAAAAACAATTACCTAATTAATTAAAACACAACAGAGCTACAGAGCATAGGGCACTACCACTCCTGGGTGTATATCTCGGGATAACCATAAATCCATAGGACACAGGAACTTCAACTATTAGTGCAGCCCTTTTGCAGGAGCCTCGACTTGGAAACAATATACATGTCCTTGGAAGGAAAAAATGGATAAAGAAGATATGGTACTTATGTACAAGGGATTAGTACTCAGACATGAAATCAACGAAATAAGGCCAGTTGCAGCAACTCGGGTGGACTTAGATACGATCATTCTAAGTGACAAAATTCAGACACAAAATGACACAGCATAAGATATCATTTATAGGTGGAATCTAAAAATGGTTACACATGAACTAAATTACAAAACAGAAACAGGGTCACACATTCAGAAAACACACTATGGCTGATAAAGGGAAAAAGTGGGGGTGGGGTGAGATATAAACCAGAGGGTTGAAATTAACACAGATACTGTTCCAAAGACCAAACAGGTAATCGACAAGACCTACTCTATAGCTCAAGAACTGGACTCAGCACACTCTAGTCTCGAGAAAAGAATATATACGACTGGTAAGAATCTTAAAAGAATTTATGGATGTCTCTCTGGAAGTGAAACAAGTGGACGTGCAGCAGCCAGAAAGACAGCATGGAAAATCAGCTACACTCCATTATAAAAATAAATTTTAAAAAAAGACACAGAAAGAAAACGTTACAAAATTCGTTCAGGGGCTGTGATGCAACCTGGATTGACCACATCTAGACCCACAGCTGCATGGGCCCTAAGGCTGGACACTCGTGGGGCTGAGAGGCTGGGTGAGGAGTCAGCAAATGCAGCCCCTTTCGAGTAATCCTGCCTGGTCCCCATTCCATGGATCCCAAACCTCCAGGTGCAGGGGACCCTTCGTACAGCTAAAACATGCATGGGACACCCTGACGATGGTACACCGTCGCATCGGGAAGAGTTTGGAAAAGGCGCCTCATCTCCCCATCTCCTGGTGCTCGGGTTCCCCCCTCCAGCCTCTTTCCTAACAATCTCCCCACTAGGGGAAGTCAGCACCATCAACACCCTGTTTCGCACACTTTGGAATCTGTCCGCAAGATGAACCGGAAGGTGGGGAAGAATGAGAGACAACACCTAGGTGTTTGGACAGGCACGTGCCACGCTAATTTCCGAAGAGGAAGTGACGAAAGGCTCAGCTAGCCTTCGGAACTAGAATAAGGCTTGAAGCAATCCTGCTGTAGGGTGGCCAGTGCCCAAAGAAACAAGTTGAAAAGTGGAGCTCAGGGGCACTGCAATTCACAATCGTGCAGGACTGTAAACGATCCCTAACGTGGAAAAATGCCTTGAGGTAAGTCACGAAAGAGGACTTGAAAGCAAGGCAGAATTGCAGGAACAGAATTTCAAGAGGGACATTGGTCTCGCCTCGAAAGCACATGGAAAGGGGCAGAACTTCTTCAACAATGCCGTTGGCCAAAAAGGGCGTACGCGTTTTTCCTGAATATTTTCAGGAAAACCACGTACGCCCTTTTTGGACAACCAAGCAGGCGCGCGGTGCAAACCAACACTACAAAGAGGTACAACTTCGCATCAGTCCGAAGGGCCATCCTCACAAAGTGTAAAAACCAGAAATGCAGGATAGGGCGTGGAGAAAAGCGAGCCTTTTTTCGCTAACTGTGGGACAGTAAATTGCCAACGGCACTCTGGAGAAGTGTAGTTTATTTCCCAAAACATCTAAGAAACGAAGCTACAGAGCATACGGCACTTCCACTCACGGGCGTGTATCTTGGGAAAACCAAAACTCGACAGGACACAGGCACCACAACGTTTAGTGCTGGTCTGTTTACAAGAGCCTCGACTTGGATACAACCAAAATCTCCCTGGAAGGAAAACATGGATAAAGAAGATGTGATACTTATGTACAATGGAATATTACTCAGCCATGAAATCAATGAAATAAGGCCAGTTGCAACAACTCGGGTGTACTTGGGTACGATCATTCTAAGTGACATAAGTCAGACAGAAAAAAGAGACTTATCCTCAGGTATCAGTTATAGGTGGAGTATCAAAATGGCTATACACGAACTAAGTGTCAAGACACACAGAATCACACATTTGGAAAACGTACTTATGACTGCTAGGGTGCAAAGGTCGGCTGAGGCGAGGCATAAACCAGGAGTTTAAAATGAGCACAGATACCGTTCCATAGACCAAATAGGCAATCAACAAGGCTTACTCTAAAGCTCAAAGGACTAGACTCAGCACACCCTACACACCGGACCCGGACCCGGACCCGGACCCGGACCCTGACCCTGACCCTACCCTAACCCTAACCCTAACCACCCTGACCCTAACCCTAACCCTAACCCTACCCTAACCCTAACCACCCTAACCCTAACCCTAACTTATAGGTGGCATCTAAACATGGATACAAATGAACAAACTTACAAAACACAAACAGCGACACACATTTAGAAAACACAACTGTGGCTAGGAAAGGGGTGGGCGGAGGGATAGACCAGGAGGCTGAAATTAGCATACATACCCTTCATGGACAATATAGGTAATCGACAAGGACCTAGTGTATAGCACATAGAACTCAGCACGTTGAAATCTCCGGAAGAGAATACGTAAGACTGCTAAGAATATGGAAAAAAATACGTAGATGTTTCTCTTTATGTGAATCAAGTGGATGTACACCAGAAAGGGACACAGCATTGTAAATCAGCTGTAATCCACTATATAAAAATGATAAATTACAAAGAGAGAGACAGAGAAATTCTTAGTAAATTCTTTCAGCAGCGGTGACCCAACCTGGAGTCACATGATGTAGACCCAGAGCTGGCTAGGGCCCTAAGGCTGGACACTCCTGGCACTGAGAGACACCTGGTGAGGATGTGCCAGTAAATGGAGCCCCACTGCAGTCGTACTGCCTGGTCCCCACTCCATGGGCCCCGTATCTCCAGGTGCAGGGGAGCCAACCTACAACTAGCCTAACCCTCTAACCCTGAACCTCTAACCTAGATCCTTTAACTCTGATCCCTCAAAACCTCATCCTCTTAATGGACCTTCTAATACTGTCCCTAAGCCTCTAGCCCTGACCCTGACCCTATCTTCTCACCCTGAGCACTGAGCCTGAATTTTTTTAATGAAATGTACAAGTCTTTTATTATTTATGACTGCGTTGGGTCTGCATTGCTGCACGTAGGCTTTCTCTAGTTGCAGCGAGCGGGGGCTGCTCTTCATTGCGGTGCGCAGGCTTTCATCGCAGTGGCTTCTCTCGTTGCGGAGCATGGCCTCCAGGCGCGCAGACTTCAGTAGTCGCAGCATGCAGGCTTAGTAGTTGTGACACGTGGGCCCTGGAGCACGCAGGCTTCAGTAGTTGCGGCGCGTGGGCTCAGCAGTTGTGGCTTGTGGGCTCTAGAGCGCAGGCTCAGTAGTTGTGGCGCACGGGCTTAGTTGCTCCGTGGCACGTGGGATCTTCCCGGCCCAGGGTTCGAACCCGTGTCCCCTGCATTGGCAGGTGGATCCTCAACCACTGCACCACCAGGGAAGTCCCTGAGCCTGAATTTCAATCCCTAATCCTGACCCTCTAACTCTGAACCATACACTACTCCCTAACCCTAACCTCTGACCTGACCATGATCCTACACCACCTTTAACCCTTAACTATAGGCTCGTATCAGAACAGACTAAAAATTTGAACCCTACTCCAATCCCCTGAAGTCGCATGAAGAAGCAGGTAACTCAGATACACTCATGCGTCACCTGTTCCCTACCTCCCATCTCCTTTCCCCACACCTAAGACCACCTTGCTTCCTTATCCCGTAAGTATCTCAAGCCCCTTGCCTCTGGGGAGGTGGATTTGATATCACACTTGGCTGCCTTGCAACCTCGGCATCTAAGCATTTGGCTTGCTGCATGACAAAGGAGCCTGGTTCCAAACACCATGAGTCCCTAAGCCTTAAGGCAGGGAAGCTTCTATAAAACACATCCTGCTGAAATAACTCCGAGACAGTTAGGATTAACCATGTGACAAAGTCCAGAAAACAAGGGCTCTGTGCTCGCAGTGGGAAGACAACCGTCCCTGCGGAGCCCGCCACACGCCTCCCACCACTCACTCAGAGCTACTGACTGCAGCGGCCTCCTGGCTTTGCTCTCACCACCCCAAAATGTGCTCTAATGTGCTTACAGAAAAACAGCCTGTTGAAGTAAAAGCAGCATGGGCTGTCTGCAATATACTCTGCCACCAGAAAGGGCACCCTCACCCAACCGTGCTGGTGCCCTGATCTCAGACTTCCAGCCTCCAGAACTGTGAGAAATACACTTTTATTGTTCATAAGCCAACTAAAATACCCAATTGGTGTTTTGTTATAGCAGCCCAGATGGATTAAAACAATCAGCAACGGTGTTTAGGAAAAACTGGAATTTTCAATGAAAAAGAAAAAAAAAGCTCATTTACAATAGCACCTCAATACTTTTAAGTCTGGACCACGACCCTCTGACCCTGACACTAAATCCTGACCCTGGCCCTGGCCTGACCCCAACGCCAACCCTGAACCCTCATCCTCACCCCCTGCTGCCCCACAAGATATGATGCCATTACCCAATATCTTTTATTTAACATTTTGACGATATGGGGAAATCGTGCCAAAAAACTAACCAGACTCTCTCCAGACACCTATGCTCTCATGTAGCCAGACTCTGTCTATTCCAACTTCCTGTGTTTAATCACATATCACGCCTCCCCTAGGTATGCTAGAATGGTACAGACTTCAGCAATAATGCAAACGGTGAAAGAAAGCACAGGATTCTAATTTTTTTTTTTTTTTTTTTTTTTTGGCGGTACGCGGGCCTCTCACCGTTGTGGCCCCTCCCGTTGCGGAGCACAGGCTCCGGACGCGCAGGCTCAGCGGCCATGGCTCACAGGCCCAGCCGCTCCGCGGCATGTGGTATCTTCCCGGACCGGGGCACGAACCCGTGTCCCCTGCATCGGCAGGCAGACTCTCAACCACTGCGCCACCAGGGAAGCCTGATTCTAATTTTTTAAAGTTTATTTTAAAACATTTTTGAAAAAAAAAATGTAGCCAAGAATTTTAATTCCACACAGGAAACAGAAGCAATGCCAAGAAGGCTAAAGTGTCGTAACTACCTTTATTGGTATCTTTTGTATATCAGTTCATTAAAACCTTTGTTTCATATTTCTTGCATTAATCCCCTGAAAGTTCCAGATGGGCAAAAATATTTTTAAATACACAGCTGATTTCTATATTATATACTTAATATTTATAAATTTGTTATTTGTTTTGCACATGTCTATGGCTGTACTACTTTCAAGACGAAAGTCACATATAAAAATACAGACTAATCAAAACATAAAAGTCAGCCATTGTCTAGAATGTGGTTTACAATATAGAGCTTGCAGACAACACAGACTATATATATAATTCATCTGTCTGAAAACAGAAAGTAGTGTCTCAGACTGACTCCGGAGAAAGGTGCTGACACACAGGGAAACTCACTGATGATTCTCCTTTATGTTTATTAGATAGATCAATACCAAATTATTTCACATATATTATATTCAATATCTATCTATATATATATATATATCTTGTAACCAAATTCTGGTTTAAAAGTCACAAACCAACATGTAAATACAAAATGTTAGGGAAGGTTTAACATATACAGGGGAAAACATGTCTTATGCCTCGTGAAGACTTTTTACAATCTAGCATAAAGGCAAATGTGGTTGGAAAAAAGGAAATCCATATATAATTACAGAAAAAAATTTAGTCAAGCCACCTAATATAAAATATTTCAGATATCATGTCCAAAAATGTCCACGTGTTGCAGAGGTCTCTACAAATCAATTAGAATGACGTCAACAAGATCTGCAAACCGAAGTCTTAGCAAGTAAACGCGACTCATGCTTTTCTCTCTGAGACAACGAGGCTTGACGTTCAGTTAAAGGCAGGTAAACACGACTATGAAGAAACCCTTCTTTACAGCAGCTTAACGGTACCCATTTAGGGCAACGTACCCGCTTTCCCAGCTATGTGTGCACGCAGTGGTCTGTGATACAATGACTCAGTTACTTTAAAAAAGCATAAATGGCAAAACAAAATAACCAGAACTCCGCGAAGCTGGCAAAACCACAAAGACACTGAAATCCAGCAACACCTGAGAGGCTGAGAGATAAAATCAATCATAAAATCTGGATGACTCTGATTTGGGGTTTAACTTTGGTTAAAACTGAAAAGTCTGAAAAGAACCAATGTTTTGGAAGAAGCAGTGTCACTTGTAAACATCCTGCCACCTAACTAAAAGGACGGCCTCTTCTTCTAGACCCACGACTTGATAAGACAGGAAGCTCTCAACACACAGCGCTGGAGAAGATGGATTCCACAAGTCAAACTTGAGTGAAACTGTTCTAATGCAATGTACCAAACACGCGTTTGTTCTTAGGAAAAATTACAAAACTAACAAATATTTTTCTCCAGAATTATAAAAGATAAAATCTATGAATCAGTACTGTTTTGTGATTACAGAACAATAGCCAACTGAAAAAAAAAACAAAACACCAACCCACAGGCCGTCTATATCGTCCCCAATCCATTTCCTGCAGCCAGTACTTCCCACCTGCTCTGAGGACTGAGCCTTAGACACCGTTGACCGTATTTAAAGTTGAGTCAACAGTACTCTCTGTCTCTGGGGCAAAAGTAGTGTAGCTCATTACTTACACACAACACTTGTTTCATTCTTCAGGACTTTCTTTGAGGGGGTTACTCAATGTTGGTTACTTTAAAGGTAACAAAAGGTGTCAGAAAAAAATGCCTTGGAATTCTTTTGCAATTCCACAAAGACACCTGGCAATCTGATACGTTCATTCCTCTCCCCATCACAATTTTTGTTTTTTAAAATTACAATTGACAACTCACGTAAGATGTAATTAATTTACTTAAAATAAGAGAGGGCTTTTCAATCAAGTATCCACGTTCCAAATAACTAAAACATTTAGTTAAATCTTTTAAATTAATCTTTTAATAAATCTTTAATTACTCGGTGCCAGTAATTAAGAGGTTGATACCGTAAAATTCAAACTTGCACATAGGCATGTCCCACTCAGAAAAGATTTTATACACTTAGCAACTTGTGCTTTTTGTCTCACCTTTTATAAGAAACACAGGTTAATTTCAACTTCAGTTTTCCTTTCTGATGCAGACACGTGTACCTTGTGTAAGAAACGGTCTCCAGGCCACCTCCACGTGTAGACCTCAGCATTTCCTGAGAGTGTGAAGTCAACCCCTCCTCCAGGAGACTCTCGCCCTTTTGAGACATTCCCCCTTGCACCTTATGTTTGTCAGACTGTGTTTACAGAAATCAGATGACTGGATGAAAACTCTACAGGACAGTCAAGGACAGACGAGAAGACGAGATGCAGAGCGGGAGCCCCTTCCTCCTCCAGTGCACCTGCTGCGGGCAGCCCTCCAGGAAGGCTTGGCCTCCTCCCCTGGACCACAGACTTACTTTTCTCTGTAATAAAGCAGGTAGTACTTCAGGGGATCTGGCAGAGGGAGGCTCAGGACCTTCTCACGCAGGAAGTTCACCGGGGGCTCGGGCTTGGTGTCCGGCGGGGCTGTCACCTCTTCTTCTTGCCGCTCGTCTTCCAGGTCTCCGCAGCTGGTGTCATCAGAGGGGTTGGAGATCCGACTGGCAAACACCTCTTTGTCCAAAAAGACAATCGTTTCCATTCGGCGGCGGCGAACTCTCCTCCGTTTAAACCTGGGAGTGTTCTTCAGTCCGTTCCCGTTTTTGTTCACAGCTTCCTGGTGGATGACCTTCTTAATGGTGCCCCGGATGGCAATGCGCGCCAGGTCCTGGAGGCTGCGAACCGCCAGGGGTGCTGTGCAGACAGCGAGACCGTCAGCCTCACCCTCGTGACACCACAAGGTCTAGACACCTGAGAAAATTCTAACCACATTTTCATTTACTGGCATATTTACAAACACATTACAAGAATAGGACAGTGCTGTAGGCAAATGTTAATTATACTCTAATTTGCATTCATATGGTATTTTTCAAAAGATATTTTCAAATGCACTGACCTTTAAATCAGATAAGAAAAGGAAGCAGTACTGCTTGGCTAATCAATCAATGGAAGAATAAGAACCAGGGTTACAGCGTTTGGTTCTTTGACAACCGGCTTCATTTCCCTATTTGCCGTGTTCAGTGATGCATTGTCTCATCCAGTAGAAATACAGTGACCACATGGCTCTACAATTCTTTTATCTGTTTTAATATTTTCACAGTATTTCAGAAATTTAAGAATTTGTTCCTTTTTTATTAAAGTAGAGAAAAAGCAGTTCCAAAACATTTTTAAGAACAAAAGTCCCAAAGCACATCAAGGAAAACTAAACTCTGGTAATTAAAGCTCAAGTTGGGCAAATGTGTAGGCAATACACACATGGCAATACAAGGGCTCTTCTGAGGTAAGAGAATCACTAGGGGCCATGTGCTTACATGCATGACACTGAAAGTCAGCACCACTTCTTACCCCCCGAACCTAACTTCTCCAAAAAGTAACAACCCAAACTATCCGGAGGGCTCCTCTGCTGCCCACATCTCTTACCAGAATCACAGAGGCCTGAGCAGAACCTGCTCAGAGCCCAATGCCCTGGAGGCGCCCCCGGCTCGCAGCACCCTCCTCCCCTTTGTCAGGACACTGCACTCGCCCGGCCCTCACACTCCGCCACGCGGAGCAGGAGGTGGTGGCAGCACTCCTCCCCCGCCACTCCACTTGCTGTTGCCCCCTTCTCAGACCTCCCAAGGGCCAGCTCTGGCCTCTCCAGCTCACCCCGAGGTCGAGGTGCCGTCGGGGGGGGCCGCCTCATCCCCTGGCCTCCTCCTCTTCCACCCAGCCCGGCGAGCTCCTCTCCGCTTATCCTATTAGTCCTTGGTTTGACATCCATCCCGTGGCTTCAAATAACACAGGGCAGCCAAAGGCTCCCCAGGTTCTAACCCAGTCCTGCTGGGGTCAGGGCCTCCTGCAGACCCGCCTCCATAACATGCCAGCCACCTCAGGCCCACCTCCTTCCTCAGACAGGCCCTACACGCCTCCTGAGCCCCTGCCACTGGAGCCCCGTGTCTTAGCTTCAGTCTTTATCTCTTGCCCAGAAAAATCCCAGCGGCCTCCTGACCAGCTCAGCCTGCAGCCTGGTCACTCACCCGTCCATCCGAGAGCTGACCCCATCCCCTGTGCAGCACACGACCACATCCTCACGGCCTCCGTGCGCACTGCCCTCATCGACGTGACTCTACTGGTCTAAGAACCTCTGGTCCGGGAGACAAGATCACAAGTTCCCTTCAGGAGCCCTAAATAGCATCGACATTGTTCATTGTGCCACGTTTGCTTTGAAGTCTCAAAACCCACATTTCGGGGTACCCTCCACGTCTTCATGATTCTTACCCAGGCATGATCAAGACACTTGTCGTAGATCCCACCTGTGACCTCACCTTCTGAAACTCTGCAGGGGCTCTGGAAGGCCGTGCCCTCCCCACCCACGGGCAGTGCCTGCCTACCCATTCCGGTGGGATTTTCAGGGAGCACACATTTGACAAATTCACCCTCCCCTGACCACCAGGGAATCCAGAATACAGAGGTGCCACATCTTCTATTTAGAGTTTTTTTGGGGGGGGTTGTTTTTTATTTTTTGGCTGCGTTGGGTCTTCGTTGCTGCGCGCGGGCTTTCTCTAGTTGCGGCGAGCAGAGGCTACTCTTCATTGCAGTGCTCAGGATTCTCATCGCGGTGGCTTCTCCTATTACAGAGCACGGGCTCTAGGTGCGCGGGCTTCAGTAGTTGTGGCACATGGGCTCCGTAGTTGTGGCTCGAGGGCTCTAGAGCGCAGGCTCAGTAGTTGTGGCGCACGGGCTTAGTTGCTCCGCGGCATGTGGAATCTTCCCGGGCCAGGGCTCGAACCTGTGTCCCCTGCACTGGCAGGTGGATTCTTAACCACTGTGTCACCAGGGAAGTCCCCACATCTTCCATTTAAAACATGGGACGGACTCTACCACCTACATGATAAACTCGGGTCTAACCCACCTGCCCACCTCACGTTCCCACGACCCCCACTCTGGCGAGCTCCTCTCCGCTTACGCCTATTAGTCCTTGGTTTGACATCCATCCCGTGGCTTCAAATAACGCAGGGCAGCCAAACACTGCTAACCCTAACCCTGACCCTGACCCTGACCCTAACCCTAACCCTAACCCGGACGTCCCCGGCATACGTGCCCCGCACACCAGCGACGTCCAGCTCACGGCCAGTGTGCCTCTGCTCACGCTCCTCTTCCCTTCTCTTTCTTTCTAGGGGTTCCTTTTCATCCTTGAATAGCAAGCACAAACATCCTAAAATAACCCGAAATAGGCTAAACGTAGACTATAATTTTTTGAGTGACTTTTTAAACATCACTTGTAAAACTTTAAAGGCTTCAATGGGTGGAAAAGTGTTCTTTAACATTAAAAGGTTTCTCATGCATTTTATTTCTCTTCAAATTCTAACGACAGTGAAAAGATCTAAACAGTAAGCAAGAATCTTCATACTCACGTAACTGGACAAGTCTTGATTCTCCTGACTCCGACTGGCAGGGCTGGATGAGTGGAGCAAAAGACACAGCCAGAATCTTTTTGGTTTCCCAGGCGGAAGGACCCGTCCGAGTTATCTTAGTCAACTATCCCAAAGACAAAACGAGGAGATTCAAAAGGTCGGACTACTGGGAGTGTCGATTTAAATATAATCATTCCTATACACAACCTGAAAAAACACAGACACTAAAAATGAAAAACCCTGACAATACGGGCCTGCAATGTGCCCATAATGCGATGTGACAAGAATTACACGTAACTTAATGATATTCTTGCAAATATACTCAAGCTTCTAGTACAGAAAATATATCTAACAGGGAAAGAAGTTAACGGGTGACAAGAGGAAACAATCAGAGAAGGAATGTGGGGATTCTGATGAGACAACCTTCTTGGACTCTACAGAAAAAGTCCATGTGGCGGGGGAAACGTAAGGAGATGGGGCGATTCTCAAGTACAAGTCGTTAGAGACCCTCACAACCAGCTGCGATGCTTCAGCCTAGACGGAGTCCTGGGCTGTGGTTTCTGGAGGGTGGGAACTGGAAAGAGACCATCTCGCCCCCACTGAACAGCAGCGGGAACCTCTAGAAGGCAAATGGCCTGATTGCTTCAACAAATAAATTGCAAGAAAGAAGGAAAACTTGGAGATTAACAACACCAAAGAGGTAATCCACCAAGTGCAGGACACAGCCCTAAACGGGGTCCCATTCAAGTAACCTGTTCAGCCTGGTTTTGAGACAATCAGGAAAACCTGAACGCTAGCTGGACGCTTCAAGATATTAAGGAATTACTATTAACTTTTTTAGGCTGATAACGGTTTTGTTATGAAGTTTAAAAACACAGAGCCCTTATCTTTTACAGATACAAACTGAAATATTGAAGAATATTTTCTTTCTTTTTTTTTTTTTATTAAGGACGTTCACTACAGTCTTTACATAACAGTAAATAACAATAAAAACGACATACAACCTAATGTCTGATTATAGGAGCCAGATAATTAACTGGTCAATGGTTCAGCCGGCTACCACATAAGCACTAAAAAACGATGATGTGGAATATTAAGTAACTTAAAATCATATTCACAAACTCTGTTAAGTAAAACACCTTAGTGTACAATAACCTTTTTGAAAGGATACAGACTAAGAGGAGAGGGCTACAAGAATCACACGCTAACAGTCTTTAGGGACTGTGAATAGTTTTTCTTAATGTTCACATCTTCTGGATTTTCTAAAATAAATAATTACTTTTCAAACAAAATGAATTGAATGCTAATATTTTAAAACTGAAGAAAATTTCACCACAGCGCACAGTCTCCTAACATTTGTCCTTTCTGTTTTTCCTAGTTGTTTGGGACGGATAGGTTGCTCATTCATTGCAATCTGTTTTCCCAATGAAACACAGTATCTAAAACATACAGAAACATGCGTAGCCAAGTAGACCTGGACAAGATTCCCACTCAGCAAGGGGTTCTGTAGAGTACCCGCCACCATGGAATTTAACAATTAGACGAGCTACCAAAATAGAATTACTCTAAGATTTTTTTTTATGTGTACTGTAATCCCAATACTAGAAAAAGCATAAAAGAATAGCTAAGCGGGGGGCGGGGGGAGGAGGGGGAGAGGACAGAAAAGACGAGGAGGGAGGAGAGAGAGGGCGGCAGGTCAGCCTTGCAGTGCAGGCTCTGGGATGCCCGCCTGAGTCAGGACCTGCCCCGCCTTGGCTGCCTCTACGGCCTGTCTCCTCCTCAGTGAAATGGAGGGCATTGTTACAAGAGTTACGAAGGAAAGTGCACGTCAGATCCCCGGAACCGACGCTGGCAGGCAGCTAAGTGTGCAAAACCGTGGGTTACGTGGGGACCTGACCTTCTCTTCCAGCGGCATGACCAGGACGCCCCCGACTTTGAGGAGGCTCTTCATGTACCCCTCGTGCTGCTTCTGCACGCCTGCCCCGCAGTACACCCGGTCATACTGAGAGCAGCCTGGAGAGATCTCCAGGCAATTGCCGGTGACGAAGGAGGGCTCACAGAAGTCAAACCTGAAGCAAACAATGTTTTCCACAACTAAATATATCACATTAGAACAAGCCTACATAGTAAATCTACACTAAACACAGGTATGTTTTCATTGCACAATCCCACAGCAACATAGCAAAATCAGAGGCAGAAGCTGGACACCAGACTTCAGGAAGAATTACGCTAGGAATAAGCAGAACCCTAGAAATTCCAAACCAAATATTGTGGAAGTCAATATCATAGGCGCAATCCAAGCTTAAATCACCCAAGCTCCAAGCATCACTACTGGCTATTTTTATTATCATATTTTATTATCTTCTATCTTTATTATCTTATTCAAGATCTACTAACCGAGTAAAAAGAGGGAAAATTATATTTGGTTTTTCTAAAAATTTTAATCCCTAAAATAAGAACTTTAACGCTTTGTTTTAAAATGCAAGAGCCAGCTACATGGCGCCATTTAAAGACAAATGTGGGGCTTCCCTGGGGGTCCAGTGGTTAAGATTCCGCGCTCCCAACGCAGGGGACCCAGGTTCGAGCCCTGGTCAGGGAACTAAGGTCCCACATACTGCAACTAAGCCCATGCACCACAACTAGAGAAGCCCGCACGCCGCAACTAGAAAGCCTGCACAGCCAAAATAAATAAATAAATTTAAAATAAAAAAAAATAAAGACAAATGCAACAATTCCATTTTGCAAACAAGTAGGCGATAAAATGTTGTCTCTACTGGAAACACGAAAATTGGGGAAAATGAACATTCTATTTGTTCTCTTATACTGGTGAGAAATTACCTTCAGGTATCATAATTAAAAAACTTGGGCTGCCCTGGTGGCGCAGTGGTTAAGAATCCATCTGCCAACGCAGGGGACACGGGTTCGAGCCCTGGTCTGGGAAGATCTCACATGCCGCGGAGCAACTAAGCCCGTGCACCACAACTACTGAGCCTGCGCTCTAAAGCCCGTGTGCCACAACTACTGAGCCAGCGTGTCATAACTTCTGAGCCCACGTGCCACACCTTCTGAAGCCGTGCGCCTAGAGCCCGTGCTCCACAACAAGAGAAGCCACCACAGTGAGATGCCCGCACACCGCAACAAAGAGTAGCCCCTGCTCACCGCAACTAGAGAAAACCTGTGCACAGGAACGAAGACCCAACGCAGCCATAAATAAATAAATTTGTAAAGAAAATAAAAATTAATAAATAAATTAAAAACGTAAGGCCCTTAAAAACACAAAATATTTTAAGAATAATTAGAACAGATACACACATATCCCTGACTCTCCTGCCACAGTTTAATCATGTTTCCTGGAACACGAACAGTAATAAACTGATTTCTTTCCATTTAATCCAAAGTTTAAGTTATAACTGACACCCAGAACCACAGACAAATTTGATCTTACTTGTCGAAGCTGTCACTTGTCCTGATGAAAAAGTCCAGCTTCTGCTTCGCATACTCTGTCACATCTGAATGGAGTTCCACCCCGTGGTTCACACCAAAAGGACCTAAAAGGTTTCAGGATAAGAAAACATGTAGAATTAGGGCGAGAACCCCTACTCTTTATTTCTGTTTCATAGACTACAACACATTTGATTTGGCATGTATAATTACAGAAATACACGTTATTGGGCCTAAATCACCCAGCCCAATATTTAAATACGCAGGCTGGCCTCTGCTCACCACATCACCAATACTCTTTCCCACAGCTTCCTAAAGCCTGGACCTCCCTGTCCTCAAACTTCCACGGAATCATTTGAAAATGTAAAAAAGCCAAGGCCTGTAACCAAGAGTTCAAAGTGCCACTAATGAATTAAAGAAGAAACATGTATTTGCAAATGAAAGTGGACACAGGCCTGTTTTCCATCAAAGGTCTCCCCAAACACTCAGATATGGTGTTTAAGTCTCACAAAATAGGTTTTAATCATCATTAAAATAAAACTATAATTCCAAAATCAAAATGAAACTTTTTTAATCAAAAGAAATTTATCAGTAACTGGAAATAAAGCTGTGAGAAAAGTTAGGAGCCCACTTGATGAAAGCGCTTCCTCCACATACAAACGCCTCTGGGTTAAATCTCGGTGAGAACTATTGACACAAACAGCTTCGTTAAATCTCTGTGTTGTAAGAATCCATTTGTATGAAGGTCAGACTTCCCTGGTGGCGCAGTGGTTAAGAATCCGCCTGCCAACACAGGGGACACGGGTTCGAGCCCTGGTCCGGGAAGATCCCACGTGTCGCAGAGCAACTAAGCCCGTGTGCCACAGCTGCTGAGCCTGCGCTCTAGAGCCCGCAAGCCACAACTACTGAGCCCACGTGCCACAACTACTGAAGCCCATGCGCCTAGAGCCCGTGCTCTGCAACAAGAGAAGCCACCGCAATGAGAAGCCCACGCACCACAATGAAGAGTAGCCCCCGCTCACCACAACTAGAGAAAGCCACGTGCAGCAACGAAAACCCAATACAGCCAAAAAATTTTTTAAAATAAAAAATAAAAATAGGGCTTCCCTGGTGGCACAGTGGTTGGGAGTCCGCCTGCCAGTGCAGGGTACACAGCTTCGAGCCCTGGTCCGGAAGGATCCCACATGCCGCGGAGCAGCTGGGCCCGTGTGCCACGGCTGCTGAGCCTGCGCTCTGGAGCCCGCGAGCCACGGGTGCTGAGCTCGCCTGCCGCAACTGCTGGGGCCCGCATGCCTGGAGCCCGTGCTCCGCAGCAGGACAGGCCGCCACGGTGAGAGGCCCGCGCACCGCAACGAGGAGCAGCCCCCGCTCGCCGCAGCTGGAGAGGGCCCTCGTGCAGTGGCGAAGACGCAATGCAGCCAAAAATAAATTTAAAAAAAAATGCAAAAAATAAATTAAATTGAATTAAATTAAAATAAAAACATTTGTATGAACGTCAAAACAGGTAACGCTCATCTGTGTGATGGAGGTGAGCATCTTCCCCCTTCTGGAGGGGTGGGGTCCTGCTATGGGGCGGTGGCCATGAGGACCTCTGGGGCACAGACTCTACTCTGCATCTTGTTCTGGGTGATGCTTACATGGAGGTGGATGTAAAACTCACCAAGTTCCACGCTTCACACTTGTTACTTTACTACGGGTAAGTTATACCTCAATTTAAAAAAATCTGCATGTGAAAATGAACAGGGCACATAGGGCTTTATTTAAAAGACATACAGGGACTTCCCTGGCGGTCCAGTGGTTAAGACTTCGCCTTCCGATGCAGGGGGTGCGGGTTCGATCCCTAGTTGGGGAACTAAGATCCCACACGCCTCGGGGCCAAGAAACCAAAACATAAAACCGAAGCAATTCTGTAACAAGTTCAATAAAGACTTTAAAAATGGTCCACATCAAAAACATCTTATAAAAAAATAAATAAAAGACATACATATAAAGTCACAGTGCAGCATTCAACCCTACAGTCCAACAGAAATCCTGGTAAATGCAACCCTCTGTGCGCCCACAGCTTTGCACTCTGCCACTTGGTTCATCTGGCCCCTTCCTGGTGCAGCAGCCTGGCCCCAGGCCCAGGCCTCCCTGCCTCTGCTGGATGACTCACGCGCTCTCCTTTCTCAACACCTGTCACGTACAGAGCTGCTGCTATAACATTCTCTCATCAAAACACAGCCTACGGGCATCCTTGGTGGCTCAGTGGTTAAGAATCTGCCTGCCAATGCAGGGGACACGGGTTCGAGCCCTGGTCCAGGAAGATCCCACATACCGCAGAGCAACTAAGCCCGTGCGCCACAACTACTGAGCCTGCGCTCTACAGCTCGCGAGCCACAACTACTTAGCCCACGTGCCACACCTACTGAAGTCCACTCACCTAGAGTCCACACTCTGCAACAAGATAAGCCACCGCAATGAGAAGTCCGCACACCGCAACAAAGAGTAGCCCTCGCTCACTGCAACTAGAGAAAGCCCGTGCACAGCAAGAATAAATAAAAACCAAATAAATAAATAAATAACCCAACGCTGCCAAAAATAAATTAAAAATAAATAAAATATCATTAAAAAAGAATAAACATAGTTATAAAAAGAAAAACCACAGCTTACTTGAGAAGTCACATTTCCAGTGTTTATATCACATCCACATTACTCCGTTTCCATCCCCACTGCTCTCTTGGTCACTTGCCAGAGACCAAGAAAACTTGCCTTTTTTCCCCCACTCATCATGTTCTCACCAGCCCCTCACCTTTGTTAGGCACTTATTGAGGACACACTCCTATTCCCAAGAAGCTTCACACCAGACTAAAAACACATATCCCCTGACCCACCCCAATAAAAAGAGAACTAAAAGCGGAGGGAGTACAGGGGGCGGGCAGAATGGTGGCACCAAAGACACAACACTGAAACTAGTCCCACAAGGCCCCCCAAGCAGAGCATCACACGACACTTTCAGGTTAAGCTGACAAGTGCTGCGTCCTCCCCACCGCCAACTGGGACCTCAAGAAGGGAGCGCCCTCAGCAAAGGGGTGGAGCCACAGAATGAGCACAGGAATGTGGCAGAAAGGCTGCGGTCAGAGAGTAAGAACCCCTAAGTCAAATGAAACACTTCAAGCCTCACATCTGCAGGCACTGGGAGGCCAGCAAGGTTTTCACCTCTGCAGTGATCTGCACAAAGCACCGTCACGGCTGAATGAACCAGACAGGGAGGCCCAGGACACACAGCATCCAGACGGTGAGAACGGTCCAGTGCGCACAGCTTTCTCCCTGCAGATCCAAGATGGCTACCTGTGAATGCAACTCTCAAGTTACCTCCTTCAAATACATCAGAGCACCACGCAGTGTCCACTGCGGCCGAAAACACAGCTTTCCTTCCTGCAGAACTCTCCTCCCCTAATAACTAGTGAAATTCCCAAGAAAGAGGGGACTCAGAAAAGACAAACAACAACATCAATTGTAAGCCATTTCTTTATAACTTCTACACAATATCAAGTGCAGCAGGTCAGCTGAGGTTTACTTTAAGTCACCTTTTCCTGAGCATTTCATTTCTTTTCAATAGCATTTCTAATCTAACCAGTTTGATAACCTGACCACCTTATCCTTAGCTCCTCCAATTTTTCAGCTCCAACAGAGGGAATTACAATTCACTAATTCTGGAATGATGAATAACCCGGGCTCCCTTTGCAAAGCAGTTTCAATCCAAGTTAAGTTCAAAAAGCATTTAGCTTAAAAAAAAAAAACTTCACATTTAATCATCTGAGGGTAGCAATTTATAGCCTAAAGTCAGATGATCAGAATCTCAAAACTTCAGCAAATTCTAAAGTATATGAACTTATAAAGAAACCAAAAGTTTCATTCCATATCCACAAAAAGCAACTGTTACTGCTAAGATTTTCTTAAGTGCCTGTATCAACCACAAAGAAACAATATTGTGATGGACCGCTAATGATTTAAACATGACTTTAAAGCCGTTATTACTTGAAATCGCCGATATTCGGAATCTTAACACTGACCCGGTAACGATGTTAAGATACTTAAGCCGAAAGCTTTGATATTTAGCAAACCTGGGAAAACAGGCTAAATGGCTTCAAATGAGATAACTTGTGAAATCCTTCCCATCCCTGGAATATATTTAAAAATAAACAACTTAAAGTATTAACTTTTTTAGTATTAAAACAACAAAAACAAAAACTGCTTGGAAGAACTTTAACTTCCAGGGGACTTTAAAGTTAACTATTCCCAGTTTAGAGACCATGACAGGGCAGCCTGAGTGACTGTATTAATCGAGAAATGACCATGAGGTCCAGATTTATACAATGTCTAGGTCCTCCGTTGTCCAAAAGGACGGTGTGCCGATCAGATGTTGGAGGTGCAGGCTGGGGGGACAGGAAAGCTTCAGAAGGACTCTTCTGTTCCTTATGGGGATTTCTCGATTAACACAATCACCCCCCACCCAGGGACTGTGTGGACACCACGACGGCCGGGAAGGCCGAGGGCAGTTACAACTCGGTCTCCACAAAAGGACACGCTGCCGGCAGGCTCTCCCTCCTACGTGGGACAGAGCCAGACTCACCGAGGATGAGCCCCACCATGGAGCTGAGGTAGCCGGTGCCGCTGCCCAGGTTCAGGAAGGAAAGGCCAGGCTGCAGGTCCAGGGCCTCCATCACCTCCGAGTAGATGCACGGAGCGGAGAGGTGGATGTTCCCGTGCTTCCACGCCAAGTCCTTGTACGCGTTCTCCTTAAACTCCTCGAGGTAATAGTCGGCGCGGTCAACAGCTCGGAAGGCCCGCTCCACCAGCTCGGAGCGGATGTACTGCGCCGCCTTCAGATGGTCTATCAGCTCGTCGTTGTCTTCACCAGCACTCACCGCGCCGCCCATCTTCGGGACCGCGCTGATGGAAAGCTGCCGCTTTAAGATGTTTAAAAGGGCAATTCATACTAACGGCTAGAGCGGAGCAATGAAAGTTCTCAACACACCAATTTCAGACCCTGAGTTCTGAAAGTAATACAGATGGGATGTATTTAGCCGCCACCACCCCCCCCCCCCACTCCCAAGGATGCCAGATTCACAACAAAGTTAAATTGGGAACTCAATTCTATCCATCCAAAGATAAGTTTGTAATTTATAGTATGGACTGAATACAGATGAACATGCAATACCTAAAACACAGCTGACGACTTAAAAACATCAGTAAAGTATGAATTCAAAACTTTACTAAAAGTCATCATTCTAGAAAGTCAAACATTTAGGATTAAAATCATCTTGAATATACACCTATCTCTTTTTTTTTTTTTTTTTTTTTTGGTCGGGTCTTAGTTGCGGCATGTGGGCTCTTTCATTGCGGCATGCGGGCTTCTCTCTAGTTGTGGCATGTGGGTTTTCTCTCTCTAGTTGTGGCGCGCAGGCTCCAGGGCACGTGGGCTCTGTAGTTTGCAGCACTCAGGCTCTCTAGTTGAGGCACACGAGCTCAGTGGTTATGGTGCCGGGCTTAGTTGCCCCACTGCATGTGGCATCTTAGTTCCCCGACCAGGGATCAAACCTGCGTCCCTTGTATTGTAAGGCAGATTCTTTACCACTGGACCACCAGGGAAATCCCGAATATGTATCTATCTTAACAGGTATATATCCACATATGGAAAAATCATTGAATGTAAACATCAAAAGAGAGCAGATATGTCTACTAGAAAATCATTCTAATATCAACCTCTTTGAATATTTCAAGTGCTGTAGATCCTTTTTTTGTACATAAATCTTCAAAAGCAAAAAAAAAAAAATTTTTCATTCAGGTCAACAAATAATAAAAAGTTATTCATTGTTCATTTGAAATTCAAATTTACCTGCTGTCTTATATTTTATCCAGCAACTCCACATCCCACATGCGCATAAACACCAAGTCAAGCAGTCCATTCAAGCTCCGATCTGGACGTTCTGATGTACAAATTTCAGGCAAAAACAACACCCACAATACCCTCTTCCCCACGAAACATACTGTGACACACACCTCACTGTGACGAACACAGCACCCGTCTCAAGGCTACAGCTTAGGAGCAAGAGAAGCTGCTACTAGAACTCCCTCAACTCCTCGAAGTATCAATACCTACTACACAACCTTTCCAGCTCGTCAACAACGGAAAGTACATTTCCGCTCTCCTCCCAACCGCCTTCAAGAAGAGAAAGCAACAGCACATGTTCCCCTCTGAGCCGGCTACCAGAACACCATGTACCCTCCTCTAGTTCACAGCGAAAATGCTCCTTCACCTGTAGAGGTTTCACTCTTCCTAAACAACTCCAATTTTATACTTACCCTAGGGACTTTTACTTCAAATAAAATGTTAATGTTTACAAAACATTTGATATAAATTGCTGGGAAAAAAGAAAACAGCACTGACTTCCTGGTGGTCCAGCGGGAAAGACTCTGCGCTCCCAACGCAGGGGGCCTGGGTTTGATCCCTGGTCGGGGAACTGGATCCCACATACATGCCACAACTAAGAGTCCACATGCCACAACTAAGAGTCTGCATGCCACAACTAAGAGTTCCAAACACACACACCCCACACACAAAACTGGCAATTGCAGTGGGAGAGATTTCCCCAGGAATGAAAGCCACCGACCACACAGACTTATCTTCAGCTTCTTACAAGGACACAAAATGTGTGAAAGGTGGGACTTTTAATACAAACGCTCTTCTATGTTATGGCTGGAACAGTTCATCTTCATCGTCAAGATTTTAAAGCTGAAGACTTCCCTGGTGGCACAGTGATTAAGAATCCGCCTGCCAACGCAGCGGACGTGGGTTCGAGCCCTGAGCTGGGAAGATCCCACATGACGCAGAGCAACTAAGCAACTACCGAGCCTGCGTGCCACAACTACTGAGCCCATTTGCTGCAACTACTGAAGCCCGCGCGCCCTAGTGCCCATGCTCCACAACAAGAGAAGCCACCGCAATGAGAAGCCCGTGCACCACAACGAAGAGTAGCCCCCACTCGCCGCAACTAGAGAAAGCCCACGCGCAGCAACGAACACCCAACACAGCCAAAAATAAAAACTTTTTATTTAATTTAAAAAATAAAAATATATAAAATAAATTAAAGATTTTAGAGCTGAATATTAGACTTCCAAATCACTACGATCTTCCAATTATTAGATTCTCACCCCCACTCTAAATTGTTTCAGAGTCCTTCCTGGTTACACTCCACGGCCAGTTAACTCAGCCAGATGGGATAAAGCGCTAATGAGGTCAAGTTTAATCCTGGGCGAGCCACTTAGTTCTGAGGCTAAGGCCTATAGCCCTAGTCTTGGACAGTCATCTTAAAATTGGGGTCACTAGTTAAAAGTCGGGTCATGTTTGCTTGCTTCAGGGAAATGTCTGGCACCCACACATCCTCCAGGACGGACCTGAAAGCCACCTCTTCACCCAGAAGCCCGCAAAGTATAATGTTCTATCCTCAGAAAAGCAAACACGAAGTATATGTTGGGTATGTTTCATTGTCTATTAAGTATTTATCCCTTATTTTCAACTTTGCCTCACTTTGAAAGTTTATTCCACGTGCAAAGGCTAGGTTTTTAGTAAAACTAGCAACTAACTACAACCTTTTTACAGGCACCACCTGCCCGTCACGACCTCATTTTGGCTTTACGACATTATTAGGCATATTGGGACTGAGAAGTTATTCTCGTGATCACACACCAGTGTGAAAGGACAGGGCTGCCATTCAACCCCGGGCCTATGTTCTTTACCCCACACCAAATACAGCTTTAAAAAATCCTCAAGGGAGCAAAATTCTTTACCAATGAACACACTGGTAATCTCTACCTAAAATGACAGACGAAATAACTACGTGGTAACCCTGTCTGCTGCCACTGGTAGGCTGCACGTGATAACCTGTAGGATCTGATATTTACTATTAACTTTCCCTGGCAATCTAACACTCCCTCACACTGCAAACAATCACTGCTTATTACTGACCACGAATGTGATCAGTCCTAACGCCACCAAAAACACCAACAACAGGTTAAGAGGTGTCCTTGCCAAACCAAATCTGGACCTACAAGCCACTCAAATTCAATTTTTCCAAGTAATGGCAAGTCATTTTTCGGATGCTGCACTCGACTATACTTTGCAACCCTGAATTCACCGCTCCGCAGTAACCGGGCACCACCCAACAAGAAAGCCTTACTCTAATGCTGCTTCTTCCAAAACCAGCCGTAAGGGCACAGGGAGGAGACGGCGCTCATCCATCTGGAGCAGGACCAGGCATCGGAAGGTCTCAGGTGGACAATCGAGGAGGCTGTGACAGTGGCCAGGCTAACGGAGCATGCAGCTCTGATAGCCGGGGCCAAGATTCAAGTCGACGCTGGGTTTATCAGGCTACTTATTAAGTGCAACATGGACAAAGTAATTCAGCTGGATGAGCTGGGGAGAAGGAACCAAAACCACACCTCCTGCCCAGGAATAATGGAAGAAATGGAGACTTCTTTCATTTTGAAAACCAAAACTCTCACAAGGAATGCAGAGGGATTTTTTTTTCCAAGTACTCGAAAGGCTGCCATATACACACTATACACGAGCCTGATAAAAGCCAAGCCAGTGGAACACGTGTCGGATGGAGATAATTTCTGCTAAACACACAAAAAAATGCTTTCTAAAACTGGAACTGAAAATACTGACACGTTGTCAGAACGAGGAGTCTCTCCCCGCCAGGGATGTCCCGCGCCAAGTACAAGCAGGGAGGGGGCCCAGGCGCTGGTCTCAGGAGCCGAAACCCACCATCTCCAAGGGCCCCTCCCACCCTAGCGTATGGCTCTATTTCCCCCCAGCAGAGCCACAAGTTCCGACTTGTTTATACAGGAACCTGCCGGTCTACCCAACACTGAGAATGCAATTGTTTACTTCAGCTCCTCCTTGGTCAAAAAGAACGAAGAAAACGTTGACAAGCACATGAGCGAAGGGGGGAGATAAAGGACTTCTCTGACGTGCAAACATCAACTTGGGAGACACAGGCCCTCGCAAACACAAACAAAACACACGCACCAAAGCCCGGCGAGCTCTCCTTTCCCAACGGAAGGCGTCTTTCAGGTCTTGCCTGAAGCTAAGTCCCCAAGGCTTGAAGGGCCAATACTTCCTTAACAGACTCTGTCACCTTCTGAAAAGGTACAACCTGTTTCAAACCTTGGTAACTCTCCACTTGCCGTGCTAATTGCAAATGTTTCCTACTTAGTAAGTCAGGGACGAGCTACGCGTCTGGAGAATTAAGTCAACCCAAGGGGTGTAAGCCATGCGCACCTGGAGAGACCTCGGGAACCCCCGGAACGCTGGAGGGCGGACCCCCGGGGAGGGGGGAGGGGCGACGGGAGACGCCTGGGACGCGGAGGGGTGTTTATGCTTGGGGGTGGGGAACGAGAGGACAGCGGAAGGGGACAGGAAGACGGGGAGAGGAGAATGCGGCCCTGGGGGAGGGTCCGGGAGCCCGGGACCACGGGAAGGGGAGGGGTGGAGAGGAGGGAGAGAGGGGGAGGGGGCCGAGGGGCCGCACCGCCCCCATACCCCGCTGCAGGCCGGGCCGAGGGCGGCGGCGGCGGCGGCGGCGGCGGCTCAGTACCTCCTGGCTCGGCGGGCCCGCGGAATCGGTCGCTGGGCCGCACCTGCAGCTCTTCTGGCGCCCCTCGCCAGTCCGCCTCCCACTACGCAGCCCCGACCTCCGCCGCCGTAAACCTCCACCGCGCCACTGCGCCTGCGCGCGCGCCCGGGTCCAGCGTTTAAAGGGGCAACGGCGTAGCGGAGGGCCCCATCCAGACGTCCCGGCCGGCCACGCGCTCCGCTGGGAGGCGGAAGTCAAAGGGCAGCCGCAGGTGAGCGTTAACTGTTCCGCGCCCCACCGCGAGCCAGGACTCAGCTGTGACCGCGACGGGCACAGTGAACTTCCAGGAGGGCACCGACCGGTGAGGAAGAAATGAAAACACGGGATGGACGGCAACTGGCGGCGGCGGTGGCTACTGTGGCTTGGATGACACGGAAGGGACATTCCAGCGAAGATCTGCAGGACCGGAAGGATCTAGCTGTGCCAAGAGAGGGTCCAATGGCTGCAGGCCTGGGAGAGCTGAAGTGGGCAGGAGCCCCTACCATGCCCACCCCTGCGAGGGGTCCACACAGCCCCGACTTGCACACCCACCCTCACTGGCTTCACCGCCGCCTCCCACGCCGCATCCTGATCAGCCCTTCCTGTCATTCTGCGTCTCAGAAGTGGCCTGCCCCTGCATCCTGGCCCACTGGCAGATCCTCGGTGTTACTTCCCCGGCCACCCACCGACGCGGGGGGGGCCTTTTGCCCCGATGCCACACATCCCTTGTGGGCCACCTGCCCGGCCTACCCAGTAAACTTTGTGAAATCTGCCCGAACCTCCTTTTGCTCAGCCCAAACCTCACATAGGTTTTCCAACTGAGTCTTTAGCAGCAGAACCCTTTCTTTAGACACAGTCCTAGAAGGGAGCCCTTATACTTAACAGGTGCAAGCACTGCTGCCTGGGGCCCTCCTGCCCCACATTCCTCCCCAGACTTGAGCTCCACTTGGGGGCATAGTTTTCACCACTTTCCATGTTCCAGGGAAGGCTTGCTTCTCCTGGTGGTCCACAGCCCCGAATCAGTGGCCCTGTGGTTGCCGCCAACCTAGTGACGGTCACACTGGCTCTCAGAGCCCTTCCTACCTGATTGCCTGCGATAGTCTGTGACTGTTTCAAATTACAGAGGCCCTGGAGCCATCCTTGACCCTCTCCCTGCTGTGAGGGGATACGCCCTCCATCCACCCCACCCTGCCTAGGCCTTGCTTCCCTCCTCTCTATGCGGCCAGGCATCTCACCACCCCTCCCTCTGCTCTGCGGAGTGGTCTTCCTAATATAAATAATAGACAACATACCATCAGTATTGGTCTTTGTAGAGCATCATGCTAAGCGCTTTACAGAGATTATTTCCTTGGAGTTGATATTAGCATGCTCTCCAGGAAGAAGGGCAGCCCTGACGATGGGAGTTGGCCTGGGCTCACGGCAAGGTTGTCCTGCTGGACACAGACATCTGGCAGAAAAGCTGCACTGTGACAAAGGCCACATCTTAACTGTGTCCAGGTAGAAGCCAAAACCAGGTCTCTGTGCCACCAGCGTGCCCTCTCCCAGCCCACAGCAGTGAGGCCTGCTCCTGCCTCAGCACAGCTGAGCCTCCCTCTGCCCTGCCCCTCACAGGTATCACTCATTTAGATACCCCTGCTTCCTGACAGCATCCAGCCCATGCAGAATTTGTCCATCTGTAAAACAGATGTCAGTGCCCTGCCAAGGCCACCAGACACACTGTAGTTGGGTGAGCTGGGATTATTCCTTGTCCCAGGGAGTGGGGGTCACACCATGGGGAGCTGTGGGGTGTCTCTCACAGGCATTGGGAAAGCTCACTGAAAGAGGTAGGCTTGGGTTGGGTGATCTGTGGGCCACTCATGGTTGATGTATCTGGAGGAGGGGTCCCCAGGCACAGGGGTGGTCATGCATAGGCCTGAGGCAGGAGCATACCCAAGGCTGGAGCCACATGCGGGGTTGTGTTGTCATCTTCAAAGAACAGTACTAGGACTTCCCTTTGTTCAGGTAGCCCTTTTTTTTAAGGTGTCTTTTCTGTGTGTGGTAATATATAGATAACATCAAATTTACCATTTTAACCATTTTTAAGTGAACAGTGGCATCAAGTACATTCTAATTGTTGTGCAACCATCACCACTAACGATCTCCAGAATTTTTTCGTAATTCCAAACTGAAACTCTACTAAGAAACTCTGAAGCTCTGACCAAGATGCAGTGACAGGAGTTGGACTTGCCCCCATTCGTGAAACAACAAAGAAATGGACAAAATACGTGATGCAACAGTTCTCGGGACACTAAACATTGTGCAACAAAGCTCAGTGACTCCTGAGAGATGAAGAACCGATGGGCTGAGCCCTGCAATTGCCCCATCTTGCCACTGTGAGAACCTCCAGGCTGCGGTGCAGAGAAAGGGAACCCAAGCAGGGCCAGAAGGACTCCCTGAGTCGAGGAGATAAAACTGAGGATTCAGGGAAGCCAAGGCAGCTAGAGGCCACAGCTGGTGAGGAGAAAGCGACATTGAGGAGGAACTTGGGGATCTGCAGGAGACCCCCCCCACACCAAATTTTCAGCAGAGAACTAATCAGCACACGCATGTCAGTAAACAACCCAAGTCTGGGCGAAGAACCGCCCAGAAGGATTCGAGGTAACGCCCCGCACCGTAACAAGGCAGGAAGTAGTGCGGGTTCCCACCAGCCAGACTGGAAAACCTCTTGGTTCACTGGACATTGGTTAGAGGACGGAGAAGGCTCTTGCCTCAGTAGTGAGGAATAATTAGCCCCAGACTGGTCACTGCACAGACCCCACCTAACAAATCAAAGAAAGATTTGGAAGAATCAAACTATTTGCTTCTAACTGTATCCCAAAACAAAGCTCAAGAATTTTTTTTTTTTTTTTTTTTTGCGGTACGCAGGCCTCTCACTGTTGTGGCCCCTCCCGTTGCGGAGCACAGGCTCCGGACGCGCAGGCTCAGCGCCCATGGCTCACGGGCCCAGCCGCTCCGCGGCATGTGGGAACTTCCCGGACCGGGGCACGAACCCGTGTCCCCTGCATCGGCAGGCGGACTCTCAACCACTGCGCCACCAGGGAAGCCCAAGAATATTTTTAAGAACACAAAATATCGAACCCTCAACAAGGTAAAATTCACAGTGTCTGGCACCCAATCTAAAATTGTCAGGTACACAAAGGGGGAAAATAAAACTCATAATGAGGAGAAAAAACAAGCAATGGAAACTGGCCCAGAGCCGACGCAGATCTTAGTATCAGTAGACAAAGACACGAACACGGTGCTATAATGAATATCAAGTACTGAAAACAGCTAAGCAGAGACAGAGAGGTTACAAAAAAAGACTCAAATATAACTTCTAGAAATGAAAATTATAATGTCTGAGTTGAAAACTATGCAGATATTATCAGCAGCAGATTGGACACTGCTGCAGGAAGGTTTGAAGAGGCAGCAATAGGAACTGTCCCAAATAAGACATGGAGAGAAAGGAGAATTAAAAGTTAACAGCCTCAATGACAACTGTGGGGCAACCTCAAGTGACCTAACATACATGTAATTAGTGTCCCAGAAAGAAGGAAAGACAAGTTGGGAGAGAAAAAATTATTTGAAAAAACAAAGGCTGAAAATTTTCCAAATTTGATGAAAACTACAAACCTCAAGGTACCTCCAGCTCAGAAACATGAAGGAAACTACACCAAGGTGTAACACAATCGAGTTGCTCAACCAGTGATAAAGAGAAAAAACTTTTAAACACCCAGAGAAAAAAAGACACATTATGTACAAAGGAATAAAAATAAGGCTGACAGCAGATCTCCTGACGGAAACAATACAAGCAAGAAGGCAGTGAAGTAACATATTTAAAATACTAAAAGGAAGAACAAAACCCTGCCACCCTAGAATTCTAGCTTTCAGAAACAAAGGGGAGGGGCTTCCCCAGTGGTGCAATGGATAAGAATCCGCCTGCCAATGCAGGGGACACAGGTTTGATCCCTGCTCTGGGAAGATCCCACACGCCACGGAGCAGCTAAGCCCGTGCACCACAACTACTGAGCCCACATGCTGCAACCACTGAAGCCCACACGCCTAGAGCCCATGCTCTGCAACAAGAGAAGCCACCACAAGTAGAAGCCTGCGCACCGCAAGGAAGAGTAGCCCCCACTCGCCACAACTAGAGAAAGCCCGCGTGCAGTGACGAAGACCCAACACAGCCAAAAATAAATACATTTAAAAACAAAAACAAAGGGGAGAAGAGTGTAGTGTAAATGCCTGGCGTGAAGCTTTGATTACCAAGGCATCCATGTCAGATGACATGGCTCGTGAATAAACATATCACCAGCTGTATGACACGACTACTAGCAAAACGATCAGGTAGGGAATTCCCCTCCCGCCTCGCATGGAGTTCCCATTTCAGAAAACCCTGGGAGACTTAGAAAACTGAGCACCTGAATGACCCTGCCTACACCCTAATTCCTGCCCTTATGCTCCAGGCTTGCCAGTAATGAGTGACCCCATGATCCTAGACACGCCACCCTCAGACCCTAATAAAGGCAAAGCCCCAGGCTCTCTTTCTCCCCCTCTTACCTTGCTGTGTGGCCCTGAGCTGTGCCATGTACCCTCCAGCACCTGTGAGTAATAAATCTTGTTCCTCAGAGTTCCCTCACGGTTTTTGCTAAAGTGCATCCAGTGATCATAATAAGAACCACAAGAGCCAGTCCAGCCACAACATTGCCCCAGTAGCAGGGTTAGGGGGGGATGTCTCCGGGGCTCACTACAAGTAATACAGGCCCAGAAAGTGCCTCAGGCATTCCTAGCTGAGAGCATCACCATCAACAAGCTGGGACTGACACAGCAAAGAGCAAATTACATCCAAAGTGAGCAGAAGAAAAGAAATAATAAAAATTTGAGCAGAAATCAATGAAACAGAAAACAAGAAATCAATAGGGGGAATTAGTGAAACCAGCAGGTGGTTCTCTGAAAAGATTGATAAACCTCCAGCCAGGCTAACCAAGAAAAATAGAAGATACAAATTATTAATTATCAGAAATGAAATAAGGGCCATCACTATGGATCCCATGAATATTAAAAGCAAATAAAAATATTGTGGGGACTTCCCTGGTGGCGCAGTGATTAAGAATCCACCTGCCAGTGCAGGGGACACGGGTTCGAGCCCTGGTCCATGAAGATCCCACATGCTGCAGAGCAACTAAGCCTGTGCGCCACAACTACTGAACCCATGTGCTGCACCTACTGAAGCCCACACGCCAAGAGCCCGTGCTCCGCAACAAGAGAAACCGCTGCAATGAGAAGCCCGCACACCACACTGAAGAGTAGCCCGCGCTCACCACAACTAGAGAAAGCCTGCACACAGCAATGATGAACCAGTGCAGCCAAATAAATAATTAATTTAAAAAATATATATATTGTGAACAACTCTAGCTCACAAATACGATAATCTAAAAAATGAACCAGTTCCTTTTAAGACGCAATTTACCAAACTCATACAAGGATATATAGATCATGTGAATAGTCCTACATCTATTAAAGAAATCAATAATTAATGACCTTCCAAAGCAGAAAGCACCAGGCACAGATGGGTTTACTGGTGAATTCTACCAAATACTTAAGGACGAAATGATACCAGTTATCTGATCTCTTCCACAAAACAGAAGCTAGGGAACACTTCCTAACTCATTCTACGAGACCAGAATTTCCCTAATACCAAAACTAGACAGAGACATTACAAGAAAGGGAAGGTATTAGGTTGACCAAAAGTTTCATTTGCCTTTTTCTGTAAGATGCTCGAGTAGCACTTAGCTGTCTTTAAATTCATTCGAAGCAATTTTGTTAGATTGTATGTGACAGCTGTCACATCAGCATGCATTTAAAACAAGACTTATCAAAATTGGTGAATTTTTGTGTAACCATTTTAATATTGAAGATGGAAGAAAAAAAGCAACATTTTCAGCATATTATGCTTTATTATTTCAAGAAAGGTAAAAATGCAACGAAACGCAAAAACAGATTTGTGCAGTGTATGGAGAAGGTGCTGTGACTAATTGACTATGTCAAAAGTGCTTTGCGAAGTTTCGTGCTGGAGATTTCTCACTGGACGATGCTCCACAGTCAGGTAGAGCAGTTGAAGTGGACAGGGATCAAATCGAGACATTGATTGAGAACAATCAATGTTATACCACTCGGGAGATAGCTGACATACTCAAAACATCCAAGTCAAGCATTGAAAATCATTTGCACCAGCTTGGTTATGTTAATAGCTTTGATGTTTGGGTTCCACATAAGTTAAGTGAAAAAAAACTTTCTTGACCGTATTTCCGCATGCAATTCTCTACTTAAACGCAACAAAAACGTTCCATTTTAGAACAAATTGTGACGGGCCATGAAAAGTGGATACTGTACAATAATGTGGAACAGAAGAAATCGTGGGGCAAGCAAAATGAACCACCACCAACCACAGCAAAGGCTGGTCTTCATCCAAAGAATGTGATGTTCTTTATATGGTAGGAGGGAGTCCTATATATATAGGGAGTCCTATATATAGAGGGAGTCCTCTATTCTGAGCTCCTTCCAGAAAACCAAACGATTAATTCCAACAAGTATTGCTCCCAATTAGGCCAACTGAAAGCAGCACTCAACAGAAAGCGAAAAGCGTCCACAATTAGTCAACAGAAAATGCATAATATTCCATCAAGATAATGCAAGACCACATGTTTCTTTGATGACCAGGCAAAGCTGTTACAGCTTGGCTGGGAAGTTCTGATTCATCTGCCGTATTCCCCAGATATTGCACCTTTGGATTTCCATTTATTTAGGTCTTTACAAAATCTCTTAATGGAAAAAATTTCAATTCCTGGAAGACTGTAAAAAGCACCTGGAACAGTTCTTTGCTCAAAAAGACAAAAAGTTTTGGGAAGATGGAATGATGAAGTTGCCTGAAAAATGGCAGAAGGTAGTGGAACAAAAGAGTGAATACATTATTCAATAAAGGTCTTTGTGAAAATGAAAAATATGTCTTTTATTTTTACTTAAAAACTGAAGGCACTTTTTGGCCAACCCAATACAAACAAATATCTCTCATGAGCATAGACACAAAAATCCAATATGTACAAATTGAATCCAATAATATATAGAATGAATTACACACCACGACCAAGTGCAGTTTACTCCAGGGATACATTTAACATTTCAAAGTAATCCATCGCATCAACAGGCTAAAGAAGAAAAATCTTATGATCACATCAATTTTGGATATGAAATTGGATTTTGTCAGATGCAGAAAAAGCATCTGACAAAATCTAATACCCATTCATTATAAAGACTCTCAGCAAACTAGGATTAGAGGGGAACTTTCTCAACTTAGTAAAGAACATCTACAGAAAACCCACAACAAACATCATACTGGATGAGAAAATAGATACTTTCCCATAACATTGGGAATAAGGCGAGAATGTTCTCACCACTTCTCTTCAACATTGTACTAGAAGCTCTAGCTAATCCAATAAGACATGAAAAGGAGAGAAAAGGTGTGCAGATTTGGAAGGAAGAAATAACTGTCTTTGTTCACAGATGACAAGATTGTCTACTTAGAATATACCCCCAAAATCTATTAAAATAAACAAACAAAAACCTCCTGAACTAATAAATGATTATAGCAAGGTTTCAGCATACAATGTTAATATACAAAAATCTATTGCGTGCCTACTTACCAGCAATGGACAACTGGAATTTGAAATAAAAAACACAACGTTTACATTAGCACCAAAACAAACAAACAACAACAACAAAAAAAAACCTTAGGTATAAATCTAACCCAAAAAAGTACAAGATGGATAAGAGGAAAACTACAATACTCTGATTAAAGAAATCAAGGAAAACCTAAATAAATGAATAGATATTCCATGTTCACAGATAGGAAGACTCAATGTTGTTAAAATGTCGGTTCATCCCACATTGATCTGTAGATTCAATGCAATCCAGTCAAAATCCCAGCAAACTATTTTGTGGATATCAACAAACTGATTGAAAGTTTACGTGGAAAGGCAAAAAAAAAAAGAAAATCCGACACAATATTGAAGGAGAAGAATAACATTGGAGACTGACAGTACTCGACTTCAAGACTTAATTTAAAGTTACAGTAATGAAGACAGTGTGGTATTGATGAAAGAATAGACAAATAGATCAACAGAACAAAATAGAGGGCCCGTAAAAAGACCTGCACAAATATAGTCAACTGTTCTTTGACAAAGGAGCAAATCAATTCAATGGAGAAAGGATAGTGTGTTCAACAAATGATGCTAGAACAACTGGACATACAGATACACAAAAAAGGATCTAGACACAAACCTCACAATTATCACATAAAAGTTCTAGAAGATGATATAGAAGAAAACCTGGGTGACTTTTGGCTTGGCGATGATGTTTTACATACAACATCAAAGACAGTATTCATGAAAGAAACAATTGGTAAGGTTGCTTTCTTTTTTTTTTTTTTTTTTTTTTTGGTTGCACTGGATCTTAGTTGAGGCAGGCGGGCTCTTTAGTTGCGGCTCGCCAGCTCCTTAGTTGTGGCATGCGAACTCTTAGTTGTGGCACGCATGTGGGATCTCGTTCCCGGACCAGGGATCGAACCCGGGCCCCCTGCATTGGGAGCGCAGAGTCTTAACCACTGTGCCACCAGGGAAGTCCCAGTAAGGTGGATTTCATTACAATTCAAAACTTCTGCTCTGTGAAAGGCACTATTAAGAGAATGAAAGGATAAGCCAAAGACTGAGAGAGACTATTTGCAAAACACATAACTTATAAAGGACTTGTATCCAAAATATATAAAGAACTCTTAAAACTCAACAACAGCAGAAGCCAAATAATCCAATTTAAAAATGGGCCAAAGACCTGAATAGATGCCTCAGCAAAAAAGACATACAGATGGCAAATAAGCATATAAAAGGATGTTCAACATCCTATGTCATCAGGGAAATGCAAATTAAAGCAACGAGATACACTACACACCTGTAACAACGGCTAAAACCCAAAACACTGACAACTCCAGATGCTGGTAAGAATATGGAGTAACAGGAACTCTCATTCATTGCTTGTAGGAATGCAAACTAGTGCAGCCACTTTGGAAAACAGCGTGGCAGCGTCTTACAAAGCTAAACAGTCTCATCAGATACAGCAGTCTCCCTGGTATTTACCCAAAGGAGCTGACAACTTACGTCCACACAAAAACCTGCACACGAATGTTTACAGCAGCTTTAGTCATGATTGCCAATTTTTGTGCACAACTCTGGTACATCCCAACTATGGAATGTTATTATTCAGCACTAAAAAGAAATGAGCTGTCAAGCCATGAAAAGACAGGGAGGAACCTTATGCTGTTTCTAAATAAATGAAGGAAACCAGTCTCAAAAGGCTACAGACTGTGTGATTACGTACATACTGTATGATATGACATTTTGGAAAGGGCGAAACTGTAGAAATAGTAGAAAGATTAGTGGTTGCCAGGGATGGGGTTGGGGGAAGGGGGGACAAATAAACAAAGCACATAGGGTTTTTAGGGCAGTGAACCTATTCTGTGTGATACTGTAATGGTGGCTATATGACATATGCATTGTCGAAACTCACAGAATGTACAACCCCAAGAGTGAACCCTGATGTAACTTATGGTCTTTAATAGTGTATCAATATTGGTACATCAGTTGTAACAATGTACCACATTAATGCAAGATGTTAATGATAGGGGAAACCGTGTGCAGGGGAGAGAGGGTATACGGGAAGTCTCTGTACTATCCCCTATTTTCTGTAAACATAAAACTACTCGCAAAAATGAAGTATATTAATTTTTTTTAAAAGGAGATGAAATTTTTTTCAGACATACAAAAGCTAGAAGCAGCAGCAGACCCACACAACATGTGTCAACAACAAATCAGCCCTTGCCATGGGCACTTGCCAGCTGCCTCTACAAAGGTTAAATCATGTGCTGCTCCTGTAGCTGCAGCTGCTGACTTTCAACACCCCTTGAAAGGAGTTCAGGGTGGAGAGCAGAAATGAGGGACTCTGTGCTCCGGGAAAAAGTGGCAGAACAGGTCTTCAGATAGTTAGATATTTCCAGGAGCCATTCTTAAGAGCCCACTTCTTGTATCTCCTCGTATCTAGAAAAGCACTAAAATCCTCCATGGTGACGTCTGTTCCTCGTGACTAGCAGAAACCTTCTGCAAAAAGATATGTGTTTGACTGCATGTGCTCCCCCTTCGCCAAAATCACATCTGTACTGACCTTCCCCCCACCTCTTTGGAGCGGTTTCTCAGAGATATCTGGGATACTGTCTCCCGGGCTGCAGTCCTCATTTTGCCCCAAATAAAATTTAACTCGCAACTCTCACGTTGTGCATTTTTTTAAGTTGACACATGAAATGATAAAGTGAGTTTTTCATGCAGAAAGCAAACAATAACAGATGGAAATACAGATCTACACAAAAGAATGAAGAGCCCTGGAAGTGCTAACTGTGTGGGTAAATATATAAGATTATTTTTTAGTGTGCCTCGGTCCTGGGCAAGGACGTCACTTCTCACTTTACCTACTTCAGTGCTGTTTTTACTATGGACAAGAATTGCCTTTGCAATTACAGTAACTAAAACATGCCTCCCCCACCCCACCCCACCCCCAGCCCTGCTTCCAACGTCTCCTCCAACGGAGGGGGAAGGGCTCACGTCCACTCTCCGCATCTGGGGCCTCGGAGTGAGATTACTGCCCACAGACGCATCAGACTCCACTGGGGGGGTCAAGGAGGGGGCCTCAGAGCAAGTGAATGCTGTTACACCTGGACCTTCTCTCCTGCCTCTGGCCATCTGTGAAGTGAGGCAGGACGGATCGCATCCCAGGGCCAGGCCATAGCAATGACGAGACCCGATATTGACCACAAGGCGTCGCCGCTGCACTGTTGTGTTGAGAGCGTCCAAACTAGGTCATCTGAAAAGAGAAAACAGTTTGTTCTTCATTTGAAGCCATTCGCAGCCCTTTGTGGTGGAATTAGCCACAGTTTCAGACATGAGTTGAGGCTTCTCTGCTCTTTGTACTATGTTTGATGTTGATCTGGAAATATTGGTGAACTCAAATGTATTCATATAAGTAAAATGACTGGGAAGGGATTCTGAAGAATAACTTCTCATCTTAAAACAAACCACCTTAATAAAAGGTTAGCAATGCCCGGGCTCAGGAATCTTCAATGATTACTTTTATGTGGCCACTTGACTAGGTTATGGTGCCCAGATACTTGGTCAAATACCAGTTAGGTGTTGCCCTGAGGGTATCTTTTAAACGTGGTTCACATTTACATCAGTAAACTTTGAATAAAGCAAATCACCCATCAGAATGGAGGGCCTCAGCCATGCAGCTGAGGAGATCCCACTCACCACCCTCTCACTGCCACCCACCTCCAGACATCAGGTCTTCTGGGTCTCCAGGCTGTTGGCCTGCCCTACAGATTGCAGACTTGCCCCCCCACATTGTGTGAGCCAGCTCCTGGAAATAAACCACTCTCCATACATAGATATAGATGTACGGGTATAGACAGATACACATGACATGGATATAGATACGGATACGGATATAGATAATAGATATAGATACAGATACGGATATAGATATAGACATAGATATGGATACGGATATAGATATAGACATAGATATGGATATGGATATAGATATAGATATGGATACGGATATAGATATAGACATAGATATAGATATGGATACGGATATAGATATAGACATAGATATAGATATGGATACGGATACAGATACAGATACGGATACGGATACAGATACAGATATAGATACAGCTGATATAGGTATCTCCTCTTGGTTCTGTTTCTCTGGAGAACCCTGGCTAATACAGGGTCCTGACCCAGAAGTGGTAGCAGATCAGGGCCCAGAGGTCTGTCTACAGGACACCCGGGGCGGAAGCACCCTGAGGTGCTGACACCCGCATTTCTTAGGGTGCCGTTCCCAGGATTCGAGGGGCCCCTCCCCCTTAGCCAGCTCTCACTGTGTTTTATGACTTATGAGAGGGAAAGCTTGAGGGGACAGTGTGAGCGGGTAGCAGCCTTAGAGACATGGGGCCAGCCTGGGAAGAGCAAACTCCAGAACCTCTGGCTGCAGCTGTCAGTGGACAAGACCAGTTGCTAGTGCAGGCGGCAGCAGCAGTCGTATTGACCCTGCGGGCGCCAGGTGGGTGGCAGTTAGACTCTGCAGACAGGAGTGCCCTGGGGGGCGCCTCCCAACCCAGGGCTTAGCTGGCAGCTGTGGTCAGACATCAGGTGTCTGGTGACCCACGAGGGGCAGATCTTGGAGCCAGGAGTGATGGCTGGTGCTGCTGGGGGGTGCAAGAAGGAGAGGCGGCTAGAGGGTGTCCCCAGCGCGTCAGGGGTGGCATGTGGCCCGGGGCCTGGGCTCCCGCTCGCTCCCTCCCACTCTCCTTCAGCAGCATGTGCCGTGGACCCCTTTACAGAGAAGGAAACCGAGGCACAGAGGCTGGAAGTGTCCTGCTCAAGGTTCCCAGGTATGAGACGGGCCTGGACTCAAACCAGAGAGCTGACACCTGTGCTAACGTATCGGAAACCAGGAGCGCCCGTGAGGGGCATCTCGGCATACTCCTAACTCATGTCCATGTGCTGCCCCTCACCACTGTCCAGACGTACTTCCTGGGCCCTCCTCCAACCCTAGAAATCCCCCACCCTGCTGAGCATGAGTTCTGTGCTTGGCTGCCCACGGCCACACCAGTCTGACCCTCAGCCTCCACCAGAGCAGCATGGGGGCTCCGGGTGACACACCACTTAAAGGGTTTAGGTGACGGAACAATGTTTGAAGACCGCCAGTCCCGACCCAGGGCTCCAACGTGCAGGGCAGCAGCAGCATCCCCTCCCCCACACCACTGGCCACCCAGGGGCACATAAACCTGTTGGGGGTACCCTAGGGCCCCTCTGGCATGAGGGCGGGCTGGGTGTGGATGGCCCCTGGGGCAGAGCTCTGTGGACGGGGGGGTGAGCCTTGAGGCCTGGAGCACATCACCACCACTGTGAACCCCTCTCACAGATGCCTCTGAGCTGGCTTCCCAGGGACATGCGATGGCAGGGGTGGGGTGTCCAGATGTCTCAGGGCAGCCTGCTCCCCACTGCAGTGCACGCACTTGTCTCAGCGTGTCTGCCCCCTGAACTGATGAGGAAACTGCCACAGAGGGTTGACCTGCCCAGGGCCTGGACCGCTCTGAGTGCTGTGTTCACAGGACACGTGGGGACCGTGAGCTGGGAAGTATCCCTGCTGCACTAAAGAATTTGGGGTGGGCTGTGGACCAGGGAAAGAACCCTTCTGAACATGCACACATGATTTCTCAATTTAAAGTTGTCTGGACTCTAAAAGGCCCCTAGACTCAGCACTTTAAGAAGGAAACACGTTTGAGGGTCTGGTCGTGATCCCAGCCCCCAGCTTGGCAGGAATCACGTGGGACAGACCTTCCCCCACCCAGGGTCAGCACAGGGGATGAGGCCAGGAGGCCGCTGTAACCTCTGGGAACAGCATGAATGTGGAGGGGCCTCCAGGGAGGGTACAGTGTCAAGGTGGCTCCGGAATAATCAGGAACGTTCCGGAAAACGTGGTCCCAGGGCAAGGACCATGTCTTACTCCTCTCTGCCTCTGACTGAAAATGTGTGCATCGGAGGAGACCGCCTTTAGGCGTCCAGAGAAGACGTCTTGGACAAGCCTGGCCGCCCTTGAGGGAAACCCATGGCTACCCCAGTGATAGTGAATCCTCACCGGACAACAACTGGAGAGGGGCCACTCTGACAGCAGGTCTGGCCTGCCTGGTGGCTGCCACCATCCCCAGCTCACAGTGAAGGAGGAGCCTCTCCAGGAGGCTCCAGAAAGAGGAGATCAGAACATGTGGCTGGTCCGTCCTCCTCCCGTCGGACGGCATGGACTGTGAACCTGGCAGTAAAGCTGAGAAGGGAATCCCCTGGGCCTGGTGGCCCCAGACCCCTGACGTCCAGGTGGGGCCCCTGCGGCTACGTCAACCTCTTTGTCCAAGACACAGAGGCCAGCTTCCACCTGGCTCCTCCCACACTGCAGTGGGGCAGTGTGCCTTGGGCCACACTACAGACAAGCTGGTCTGCAAAGAGCCTTCTCATTCTGGAAAAAAAGACCCCGTCTGTAATTAGCCCGAGGTGGAGGGAGACAAATGCCTTCTCTGTGGCCCCTCCGCCGTGTCTTAACGCAAAGTTATGCGCGAATCAGAAGCACTGATTGCTTTTGTCTCAGAGCTTGGCACCCTGGGAGGAGGGGCCAGAGCTCCTCTGGAGCTCACCGTGCAGCCACCTGTCGGGGAGGGCTAGGCTCAGGGTCTCTCCCTTGGCGGCCCAAGCAGGTCTGGGGACTTCTTAACTCCTGGGGCTCCTGCCAGGCGTGGCTCACCCCTGTGGGCTGCTCCTAGCTGAGGTGTCCAGGGGCACAACTGGATCCTCCTAATTCAGACCCAGGGCCCTGGGCCCACCTCCTGCCCCATGCAGCCACCCCTCTCCCCACTCTGGCCTGATCTAGGGGGCACCCTGCTCAGCCTTCCTGTGGCAGGTGGGACATCCAAGTGGAGACCCAGAAGGTGCTAGAACTGGGAAAGGCAGGCCTGGGGAACAGTGTGGGCGTTCTCTGCACGTGGCACACTCTTGTAGGGATGGTGAGAAAGGGAGGGGAGAGGCCAGGAGGAGACCCAGGGCAGCTTCTGCGGGGCGCAAGGGGGACAGGCTGGAGGAGGGCACAGAGGGGAGGGATGAGGGAGCCATCAAAGCACTGGAAGGGTAGAGGCCAGGCTTCAGTGGCCCACACACCCTACACCAGACGGGACAGGGAGAGGGGCAAGGCTAGCAGGGGCGGGGTCTGGGGGGCAGAAGAGACCGCAGGGGCCTGTCCCTAGGGTCAGCTGCCAGCACTGGTGGTGTGCCCACAATCGTGGGTCCCCTGGCACCCCTATGTTTTAACCTGACGGGCACCTGGCTGAGGTGGGGGCTGGGCTTCTCTCGGAGAAGCCACCTCCTATTTCAAGGAGGAGCAAAGAGAAAGGCAGCGTCATGACACCTGCAGACCCATATGGCAAGGTGTGGCCCCGTATCGCCCAGTGTTAGGAAACCCTCCACACCCACAGCTGTAACAGCCTCTACGGAGCCATGAGCCTTAGGGGTGCAGTGGTCAAGGGGAAAGTCTCTCCTGCAATCGTGGGGTGGCCTCAACACAGCCTCCACACACAGCCCGATGCTCACCCACTTGGGGCGTTACCTGTGGGTCCAGGTAAGGAGGGCAGGTGGACACGCCTATCTACATTGGCACCCTCTCAAAACCTGGCTAAAGTGACAGTTTTTAAGGTATAAACTGGCAGGCAACAAACACGTGAAAGGATGCTAAACGTCACTAATCATTAGAGAAATGCAAATCAAAACTACAATGAGGTATCACCTCACACCAGTCAGAACGGCCATCATCAAAAAATCTACAAACAATAAATGCTGCAGAGGGTGTGGAGAAAAGGGAACCCTCTTGCACTGCCGGTGGGAATGAGAATTGATACAGCCACTATGGAGAACAGTATGGAGGTTCCTTAAAAAACTACAAATAGAGCTACCATATGGCTCAGCAATCCCACTACTGGGCATCTACCCTGAGAAAACCGTAATTCAAAAAGAGTCATGTACCACGATGTTCACTGCAAAACTATTTACAATAGCCAGGACATGGAAGTCCAAGCTATTAGGATGGACAACCTAAGTGTCCATCGACAGATGAATGGATAAAGAAGATGTGGCACATATATACAAGGGAATATTACTCAGCCATAAAAAGAAACGAAATTGAGCGATTTGCAGTGAGGTGGATGGACCTAGAGTCTGTCATACAGAGTGAAGTAAGTCAGAAAGAGAAAGACAAATACCGCATGCTAACACATATATATGGACTCAAAAAATATATATGGTTCTGAAGAACCTAGGGGCAGGACAGGAATAAAGACTCAGACATAGAGAATGGACTTGAGGACACGGGGAGGGGGAAGGGTAAGATGGGACGAAGTGAGAGAGAGGTACGGACATATATACATTACCAAATGTAAAATAGATAGCTAGTGGGAAGCAGCCGCATAGCACAGGGAGTTCAGCTCGGTGCTTTGTGACCACCTAGAGGTGGGATAGGGAGGGTGGGAGAGAGACTCAAGAGGGAGGAGATATGGGGACATATGTCTATGTATAGCTGATTCACTTTGTTATACAGCAGCAACTAACACACCAGTGTAAAGCAATTATACTCCAATAAAGATGTTTAAAAAAAAAAAGGTATAAACTGGCAGGAATGGGAAGATGGAAGAGGAGACAACAATGTGATTCAGAAGGCAGAAAAGACACCGACATGCAGTGGACGACTTAGCAGACCCCAAACCCGAATTATAGCTAGAGTGTGGGAAGCTCAGAACCAAGGCCATCTGCACCTCAGAACCCGGGTACCTGGCAGATTCAGGTGATGCTGGAGAAGGAAGAAAGGGCCTGTAACAAAGGTGGCTGGTGGCAAGTGTCTCTGAGAGCTGAGGAACGCTCCCCTCCCTCAGGATAAAGCCTTGAGTTTTATTCTCTGAAGGGTGTAAAAGAAGGGTCTGCAGGCTGGGAGAGGAGGCCTGGCTGTGGATGAGGTCCCCACCCCAAAAATAAATCCTAAGAGAGCATATGCCAATGACACCAAGACCCTCCCCCAACCCTGGACCCCAGGAGGCTGGTGGCTGAGGCAGACCCTCCAAGCAGGAGGTGGGATCAGCTTTTTGGGGGGTGAACAGCTAATGTCATCATCAGACTGTGGGACCATACAACCTTCTAGCATCACGGTGCTGCTGCATCTGCTTGAAGCCAGAGGGGCTGCCGTGGACCCTCTGCCCACAGCATCACACGCAGACACCAGCAGGTAGGTGCAGAGCCCCATTCAAGCCCAGGTCTGCTGACACCACAGTGGACAAAGCCTCAGAAGCCCAGGATATCATCGTGGATGGAAGCCGAGAGATACTGAGGACCCAGAAGCCCGAGGCCAGGCTGCCTAGGACCTCCCAGAATCCTGGAGCCGGAGAACAGCTTGGAAAGCCTACAGGTCTTACAGGAGCAAAGCAGCCTCCTCAGTGCTGTGGTTCTTCAACGTCAGGGTCCTACACGCCAGCATCCGTGCCCACGGTGCTACCTCTCCAGGAAGCCCCCTCTCCTCCAATCCACCTGCCACATCCGGCACACGGCCTCTGAGAGGTCTTCCGAGATCCCACACTCCAGGGGCACGCCCTTGGCCCACCCGGCCAGCCATGGGCCTGAGCAGCCCTGAGGGCAAGGCTGAGTCCATCTTTGCTGGAGCCCAGGCCCAGGGCCAGTCCAGGGCTGGTTTGGAGCTGACCTCTCCCCGGGCTGTCCTTTCGCTGTGGCCCACCTGTCCCCCAACTATGCATACAGAACTTCACTGAGATGTGGCTCGTGGAGGGAGCCTCTGGCCCGCCCCTGCCCCCACCCTCCACAGCCCCTCTGTCCCCCCACATCTGTGCACTCACCTGCTCTGGACGCTGACCTCTGGGGCCCTCTTCCCAGCCGTGTTGTCTTTGTTGTTCTTTGGACCAACCAGGTTCTGCAGAGCCCACAGGCAGAGCTTACCGCGACGAAGCCAGCTGGAGACCTGCGTGGCAAGTGTGCCGGCACCCAACCGTCACCTCCACGGGCACCAGCGCTTCTCACGTTGCCGGAGCCCTTGGAAATCTGTGCTGAGGCCGTGCCGGGTGGCGCTGGGGAGAGGTTCTGGCTGAACTGGTGCCAGGTCGGGGTGCGGTAAGCTGGGTCCCCCGAAGCACAAGTTCAGAGTCAGGAGGCTAAGAGGCCCGCTAAACCCTCGGCAGGGAGCGGCGAAGCCCGGGGAGAGGGTGGGAGCAGGGTGTCACGCGTGGGACGGACACGGCCCTTCGCCCGTTCTTCCGCAGTCCTGGCCTCTGCTCGTCTCCTGCCAACTCTCACGCCTCCAGAACGCTGTCACCCCAGCATCTGCGTGCTGACACAGATGAGCACCAACCCAGACCACTGGTTCCCTGTGCCCCCCCCGGGGAGCCCCTCCTCAAGGCTGCACAGGTTCCACGCACTGTCACATGCTCTGGTCCCCACAGCCAGCAGCTGAGGCCCTCCAGACCCTCAACCGTCCAGCTGGGACGGGTCTTGGAAGTGAGGCCCAGCATTCCTAAGACTCTCCCTTCGTTCTCAATTCGGGCGGGAGCTCCAGTTTGCCCTCAAGGGCCAGATTCCCAGTGAGGTCAAAGTGTGTTGACAGTTCAGGCTGAATGTGACCAGAAGCCCCAAACCTAAGTCCTACCTGGGAGAGCCCCGTCTGACACAAAGGGTAAAGCAGTGAGGAGCCACTACAGCCATCGCCGCCTTCAGGTATGGCTGAATCCAGGAGCTCTGTCTGCCTCCCCCTCCCACCTCCACCTTTCTCTCTCCCCCTCCCAGCTCTGCCTCCCTCCTAAATGTCCAAACTCCCTCCTCTGCAGATGGCCCTCTCCTGCAGCCAGGAGAGGTGGCCTTGGGCACCCCCCATTTCACACCCCCAGTCTAGCCACCCCAGCAGGAAGACTTCTTCTGACCCTAAGAGAAAACTCTGATTTACACATGCAGGTCTGTGACTCAAACCTTGGGGGGGAGGGCGGTTCCACAAAGAAGATGTGGGTTCCACGTGTAGCATCAAGGAGAGCCCACCCACCACCCACTCCCCAGGAAGGTGACCCCTAGAGCTCTCGGGACAGAGACGGCACCCTCACCAGACACAGCTCCCACTCGCAGTCAGAGTGGACTTTTATTAGGAAATCACCCTGCAGACACACTGAGAAGTGCTGTGCTGTGGGTTCAACGTTTCCTGAGGAAGGAGAATCACAGTATCAGAGCTGTCAGAGGGACGGGAGCCTAGGGCGGGCAGCTGCTCAGGGAGGCCTGCGGCCAGCACCCCTCACAGCGACAGGACTCACATCAAGAACCGGCACACAGACGCGACACAAGAAACACGCCAGAGCACACACATCTGCACTATGCTTAAATAAACAATAAATACAGAATTCCATTTGCTGTCGTCCGTGCCTGAAACAAAAGGAGCCAAAAGGGATGAAGAAAACCAAAAAGTCGTTCTTTCCATTGGACCGAGGGGGAAATATCCCCAAATTATCAAAATTCCTGTTACAAAATACTTTTTTAAAATTCCATTATTAAAAGAATAAATAACAAAATATATAAAAAATAACTCAGTTGCATTAAAATCATAACTAGAAGTTATAGCAAGATTTTTTGTGTGGCCTATCTCATAGTGAAATCGGTAATTTCGCTTTGATTTCATTTATTTCCCTCTCGTGTGTCCTAGTGTGGGATCTAGGTAAAATAGTATAAAATTAATAAATAAAAATGTTAAATAAATAGCAAACGTTAACATAAGAGGTTGTGAATATAAATACTTACATTTTGACAAAATTAAATAATTTACAGAATAATTAAACTAACTACTTTCTTATTTCTTCCAGGAAGTGCAATTTCTCTACTTTTAAATACTAACTTGGAATCGCAGTCACAGCTGATTTGGACTCTATTTACACGTTAGGAACATTGTGTTTTTAACACATTAAATCAAAATTTACCTTCTTTCGAATCTCGAATGGATCTAAAAAGAAGTGACACCTTGGTGGTCTCTAGTTAGGAACTTATCCCCTGACCTCGCTGACACTGTCCCCACCTCAGTAAAGCTCGCCATGACCCGGGTGGTGGGCGGGTCACGGGCCACGTGGGCACACAGAGAGCCAGAGGCCCCGGCCTCGACCGCAACATGGGCCTAAAGGCCACAGCCTCGAGGGAGCCAAGCCCGGAGCACAGGGTCTGCAGGCCCGGCCGGGGGTGCTTCCATGCGGAGCTGGCGCTGTCTTTCAGGGGGTCCCGGGCCAGCGTCCTCAAGGCCTACTCCTAACCTACCCTCTGGAACGCTGTTCTCTTCCACCCTTAACGTAAAAACTGAATTAAAGGACAACAGGAAACACACTTGCCACGCGGCCTCACCGCGCAGGCGCACTGGCCGCTCCAGCTGACTCATCACACGCACCACCGCCCGGCCGGGCTGCCCTCTCGGCCTTGACAGACAAAGGAGTACTGTGGTTGCAGCTCCAAAACTTCCCTGAGAACCTGGTCCTTGAGTTTCCCCTGGAGACTTCGAGCTTTCAGAAGCAAAAATAAATCACTTTGTAATACTTCACGCCCCGCACTCGCGTGGAGAGGTCAAGGCCTCCGGCCCGGCGAGCGCATCGCATCGAGGGAGACACGCATTTCCAGGCACCCCTCTGGGTAAACCCCCCGAGGCCGCCCTGGGCTGCCAACTAGAAGTCACTGTGAGTTGGGAATCTCCACTGGGAGGGCAGGGCAAGGGAGGTAAAAGATGGAGGCAAGTCGGGGTACCCCCGGTGCCCCGGATCAGCACGAGGGCTCCTCACACGAGGAGGACTAGACCTGGATGCCCCTCACGGCCTGCTTGATGCTCTCGAGGAGGTCCTTGTTCTCGGGGTTCTGGTAGCACTCCTGGTTGGAGTACATGTCGGTGAGGGTGCTTACATAGGCATCAAAATTCTGTTCGCATATTGGCTCCTAGAGAACAGAACCAGGTTAGCGAGGCCCATCTGTGCAGGGGGCCCCAGGGTTTCCAGAAGCAAGGGAAATCGATGTGGGAAATCTCGGACCCACACGCCCACGCCACCAGAGACAAGCCCACGGACCCACCACGGGCGGCACTCGGACTGAGACAACCACGGCCCAGGCTGCTCAGGGTGCTACAGCCACCATGGCCAGCTGTCTGCCCAGGCAGAACCCCCAGCTCAGGGCCCTTCCAGCGAGACCCCAGAGGCAGAGGGGCGCCCGCCCTCCCGAGAGCCCGAGGACGTGGCTGCCACGGGGCCGCTGCTACCTACCATGTGCGGAAGGCGGATGTTGGCAAGACTTTGGATGAGGGCTTGGCTCAGGCCGGACAGCTCCAGGAACAGGGCTTCGTTCTGCTCCTCGATGAGCCTGTTCTCCTCCTCGATGCTCTTCAGGCTCCTCTCCATGGACGAGATCTGCGCCAGACAGAGACGGGAGCTGCCTTCCGACGCATCCCCCTGCGAGCGCACGGGGCGTGCCCGCTGGGCCACGCCTCACGTCCCTCTGCGAGAGGGTGAGGAGGCAGAGGCCCTGCCGCAAGTGAGGGCTGGCAGCACCCTGGTCCCTGGGTGGAGGAGGGGATGCAGTGACTGGGCCAGGGCGGGGGTGCCACGGCTTTATGTGCCCCACGGGGTGGAGAGGAGCACAGACTGAGGCACCTGGGCTCAAGTCCCAGCTGCTACTAGCTTCCTGTTCTTCCTCTCTGGTAGGGACACTGTACACACCCTGTGGGACGTCCACCTGCCTTTGGGTTTCCCCCACCAGAAAGACCAACCAAGTGCCTTATTAGAGCTGTGAAGGTGGGCTTCCCTGGTGGCGCAGTGGTTGAGAGTCCACCTGCCGATGCTGGTGGACGCGGGTTTGTACCCCGGTCCGGGAGGATCCCGCATGCCACGGAGCGGCTGGGCCCGTGAGCCATGGCCGCTGAGCCTGCGCGTCCGGAGCCTGTGCTCCACGGCGGGAGAGGCCACAACAGTGGGACCCGCGTACAGCAAAAAAAAAAAAAAAAAGTAAAGCTGTGAAGGCAAGCAAAGCAGGCCGCTGCAGCTCTCTGCAACTCACGGCAGAACCAGCACGCCAGAGAGCATCCTGGGATTTCTGGCACAAACACTTCTCCTTCTCACGGCGGAACCAGCACACCAGAGAGCATCCTGGGATTTCTGGCACAAACACTTCTCCTTCTCTGGACCCAGCAGGGCACTAGGAGGGAGCCTGGAAGTTCTCCCAGGGGCTCTATGGGTTCCACATGGAGCAGCAGAGGACGGTGATGACAGGGCTCATGGCCATGGGCGTCTCGCCTGCTCTAGGTGCCACAGGCACACATGAGTCTCAGGGCGAGCAGAACCCTGTGCAGAGGGTCACCACCCCATGGGGAAGGTGGGAGAGAAGCCAACCCCGGGGCCTGGCCCAGAGGAGACATGCTTGGGAGGGCAGCCCCCAGCCTCGCTGCATCTCAAAGGAGCCTCAGGCAGAGGCAACCTCATGCAGTGTGTGTGACACACCAAGCCATCCCTCAGGGGCAGGATGGCGAGCCGCCGTTCAGGAGGCTACGGCTCTGTGACCTGCGGCTGGGAAGCATCACTCTCTCACCGCCTAGTGACAAGCCTTTGGCTTTAAAAACGTTTTGAGGAGAGGTCCGGAGCCTGCTTTCTCTGCCTGAGCCCTCCTGCGGAGCACACAACTCAAAACTCCCTGGATGGGAAAGGTGATCCAAGTCCTTCCAAAAGGACGATAGTGAATAATCTGTCTATAAATAGGTGGGCATTGGCAAGTAAAGAGAAATCAGAGGTGCTTCCCAAGGGTGTTGACACTGGGAGATCCCTTGGACTTTGAGAAGGAAAGGAGCAGGGAGGTATGGGGGGGACAGCCACCCAGTGGGGTGTCTCGGTCCCCAGAGACAGCCCCTTCTCTGCTTCCACTGCCTGTGAACGTGGAGAAGACGCTGCACAGCAGGACAAAACTCCCTCCAGATCCTCATGGGCTGATGCTCTTTTTACACCAGTTCCTGGGTAACGGGAGGTCAGCGTAGAGGCCCGTCTGCCAGGGGAAGGAGGGGCGGCACGAGTCACGTGGACTCCAGCATCTCACAGCTCCCATCCACCCCCTCTGCCCTCCAGCTCCGCAGGCCAGGTCACCTCCTTGTCCTTGGGGACGTGGCTGTGCGCGGCCTCCCCTTCTGTGCCCCTAGCTCTGCTCCGGCCCCCACTCAGCAAGGGAAGGGCATGGTCTTCTTTTCAAAACAGACCATCACCGTTCTTTGTAGGGTTTTGTTCTTGTTTTTTTCTGGTTGCAAATGTTCGATTTGGGGAAATCAGAGAGGTAGGATGCAGACACCTAAAGTAACGTGTAACCCTGTCCCTCAGCACAGCAGTTCTTTCTGGGTCGGACACCGTGCTCACCGCTTTCCTCGTAGAAATGCATTCACCTTACAACAAATGAACGCAGTAGGTTCTCTTATTATCTCCACGCTACCTGGGAGGACATCCAGGTACGGATCAGATGAGAGCCTCACAAGGTCACAGAGGTGGTTTGTGGCAGCGCTGGGCTGGAACCCAGCACCAGCCGGGCTCTGAGGACCCACACTGGGGTTCTGCTCCTACTAACCAACGGGACCAACAGCCACCAGCACCTCGGGACTCCTGACCCGCCGAGCAGAGCACGCGCTGAGCAGAAGCAGGACAAGGCGCTGGGCTCCCCGCACCCTCCCCAGAAGAGGAGGCCGAGGACGGGAAGGACATCCTTGGGTTGGAGGGCGGGGCGGGGGCAGGCAGGCAGCACCACCCACCTGGGACTGCAGCTGCACCATGGCGGCCTCCATCTCGGAGTTGGACTCGTTCAGGTCGCGAATCTCCTGGTTCAGCTGCTTGATCTCCTCGTCGCTGTCCAGCACTGCCCCAGAGAGAAACCTCAGTCGCGGCTCTCGCAAGTGGGGGTCAGCCGAGGCCTGATGTCTAGATGGACCCAGGGACCCCCTTCCCAAGCAGAAGCCCTGGCTCATGGCCCACATCTCAGGCTGGGAAAGGTGGCCTTCAGGACTAGCAGACGTGTGTCAGCTGTTTGCCTCCTGGCCCTGGGTCTTGGTGGGAAAATAGACGCCTCTGGGGCAAGTGTTAATTGCTGAGATAAAAATGGAAGTTTTTCCAATGGCGCTGATTTCCTCAGCTTCCCTCTTCATTGAGCCTGAGTGAGTTCACAGGCCCACACTATGGCTTCCAGCGCGGCCAGCAGGGCTCACCAGCCCCCAGGTTAGAGCCGTAATGACCACGCGAGGGCACAGGGCAGCCAGGGGCTCTGAGCCCAGGTCAGGAGGGCCAGCGGCTCAGCTCAAGAGCTCTGTCCCCACCGCGACTCGCTCCAGGGCGGCTTTGCTTCCCGACCCACTTCTCGCCAGTGCCACCCGCCCACTCTGGCCGCAAAGACCACGTGCAGGGGCTGCAGGAGGGCAGCCTTACCATCACTCGTCTTGAATTTCGTGCCGAGAACCTCATCCCCTGAGACTTTTCCCTTCTTTCCAGCGAAGGTCGCTCTGGGACAGCCGGACAAGCTGGAAGCAAAGGTCACACGTGAAAAGCCAGGACAAGCTCACGCACCACGGGCCAGTCTGAGGTCACATGTCACAGTGAGAGCTGGCGGCCTGGTGGGATCCTGTCTGGAATGTCATCGCTCATCCCCGGTGCCCCTCGCTCCCGACGCCAGCCCCCAGGCTCCCTCAGTCCTCAGCAGCCCAGGCCATTCCCAGCTCAAGCCACTGCCCTGAAGTCTTGTCCCTCGACGGCTCAGGGCAAGCACCACACCACCTTTTCAGAAAGGACCTCCTAGCCGCTTCCTGCTGCTATCTCCCCGCAGTGTGTACCTACCATCCTTCACCAAACTAGGTATTTAACTTATGTGCTGGTTTGCAGGGGGGCTGGTGTCCTCTTGTTCTCCAGAGACTGATGCTTGATGGACTTCCAGTAATGGCTTGTGGAATGAATGGGCTAGCAGCTCGGGTCTTGCTGTTTCCTCAAGAAACTACCATTTACGCCGGAGCCCTGGTCTGGCCCTCCCTGGGAGCCTTGCCCACAGCCCCGCAGCTGGGGCCCTCCTGGGTGACGCAGGGGCAGGGAGGCTGGGATAGTCACCTCCTGTGGGTGAGGAAGCTGCCGTTGGCATGGCCGGAGCCGTCGCAGCCCGGGGTGGGGCAGGTGGGCCCCTCGTTCTTCAGGGGCTTCCAGGAGGAGGACGAGCCATTGAGGGAGCCCTCTTTCTGCCTTCGGGCGGCCAGAGGGCAGCCCGACGCACTTCTGTGAGAGGCGTATTTGCCGCTGATGTGACCAAGCCCCACGCAGCCTGGAACTGGGCACCTGGGCACAAAAAGGTCAGAGGTGAGCCCCAGGTGCCAGAGCCCAGAGACCCCCCCCCCCAGGCCAGACCCTAAGACACGCCAGGGTCTCCTGGACGAACTCCAGGCCTTGGAGCAAGAGAAGCACAGGAAGCACAGGAGGCCCGGGGCCTCCCCAGCACAGGGCTCGCGCTCCCCTCCCCAGCACAGGGCTCGCGCTCCCCCCGCAGCACAGGGCTCGTGCTCCCCCCGCTAGCCTTGGCCTCACATCCTCAGCACAGGGCTCGTGCTCCACCCCCAGCACAGGGCTCGCGCTCCCCCCGCTAGCCTTGGCCTCACATCCCCTGCACAGCTGGGGGGTCAGCAGCCACCTTCTTGCCCCGACCCCCAGCAGCAGTGACCCCTGGGGCCTGGGGCTGGCTCTTGGTGGCCTCAGGTCCGGCATCATTTCTGCATCAGCCCGGAGGCCACTTGCTGGGAGCTTGCCCTGAGCACTGGCCGCTCGTCACCGCTTTCTACAGGCCACAGACCCAGCAAGCACAGAGGACCCAGTTCACAGAGAGCTCGCTGGGGTACAGACACGCCACAGGCAGGAAGCCCCCGGGAGGTGGCAGGGCTGGGGGACAGCGTGCTGCCTCGTGGCCCGCACACTCGGACTCATCTCACAGGCGCCCTCCTCAGCCGGGCCCATCCTCATACGTCCCCTTCTCAGCTCTCACCCCTTTCTCACTCATCCCAGCCACGTGGGCCCTAACGTGGGCTGTCCACCAAGCTGGCCCAAGGTCACCTTCGCCGCCGATCCAGAGCGGAGTCACTGCCAGGGGCCCCTGCAGGGGACTTGGGGAGGTTCCCTTCTATGTCCACCGCCAAGCCTGGACACCTCCCAACTGTGGGGTCCCAGGGGGACCACTGGGCACTGGGCCCGGCCGTCTGAGGTACCTGAGGTACCTGACGTTACAAGATCAAGAGGCCAAGTGAGAGTCACCAGCTGAATCTAAGCGCTTCTCTCCCGCTCTCCTTGCGAAACCCTTGTCTTCTCAGGAGGGGCTGCTGGGGTTTCCCAGCAACTGCCCTCGTGGTGAGTGGCTCAGATATGTCAACGGTGACTCTGCGAGTCTTTCCTCCACACCCCGGGTCCAAATCTTCAGAGCTGTCAGGTGACCTCATGTTAAGACGTGTGGCACACCCAGGGGACCCCCGGTCAGAGGCACATCTCTTTGGTCAGGTGCCAGGGCGGCCGGGGGCAGCCGAGGCCTCGCCACGGGCAATGGATGTGCAGCTCCCGACCCGCCACGCTGGAACCTCCACAGACTTTCCTTCTTCTTTTTTTATTGGGGTACAGCTGTTTTACAATGTTGTGTTAAGTTTCCACTGTACAGCGAGCGAAGCGGAGCTCCCTGTGCTATAGAGCAGGTCCTCGTTAGTTATCTGTTTTACACATATTAGCGCGTATGTGTCAATCCCAGTCTCCCAAGTCATCCCCCCCACCGCCTCCACAGACTGTCTAGGTGAGTTATTCAGTCGTGGCCAAAGGGATTTACTGCAACGTGCTGACCGACTCAAACGCTGCAGACACGAGGCGCCCAGGAGGGCGCTCTTCCTCTACGGGTCCCTCCGCAGCCACGCCAGTGCCGGCCGACCAAGTCACGCCACGCAGCAGGGCCTGGCGCACCGACTGAGGTTTCTGCGGCCACCTGCCCTTGTCTAAGATGCTCGTCACTTACAAATACGGTTAGTCTATGGCTAGGGAAGAGATCCTATAAAACGGAGGTGCTAAGTGGGCGGCCCCCTCTCCTTGCCATGGAGCCCTTAGAAACTCCATCCATCCTGTAAATGGTGAACTGTTTCTACAAGTCACATTCTCCACTTGGCTGCAGAATCTTGCTGTTTGTTTTTAAAGCAAAGTTGACAGCACATCAGGGAAAGGAAAACCACTTTTCCCCGTTAACCTGAAAAACGCTGATCTTGACTCTAATCGCTTGCAAATGCAGCACAATTCATTTATCATCCCTACCAGCAGGATCCTTGCTAAACCCGTAACAGCGATGCGTCTGTACGATCACAGGCAAATGCCTAGGTTCTCGGAAGAAAAAATATTCTTTCTCCACCCTCTCATTTAGTAGGCAGCATTCACAATACCAACAACCATGTATTTTGCATTTTTGATTTAGCATTCATTACAGTTTTACTGTATAAATTAAATAAACAAGCCACTGCCTTATTACAGCAAACAGCCGGTGGGCCTGTCCCCTTTGAAGGGCATAATGCTGGTCAATTAGGCCCCTCCTCTGTGGCCAAGCAGATGTTTGGGTGGCCAAGCAGCTGGGGTGAGCTCCCGGGAGGAGCAACGGAACCTCGGGCCAGGTTGATCCCCTCTACAGAGGTGAGCGTCTAGCTGTTCCTGACAGTCAGGGCAGACCTGCTTCCCGTGCAACTGCGCGCCCTGCCCCAGCCAAGCCACCAGGCAGCCAGAGCCCTTCCCTTCCAGCCCTCACCCGCCTGGGGGCACCCGCTGCCTGCTCTACCTGGCGTCAGCTCAGAAAGTCCTGGGCAAGTTGGGTGCTGGGTCACCCTGTTTGCACCTGTGGCACAGCCTTGCCCCCACCTGCCAGTGGGGAGCTCGGGCGGTCCCTCCCGGAAGGATCAGTTTTCAGCGATACCAGCCCCCACCAGGCGAGTCGGGGTCTGGGTCAGGGTTCATGACATGTCAGGCACCCCCAGTGAGAAGGTCCGTAGAGGGTTTCAGGCACTCCGATCACTTAAGGCCCAGGATGTCCTCTCTCCTCCCCACAGGACTGTTGAGGTCCCAGTTCAAGGTGACCCTCCCAGGCTCCCTCACTGCGCGTCAGCTGCCTTCAGAGGTGTGGGAGCGCACACACATGGTTCAGAGACTTGCTGTCTTTCTAACCACCCTCTCCTCCTCGACTCTTTGCACCTGACCTTTCCCACCAGGCCAGGAGCCGTGCAGACCGCAATGCCCGTGAGTGCCTGGGGTTGCCAGGCCCTGAGGTCCACGCCCAGGTGCCCAGGTGCGTGGGCAGCAGGGCACTCTGCCTCTCCCGGCCCGTCAAACGCCGCAAACCCGAGAAGCCCAGACAGGAGCCCGCGCACGCGTGTGCCCTCTACACAACGCACACGGCTCCCGCCTGCAAGGTGTCCCCGTGCACAGTGCGAGCACGTCTGTAAAAGTGGGCATTGTCACAGCTATATTAATGCAAACAGAATCTAGAAGGAGCTTTTAAAATTATAAAAATACCGGAAAACCCCAAGTCTGCACGGCAGCCAAGAGGCCGGCAGGACCCGGACTCACTTCATCAGCTCAGGGTCTTCCTTGTCATCCTTTGCGGGTGTAGCCTTGGCTCCGCTTTTCTTGGCACGAGGGCAGCCTGACAAGCTGGTTTTGAAAGAGGAAACAATGCCACAGTGGTCCAAGGACAGCAAAGCCTCACACCCCCCTGCCTCACCCCTCCCCTTAAGCTCTGTGACAGCAGCCCCGGCGGCCCCGGCAGCGGGGCCACGTGCAGGAGGCGGCACCGTGAGCCCCCAGCTCTGGTCAAAGGGCGCCCTGGTCAGGCTCTGGGAACACTGGCAGTTCCCACGAAAGGGACGAAACCGTCTCTGGATGCAGCAACGTTAATGTCTTACTTGGAGCCTGGAACTTCGTCTGAGGAGGAAACCGTCCCCACCCGCTCCGGCCTGGCACCCAGGGCACGGCAGGCTCACCTCCGGTGCGATGCGTAGTTCCCCGTTATGTGGCCGGAGCCGTCGCAGCCGGGTGTGGGGCACCTGCGGAGGAGAGCGGAGCTGGGACCAGAGCCGCGGAAGTCACTCGGCCACAGAAGACGCCTCTGTACTCAGCCCCCTACAAGTCGTCTACCCACTAAGGTCTCACAGATGGCCACGTGTGTCCCGGCCGGCCTGCTGCCACGACCTCCGGGCCTCGGAGCCTGGCCACCCACGCTCCCCAAGGGGGCCCGGGGGGCGGAGAGGAGAGCACGTTTCCACTGCGGGATGATGGG